>NC_081422.1:39106846-39706846 GCF_949786415.1 Peromyscus eremicus | reverse complement strand
GTGAGTTCCAGGATAGCCAGGGCTACAACAGAGAAACCTTGTCTTGAAAAACGAACAAACAAACAACAACAACACCCCGTGTTGTTTAGTTGCTTTTCTTGTTCCTACAAAAGTAAGTTTTAAAAGGGCAATCACAGTTCAAGGGTGAAGTCCACCATGGCCAGGGAGCCCTTGTCTCAGGGGTCTCCAGTCAGGACAAGAATGGTGAATGTGCAGGTCACTTTTCTCCTTTACCTCGGCTGAAGATCCCAACCCATGGAATGATGCTATCCACAGCGGGGGAGTCTCCCACCTCAATTAACCTCTAGATAAACCTCCCAGACAAAACTAGAAGCTGAACTGATCATCTAGGCTGTCTTTCGCCAGCATGCCCCAAAGCTTGTCTTCCAGGCAATTCTAGATCCAGTCAAGTGGACAGTCAGAGTTAATCACACAGCTATTTCAGGTTACTGCTTCTACACGGTGTGAGGTAAGGATCATTTGGTTTTCATTGTCAGTGTCTAACTACTGAGGTATCATGTGTCAGGAAGACTTTCTTTGTCCATTAAAGGACCTTAGCACTTTTGTCAAGCATGGACTGACTAAACTGGGGTTGGAGTTCTTGGTTGTAGGAGCCCTAGAAGAATCTGGGGCATTCTTCCACATTCTAAGTCAACTCCTCATGAGGACTGAGATGGTTTAGAAATCATATCCTATCTAGTAGGCAGAGTAAATGTCTAGTGCGGAGCAGGCCAAACCTCCCAAACCTCTAACCCCTAGACAGGAGTGAAAGGACAGTCTTCTAGCAACCACATGTATTATCCCAGGACTTACACCCAAGAGGGCAACCGAGAAATGTCTCACTGAAGAGAATAAGGAGGAACCCCCAAACACAGCACTGGGCTCTGTCTCGGGAGAACTTAAAAATATATATTTATTTACTCATTTATCTATCTATCTATCTATCTATTTTCTATTTATGTATGTATGTATGTATTTATTTATTTATTTTGTGTGGGTGTGTTCAGGTGCTTGCAGAGGCCAGGAAATAGTATGGAGTTCCCTGAAGCTGGAGTTACAGGTAGCTCATCAACTCACTACACTGTTTCGTAAAGCTGCTGTGCTGTTTACACATCCACTAGTCCCTCGTACGGGTACTGGTAATCAGTCCTTTGGAAGAGCAGCAAGTGCTCTTCACTGCTGGGCCGTCTCTCGAGGCTATCACCGACACTACCCCAGAGACCTCTTTCAGTTTCTCTTGTGAGGTGTCAGAGGGGCTATCTGGGGGATGCCCTGGTCGGAGGTGGGACAGAGAGAGACATCACTGACTGAACTGTGCCTAAGGAGCACTGATGGGCAGAGTTAGAGACCAGCATATCAGCGTTCCTAGGTAGAAAGAACAACAGAGAATCAAGAGAGAGAGAGAAAAAAAAAAGGGGGCTATGTTGCCTCACCCGTAGGAACAACAACCCAGGCTAGCCCTGGAACCTGACAGTCAATGAACTAGGAGTGTGTACTTGAAGGCGCCACGAAGCACTTGGATTACTGAGGACAATGGTTCTTAGTCCTGGCCTCATATGACATCACCTGGCAACATTCAATAACTCGCCAATGGCCAGGCATGGTGGTACCTACCCACTATCCCAGAATTCAGGAGTCTGAGGCAGGAAGATCTCAAGTTTGAGACTAACCTGAGCTACATAGTAAATTTCAGAGCAGCTTGAATTACCGAGTGAGACCTGAGGAACTCAATGGTACTTGGGCCTTTCCCCACCGACTCTGCAGGAGCCACCTGCATATACCAGTGTTTTTAGTCTTGAGGACCTGTGTTCACTTTAGAGAGGTGGAAGCCAAGAAGCAGTGTTAAGCAGAGGCTCAGGTGACTGGTGGCCTTGCCTGGGACTGAGAAGGTCCCAGGAGGTGGGCGTTTCAGGTAGAACAGTTCCAGAAGATGGGCGTTTCAGTGCTAAAACTGGGGAACTGGGACGAATTGCTCATCTCATACACAGTGCTCAGTGTCTTTTCCCACTTAAGACGGACCAGGTGATCAGTGAGTCATGGACAGTCAGTTGGGAGTCTGGCCTTCAGATTCTTAGTGTGTAGATTTTTTCTGTCTAACTGCCCTCTGGGCTGGACATCTTCAAAGATCAGTTACAGGTCGTTGGTCAATTTCCCCCGCAGGAGGCATGTATCAGTGTGGAGGCAGGTGGGCTCCATTGAGGCCATATACGGCTTGGCTTGGACATCTGTTCCCACACAGTTTCCTGCTTCTGTGGAGTGCATCCTGTCTAAATCCTCTTCCTACAACATGCTTTCATGCTCTCATGTACCTCTCCTACAGAGCACTTGCCATAGCAATAATTTTGGACATCAGTACGAGACAGAGTCCTATAGCTCAGACTGCCCCTAACTATATAGCCAAGGATGACCATGAACTTATGATCTTCCTGCCTCTACGTCCTGAGCTCTGGGATTAGTTATGCACCCCCATGTCCGGTGTGCAAAGACTTCAAACTCAGCAAGGACAGTGGCCAGGTCCTCTTTAGCTCTTTCTTGCGGCTCATTGTCAGTTGATAGTAAAGTAAGTGACACCGAGGAGGTGCCCGACGAATGGCTGGATGATGTTTCCTCGCATGGGAGAATCAGTGAGTATCATTACTGATTTTTATGCCTTGCATCCCTCTATTACCCGATTTCAGCCCAGCAGGAGGTGAGGACTGAATCTTTGTCTAGTAGGCTCCAAACTGCTCTGACAGAGTCCTCCATATTTATACACAAGCACAGGTGTAGTAATGAGGGTGGCGAAGGCCTTGCTTCGAGGCCTCCCTATGCCACTTCCTGCCCAAGACGCGGCTACTCCTGGAGCAGAACTACTGATTACCCTCACACCCAGCCTACACACCTCCCTGCTTTAGTGACCTTTGTCATCGTTATTAATATCTGTGATGTGTAGGACTTGCTAGGCAGGGTACACAACCTCTTTGTAGATGGCCTATGGATTCTTCATCATCATCATCACCATCATCATCATCACCATCAGATCATTACCAAACACACCAGTGGTCCACATACTATGCTGAGTGCTGCGGGGAGGACGTTGATGAGATAAAAGCGATTAATCAGACATGACCAGCATGTGTTACATTCCACAGTTGGGGAGATAAACTATGTACTTTTTTTTAAAGCTCCTGAGACTGCAGGGCAGTTGTAACAAATGTCGGCACAAGGTGAAGTTGACACCTGGTTTCAGAAGAGGGAGAGAATGAGCTAGAACTGTGGGCTGGGCTGGGTCGCAGTGTTCTCCTCTGTGTTATCCATGTCCTTCATGTTTCACATGCAGACATCAGTCCCAGGCGTCCCCACCACACTGCCCAGATACAAAAGAACCTGGACGGGACTCTGACGATGAGTGGAGAGCAGGTAATACATGGAAGAAGACCATCTCATCTGCACCCAGCGCCGGCTGTACTGAGGTGATGTGGTGCAGGCTGGGTCTCAAGCGAAAGAACACCCAACTGCTGAAGTCATCCCTGCTGAGTCATTTCCGGGCAAGTGACTTGAAGAACCCGCCTGCTCTTTCTGATGTCTAGCCTTCCAGTACCTGTCTTGGGGCGCCCCCTAGCGACACCATTCGGAAAAGCAGTCTGCTCCTCCCACCTCCTCCTTGCCTCACTTGCCTAGTCAACCCCCTCCCCCGCCCCCAGTGTAACCCCAAGGTCCCAGCTCCCAGTACAATAAGACACCCCTCTTTCCAGTCCCCTTCGTCTATGATATTCTCACTGTGACCTTTGCCCTGAGCATCCCCTTGAAGAATATCATCCGGTCAGCTTCCTGGACTTCCTGGACTTCTCTTTCTAAACTTGGCCTATGCTTTGCAGGTCAGGTGTGAGGAAGCCAATGCCACACTTCAAGTCCCTGAGAATGCTGGGCCAGGGCTTCTGTCTCCCAGTGTTACCTGTAGATCTGTGTCTTTTTCATACTTCTCTTTCTCTGTGCCGAGTGTCACACTTTACCAAATTCTTGAGTCTTCACTCCCCAAAGTGCCACCGCTGCTCATGTAGCTTACTTTACCCTCAGGAGGGAAGGGTTAAGGTGTGTGGGGGTGGAGGGGGAACGTCATTGTCAAATAACCTAAAGCAAAGGGATTAGACGACACCCATCGAACTGCCCAGAGATGGGGAGCTTAGGTGAACAAGTTATTTGCAGCTCTGGGGTAACTAATGTCCTGGTGGCCCAGGGCTGTTTGGGGAACGGGATCCCCTGGGGTGTGCAGAATACTAAGGGTCCTACTCTCAGGAGATGTCTGATGGAGGGAGGCAGGTGACGACCAGCAAGTTAATGAGTGCATGATTTCTGTAACAATGCTGTAGAGGCGGGAAAGAAAAATAAAGCGGCTGGTCGAAAGCAGAAGCATCTACTTGGTGATCCAAGCCAGACCTTAATGGTCAGAAGAATTCAGAGGGAGGCAGTGAAGAGGGGACGGGAGAGACGGCTCAGTGGTTAGGAGAACTTGCTGCTCTTGCAGAAGACCCAGGTTTGATTCCCAGCAACCACGCGGTGGCTTACAATGACTCATAACTCAGTTCCAGGGGGGATCCAGCACCTCCTCGTGGCCTCTGTGGGGATCAGACACACACACAGTGCACAGATACACATGCAGGCCAGGCACTCACACACATAAAATAAATAAGTAATTGAAAAGAAAAGAGGGAGAATGGAAGGGGAAGAAGTGAACGGTGGGGTCAGGGAAATGGCTGTTCACTTTGGAGTTAGGTCCACGAGACAGGCACGCTTGCTTCTCCTTGTTTTTGGTGAACTGATCACACAAACATACTTTCCGCAGGGGAGTTTTTCCTTTTTCAGTTGGTTTCTCTCTTGGTTTGGGTGGGAATCACAGGAAGAACTGAGACTGCCCCCCAGGGAGCAGGGCAGAGAACACGGCTTGAAAACAGAAGTGTGGAGGTGAGCTCACACAGGCCTCGCCTGGAAATCCCTCCTGAGGAACCTCTATGACGTCTGCCCTCTCTGGCCGGGGGAGCAGGGAGTATTACCAAACTCAGGGTCACAGTCTCCACCCCAAGAAGTCAAGTTCAGCCACCTGCCCTCAAGAAGCCGATTTAAACAGCCAAATGAATAGTGAAAAGCAGGAAAAGGGGATTCATTCACTGTGGCCACACTGGGAAGAGGAAGAAAGAGGTCCAGTGACCACTTCAAGCCCACTACAGAACCTTAAAGGAAGCAGAAATTTCAACAGAGGGCTAGGGACACGCACATCTAAGCAGCCCTGGCCAGAGTGTGGTGAGCCTCTTACTGACCAATCATTGTCTGGGCTTCATTCAGTCTTGTCCTGTGAGGTAATCAGACAAGCTGTGACTGTCTTTCTGGGAAGCAGGTAACACACACACACACACACACACACACACACACACACACGCACACACAGAGCTATTTTGATAGTTAGATCAGGGGAAACACATTTTTCCCAGGTCTGTTACCAGGGTATAGCTGGTTTCTTGGATGTAGTCCTCAATACATTCACCATGTGTGGAGACCTACAGAGGCTTCCTAGGGAGACCTTACTCAGGGTCAGAGAATCTGAGCTTGCTTTACCCAGCAGGGCTGCATAATGGGATGATTTGGCCAGGAGCATGGTTACCAGGTGTTTGGAAGGGTCTACACTTACGGGTACTTTGTGCTTTGATCTTGCGGGGGGGGGGGGGGTGTCTTTTACCTCTCCCCTTAGCATATTATAAAAAGCCCTTTTGAATAAACCTTTGGGCAGCTGGGTATTGACCCAGGACCCTCCCAAAGCTATCCTGTGTCTGTCTTTCTTATCGTCTCTTTCTATCTTTCTACCTGATATTTCCTCATTCCTTTCTCCTTCACCCAAGAACCCTTCCAAAGGTGCTAACAGGTCAGAGCTGGACGCTGGCAGACTCCCACAACCGTGCCCTTCTGAACTTGCCTTTGGGTCGGTATCTCATGGTGTCCCAGACCCAAGGTACCACTGTGATTCCCAGTTGATAGTTGAGAGAGGCCAGAAGGCATCATGTAACTTGCTGAAGATCATAGAACTGTGAAGGAGAGGAGGTTTGACTCCACCTTGGTACCCAGAACCACACACTATGAGAAATGCTTGGATGAATTTTAAGATGGATGCTTCTCCAACCCCCTGACTCCAGTATCCAGCTGTGCATGGAAAGTACTTCCTCATTCCCATCATGGTGAGTCTGTGTTGAAAGCTGAAAGAAACCCAGCAGTGTGAACAGATAGCTCTCCACCAAAGGCACTCTTTGGTCAGTTTCTGGAGACGTGTTTGGTTGTCACTCAAAGTCCTGGATGTGAGGTTCAAGGAACACTGAGGCAAGTTGTTGAGGGTAAGAAGTTTATTAGAAGAATTGTTAACTCTACAGAGAGACAGACAGACAACAGCATGGTGGGAACTTTGAGCAGAGTTCAGGGCCCCACGATCAGGGACAGACAACATGGCAGAAGCTCTGAAAAGAGGAATCAGGTCCACATGGCAGAAGTGGGCATCTCTTGTGAGGATGTGGTAGTTTCAGAGTAGGAGCCTGCAGCCAGGCACTTGGGTTCCCAGGCAGGAGGCTGGGGCGGGAGTGGGGAGAAGGATGTGTGCCACCAATACCCACTTTGATGTATACTCACTTCTGCAGAAGAGACACGCTGGCACCTGGAAGTACGTTAGTCACAGACCCCCAGTCCCCTGAGTGGGATTGGCTGTCAGTATCTGGGAGAGGGGATGGGCTATGGTGGGTACTGTGGCCTGAGCGGAAGTCTAGTCTAGGTACTGGCATTACAGTCTCACGATCCTAACTGTTGGTGGGATGATGCTAACAACAGGGAAGGTAGGCTAGGACACAGCCAATCATCCCATCGTGCACAACACGGCCACCCACATCAGAGTCAGCCAGACCAAAATGTCACAAGTACTGAGGTTACAAAGACCTGATAGGGTACGGTGAGGTGGGGACACCAAGAAAGCAGCAGCAGCCACTGTGACATTATCTTCACAATTTAACCTCACTCTGGGGCCTGGTTTTCAGCATGTCAAACCTTGAACCCTGATTTTGTGACTTCTCAGAGATAAAGATTCTGAAGAAATGATTCGCAATCAAGCAAAAAAAGCCTGAAAATTTTACTTTGAATGGTTTTAAAGCTGATACTTCCCAAAGCAAGGCAAGGAACTCTCCCCATGATTCACACAAAGCCTTAGAAGCACCAAAAGAAAACAAAAAACAAAATGCAACAACAGAATCTCCCCTCAACACCTCTCCCCACACCCTATCCTCACCCCCTCACCATCACCCCACCCCACCCTGGCAAGTCCATTCCAAACAACATGGTACTTTATTTCCTGCTGGCCAGTGGGAAAGAACCCTAAGCAAGGAACCTGGAAGCTGGGACAGCCACCTGCAGTCTGTCCAGTTCTTGTGACAGTTGAGGAAGAGGCAGCAGAGGAGCCCTTTTAGAAGAATTCAGACTTAATGATAATTCAAGACACAGAGACAAGAGAGGTATATTCTTTAATGACACATTCATTCATTTGCCACAAAAAATCCTGAGGATAAGACCATCTAGACTTATCTTTTGAAATATTTTATTTATTTGATGTGTCTGGATATTTTACTTGCATGTGTGTCTGTGTCTGTGTACCTATGCCTGGTGCCCACAGTGTGTGTTGGACAGTGTTCCCAGGTCCTCTGGAAGAGCAGCCAATGCTCTTAACCTCAAAGCCATCTCTCCAGCTGCCCATCTAGAACCCTCTTGTCAACAAAACTGCATTCTTTCTCAGCAAAGGACCGACCGCTTCAGAAAGCCAACGGTGTTGAGGAAGATCATTTTAAGGTGTGTTACTTTTGTTTATGGCGCATTTGTTTAACTCTGTGAAGCTGTGTTACTGTGCCTGTCTAAAACACCTGATGGTCTGAAAAAGAACTGAACGGCCAATAGCAAGGCAGGAGAAAGGATAGGCGGGGCTGGCAGGCAGAGAGAATAGATAGAAGGAGAAATCTGGGAGAAGGAGATCTAAGAGCCAGAGAAGGAGGAGGACTCCAGGGGCCAACCACCCAGCTACACAGCAAGCCATGGAGTAAGAGTAAGATTTATACAAGTAAGAAAAGGGAAAAGCCCAGAGGGAAAAGACAGATGGGATAATTTAAGATAAGGAAAACTGGCTAGAAACTAAGCCAAGCTAAGGCCCAGCATTCATAATTAAGAATAAGCCTCTGTGTGTGATTTGTTTGGGAGCTGGGTGGTGGGCCCCCCAAAAGAGTAAAAACAAACAACAGCAAACAGCTTACCCAGTGGGGAGCAAGTCTGCATAGTGGAGGGAGTGATGCTTAGAAACGCTCAGCCTTCAGTAGTGTTTTCCTCACTCCAGGACTGGTAAAGCCAGATCCTGTCACAGTCACGAGTGTTGAGTATCCATGTCCCTCAAGCTCCTTCTGATGTTCCCTCCACCCCCATGACACACTTGCCCTCTGGTCAGCACATCCCCCAGGCTGTGCTGGGTCTGTCTGCCGCCTAAAGTCCATCAGGCTCTGTGTTGCTAGTTTACCACATTTCCTTTGTTTACTAGCAGAACCAGCTCCAGAGGGCTCGAGGCACCTCACCCCAGCCCTGTGGCCCGTCACATGCCACTTTTTATGTTGTGTCACAGCGACCTGAGCAGATTCTAGGATTGGGTAGGCAGGATTAATGACACAAACTTCCAGCTCTGGCAGAATCAGGATTAAGTCCCAGCTATGGGCACACACCAACCAGGCAATCCTCCCATCAAGCCCTCTAAGTCTCCCTTTCCCATCTGTGAGCAAGGACTACTAGCTAGCCACCATCTCATGGCGTTAGGATAAGCCTTAAGCACAGTGGTTAGACTCTCTGTCTCTGAAACAAAGGGAGGAAGGTTTATTTGGGTCTACCACTTCAGAGGTCTCAGAACACGACCCCCAGCTCTGCAGATTCTGGGCCCAAGGTCAGACACGACATCATGGCAGCAGGCGTGTGTGGCCAAGGCTACTCACCACCTGGCAAACAGGAAGCAGAGATCATAATAGAGATGGGACAGAAGCAAGGTATATCTCCCAAGAACACATCCCTAATGGCCTGCCCTCTCCAGCTAAATCTTCCTTCTTAAGTTTCCAGACCCTCTCAAAATCGCACTACAAGCTGGGGACTAGTCCTTCACACAGGAGCCTCGTGGAGTCACAGACACTTCAGAGCTAAACCATAACATGTCATCGTGTCTGTAAAGTAGCTAGCAAGGTGCTGGGCAGAAAGAAAGCCCTTTGCCAACCACTGTCACCGATGTCGCTTAGCACGGAGCCCAGCAATGGCAGCTGGCCCCTTCCATTATAGGTACCCACCGTATTTTTATGACTCGGGACTGCTCTGAGCTCCTTGTTCATAACTTGAGTCAGGCACAGGGGTTGCCTGAACAGTGTGAATCAGAGACTCGAGAAAGAGGCAAGGGACACGGGGACGGTCAGGTGGGTCGGAGGCCTGTGTGTCCACCCTGCTCCACCCCTTATGATCCATCCGATCCCAGCAGGTGACCTAATTAATCAATTGAAAAGTGAGGCAGACAAAAACTGCTTTCAAGGCCAGCACCGTCCAAAAGGAATATAACAGGAGTTACAAATACAGGCCACCTAGGTGGTTCTAAAAAACTCACATTGCAAGCTAAAAGCAAAACTGTAAGTCAGTGAAATGAATCTCACTATCTTTTCTTTAACCTGAATATCCAAAATATTATTTTGATATGAAATCAATTCTGAAAAAAAATGGCAGAACATTTTATATCTTCTCTGTCTCTCTCTGCTTCTCTCTGCCTCTGTCTCTATCCTTCCCCCCTCCGTGTGTGTGTGTGTGTGTGTGTGTGTGTGTGTGTGTGTGTGTACAGTGTACATGTATGTGGAGGTCAGAGATCAGCATTGGATGTCTTGCTCAATGGTTCTTCACCTTGGTTTTTGAGGCAGGGTCTCTCACTGAACCAGGAGCTCTTCTATTCAGCTAGGCAGCCTCACCAGCAGAGCCCAGAGATCCTCTTGTCTCCCCAGCTGGGAGGATAGGCCAGCGCAGCCATGCTTGGAGACAGGATGCAGGTTCTCAGGCTTTCATCACGGTGAGCACTTTACCAATTGGTCCGTCTCCCCAACCCCGTATTCTTCTTTTAACAATATGAGCCTTTGAAATGCAGAGTGTTTTGTATGTGTTGTGTGTTTTTGTCCAGACTAGCTGCCAAGTGCTTGACTGCCACACGCCGAGAGCACCTACCATATGGGACAGCACAGCTCTAGTCAGCAGAATCATAAATGAGCTCGCAAGAAAACCAGGGGTTTCCAAACAGGTACGTGGAAAATGTTAGTATTATTACTTCACCATTTAAAATGGACAGCACAGGTGATTCTCTGAATGGTTGTGTGACTGTGAGGATACTTTTTAATACCCACATTTCCACACTGAGAGCATGGAATGCAGCAGGGAGCAGTTGGTAAGTACAGCCTCTGCCTAGGTGCATCCAACCTGTGGGGCTTGCTATCATATGGGCTGGATAAATGACACATCTCTGTGCCTCACTGACCAATCTGTAAAAGGAATTAAGTAGAGTCCACATCGCAGGGAGGTTGTAAGAGTGAAATAAGCTAATGCATGGAAAGACAGTGCCTGCATACAGTAAACACACAGCAATGTTAGATATTATTGTGTGTGTGTGTGGGAGGGGGGGTTTTGTTTTTTGTTTTTTGTTTTTTGTTTTTTTTTTTTTTTTGGTTTTTCGAGACAGGGTTTCTCTATGTAGCTTTGTGCCTTTCCTGGGACTCACTTGGTAGCCCAGGCTGGCCTCGAACTCACAGAGATCCGCCTGGCTCTGCCTCCCGAGTGCTGGGATTAAAGGCGTGCGCCACCACCGCCCGGCTGTGTGTGTGTTTTTTTAACTGAAAACACAGAACAGTTGAAGGAAATGTTGCCTTATTAATTCAATAGCTCTTTCCACACATACCTCCAAACCCACATTTGACATTTTTCTTCAGTGGTTTCTTGATAAAAAATAGGGCCCCACCTATTTCCTCTTTCGATAAGTTATAAAGAGCCTTTCATAATGTCGGTTAGAAAATGCCTTTAAAAATCCCTCCCTCCCTTTTCTGTCCTTACCATCGTGGGTCCCAGAACATTACCCAGAAGCCAGATGAGGGTCAAAGAACATTCCTTGAATAATAGTAATGAAAAAAAATGAACAAACCAAATGGCTTGACCTTTGGCCCAGCAGTATTTCTCTGGTCGCTGTTATCCAGTGGTTGTGTCACGGGCAATTAGCATATGACATCTTGTTTCTGACAAATGTCAACTGAGATGAGATTGTTGATCTAGTCATGCAGTAGAAGCTCTGCATGTCTAGGATGTGACACTATTATGTGTGACAGGTCCAGTGCCCTCCTCACTCACCCTTAACACTCACAGCATGCTTTGGCGACTCAAACAGGAGCAAGGAATGCCTGTGTGTGGCTACCAGCCTTGTGTCAGCTGAAGCGCTGGTGCTGGGACCCTCTTTCTGAGGCAAAGGTTGGCAAACTTGGGGTGTACTTAGAGACACACTTGGAGAAGTTGTTCAAATTCTTATTCTGGATTCAGGTCTTAGAAAATGTTACTTAAAAGCCAGACGTGGTGGTAACGTACCTGTAACTGCAAAACTTGGGAGCCTGAGGCAGGAAGATGAGGAGTTGAAGGGCATCTTTGACTACACAGGATTCTGAGGACACCCTGGGCTACATGAGACCCTGCCTAAAAACAAACAAACAAATAACATTAAAAAAAATGTTATGTGTTAGCTTTGGGATGCCTACAGAGTCTAAGGTCTCCTTTCCAAACTGGTGAAGACAGCCAGTCACTGGTTTTGGAGATGATGTGACTTACAGGCCACATGCCACTCTTAAGCATTCCCATGATGCTGGAGGGAAAGTGTGTGTCTGGAGTCCATTGTCACCCTTGCAGCATGTTAAGGATGTGGCTTCAGACAAGTGTCTTCCCTCCGTGCCTCTCAATGTATTTATCTTGAAAAGTGGATAATGAAGCCAGCCCTTGAGTTTATGGTGGTTATTAAGTAGTGTTATGGATGTGAATAAAGTACCATCAGTACCATCTACAGAGCAAACAGCAAGTATTCATTTACTCAACAATTATGCATTGTTGTAAATATGTTTTTTGGGGTTATATGTTACACATAGACACGTGCCAGGCTCCATTCTAGCTATTGGGGTCAAAAAGGGAGGTACTGCCCAGCTGCCAGGTGCTCTCCACATGCTGGCAGAGAAGGGGAGATGATGAATCTCCATTACGAATAGAAGGAAAACAAGGAGGCGGGTTCCCCCAGGAATATGAGTCTCCTTATTTTCCCCAGATGATAATTGCTGTTTGTTCAAGCGTTGAGAAATGTCCCGCTGCTGTCCCCTTTTTGGCTGCATCAGGTAAAACTAGCCTTCAGCAAAGCTCAGATTCACTAAGATGACCATGGAGTGAGGGCCCAATCAGGCTACAAACCCTTGCCTTACTAATACACATCCAAGTACATCTTCAACACTCCTATGGCCTGTTACCCTGTAATTTAGGTTCTAGAAATTTCCTCCAAGGAAATAATCTTTAAAAGAGGAAAACTTCACCTTCAAAATTAATGTCAAAATGTATTTCAACAAAATGCATGCCCCTTAGCCATGAAATCCCACTTGTGAAAGTCTACCCTGAGGAAGCCATTATAGAGCTACCCAAGGAGTGTGCGGTACAAGGACGTCTGCTTCAGCACTTTAAGTGAGAATTTTCAGTTTAATGTCAACTAGGAGAGGAGTTGACTAGGTAGATGTGGTATTTTCAGAAATAAAATTCAAAACACTGAACAACCAATACAAATAAGAGTTCTGAAGGCCTGTCTTGTACCAGGTGTCAACTTTATAGGTGCTTGAGTGGGGGAAGGTTGGAGAGAGAGTGTCTGGGCTGGGGTGGGGGACAGAGTGAGTGTGGCACCAAGGGTCATCCTCTTACTGAGTTGAAAAGTCAATATTCAGAGGAGAATTACGCAGACATAAAAATGACTTCAAGACAGGCACAGTGACTTACACATGTAATATCAGCACTTCGGGGGTGCTAAGGCAGGATATTTGCCAAGAGTGAGCTCCAGCCTGGCCTACACTGAAAGTAAAACCATATGCATATATGTAAGAAACCAAAACTCAAAACTGAAAACAATTGTGGTATAAATGTCTATGCATTTGTCAAGAGTTACCAAACCATACTGAGGCTCTGTGGGACTTCTGTGTGTCATGCTATTACAGCCTTCTAAAGCACTGTGGTATAGAGTGGCGATTACAATTCCCTGCTCTGAATATCAGTGTGTCTGCATAGTCCTCCATGTGGCGGTGCTGGAAGACAGCGGACCTTCAGGAGGTGAGCCTAGAAGAAGGAAGGCCTTTCCTAATTTTTCCCAGCTCTCTGGCTTCCTGTCTTGGGGTGTGATCTGCCTCATACAAGATCTCCCACCATGATGCCATCTGTCATGAGGTGCTCCAGCCAAGTGTCCTGAGCTAGACCTGGTGCTGTGCTGCTTGGGCTTGTGAAGGACAGAGGAAGGATTCAGATAGGTGGCAGCATATTTCTCAGCAGAAACCATGCAAGAAGGAAGAGTATGGGGTGACATCTTTAAAATATTGAAAGAGAAACAAAACACAATCTGGGCAAAACTACCTCCTGAAAATACATCTTCAGACACACCAAAGTGAAAGGAACTTCCCCTAGATGAACCACACTGTTCAGGGAAACCATTCAAGCAGGAAGAAAACGATACTGAGTGGAAATCTGGACCTTCGTAATGAGACACAGGATGCTAAGGAAGGTAGTAACTTTGTTAGTAAACGTACAGATTCTTAAAAGTTAAAGCCCTTCCAAATGTAAAAGACTATTAAATTTTTAAAGAACTACAATGTGTTGTGGGGTTTAGAATGTATGTAAAATGCATAACAAAAGAAGGATAAAGGCTGGGAGGAGAGAGAACCATGCGTGTGGGAGGTCCCTGTACTGTGCATAAGGAAGAGTCACACTACCTCTTAAAAGTAAAGATGCATATCCCAAACCCAAGAGCAACCAAGCCACCCAAAAACAGAGTCATAGCCAGTAAGCCAACAAGGACTCACTGAAAACACCGTCATCCATCCAGAGAAGGTGGAAACCAAGAGGAAAGGGAAGTACAGAAAAGATGAGATAACAATAAAAGAAATAGTGAGGTGACAGACTAGAATCCAACCATGTCAATAATCATTTTAAATGTGTATTAAAATGTATTAGGAAATGTACTGTAAATACAAAGATCCATGTAGGTTCAGGGAAAAGGGACAGAAAAGATATACCATGCTAATACTGGTCAAGGAAAAGTTGGGGCAATTATATTAATATCAACCAAAGTAGAATCAGAGCAGAAAACTATTGCCTGATATAGAGAAGTTAGTGTCATAATGATAGAGACATCAGTTAATCAAGAGGGTTGCTAATTCTTACTGTTTATGCGCCTTCAACATGGCTTGGTGGATTAAGGTGCCTGTAGCCAAGTCTGAGGTCCAGAGTTCAATTCCTGGGGACCCAGATGGTGAAAGGAGAGAACTGACTCCTACAAGTTGTTCTCACTCACTGTGATGAGCGCACACACACACACACACACACACACACACTAAACAAATCTAAAAGCAAAAACTTTTTAAAAGAGAGAAAACACAAATTATCAGTGCCAGGATGGAGATGACCTTTCTTACCAGGCTCTATTGATAATTAGAAAAACAACAAAGCAACTATATAAATAATTTCATGTCAAGAAGCTGAAGATAATGAGCAAAATGGACTAATTCTTAAGAAATAGAAAGTACCACGACTTAACTTCAAAGAGATTCACTAACCTGAGCAACCCTGTAACTACGCAGTGACTGGAGATTATCGTCAGGAATCTCCCCACATAGGAGCCTTCAAAGGTGAAATTTTCAAAACATTTATGGAAGAAATAATGCCCATTGGACACAAACTCTTCTAAAAAATGGAAGAGAAGGAGGAGCACTTCTCATTTTATGAGATCAGTGTCACCTGAGACCAAAATGAGACAGAGACACTTGGGGGAAAAGAAAGTCAAAGGCACCGTGATGCCTCAGATGAGCACAGACCAAAAGCTTCCAGAGTCTTAGCCAGCAGACCCCGACAGCAGATTGTCCTCTGACACCCAAAAGTACACACACACACACACACACACACACACACACACACACACACACGTCTGTGTTAATCCCTAAGTATTAGTAACAGACAAGGTAACAGGTTGCAAGACTCATATACAAAAACAAAACAAAACCAAAACTACGATACTGTTATACACTAGTCCAAATAGCCAGAAACCAGAACAATATATTGTCATAAAACAATAGCATTCACCATTACCACAGCTTTAAAAATGTCACCTTTCTTTAGTTATTGTGCTTTTGTTTTTGTAGGCAGGGTCTCACTGTGTAGGCCTGGCTGGCCTGGAACTCAGTATGTAAATCAAGTTGATAGACCACCACCTACCTCTGCCTCCCAAGTGCTGGGGTTAAAGGCATGCACCCCTACATCAGAGTGAAAATCTCAACTAGCTGTATGGTGGTCATCAAGCCTCAATGACTTCCACAAATATAAACCATTCAGAGACCAGGCTACAGATCAATGAGATGAGATCATCAGAAACAGTTCACTGTCTAAGAAGTAAAAAAAAAAAAAAAAAAAAAGCATGCGTCTACAGACCCCCCAAAGCATGATGAACATCTAAGAGACTTTAACCAAGTGAGAGACGTAACTAAACATGTGAGATGTGAGTGACTGCACTCAAGGGGAACTTCGTCGCCTTAGACATACAAATCAGAAATGAAGAAAAGATGAGTGAGCATGCATGGTCTAAGTGGCCACCTCAAGATGACATGCAAATGGAATGGAACCTGAGGAAAGCTGTGGTGAAGATAAGAGCAGATATTTATGAATAGAAAATAAAACTTCAAAATTGGGGCCTGGGAGATGGCTCGGTGGGTAAGAAAGAACACTTACTATACAATCATGAGCACCTGATTTTGGATCCCCAGCCCATGAAAAACCACATATGGGCCTGTACCCCCAGTGCTGGAGGCACAGTTAGCATCTCTGAGATGCTGTGGCCATGAGCCTCAAGGGAGAGCGACAGGGACAACTGGTGAGCTCCAGGTCCAGAGAGAGACCCTGTCTCAAAGGAGAAAAGATAAGATGGAGAAAAAGGAAGGAGACCTCCTTCTCTTGCCTATGTGCACAAGCCCACCACACACACACACACACACACACACACACACACACACACAATTTTGTTTTCTTGAGAGAGTAGTAAGAGCCTATACTGCCTTTATACAGGACCCCAGTTAGGTTTCCAGCACCAACAACAACACAAGTTCACACATATACACATACTAAAAATAAAATCTTAAAGAACTCCAGTACAGACTTTACACGATTCAGTTACACAATGGCTTCCTTTATTGCTGATAGATAAAAAGGATGTAAATGAAGATACATAATACAGACATGAATGTTTGCATATATTTAAAATAGGCAATTACTTCAGAACATTTTTATATTTACACACACACACACACACAGGGGAAGCAAGAGTGAAAGCAAGAGAGACTGAGAGAGAGAGACAGAGACAGAGACAGAGACAGAGACAGAGAGGGAGACAGAGAGAGTAATTCTGTCCCATGCAGTCAGTTGTCCTGTTGCAAACACCTTTCCTTACTGTGGTGTATTTGTTAAAAGAATGAACCTATATTGCTACATTATATTTAACTAAAGTGCATGTATGATTCATATTTCATTTTCTGTCTGGTGCTCCTTTTTGTTCCTAGACATAATATTCTGTAAGTTGGCACATCTCCTTAGGCTCCTTAGCTATGGCGTTTCTCAGCCTTTCCTCGCTTTTGATGGCCTTGATGGTTTTGAGGCTTAACGATCAGGTTATAAGATGCACTTTTATTGGAATTTGGTTGACGTCTTCCTCGTGGCTATCCTGGGGTTCTGTGTTAGGGATACAGTTCACAAGGTGAAGGGCCACTTTTAAATCATCACATTGTCTTAGGGGTATGTCCTAGTCACTGCTCTGTTTCTGTGAAGAGACACAATGACCAAAGCAATCATTATGAAAGAAAGCCATTTTATTGGGGGCTGGCTTGCAGTTTTAGAGGTTTAGTCCATTACCCCCATGGCAGGCAGTCACTGAAGCAGTAACTGAGAACTACATCCTGATCCATAACTGCAGTAACTGAGAGCTGCATCCTGATCCGTAAGTAGAGAGAAGGAGAGCAAGACGTGCTTGGCCTGCTGTGGGCTTTTGAAACTTCAAAACCTACTCCCAGTGAGACACTTCCTCCAACAAGGCCACACCTCCTCTAATGAGACCACACCTCCTAATCTTTCTAATCCTTCTCAATTAGTGCCACTCCCTGGTGACTAAGCATTCAAATGTAAGATCCTGTGGGGGCCATTCCCATTCAAACCATCACAGGGTGCATACAATTGACATGACTAAGCACTGTTAGTTTCTATTGGGTGCAACTGGCCAGAGTAGACTTGCCAGCCTTCTCCACTATAAAATTATCCACACCCACATCTGTTGCTTTTGGAAGGGCATCACTATGTAGAACCTAGAGTTAAGGAGAGAGATGGTCTACCCCCTTCTCCCATACAACCACTGATTTCAGGTTGTCTGCATAAATTATATAGACTTTCATACAAGAAAGAATTAACTTATCTCCTAGTTAGATGGTCAATATATTTTAAGTGTTTATTTTGTTTTTATTTGTATACATATGTGTGTATGTGTGCCATATGTGTACAGTGGCCATGGAGGCCAGAGAGGGCATCATAATTTCTGGGGCTGGAGTTCCAGGTGGCTGTAAGACACCTGATGTGGGTACTAGGAACCAAACTCGGGTCCTCTGGAAGAACAGCAAGCACTCTTAACCACTGGGTCATCTCTCGAGGCTCCAGGAATGTTTAATATGTTATTTTGAACTTGTAGTATTAGCGGATGAGGGCTTGTCCAGTAATAGTTTGTATTGAAATAACAGCTTGGCTGCTAACATTTCTAAACTCCGAACTAATGTTTGCTGGGCACTTGGTACCATGTGCTCTCCTGAACATCTTTCCTGTTTGGTTGCCTTTCATCCTTGCAGTGATCATTGTTCTACATAAAGAAACAGACTCAGAGAGAATCACGTGACTTGTAAGCCCTGTGTATTCCTGTACATGCCTTATAAATACACCTTAAAAGTAGGGGTGAGTTTCTTGACCCTCTACACACCCAGAAGTGTAAGCCCTTCCCTGATTTCTCTGCTTCACACATTGCTGAATGATGGATGGATGTAGTTATCCATCATCTCTTCCCTCTCAGCCTGGTTATACAGGAACTAGGTGTTGGGATTGCTCCAGACCCTGCCACAGAATCCAGGCTTGGGGTTTCCCATAGACACCTAAGTGCTCAGACGTGAGGACCTGGAGGCCTGAGAGTCTGAGTTTGAATCTGCATCCCCTACATAAAAAGCCAGGTGTGGCTGTGTATCCCCCTTGCAACCCCAAAGAGCAAGACCCTGGCCACCCTAGCCGCCCCCCACCTCCATTCTCACCTAAAGTGCCTTCACCACTCAAGGGCACAAACAGCTTTCACACCTATGAGGACCTGCGAGATCTAGGAGCCTGATTCACACTCTGAGCAAAATCCCCCACCCAGATGTTAAAAGGCGAGAGGACAGGGGACCAGGGGAAGATTCAGAAGCTGCTATGGTTGGAAAAGAAATCCCAATCTGACCACCTGTGGACGGTTAACCCACCTGCCCCCACAACAGCTGCCAGGGGAGTAAAGTTTGGTAAGGGCTCGGCCAACAACAGGATTCAACCGTTAGACACTCAAGGTCCGGTCCTCTTCAGGACCAACCTTAGGCTTGTACTAGGTAGGTGCCGTGATAAGGAGAAAGGAGTGCTTGGGTGCAGAATTTCACTGGATTTTTTTTTTTTCTAAAATCCTACAAGGATGTGCGGAGAGGTTTATATCCAAACTTCACCATGGACATTGAAACTCCCAGAAACAGTAATTCTCCAGACAGTCTGGTCAGTGGTCATGTTGTTTGAGTCCATCTTGGGCTCTTTCTGTGCATGGATTGACTAGAAGGAGGAGGAGGAGGAGGAGGAAGAAGAGGAAGAGGAGAGAAGAAAAGAAGGAGAAGAAAGAGGAGAGAAGAGGAAAAGGAGGAGGAGGGGGAGGAGGAGGAGGAGGAGGAGGAGGAGGAGGAGAAGAAGAAGAAGAAGAAGAAGAAGAAGAAGAAGAAGAAGAAGAAGAAGAAGAAAAAGAAGAAGAAGAAGAAGAAGAAGAAGAAGAAGAAGAAGAAGAAGAAGAAGAAGAAGAAGAAAAAGAAGAAGAAGAAGAGGAAGGGGAAAGAGGAGGAGGAGGAGGAAGAGGAGGAGGGAGAAGCAGAGTCAATGTCATGAAAAAATCAAGGGGCTGGGGGCACAGTGGGTAAAGAAGGCTTACTGTGCAAGCATGAGGGGCTGAGTCTGGGTTCCCATCCCCCAACATAAAAGCCACATATGGCTGTGCATGCCCTTGTGATGCCAGCACTGGTGGGAGACAGAGACAGGAGGATCCCTAGGGCTTGCCGGCAGACAACCTAGTTCCAAGTTTAGTGGCAGACCCTGTCTGAGAAGAATAAGGCAGAGAGTGATATAGTAGGACACACAACAGTCTCCACATACCCACAGGTGAACACACTCACGCATTTATGCACACACCAGTCACAAAAAGAAGTAAACTCAAGGTACCTAGTATGAATTCCACTCCCCAGATTTGGAGCACCCTGGTAAATTAGAATGCCTAGTGATGACCAAGGAGGGCCCCAGAGACAATGCTGAACACTGTGAGGACCTGCAACTTTGGGTCTACCTGCCATCTGGAGAGCTGGGCCTGGCGTGAGGTCCTCACTTGGGAAGTACCTGGCGGCATGTGCCCAAGGAAGCCATATAGGTCAAGCCTTTCAGGCTACAGACTTACAGCCTAGGGACGTCCACTTCAGCATCCTGGAACACTTGCATGTGTCTGCAGCTGCTGCCACCTTGCCTGCAGTCTAGACACCGAGGGGCCACGTTAGGTCTGTATGATTAGAGTTGGGTGTGCCTGGAAAGGAATTAATGGTCAGAGAGATGAAGTTAGTCTCTCATGGTCACACAGACAGTGAGTCAGCAGGCTGTACGGTGCAGAAACCTTTACACCTCCTCCCTGAGGCACACACTCCCTGCCTCAAGAACGAAAATGATACCTTTATCTTTTCTTCTTCCTTGTAATTCCCAACACCATGTCTGCCACGTCCTAGGATCTAAAGTAATGTTGACTGAATTTTAGAGGTCTGGCCCCAATACTGAACTTGGGATTTCCTTGTTGAACCACCTGAGCCACACTGAGCAGGAAGTAAAGAGACACCGTGGTCAGGTATAGAAGAAGCTCTGGATGCAGAGCTGTGGCCAAAGGCAAAGACAGAAGTAAAGGTCTGGAGAGGACACTTCTCACTGGTTCCCAGTGCTAGTCCTGTCCTTTCTGTTGACAATGCTGTTCCTTCCTTCTTTATCTAGTAACACCAACTCCAGTCTGCCCTCAATTCTCAACTCCAGAGCACCTATCACCCATTGCAGGCTGGTCCAACACTTACTCAGCCTTCAGATTCAGGCAGCTTGGCATTCCAGCTGGGTGATTATTTGGTTAACATCTATAGTCTGCCAAACATGTCCAACCCATGGCCTGCAGGCCACATGCATGGCTCTTGAGCTTGAACTTTGTAGATGACAACATTTGTGGCATAATGTCAAAAACCCAAGGAGGACCCTGTGTTGCTCACAGCAGTTGTCCAGCATTCTGAATTGTCTAGCATTGAGCAAATGTTATGTAAGTGCGTGACAAATTGAATAAACACAAAGATGATGGTTGACTGGACTTAGTGATAGGCTGACCGTGTGCCCCTCACCCCTGTGGTATGCACATGGACCCTGCAGTGGTTTGAAAGAAAATGACCCCCTAAGGGAGTGGCATTATGGGAGGTGTGGCCTTGTTGGAGTAGGTGTGGTCTTGTTAGAGGAAGTATGTCATTGTGGAGGCAGGCTTTAGGGTTTCATATATGCTCAAGCCACACCCAGTGAGACAGACCACTTCCTGTTGCCTGCAAGTCAAGATGTAGGACTCTCAACTACTCCTCCAGCACCACTCCTGCCCGCATGCCACCATGTCGCACCATGATGGTAATGGACTGAACCTCTGAAAACATAAGCCACCCCAGTTGAATGTTTTTTCTTTATACGAGTTGCCATGGTCATGGTGTCTCTTCACAGCAATGGAAACCCTAACTAAGACAAATTCCTTGAACTGTGAAAGTCACCTTCTACACAAACAGGGTCTTTACAGGTATGATTGAATTGAAGATTATGAATAGGGAAGGTTAGCCCTAAATTCAACCACATTTAAGGTCTTAAATTTTTGTTATAAAAGGGAGGCAAGGGGAGATTTTGTTCACACACACACACACACACACACACACACACACGCACACACTTTTGCGTAACATACACTTGCACACACATGCACATGCACTCATACACAAATGCTTGCACACACCTGCACACACTTCCATGAGGAATGTCACTGCCTTTACCTTAACTTTGGCCTTATGAGCCTGATCTGACTTCCAGCCGCCAGAGCTGGAAGAGAATAAGATTCCATTATGTTCAGACATCCCACTTTGGGCTCATTGTTATAACAGCTAACGGGAAACTAGAACACACAGAACACACAGACCTTCCCCTTCACCCTAACCAACCTTCTTGCCAGCAACCGCCTCTGTGACCAAATACTTCAGGTTGAGAGAAGAAGGAAGGACACAAAATAGAAACAAGAAATGGGGAAGGAATGAAAGAGGAAGAGAGAGAGGGTGAGGTTAAAAAAGTCTAGACATCAGAACATAGGGAGAAGATTACTCCGATGTGGGAGAATGGGCCTGCGCTGCAGGAAGGAAAACTGAGTGGCCATGCTTGCCCTGGCCCTCCTCCATGAGTACTCCTGAATGGAAGTGAGAGAGACTGGGATTCCCAAATCCTTTGTCTACTGGTCTCTGTTTGGGAGCCATTAACTATGATCCACACGGAGGGGAATCCACCCAGCTAGCTGAGCCTCTCTCTCACACTAGTCTCACAGATCCCAAACACACTAGCTTTGTTCCCACCCCATGACCTTTGAACTGTTGCTCCCCTCTGCCTGGAGCAGTCTCCATCCAGATGTCCCCATGACTCCCTCCTCACCTCCTTTGGGTCCTTGCTCAAAAGTCACGCACTAGAGAGGTTTTCCCCACCCTCCCCTCCTCACTTTACTGTTCTCAGCAGCATAGACCACTGTCTGGCACATTACTCATTTACTTCTAAAGCCAACACTTCACGTGGCAGCAGTTGGGGGGCCTAGATGGAAGCCAGAGCATGACAGATACTCAAAAGGTGATGAGCCAGCATCCTCAGAGGCCTCTTTTGGGGGATGAGGGTTGCTGGGAGACAGTCTCACTTGGGAATGGCTGGATCAGGATGACAGATACAGTGTTTGCTTCAGAAGCCACTGGCTCATCTTCCACGGCAACTCAGAGTCCAGTGAAAACCCCATCAGGGCATTTCTGCAGCTCCTAGCCATATTTGTACCCATGGCCCCTCGCAGGGAGACAGACGACCCCAAATACCTGATCACAGGCCCCATAGCTGGGTCCTCGCCTGCCAGACTCCCAGCTAGCCTATGACTGGAATTGCCCTATCGGTGACTTTTTGTCTGTGGCTAGCATGAGAGAGGTGGAGCCATGTGGACCTAGGCTTAGAAAGCAGAGAAAGACTCAGTTTTCTCTGCTTTAAAATGGGCAGATGAAGTAGTTATAGCAAGTTACCCAGTGCAGTAATGTGAGGTTCTTTTCCCATTGCTTTCAGCTAAACAGGCACAGACCCCGTCCTATTTTTATACCCAGCTGTTATGTACAATGCCTGACACATAGATGAGTTTGCCTAGTGGAGCTATTCACCTGGTAGGGAAGAATGCTGCGAGGAAGGCATAGGTCCTGCCATCCAACCAGGACCCCAGAAGAGTTGTGCTGCTGACTTAGGCTTTAATATGTAATGATTAGAGTTTCCTGTGGAGGAAAATTCAGTGGAGAGGGGAAAGGAATTGAATCATGAGCTCAGGATCACACTGTGACAGAAGTCAAGCAACCAGAAGGATCTTGTCATGTTGGGAGACAGGAAGCATGTCCTAGGATAGCCAATGGGCAAGCACCCAGTAATCACTTCTCCTGTCATTTATAAATGAGGCACAGTAGTGACTGCCTCTGAGAACTCCCAGCTCTCCAAAGTGCACTTTAGACTTTCCACAGTTTATAGAATTAAGCAGGAGTCATCTCTCTGAAATGTCAGACCTTGTATCAGAGTATTGGTAAAATAGCTACGTATTTCTGAACACTTGATGTGTGTGTGTGTGTGTGTGTGTGTGTGTGTGTGTGTGTGTGTTTATGGCTTCCTAGATCCAAGAATTTTTATGGGTTTTGAGCATTCATCAAAATTTTAAAAGTTTTAAGAAGTGTAAAAGTGGCCTCACCACATACAAGAATGCTAAAGAACTGCACCCCCCCCCCCCAAGCTCATTTTTCGTTCATGGGCCCTGGTAACTTTCCACTTGTTTCTTTGACGTCCTGAGAAGAAGGCCTGGGGCAGGACAGTGCGTACAGGAAGGCCATTTGCTACTGGTTACCAAGATACCAGTGGGACACATCCACTCCTTCCAAAACAATGAAGGTGTCTCCCTGTTTTAAACGTTTGGGGAAAGAAGGCGAGAAGGCTGTGGCTGGCTGTTCTTCTGTCTCCAAAGGTCAAGATGCCACAGAATGACTCTGAGGGTGAGGTGTGAACCTGCCATTGTCTTAAGACAGCTCTTCTTCTCTGAGTTTCGTTTTCTGACAAATGATAAGCGCTTCAAGTCTACCCTGAGGTCTTAGCTTCCCTCTTCCATGCCCTTCTCCCACGCACTCAACTGCTGGCTATACCATGCTTCTCACCGCCCTCCCTGGCCAGCCTCCAGTTACCATTTCTTGTATTTGCCATTGATTCTGTGAAAAAGTTAAAATGGTACTTTCAAAATGTCCTAGGAGGAGTGATGAACCAGGACAGATGACTTGGCATCCTAGCAGGGCTCCTGAGGATTGAGGCCCTGGAAATGAGATGTCCAAATGTGAGAGACTGTACTTGGTCCACACTGGACTGGAAAAAAAAGACCCAATCTGTATGAACAATAATCACAGGAGTGTCAAGGCCTCACATGAGCATAACACTTTCATCTAAGCTCTTGTATTGTATTGTTATTTGTTGGAGGTCTAAATCCCCCAGAAGTACTGATGCCTGACTCATTTTTTAATCCCGCTGTGCCTAGGCAAGGGTATCTAACAAATATTTGCTCACTTTCATCCTGATAGGTGGCAAGAAGTGTTGTCATATACATTTTACAGCTAAGAATCCTGGGATCTGAGAAATCTGTAAGTCAACCAAAGTCACAGATGACAGCCGACAGGCCTGGAATTGAACCCCAGTCTTGGGTCTTCCCATCCAGCATTCTCACTGCTATCAAGGGTGTGGAAGAACACAGACCTTTAAATTCTTTAAGCCAAAAATCTGTAATTCAAGGGGTTACATGTACTTTCTGCATTACATACTGGTACCATCTGTTTCTAGGTAGGAGTCTCCCTGTTTTCTGGTTGAACTTTCTTGGTTATGTCCAAATTTTAAAAAGTACAGGCCTGTTGTTTGAAAGAAGCTTTGGCTATCCGCAGTGAGTCCAAACTGAAGTGCTGCATGTTTGGTTCAGCAGGGACGAGGGAGTGTCCCCTTGGCCTGTGATTGGTACAAATGCAAACCAATGGAGTGTCTCCTTGGCCTGTGATTGGTACAAATGCAAACCTTCATTTGCATGAATGGCTGTGCTGTGATTGGGGAAGCATCTTTGCTTAGAAAAGATAGAGAAATGATTTCCTAAGGCTGAACTTGGGTTGATGCACGTCTTCCGATCACTGTGCTTAAGCTGGATGAAACTAATCAATGGGACATGGAAGCCAGAGTTAAATGCTGCCAACCATTGTTAAACAGAATTAAACATGTTAAATGCTGCTAGTACTATTAGTTCTGTGTTGAGCTTTTGTTAAGTCATTAGTTAAAACACTCTTTTTAATGCTTTGTGTGGATTATTAAAACCATCAGAAGCAGGGCTGTGGGCCCTTCCCTTATTCCTGGCTTCCTATTATCCAAGCATTCCTCTTTGGAAAGCTGGCTGGCTGGTCTCATAGTATCCTGGCTCTTTTGAACACCACAGGTACCTCGAAGAAGCAACACTACAACCAAAGTTCTTTCTCGCCAAAGTACCGTTTGACTTCAGAAAGTGCTGTTCCGGCCATGACTATTTGAAACAACTCAACCCCATCTTTTATGCTCTCAGAAGTGTTGGTAAACTCTAGCAGCAGGTTTCACTCAGGTCAGAGGAGTAATATTTCCCTTGGTGGCCCATAATTTTTCATTTGCATGAATGTCTATGCCGTGATTAGTAAAAAACTACTTCTCCATACCCCACTTCTGGCTATGGAAACACGCTTTTTGGCTGACTTTTGAGTGGGCTGGGAAATAATCTCCTGGGCTTCTGATGCTGCAACACAATGCCCAACAAAACACGATGCCCAACAAAAGACGTTTCTGGACTGACCTTTGCCAACTCTTGATTCTTGTCACCAGAAGTGGGCTGAGCTGGTAGTGCGAGGAAGAGTCATCGGAGTACCAGTGGGAACGACCAGTGCCTTGGTGGTGGTGGCACAGCAGTTATGGCAGAGGGGCCGGTGGTAACATCAACAGCAGTGACAGAAACTGAGTGTCTGAAGAATTCCAGAGAACAGCTAGGAGCAGAGACAGTGGAGAGCAGAAGCAGCGTAAGCAATGAAATACAGTGGAGGTAGAGAGAAAGCTCTAAGGATCTGAAGTCAAAGGACAGTGGGTCATTGAAGGAGCTCCAGGGAGCTGCCAAGCCCTAAGAGTCAAAGGTCTTGACACCGGATATGGAAATAGAGGGCTAAGGGTCTTAATATATAAGGCTCAAGAGCTGTGACATTAGCCAATGCTAGGAATCATGGGTCCCCCAAACCCGAAGCTTCAGAGTTCCAACACAGGTTACTACTGACTGACACCGCTAAGAGCCAAGGCCTGCACTAGCTGCCAGGGACCAGGCCATTGGCAGTCAAAGCCCAACGCAACAGGCCTCCTACCTG
This sequence comes from Peromyscus eremicus, assembly GCF_949786415.1. Taxonomy (NCBI): domain Eukaryota; kingdom Metazoa; phylum Chordata; class Mammalia; order Rodentia; family Cricetidae; genus Peromyscus; species Peromyscus eremicus. The sequence continues at coordinate 39,680,429 of NC_081422.1, read as the reverse complement.
AGCACCTAGGGCCATGAACCTCCAGTCTCTAGGACAGTGGTTCCCAACCTTCCTAATGTTGTGACTCTTTTTAATACAGTTCCTCATGTTGTGGTGACCTCCAACCACAAAATTATTTTGTTACACCTTCGTAACCATAATTTTGCTACTGTTATGAATTGTAATGTAAATATCTGATATATGATCCCTGTGGGGGGTCAAGACTCACAGGTTGGGAACCACTGCTCTAGAGCCTAGAACAATGAACTTCCAGCTCTAAAGGCTTGGAGCTGTAAGCCTCTGAATATATTAGCTCAGCTCATACGATTTTGGCACTTAAAGACACAGGTCTATAACAAAATAGCCAGTCCTCGCCTACTCCAGCCAGCTGATTGGTAACATGAGTACAGTTCACAGAAGTGTAGAGAGACCCCATGCATGCTGACCTGGTCTCTTCCTCTCCCCAGAGGAACCCTGAGGGAAAGGCCTCACATGCCACCATCTGGGCCACAACTTCTGTCCCACCTAGTATTATTTAGAGTGAAGGCAATGTGTGTCTTGTGTGGTCCACTGGAGTGGAAATCACACCACTGTACCACAGCTGGGAATTCCTCTTAAAGGATGGTGAGGTTTCCTCTGTGAATCATCTTGAGATAAAGGAAATAAATAAAAACAAGTGGGTTCAGAGAACAGAGAAAAGGCCCTCCTCCTTTGTGGAGAGGCCTGGAAAAGTTGGAGTGCTGGCCTGTCCCACTGTACAGACTGCCCAGTGTAGAATGGAGCTGAGCTGGTGGCCCTCCCAGTGTCTGTCCTGAAGCAATATAACTATTACTTCAATATGATTATAATTGCCATGTCCTGAAGCAGTTATAAATAATAATATCTTGATACTTTTGATATCTGCACATGTCCCACAGCATTTTAAAGTGCATCGTGTCTGGGTACATGCCTGAAGCAGGCTGCTGCAGCTCAGAGGTCTCCATGTGAGACAGAGACATGTGCTGTGAGCCTGCTGCGGGGGCGCTGGGGGAGAGGCTGCAGTCTGGAAACCCAGCAACAGATCAACTTCCTTCATTTGGAAGATAGGGGTCGGGGATGCTGTTATTTTAGAAGAAAGAGGAAATGACACCCTCAAAAACAGGAGAAGTCAGGGCCATCTGGGTTGTAAAAGGAAGACATACTCTTCTTTTAAATGACTGGGATATTTCTGTGTATGATCTGTGCTCAGTTGTTTACATCTGAGTTCATAAGGAAGGATGGTGGATAGGCCCATACCCTCTCCTATTAAAATGATGCTCCTAAAAATCACTCTGATGAAGCAAAGTATCCCAAGAACACAGGCCCCTGTCATGCATTGCACACACTACAGCCAGAGAGAAGCCACACAAAACCAGGCTGAGGGACAAGGAGCAGACTTTATCTATATAGCAGGTGGTGGCAGGTCCTGCTGGCTGTTTCTACTGACCACATCCATTCCACCAGGAAGGCTGCATCAGTAGTCCCCATGTTTCTGTGTCCAGCCTTCCAATAGCCCAGCAAGGTTACAATGGTTTCAGTCATGCAGTGGCTAATAGAGGCCCGAGGCCTTGGGCTAAGACCACAAAGCTGGTAGTGGACAAGCTAGAATGAGGCTTCCCATTTCAAAGGCCCATGGGCTCCACTTTGAGTGTCCATCAAGAGCAGATTCCTAGGCGGACTGCAGGAGTGAGAAGGCTCTTAGTCTGAGTCTGCTGCTCCAAGGACTCACCAAGAGCAACCACCTTCACCTGGAAGACCAGCATTTCTCTCCCTTTCCTCCAAGCTGGCGGGCAGGACAAGCTACCGTAACCACAGAGTTCCCCAAGCCGAGCTGCTGAGACATGACAGGCAGGAGAACTTGAGTCTGGAAAGCATGGTTTGAATTCTGCTGAGTGAACAAGTCACCAATTACCCACCTCCACATTCTGTGCTCCTATTCTAGTTAAAATGCACATCTACTCCTGTCTACAACTTCAAGGATGCTCCTTGGCTACCCAGCTGAAGTGCATGCAGCCGCACCGTAGTGCTGTATTCAAGTTCAAGCCACTGTTCAGAGCACATCTCTTCTGAGCCCCGTCATACTTAACCAGGAAGGTGTTGGGCAGAGAGCGAAAGGGAGTGGTCATGAATTAGTTTCTACAGATACTTTCAGAAGGTTCCTCCTGGGACCGGGGCTGGACTGAGCAGGCCTGGAGCATGGGCTAAGCCTTGGGAGGCCCCGTACCCTGCACTTGAAACCCTTCTTACCCCCAGGACTGCCAAGTTTCTCCAGGCAGCTTCCTCTTTTCTGTCTCTATCTCAGAGTCCGTGGTTCTGGGTTTCTCTGTTATGTGCGCCTCTGTCAGAGTGATCACAAGGCCTGGAACTTCCCCAAACACTAGACCCGAGACAAACCGTGCCTGTGGAGCACTGTTTCCTGCTGCTCAGCTGACTGGCCACCCCCTGTGCAGTCCGTGTAGATGCAGCACCACAGAGACCCAGATGGAGTGGAGTGGATGTGAGACAGTGGAGCCATCCAGACTTCAAATGTGCCCTAAGACTCTCCTAAGAATTGCCTTGGGAGCAAGATGTCTACCTAGCCACTCCCATTGGTTTCCTGGGCTCACCATAATACCTTCCTCTCTGCCCCAAGCTGCCCTCCTCCTCCTCCTCCTCCTCCTCCCCCCACACTCTCATTCTCTTTCAACTCTCTTGATAGTGTACTTTACAAGGATCCTTCCAAGATTCGAAGGTACCATTGCCAAAACGGGAGATACAGGAGTTCTAGAATCAAACAGCCCAGGGCTGACCTCAGCTTTGCTGCTTACTGAGTGAAAAGTCCTCTCTTCCCTCTGCTCTTGTGCTCCCATCGGCAAAAGACTGACTGCTGGGGCCCTCTGGGTGGCTGACAGAACAGCACAGGCAGAAGCAGAGGCAAGGCCTGGAGGTGGCATCCACTGCTGCCCCTTTACATGGGTTAAAATCTGATGGTATTTTCCACTCACTCATTGGGAGACTGTTGTCCCATGTTCCCAGGAAAGGGAAAGGGGATTGTTCTGCATCTGGCTGATCCCTGCTATGCTGTGAAGTGTTTTGTGGAGTCCTTGATGCACCCCGAGTTCGAGTATACGAAAATTCTGGGTTTTTTTGTCATCCGTTAATTGCAGAACCTCACAGTGGATTTGTCAGATCCAAAGAACAGGCTCCTCAACACAAAACAGCATGCATGTGGATCCTTCTAAATATTTTTACTGTTCTAAGGTGTGATAATTGTATGCCTGATACAGCCTCTCTCCTGGTTGCTGTGGAGGAAAGAGGGATAGGGAATAGCCTGCACTCAAAGCTGATTCTGAGCTGAGCAAGGCGTCAAACTATGTGAGTCCCTCAAACTATAGACCCTCATCTCCAAGAATACAAATCCCTTCCTATCCATCTGCTACTCACCTACCACCAACCCAACTCTCAAGTCTCAGCTAAAAGGCCACCTCCTCCAGGAAGCCCTCCCTATTCTCCACCCTGCATCTGCTTGTTAGCACTTTCCTTACCAGAAACTGTTAAAAATCTCTTTTCACTTTCTGTCTCTAGCCAGGTGGTTTCTCAAGGAAAGGATCTGGTTGGGGCTAGATCCTTTCATTTTTCCCAGCCTCAGCTGTGACTGTAAATGTTAGTATATGAATGAACAATCACGATCATCCTTCGGAATAGTCGTGGAGGGAGGCTTTAAAATTCTGGTAACTCAACCGAAAACTAAAAGAAAGGCAACTGAGGAAGGAACATCATCACGGTGCTCTCTTTTTAGAAAGGTTATTAGGAACAAGGAAGTTACGCATAGGCACTTGCGTCATGCCCGGGTACTCCCAAGCCATGTATATTCTTTACCAGTGGAGGGACTGTGCAAAAACAACAGTTTTAAAAAAAAATCTTCACACATTAAAAAGCCTGAAGCTTTGTGACTTAGCTGATGTGAGGGTGTGGTAACAAGGCTGTCCCCTGAGGGTGGTCCTGACTGACCGTGTGTGTGTGTGTGTGTGTGTGTGTGTGTGTGTGTGTGTGTGTGTGTTGGAAGTTGTGGTTTACACATTAATATCCCCAACTAGCCATGTAGCGAGGGCAGCCTGGCCCTCACTGCCAAGCACCTTTTTCATGAGCACCCTCAGGCAGAGAACAGGATCCCGCCCACTTGGCACACTCTCCGTCCAGGCCACCGGGCATAGCACTATCCATCGCCATGGTGTTTAAACAAAGCCCATGGGGGTGACACGTCATTAGCTCCCAGGTCATGTACACAGGGCTCGTGTCCCACAGCCCCGAGTAGGAGCCCCTTTCTCCAGGTAGAGGGGTGTCCAAACTTTTGACATAGTGACAGGACTTCGTCATCTATGAAGTTCACACTGGAGAAGCACCTAATCCACTTGCCAGGAAGAAAGAAAAAAAAATAACCCTTAGCAAATATCTCATATCTTGTTCTGTTTTAAGTAAGTTTCCAGTTTCATGTGAGGCAGAATTGGGAGGTACACCGAGGCTCATGCAGCTTGCAGACTGAAGGTTGCCCGTGCTTGCTCCCTCCACAGAGTAGTGTCTTCAGTGTGACCAGCAGGCACTGAGAGGAGTGGGAAGTGACTTCTAAGAGCAAGGACATCCTAGTGACTCCAGGCCTTCTTTAGCTTCTGTGCCCTCCCAGAACAAAAACACCGTTTCCAGGACAGTATGTATATGTGCCTGGCAGATGGACTGACCCACAGGCACTGTGCACATCACAATTAAATCCAGTCCAGATCCACCCGGAAATCAGCTAAGTGCCACGCTCACACTGCCAGTAAGTGAGGTGGACAAAGCTTGGTCTCTCACACAGTCACATCTTTGGCGAAACTGGAAGGCAGACAGAAGTCTTGACCACTGAAGAGACACTGGGGTGATATCGGGTCCCTCATCAGGCTTATTACCACCTCTGGCCTGCAGATTTAAGACAAGAACAACCTAAAAGGCCTGAGGGTGTTGTGGACTCCCACCAAAAGTGTGAAGTCAGGTAGGGGACAGTCTCTCGCTGTTGGTTTAGCTGAGAGCCCTGCATGGAGGTCGGAGGGCAACCCCAGGACTCGCACAAAGGTCCTCGCACACCTGTGCTGTGGGCCTGGCACAGTCTGCCAGTTCCTGGCCTCGCTGGCCGCTACAGCTCTGCTCCCAACGACAGCATAAAATTTGCTCACTCTCAACAAGCTGCCGCACTCACCCAATGGGCGAAGTTGTCCCTGGCCACCTGCACCGTTAACACACACACACACACACACACACACACACACACACACACACACACACACCCCACACACACGGCCAGGCTGCCCCGATGGTGTTGGGAGCCAAGCTCTACTTTCACCTTGAGACAAAAACCTCAGGCGAAGGGGTTGGGGATTTAGCTCAGTGGTAGAGCACTTGCCTAGCAAGTGCAAGGCCCTGGGTTCGATCCTCAGCTCCAAAAAAAAACAAAACAAAACAAAACAAAAACAAAAACAAAAAAAAACTCAGGCGATTCTCCAGGGCCAGATCTAGCCTATTGAGGTTTCCAAACTCCCCGGAAGGAGGGCGGGGCCTCGAGACGGAATGAGGGCGGGGCCTCAGACGGCGGTCCTGCTGGCCAGGCAGATCCGACGACAGTCTTCAACTCTCCCCGCCGCAGCCGGAGGCGCCAAGGCCGGCTCCGGCGGACGATGCCGATGTGCGCCCAGGATGCTGCCGCATTTGCTCCTGCTCCTCTCCGCGCTCGCCAGGCTGAGCCAGGGCTTCTGCACACACGGTAGGGTCCCCAGCCCTCGCTCTGTTGCTTTGAAGTTCACAGTCCGCGGAGAACCGGCTTGGGTCGCCCTCTCCGGACCTCCGCGGTTCCCAGCCCCGGCTCCTTCGCGCTGGCAAAATTGGGTCTCGGGTTCACCTGTTGTGTAAATGGAGGCGGCTAAACTTAACCGTGGCTGTTCGGGACTGGCCATCGAAGGATGTGTCGGGTCTATAAGTCCCATCCGGCACCCTTGTTCCCAAACCCATCACCCACCCACCTCACAGCAAACCATAACTTTAGCCCTTGCTTTTCTGAGGCTCTGATTCTTCCATCAGCCTGTCACTTCTTCGGCTCCTCTCTCCGACCCCTACCAACTCGCCCCCCCCCAGGCCTCCCCCCTCCCCCACCATCCCAGTTAGTTTTTAGCCCTCAGCTCATGCCGGCTGCCACCTACCCCCTCTCCCACTTTACCTACCCTTCAGCTCAGGCTAGGGTCCAGTAGCCCAGGAGAGAGATGAAAAGGTGGTGAGTTAGAGGGACCAAGTGGCATAGAGGCATGGAGACCGCGACCCAAAACACGTCTACAGGACTCCAAAATTCGAAGTAAAAGCCACACAGCCAGTCATGTGATCTACAGCCACATTGGGGATGTGCGACCGACCCAAACACCACAAACATGGCTTGAGTTTTTCACTCACCCTCTCAAGAGTTTTGCAACTGAAACACAGTCTTGAGATTCAAAGACAGTTCACAAAAGAGAGCCAAGGGGGCAGGGACAAGTGTATTTTCTGAGAATGACGGAGTCACTCAAAAAGAAACATGACTGGTGAGCGGATAGTTTTGAGAAGAGGGGAAGTGGGTGCAGGGCTGCCTTCAAGAGGAGACGTCTTAAAGGGTCAAGAAGGCTGGAGAGGAACAAGGGCTACTGGCCTTGCATACTCTTAACCTGACAGAATTCAAATAGCAACCTTCATCAGCAGAATTCATTGTGTTGTTACAGAAAAGACAGAGGTTTGCCCAGGGTGGTATTGGCAACGTGCTAGTTCGGGGCTCCAGCTATCTGCTCTTCAGATAGTGTTGTGTTGAGGGAATGGAAGGATGTAGATGGTTCACTACTGAGTTTCTTGTTTCTTCTTTTCTTTTTCTTTTCTTTTTCTTTTTTTCTTTTTCTTTTTTCTTGGTTTTTTTTTGAGACAGTGTTTCTCTGTGTTGCTTTGCGCCTTTCCTGAAACTCACTCTGTAGCCCAGGCTGGCCTCGAACTCACAATCCGCCTAGCTCTGCCTCCCGAGTGCTGGGATTAAAGGCATGCGCCACCACCGCGCCTGGCTTGAGTTTCTTGCCTTAAAGACCTCTGTGAGGAGGTCTGGAGCCACAGTTCATTCATTCCTTCTGACTCTACTTCAAGGCTCGCCTAGGCATCTGATTATAGCTAGAAACTAGGGACTGGGGAGAGCCCTGTGCCCCGGATCCCAAGATGTCTGTGTAGAAAAGCAGAGTGATGTCAATGAGCAGGGTGTCTGCACATCCAGAAAAGGCCAGGGGCCGTGGCTTTGGGACAGGGCTGGGATGAGAACTTAGCACTGGGATGGTGCTAGAACACGGACAGGGATTGGGCAGAGCCAGGGACTGGCTCATCTGAGAACTCACCGCTCACTCACATACCCCTCACTCCTGGCTGTCTTCCTGGAATGTTTCTGACTGAAGTTGCCCTTGTCAGCACCTCAGGGGGCTTCTGATCCTGCACAGTGTAGGACAGGATGCCAGCTTTGGAATCAAACACATCCTGGGTATAGGTCCCCGCTGTGCCCCTCACTAACTCCACTGGCCTTGGGCACGTCATTTGACTCTCGGGGCTTCTGTGTCTTCTTTAGTAAATTTGGCGTGTGTCTGGAGCCCAGAGCTGCTGTGATCACTAAATGGAACGCAGTGCCCAGTATGTGGATTATAACCCTTCCCACCGTCACCACCTTCTTCCTGGTCACTGAGGACGACTGTGCTTTCTCTAATGTTGACATTCTCCCCCCCCCCCACCAGGAACAGAGCTGCCCAGCCCTCTGTCTGTGTGGTTTGAAGCCAGATTTTTCCAACACATCCTCCGCTGGACACCTATCCCAGAGCAGTCGGAGAGTACCTACTATGAAGTGGAACTCAAGAGGTAAGGAAAGAGGGCGTAGGTGGACCAGAGGGGGTGGGGGAGGGACTAGGTGGCTGCTTTACTATTGAAATGAGACCAGAAGGGACTCTGACACATACTTGTTTGAATGTCCCGTAAGTTGAGCAGTGGGCTGGGGTCCTTAAGGCAGACAGCTATTGGCTCTGAGGGCTTCCTAGAATTCTGGAGAAGTATTCACAAATGTAACTAGGAAGAAAGGAAGAGAGGGGGTTCCAGAGTGGGCTAACACATTCTTGTGGATTAGCTCCTTAGATTCCCACCCAGGAGTCTTCTAGACCATGGATGTCAAGAGGGACCTTGACCAAGGAAGAGGGAGGCTCTTGCAATTAGCCGCCCAGGACTAGGGCCCTGAGGACGGCTCCTTTTCTGCCGTTATGAGAACGTTGTATCCTGGCCTTTACCTTCCTTCTTAAAGGAGAGAGGTTTGGTTCAAGCTGCCTCCCCAGTGCCTGCCCTGGTGTCTCCTCAGGTACGGAACCAAGATCTGGAAAGACATCCCCATCTGTGGAAAGGCCGGGACATTGTCCTGTGATCTCACCAAGTTTACCCTGGACCTCTACCACAGCTATGGCTACCGGGCCAGAGTTCGAGCAGTAGACAACAGCCGGTACTCCAACTGGACCCTCACGGAGACCCGCTTCACAGTGGATGAAGGTGCTTTGCCCCCCCCCCCCCCAGACCTACAGCATGGCCTTCTGGGACCCTTCCAGTCAGGAACTCCAGCCTAGGGCTTTTCTGTCTGTTCTCACGGCTTCTCACATCACCAGACCTCCTGGCTAGGGAGCTGGTTGCCTCAACAGATCTGAAGCTATCTGAGATTTTAAAGCAGGTAGAGGCAGAATTCAGATGAGGCCTGGCCCCTCATAGGGGTGTATCTTCTGGGTCTTGCCTTTGAAGCTAGAAGATATACTGAAGAAAAGAAAAATCACGACAATTTCTGGGACGTCCCAAAGGAGTCAACCGGGCCACAGTGAAATTCTGCTAACCACACTGGGCCTGTACAGGGTCTGGGTACAAGGTGGGCTTATTCTGTAGGATTCAGAGCTAGAGGTGATACTGGGAAGGTCACTGGTTCCCAAATGCAAGCTCATATGCTCAGGCTCAGCTGCCTACAGAAAGCATATCCTAGGAAGTAGCTTTAAAATTTGTATTTCCAGGGCCCAGGCTGAGAAATGCAGATGCCCCGAGTGCTAGAAGACCCATAGCATCTGTAACACATTCCCTATGAAGTTCTTGTGTCGGGTAGAGCTGTAAACCCAAGGCCTAGGTTTTAGAGTGGGTAAGCTTTGACCCTGGAGTCAGGCTATGGATGTTATCCCTAGTCCTCAGCCTCATGCCTTTGCTCCCCCCTCTCTCTCTCAGTGATTCTGACAGTTGGTAGCGTGACACTGAAGGTAACTGACGGCTTCATCTTTGGGACAATCCATCCCCCCAGGCCCCAGATAGTCCCTGCAGGTGATGAGTACGTACAGATCTTCAAGAATTACCGCAAATACATGATTTCCATCCGAAAATTTCAGGAGGAAAAGGTATGAAGTTCCCCAAGGCCACCAGGCCAGGGCCACCTAGATTGAAATCACTGTCATGTCCACTGGGAAGCTGGGCATACACAGGAAAAAGAGGTTATGGGGAGAGTCAGGAGGGAACTGACATATTCAGAGCTCTCAAACTGTACTCCCAGGAGACAGTGAGAAGAACACGCCCATCACCAGCCGTGCACAAGGCAAGTGCCAGCTACTCTTGAGTATTTTTCTTCCAGCGTGTAGATAGGAAAAGGAAGCTGAAAGGTACACTAGCACCCAGCCTCTGTAGTCCGAACTCCATCAAATGCTCTTACCTTAGTTGTTTCTAGTTCCTTCTGGGAAGAGCTTCTACTTTTATAAAAGACTCCCTTGGCTCTATTAAAATAAAAGGAGTGGGCTGGGGAGATGGCCAAGCAGATAACAAGCTTTCTGGGCACCAGCTTGAGGTTCTGAGTTCAAATCCCCACCACCCGCACAAAGCCAGACTCAGTAGCACACGCTTGTAATCCGTTGCTTCGACAATAAGATGGAAGCTGGGAACAGGAGAGGCTCTGAGGAAGCTTTAGGCCAGCTGGACTGGAGTAGCCCATGGCAAGCAACACAGAGACCTTGTCTCAACAGAGTGGGAGATGAAGACTGATATCCGATTGTTCTCTGACTTCCATACATGTGCATGCAATACACATCAGACAGACAGATAACACACACACAGAGAGAGAGAGAAAGAGAGAGAGAGAGAGGAGAGAGAGAGAGAGAGAGAGAGAGAGAGAGAGAGAGAGAGAGAGAGAGAGAGATTAGAGCAAAATTAGATCGGGTGGTTACAGAGATGATGGGCTGTGCTGGCAGTCACGGGATTTGTTATCTTAGAAAAGATGACTGAAGATGTTTGGCAGAGTCCTCTCTAGAGCGCCCCACTCCCCCAGACGGGCTCACCTAGCAACAGCCACTGTCTAGCATCTCAGGGCCCTGGGCTCCAGCAGAAAACCAAAACGAGGCCCCTCCCACTGGCGGCCCCTCCCACTGGCGGCCCCTCCCTCTGGCGGCCCCTCCCACTGGCGGCTTCTGTGCAGCTCTTTTGCGTGAAAGGATTGTTTACTGTTGTTCTTGTTTCCATGTCAGAACACAACCATGACAGTGAATTACGAGAACTTCACCTTCAAAGTCCCCAGAGAGAAGGGAGAGTTTTGTATCAAGGTGAAGCCCTCGGTGGAAACCCGAAATAACAGAGCAGAGTGGTCAGAGGAGCAGTGTTTACGTCTCACGGAGCAATGTGAGTGGCCCAGACCGCAAACAGAGGGTGCTGGAACTGTCCAGAACCATCAAGAAAGCCATGCTCAGGGTGGCTGGTGCCCACACTGGGCCCAGAGCTTCTACATAGAGCCCACCATTCTTAACACAACCCATGGGAGAAGTTGCCCCATCCTGCTTACAATTATCTTAAGTTAAAAAAGTAATTATCATAGGAGATAACGAGAGTAAAATCTGAATACTTTATGGCTATGCCAATCACAGTGACATCCCAGCATGCGTGTTTGTCTGTCTCATGTGCACATACACTTTCAAAACAGAACCCCAGTGGCTCAGCTGAGTCCTGACAACTTCTATGTTATCTAACTAGTTTAAGGCTTGTCCTATAAATGACATGAAGCCCCAAAATAGTCCAGCAGAACTGTAACAATTTGGGTCTGGAGAGATGGCTCAGAGGTTAAGAGCACTGACTGCTCTTCAAGAGGTCCTGAGTTCAATTCCCAGCACCCACATGGTGGCTCACAACCATCTGTAATGAGATCTGGTGCTCTCTTCTGTGTACAAAATAAATAAATAAATCTTAAAAAAAAAAAAAAAAAGAACTGTAACAATTCAAAAGAACTCCAAAACACAATTATCTAATGATCACCAACAATGATTCACAAATCCAAAAGGCTTCAAGGAAGTAGGAAGATGGCTCAGTCCATACAATACTTGCCCCACAAGCATGAGGAGGTGAGTTCAAATCTCCAAAACCCATGTAAAAGCCGGGCATGGTGTGTGTTTCTATAACCCCAACCCCCCTCCTCAGGAGAGGGGCCAGAAATAGGCTGACTGTGTCTCACTGACCACCTAGCCAAATCAGTGAGCTCCCGGTTCAGTGAGAGACCCTGTCTCAAAAACTTAGGTGGAAAACCAGGCACCATGGTGCACACCTTTAATCCCAGCACTCGGGAGGCAGAAGCAGGTAGATCTCTGTGTGTTCCAGGACAGCCTGGTCTACAGAGTGAGTTCCAGGCCAGCAATGTTATGCAATGAGACCCTCCCTGTCCCAAAAGAAAAAAATGGAGCACAGGCATGGCCAAGGAGAGACACTAATGTTGACCTTTGGCCTGTACATGCATCCCACACACACATGCATGTACAGCACAAACATGAAACACCATAACACCATACTACACATAAAACCACACACACACACACACACACACACACAGAGAGAGAGAGAGAGAGAGAGAGAGAGAGAGAGAGAGAGAGAGAGAGAGAGAGATCAAAGGACCTCTTAATCGAGAGGAAATCAAAGCCCAGGTTTCAGCAACCCAGGAGAAATTTACCAAGGGTCGAAACTTTGCTAAGAATCCAAACCAAGGTCCAAATACTAATTTCTCTGCTTCACCAAATAGAGATAAAAAGCGGATGGTCGTGGCTGAAGTGGGACGATTAAAAACCCGTCTCCAGAACAGCATAGTTGCAGCAGCCGTAAGGGGTTATTCGCCCTCTTCTTTCTGTGCACGGTTACTTGCTGGGCGAGCTGGCATCCAAGATGTGCCTCTTCTCTGGGCCACAACTTGTTAGAATTGTTTCCAGTGCTCTCAGCAGAGCCTGGCCCCTACTGCGCCCCAACAAGATCAGCCACCCTCAGTAGTTTAATCGGAGACTCGGATTGAAAGGCGAAGTAAGGGAAGTTTATCAGTGTGGCCACATGGGGAGAAGGAACAAACAGGACTGGGGGCCCTGTCCTGTTATTAAGGTATTAGTCTATTAAGGGCATTGATATTAACATGATGTTCAGGTCTAAAGAGGATGCAGGACCAAGCAGGCCAGGTCAGGGTGTGTGGCCCCACCCACCATGGTGCCAGTCACCATCATTATTTCAGCCTCAGTCTCTCCTGTTGGTCTGTTGTCAGAACTGTGTGAAATCTCCAGGAGACAACTTCGTATCTGGTCCTGTTTGGGGCTGTTCCTCCTCAGGGCCCTTGTGGGAAGGGCTCCTCCCTGCCCCAAGTGTCCTAGAAGAAGAAATGCTGAACTGGTTCCTTGATGGAGCTGCTGGAGTCAGCAAAAATCCATTCCAGGCCCTCAGCCAGGGGCCCAGGGCACGTTCCCAGATGACTAGCAAGGGCAGAAGTTGTGTCTCGCCCTTGGGAGCCTTTCAACCTGCTGATGGCCCAGAGGGATCCACAGCTAGCAACCCAGGGCAGCTAATTTAAGGGTCCACGTTGTACCCAGGGTATGCCCTTGGAGTGCCCTGTCCAGCAGACGTGAAAGGGATTCTTCCTAGATTTGTAATAAATTGCAATGCAGCTCGTTGTCACGGAAGTCCCAGCGCAGAATGAGTCACCAAGTGTATGCTGGCCGGCCGCTTTAAGTGCTGCTGGTATTTTCGTCATCCAAAAGGTTTCTTTGAATATCAGCTTTGTTGCTTACATGTGACCTTGGTCAAGTGACTTAGTGTCTCCGGGCCTCAAGATCTCAACATGTAAAGTGGGGGTGATGCTGGCATTAACCTCCTGAGACAGTTCCTAGGGTCAGGTAATACAAGTTAGATGTTTGACAGCCATCCTGAGGTGGTACTGTAACTTTCCCCACTGTATGTGTGGACAGTGGGACTCAGATGGATTCATTATTTTGTCCACAGTCCCACAGCTAGTAAGAGGTACAGCTGGGATTGAATCCAGGTGCAGCTGCCTCAGTCTCCACTCTTACCTGTAGCTTGAGTTTTCCTGCCTGGCCCACAGTCAGGGCAAATCTCTCTCACCTGCTAGTCCCACAGCCGCTCAGACCCGACCAAGTAAACACAGAGACTTATATTGCTTACAAACTGTATGGCCATGGCAGGCTTCTTGCTAACTGTTCTTACAGCTTAAATTAATCCATTTCTATAAATCTATACCTTGCCACATGGTTCGTGGCTTACTGGCATCTTCACATGCTGTTTGTCATCGTGGCGGCTGGCAGTGTCTCTCTGACTCAGCCTTCCACTTCCCAGCTTTATTCTCCTCCTTGTCCCGCCTACACTTCCTGCCTAGCCAATGGCCAATCAGTGTTTTATTTATTGACTAATTAGCAACACATTTGCCATACAGAACATCCCACAGCACTTACCTACTGTTTCGTCCTGCCTCAGTGTTTCGTTGGCCATCGTGGTAGTCAGCTAGAGGCAGAGCCAGTGTGCTACTGAAGGAACTGGTGACGGCTGAACGTTTCTAGGAACTTAGATACCTCTAGGGCTGTGACCCATCCCTGTGGGGATGACCCGGAGCCATTCTCTGAGTGTGTCCTGATCATAGCCAAGGGCTCTCTGGGGACTGTGCCTTATGCGCCACAAACACATCTTTCTGGATCTGCAGATTTCACTGTGACCAACCTCAGCATTCTCTTCACGTCTATCCTGATACTCATCGGAGTCCTGGCCTGCCTGGCTCTCCAGCACTACATCCGGCGCCCTGGGAAGTTACCTGCAGTCCTGGTGAGTGCTCTGTCCTTCCTACATTCCTGCATGGTCAGGGCAGCCTCATCCAGCAATGCAGAGGGCAAGCAAACACTAAACCCAGTCTGGGGAACAGGACCTCTGAGTAGCCCCGAGACCACATGCACACGCAGGCGCACACACACTGAGTCAGCACACCTTTGTCATCTACACAACGGCTGTGGACCAGCCACTGTGCATCATGAACTGGTCCTGGCTGTTGTCCTCATTTTATCAGTGAGGACCGAGAGGTTGCTTGCACGGGGTCACACCGTCGGGAGGAGTTGTAGGGCAGGTTTTGCATCGTCCTATCCCGGTGCTGCTGAAGGATGAGTCTCTACAAGACAGAAAGAAGGACTACAGTGGTCACAGAGGAGGGGAAGCAGTGTGGAGAGCTGACCCAGAGAGGAAAGGCCTCCAGGGGAGGCCAGGGCCTCTTTCCCCTCTCAGATGGAGGCATGTGTGGCAAACCAGCCTCTAGAAGCCATTCTACAAGGATGAGTAGTAGTCCCTAAACCTCTGCTTGTCCCTGGCCTGGCCTCAGGCTGTGTCAGCCCCTGGACCCTGGATAATATACGCACTATTAATGTATGATAGATGGCTGCAGACTATAGATAGATAGATAGATAGATAGATAGATAGATAGATAGACAGATAGATAGATAGATAGAGATAGAGAGATAGAGAGAGACAGACAGAGAGAGAGATAGAGAGAGAGAGACAGAAACAGACAGACAGACAGACAGATAGATAGATAGAGATATATATGGACCTAGTTGGACAAGCACTGAGAAATCTATAGAGGAGTCTTGGAGTCTCTAGGAAAGGTAAGGACACACACACACACACACACACACACACAGAGAGAGAGAGAGAGAGAGAGAGAGAGAGAGAGAGAGAGAGAGAGAGAGAATGAATGTATGTGTGTGTAAGGATGGGACGGCCTGGCCTTTGCCTAGACAAGAACACAACTGATAAGGAACTACGGAGGAAAAGACGGTAGAACAAGCCCTTACAGAGGGTTTGCTAGTTCTTCCTCTGTCTAGCTGAAGTTTGTCCTCATTGTCTTTCTCTGTGCTCCCGTGTTCCACGGGCACTTTAGCTCATACTCTGTGCAGGGCCAGCCGTCCCCATGCTGGTGGCTTGGGGATGAGTGAACCACACTACTGAGCCCGGCCCTGTGGAAGTGGGAGAAGGTAGCCCTGTGCCTGGAGAGGGTCAGGGAGGAGCGGTGTTTGAGCTAGCTACAGAACATCCTCCCTGCCTGCAAGTTCTGTCAGGGAGGAAACTGACTAATGTGGCCTCGAGGGGTTCCTGGGACTTGATGGGAGCCAGTGCCAGCCTGGTGTGAAAGGCCACTTTAATGTAAAGCCATGAAATAGGCAGAGATTAGAGATTACCAAATGCCCAGAAATGACAGGCGGCTGCTTGTTGATTCCTTCTGAATCTGTGAGTCACAGCCTTGCTGTTCTCTTGAGAGCTTTTCCCCTCGGATTTAAATAGCACAGTTCCTCTTAGCAGTGCTCCTGTCTGTGGGGCTAACTCGTGTGTGAGAGCCCTGGCCCGTTCCTGAGTTTACTCTGAACCGTCTGCTGATTTGAGCTGAGCATCCAGCAGGCCATTGAAGTTGGTTCTATTAAGCAAGCTGGGGACCTCAAATCCAGATAGCTGTGTATGACTCCAGGTTTGTCCTTTGTTGCTGGTGACTCCAGGGGTATCATCTAACCTCTCTGAGCTTCGGGTTTCTCCTCTAGGACATAGGGGTAATGATATTCCTATAGGCTCACCAGGGAGCACAGTTCAACTCAGCATATACCTGTCGAGTGTCCTCCACGTAACCCGAATGGTCCAAGCACTGTACATGCTTCACCATGAGAAGTCACATGCTGTCATGAAGTCCAGCTATGCTTGAGAAACTAAAGCTTAGAAAAAGGATATTGGCTTAGTGTCAAGCTGCTAAAAGATACATCCTTCATCACTAATCACTGTGGCTGCTAGGGACCTGGTTGGCCACGGTGGACATAGTAACAGGAACACAACCAACAGGAATTGCATCGGAGTCATTAAGCATCGAGGAAATGAGGTGCGGCAGAGTCAGTCAGTCAGTCAGTCAACAAACCTGACTAGTGCCAGCTCAACTTAGGCTCTTAGAGTGATGAATAAGACTGGATGGTTCCTGCCTCTAGAGTTCATATTATAGTGTCTTAGTTAGAGTTTCTATGGCTGCAGTGGAAGGCCATGACCAAAATGCAATTTGGGAAGGAAAGGGTTCATTTGGCCTTCCATACTGCTATTCATCATCAAAGGAAGCCAGGACACTAACTCAAACAGGGCAGGATCCCAGAGGCAGGAGCTGATGCAGAGGCCATGGAGAAACACAGCTTACTGGCTTGCTCCCCTGGCTTGCTCAGTCTGCTTTCTTATAGTACCCAGGACCACCAGCCCAGGGACGGCACCACCCACGATGGACTGGGCCCTCCCCCTATCAATTACTAATAAAGAAAATACCTTACAGCTAGATCTTATGGAGGCATTTTCTCAATTAAGGCTCCCTCCTTTCAGATAA
Source organism: Peromyscus eremicus (assembly GCF_949786415.1). Lineage (NCBI taxonomy): Eukaryota > Metazoa > Chordata > Mammalia > Rodentia > Cricetidae > Peromyscus > Peromyscus eremicus. The sequence goes on along the minus strand of NC_081422.1, from coordinate 39,663,703 downwards.
CTCTAGTTTGGGTGTCCAGTCAGCATAAGACCAGCCAGCACATATAGAAACTAAGTTTAGGAAGAAGGATGGAAGGAAGCATGGAGAAAATGGCTGCAGAGTTGGTTTGGCCTGGGTGCTGGCAAAGTCTCTCTGAAGAGGTGGTGTCTGAGCTGGACAAGGAGGAGGACACAGACATATGGAGTGCTAAGAGTATTCCTAGCAGAGTAGTTAGCATGTGCAAAGGTCCTGTGACAGGGCTGCTCTTGCCATGTTCAGGACAGGAAGGACACCACCGTGGACAGAGCAGAGGAACGAACTGAAAAGTGTCAGGTGACTTCCCCAGGACCCTTAGCAACTAAGGAGAGCAGGCCCTTGGCTGCAAGCTACAAAATTCAAAGGACAGCAGGATAGAAAGATGGGATGGGGTGGGGTGGGATAAAATGAGAACGCACTGTAGTACACAGATACTGATTCTCTGTGACTCTAGCTTCAGTCACTCCCATGCGCTACACACACAGGTGCTTACTTAGCATCTACTTCTTACTTGGGGTCATTGTCAAAAAATAGTTTGAAATACACTTCTGCATGGGCTTGGCTTTTCAAGCCTCACCCCGATGGCAGAGAGCTTCATGAGCGGAGCATCTGAGAGCTTTCTCCAGTTTCGGCAAGACCCCATGACATCTGGCCCCGGGAACACTAGCTTCCTATACACCTGCCTGGGCCAAACCACGAAGTACCCTTGGGAGAAAATTCTAATGCCAGCACGGAGCTGGAGAGCACCGTGCAGGCTGCCTGGGCTCTGCACCCACTCTACACCTCCCCCACAGTTCCTCACCTGGCACCCGAGGAGGGCCCTTGCCGTCGGCCACACCTCTCACTGTATTAGTCTGTGACAAAAGCCAGTGCCTGGCAGAAGCCACTTGAGGGAGGGCAGGTTTTGTTGTGGCTCACGGTTCGAGGGTGCAAGGCCACCATGGCAGGGAAAGCTCCGCAGAAGGAGCACGCGGCAGCTGGTCGCTTTGCTACAGTCGGGCCGCAGAGAGGTCAAGGCCGGTGCTCAGCTCACGTTCTTGTCTTTATTCATCCCAGGACTCCAGCCCATGGGATAGTGTCATATTCAGGGTAAGTCTCCCAAGCTCGGTTTAACCTTTCTCAAAACATCCTTCTTATAGACATACTTTATGAAACCACATGGTGGTTCTCAATATAGTCACATTGATCACGACAGTCATCGCACTCACCCTACCTCTCTCTCCTCCCAGGTCCTTGAGAAGTCCCACAACTTCTTCCCGGTCCACCCTCTCTGCCCAGAAACTCTCAACACTGTTCACATCCTGGACTTGGAGGCCTTCCGGAAGGTGTCACCAGAGCTGAAAGACTCGGACCTGCACGGCAGCACGGACAGTGGCTTCGGCAGCGGCAAGCCATCACTGCAGACTGAGGAGTCCCAGTTTCTCCTCCCTGGCTCCCTCCCCCAGGGACAAGGGACACTGGGGAAGGAAGAGCCTCCTGAGCTACGGGACAGCTGTGCCGACAACACAGACAGCGGGATCTGCCTGCAGGAACCCAGCTTACATTCCAGCATGGGGCCCGGGTGGAAGCAGCAGCTTGGATACACCAGTCAGGGCCAGGATGACAGCGACGTTCACTTAGTCCAGAGCTCTCCGGAGCAGGCTGAGGACACACAGAGTGGCTCTGCCTTGGGCCATGTCCATCTCCTAGAACCTGGAGTCCTGGAGGAGAAAGACCAAGTCGTGGTGACGTCCCAGGGCTACCAGAAACAGGCCAGATGGAAGGAAGAGGCAGTAGACCCAGCCGGACACTTGGACAAAGAGATTCCCTTGGCAGATGACTCTGACCCTAAACTTGGGGTGTGCCTACAGGCTGAGTTAGCTTGGCCTCCACCAGCTCTGGCCAAGGGTTATTTGAAACAGGAGTCCCAAGGGATGACCCCAGCACCAGCAGGGCCCCTAAGTAGGCAATGGAGTCAGCTGGCTGAAGGATGGTCACTCCTGGGTGTGGTTAGCTGTGGAGATCTAGGCACAGAGAATTGGAATTTTGCCCAGGAACTTGCCCCTCAGGACTATGGGGCAGCCCCTGGTGGCCTCCTGGCTAGCTTTGACTCTAAGCTGGCCACTCTGCCGCTGATCTCCAGCCTGCAGGTAGAGGAATGACCCAGGCTAAGGGTTCTTCGTATTCCAGCATGCCTGCTCTCCTGTCTGCACCAGGAGGGCCCAGGAGCCAAAGAAATGTGTGGGCCTTTTTCTACAAACCCACTGTGGCCGGCTAGCCAGGCCCTGCAGGACAGGAAAAGGCCATCTTGCTGGGCTAGTGTCCAGTATGTGGGAGGTTGTGATTGGTTCCTCTGAGAGGGGCCCTGAAGATTCCAGCCGGGCTGGAGGGTAGACAGAGGCCTTACTCCTCAGGCCTGGGTCCTGGACCGGAAGGACCTGTGTTTGGGAGAACTTCAGGGTTTTCTGGATGTGGTAAGGTTGCCAGGCTGATGTCTAAGCAGCCTGGATGTCCAGGGGGAGAGGCTAGCCTCATGCAGAGAACAGGGAGGGCCCAAGAAAGAAAGGAGGGAGCGGGAGCCAGGTTTAATGTTGTCATGTAGAGATGCTCCCCAATTTGGACAGGGTAGATCTTGAGGTACATACCACCCTGAATGATCACCAACTAATTCAGAACCATGGGGCAAAAGGGACTGAGACACTGAATCTGCACCTCCTGTGGGGTGCCTCTGCTATCCATCAGCAGACACCTCCCTCTTCTTGACAAACACATCTGTGTCCCCTGGGCTATCTGCAGTGGCCAAGCCATTGCTCCTTGCTGCTCACTAGTGTGCTGACAGGCCAGACAAACTATGGTTGTCTGTGTTAGCACACTACCCTTTAGGTAGCCTTTGGGCATAGACACTGGCCCAGCCTTAGGACTTACATATCTGCATTTGCTGCTAATTTTTAACTACAGACCCAGAGAACAGGGGCCTGGGCTGGCATCTCTGTGTTCAGCTGCATGACCGTGGACCAGCAGCTTCTTCAGGGGACTAAAATAAACAATGAATCGTGAGGAAGATCCCTCACGCTGAATGTTAGCTAGCCAAGTTGGCCCTGGGGTGATACTTTAGGTCTTGCCTACCTCTGGGCTGGCAGGAAGTAGACTGTGGAACCCATCTGCCCACAGGTGGCTTCTGCCTCATGCCAAGGTCTCAGAGATCTTGCAGGAGTCTAGGTCCTTGTGCCAAGATGGCTACTAGTCACTGGGGCCCAGGGCTGGTCCCTGCTTCCCTCTACTGCATTTGAGATCTGTCTTCAAACAAAGGCAGTTTGCAGCCCCTGAGTAAGGATGCTGGAGTAAGGAGACACAGCAGGGCTGCTGGCCCCCTGGCGAGCCCAGAAGCTTTCCAAAAACAGACTATGTGACCCAGGAAAGCCAGCCATGAGCCTTGCCACCCTGCCAAGAAGGTCATGATGCCAGTCTGGTACCAGAGCTCCTTCTGAAGTTGGGAGGACTCCTTGGGATTGCCTTGGAACCTTTATTTATTTATTTTGCTCACTTATTTATTGAAGAGGCAGCAGAGCACAGGGGCAGGGCTCGGGGTCTCTCAGGAGGTCTAGTTTTGACTGCACTGTTTCTAGCTGTGTGACCTTGGGCAAGTCACATTTCCTCTTTGAGCCTCAGTTTTCCTGTCTGTATGAAAAGCTTGAAAAGTCCCTGACACTCCCAGTCCCTAGGAGTGTGGAGTCCCGTTGAGAAAATGGACACGGGAAAATGGACATGGCTGTGCCTGAAACAGCGAGTGAGTGGCGTGTGTTTTCATTCCAATAAATAGTCAGGTACTTTGGGAAAGCAATCCGATTTTCATGGTAACTGTGGATAATTGGTGATGGTTATAAACAAGATGTGCTTTAAGGATATGTGTCTGAGGACCTGGGCCCACACAGACAGGCCCAGCTTCAACGTTAACTGTGACTTTGGGGAAGGCACATGTTCTCTCACAGTTTCTGATTCCCCAAAGGTGACATGAAAGTGACAGTTGTCATTGGTGAGATGTCATGAGGCTGGAATGAGATCATGGATGAAAAGAGCTTACTGGGCTGCCCCACATCTGGCATCCCATGTGTGAACAGCTGTCAAGAGCTGTTAGGGCCAGAAAGGGAAATAGACTTTTTCTCGGAAACAGGTGAAAATGAAAGAGAGGTGTCTGGGGTGTTCTTTCAGAAGACTGAAAGGTACAAAGTGCACCCCAGTGTTTGGGATGTGAGTTCTGACAGTGTGGAACTAGCAAGACCCTCCCAGGAAGTAAGTGAGCCAGACCTGCAGACTCTGTGCCTGCTCACCTTACCCTGAAGATGTGCCTGGGTGGTTCCCATAGGCCAGAAGCCTCCAGAGTTCTCTTCTAAAGGCATTTTCTACAATGATCAGGGTATGGGTTCGTACATCTCCCTGAGCTCAGCTGTGTGGATGTAGCAAACCTAGGACCTGGCCCTGAGTCCTAGGTGTCTATGTGTCTGAGGAGATCACTGGGATACCTTGTCCCTTCCTATGTTTCTTCCCTATTCACTGAGAAAGGAGACCTTCTGGAGAGACACCAACCCTTCCCCCTGCAGAGAACTTGAACAGCACTGTGTACATGCGTGCGTGCGTGCGTGCGTGCGACATGGGCATACTTCCACCCTGGGGAACTCCTGGCTGGATCTGAAAAGAGAGGTGCAATGACCATTCTTTCCTGGAAATGGTGTTGGGGATGGCTTCTTCCCTGTGGAAAAGCCCCTGAGGCAGGTGGGATGGAGCCTGAACATTGGATGTATGAAAGAGAAGAGAAATCGCCTTTGTAGAACGAAAGAGAGTCAGTTCGGTTGGGAGAGAAAATGTGAGAAGCGGGCCTGCGGGACAGAATGGAGGCAGAGGTGGGCTGTGGCTCTCGGTAGGCCTAGACCTGTCTGTAGGAGTGAGAGTCAGCTGGTTCCTCGGTGCAGCTAGGCCTTGTGGGGAGCCTAGAGGACTCTTCCAGGCAGCAGCTGGTAGAACACTTCATTCTGGCTTCTCTGGAATTCAGATTAAAGTCCCCAACAGAAGGCCACAGTTGGTCTTCAGCTGAGCACCTCCTTCAAGGGCTTTTCCAGACTGAGGAATGTGTGGTTCTGGGTTTCTGTGAGCTAATGGAACTTCCTCTTAGCAAAGAGAGAGGGGAAATGGGCTCTCACTGTCAGGAGGAAATTCTGTCAACTGTGTTTTCCCAAATGTGTAAATAACTATAGTGGAGAGATTGCCTTACGCCGCCCCCCCCCCCCATACCTCTATGCCCACCCCATACACACAGCAGCAAAACATGCAGCCCTCTGAGAGGTCAGGTCACACACACGGAGCCTAGCCTGCACCTACACAACACTCAGCACCCCCAGAGGCTGGATACCACCCACAGAGCCCACATAACACCTGATTCACAGGGTGAAAATTCTCAGAGCCCCTCATGTGAAGGGAAGAGAACCTGGGCTGTTGTCTGTCCGGGGATACACAGAAACCTTGATGGGCATGTCCAGGCAGCTGAGTACCGATGCTATCACCCCCACTGATAGGACACCAGATACTGAGAAGCCTGACTCACTCGTTTCCTGCAGTGCTCATGGGTTTGAGGGTTTCTTTTGAAACAAACCCACAACTTAAAATTAAGTGTATTGCTATTAATGAGAAGGCCCATGGTGCCTCTCATTGTCAGAGTGATCTCAAGTTCACTGGATTTCCCGTAAATCTCCAAACAGGGTGCTGGGACTCTGTAAACACTGACGAGGAAGGACTGGGTAGGATGATAACAATTCAGGTTTTTAAAAGGTGACTCTGGCCAAGGCTTAAGTCATTCAACAAAAGGAACTGGGCAGAAAACAGGGAGACCTTTATTGAAGCCAGCCATTTAATTTGAGTTTTTTTTCTGATTTTTGTTGTTGTTGTTGTTGCTTTGTTGTGTGTGTGTGTGTGTGTGTGTGTGTGTGTGTGTGTGTGTGTGTGTGTGAGAGATGTATGTGGAAGTCAGAGGACAACCTGCTGTGTTGATCTTTCCTTCTACCATATGGATTCCAGGGACGGAACTCAAATGATCAGGCCTGGCAGCAAGGGCCTCTACCCATTGACCCACCTCGCCAGCCCAGCATTTCATTTCTTCAGCAGTTACCTACCACATGCCAGATGTGATATTCAGCCTTGGCTTCATGGTTATAAAGGCTTCATGTCTGGTTATAAAGATCAAGCAGTTGAGTATTAACAAGTGTTAATAAGTGCCGTGAAAGAAACTAGTATCCTGCACTCGGAATGAGACAGGAAGTAGATAAGCAGGGTAGGAAGCTGCCTTCCCTCTGGCTGTAGGAGCACACAGCCAGGGGCGGGGCTTTAACCAGAAGCTTGCAGATGGCTGGGAAGTCAAGGATCACAGTTCTAGCTCATCCAGCTCCCACGGGTGGCCTCTTCCTTGTTTATAGGTAACTTGGAGCTACACCACCCATAATGGAAAGTCTCTTCCTTGTATGAAGACTCTAATCTCATCATGAGGCTTCATCCCCATGACCTCATCCAATAGCTTCCAAAAGGCCCACTATCATATTAGGGGTTAGAACTTCAACACTGAGGGGTGGGAGTGAGGGGCACCAACCTTCAGTCCATAGAGATGCTTATACGCATACATTGAGCAAGGGCAATGGGACTAGAGAAGAATGAACAAATTCAAAGGACACTTCAAAGAAAGCCAGACAGGACAGCAGGCTGGGGACAAAGAAAGGGTCAAGCGTTAACTGCCACTTGAACCTGATGGAGAGCAGTGCATGATATGGTTATGGAAGGGAAAACACGGTGTGGCGGGGTGGAGGTGTTGGGGACCCGGGAGAAGCTGAGCTTTGGCTCAATGGTGGTATTTCATGCAGAGGAAAGATATTTAGGTAGCTCTCAGGATGGGAGTGGTACTGGGTTAGGGCTCGGGGCTGGGGATTTTGAGGCAAGTGCTCTGTGTTCTCTGTGAGACTTGCATCATGGGTGGATTTGTCATCATGGCATAGAGATGAAAAGACAGGTCTGGAGAGGGTCCCTGGCCATCTACAGCCCGTAAACTAGGGATATTCACCAGACTCATTATCTCTAGGAGGAGAAGGCAGCCATCCTATTGGCCTAGAGTGTCCAGAACCATGCCTGAGCTGGACATGTGCACTGCAGACCCCAGCCAGTAGCCTCAGGGATCTCCAGACAGCCACAGCCCCAAACCAGGGGGTGATGTAACAGCCAAGTGTTCCCTTTAGTGAATCACCCCACCTGCAGAGTCACGGACTCTGGAGTAGACATGAGCAGGGAAGGTTAGACACAGTACCCCGTCCTTCCTTCCCTCATAATCAGCTCTTTAGAAGAGCAGTCCCATTTATAGACTGCTACACTCTATACATGATATGCATGATGCACGTGTGAGCAGCATCCTGAAGCACCGCAGCCTCTGCCGGAACTTACCACTCCTCAACACACCAGCTCCCTCCTTTAGCCCATGGCCCAACTCCCCCCAAAAATGTACTCATGGAGGGCCCCAACAACTCCTGCTTCCACAACTGCCAATCCACATTCATTTCTCGGTGCCTTTGAAGAGGTGAAGTGGCTCACCCCTTCATGTCTCCAAGTCGGGGCCAGCATTTTCTCCTTAATTTTCACTGTCTCTACCATTTCTCATATGCCTCAGCATCCCTCGCCACTGAATAATCTTCCCTACTGTCGACCCAGCAGAAGGGCTGAAATGCAAATTCGAGCTTTGAATTCTACCGACAACTTGTAAGACAACACTCAAAGTCTCTGCTCAGAAGGTTCTCTAAAACCCCCATCCTGGCTCCTGCCCCTTCTCATTTCGTCCCTTTCACATCCTCACTGCTCCTCATCCCCAAAAGCTCTTCTTCCACCTTGCTGTTTCAAGGCCACCCACGTGTCCTCAGCAAAGCCCCCTACCCGTGGCCACTCAGACCCTGAGTGTGCTTCCAACGTAGGACTTGTCACTAGGTGGCCGTCCTGTGAAAATGAAATGGGAAGTGTGAAGTGTCGCTCTGGGTGCCCTCTGCACCTGCAATGGTGTGAAAAACATTGTAGGTGCTAGGTACACTCCTGCAGGACTCATTGGAAAGAAGTAAAGTGTGTGATATATTAACTATGCTAAGTGGAGGTGGGAAGACTCAGATATGGAGTCCGTGACAGGCCATAGAAGATCTGAACCCAGGATTCAAACCTAGCAAAGAGTCAGCATAGGTAATAGAGCCAGTGCTGTATACCCTGGTATGGGGTGGAGCGTGGGGAGGCAGGGTGAGCTCATGGTATCTGTTCATTCAGGCTAACCAACTACCACAGCAAGGTCCACTAGGACTAATAATCAACTACCACAACAAGGCTATTGGGATGGAGAGGCCCCAGGGGCATGCCCAGGGACTGGAAAGACTGTTTCTGTGGGTTCTAGGCATGATCAGTTCTTTGCAAATGAGTCTGTCTGGACCTCAGTCTTCTGATCTGTCAGATGGAGACAGTGTTGAAGCTGACCATGTCATTGGTTCTCTGGGTGTACTGCTTCCACGGAAGGTCCTTTAGCCAACACTCCTTCCAGCTCATTGACAGCAGGAACTCCTCTTGATTGAAGTCTGTGCCCTCTACACCCAGTCACTGGTAGTGCATAGTAATGAGCACTCAACAAACTTGATGAACGCATGAATGAGTAGAACTTTTCCATTCATGTCAAAGAAATGTTTGAATGCAGGTGAAAGCAGTTCAGGAAGCATCGAGATGATTATGATGGTCGTGGAAGACTGAGCAAAGCAGGTGCTTGGGAGACATTAGCCTGGACCTAAAACAGAGAGAGAGAGCTAGAGGTAACTCTGAGTGAAAGCTTGACTGCAGTCGGCCATCCTCTCCTCTTAGTCACATGATTCTATGATCATTCTCTTCCCTCTTTCTTCACCCTACAGTTCCTATGTGCTGTAGGACAGGGCTGCAGACCAAACAGGATACATAAGGCAAGAGAATACATCCAGGAGACAAGGCAAAGGGGCCTGAAAACATTCCTCATGCATTCATCCACCCTTGGGGCAAACATTCATTGGGTACCCAGCATGCCAAACCTCCTGAGACTGTGACAGGCAACTAGGCATGATCCTGCTGGCTGGCTCAATTCTGTATGTATGTGTATGCACACACACAGTGTCCATTCACCTCTCCCCCACCCTCACCCCAGCATGGTGGAAATGAAGTTACCCACTGGGAAATGGTCTCACAGCTGGAAGAAGCCTCAAAGTTTCCAATGGCAACCTTACATAAACAAGGTCCCTGGGACCCAGAGGATCTCAGCCCACAGTCTATAAGGAGAAGGACTGGGCTTAGACTAGAAGATGAGAGACTTCTTCCACTTTCCACCCACCTTTCTTCCCAGCAGTCCTCTGCTTGTGCATGAGAAATCCTACCCAAGGCTTTGAGGACGGGAAGCCAAGCCCAGGACTCTGCAGAAAGGAGGGTAGGGATGTATGGGAGGGCGGGAAGGGCGGGGTCCACTATGGCCTCCAGCACAGCCCCACTTATTGTTTTGTCGGTTTGCTGTTCCTCTGGGCAGACAGAACATTTTCACTTCTGGTCCCCAAGTGTGAGAATTCACCAGGCCACTGGCTTCCTGTTTTGTATCAGCTTTTGCTCAAACATTGCCACTTCTACCTGGGTTTTGCTCACTAAGCAGTTTTTAAAAATAAAATGATACTTCCATCTGCTCCTGTTTTGACCTTCTCAAACCCCTGGAGCACTAAAAGGAGCACCATAGATTGTGGTCTTCTTGGTCCTGTCACCTGAACCTACACACTGACACTGGCTTGGAGCAAGGCCATGCAGACTCGAAGGAGATGCTATGGCTTTGAGCATCCCTGAGGTTGTCCCTTGGTAGAAAAGCTCTCCATCTGTGTGCGCCATTCTCTAGAAAGGCATGTGATCACACACACAGCATGGGATGTGGTTGAGGACAGGGAAGGAGAAGACATGACCAGTGTGAGTGTTAAGAGCACCAGGCATGGACCAGGCTTAGGGCAATGTGCAAGATGCCCCCCAAGAGACTGAGGAACCCTTTCACTTGTTTCCTAAGAAGTTCCTGCCTGTGACCAAAAGCACACAAGGCACAACAGGGGACTGGAAGAGATGTAAAGCCTAACTCTGCCTGCAGGGAGTGCTTGTGAAGTGGGAGAGATCAGGTTAATCTCCAGAGAGACTGGATTCCCCATAGGGCCAGCCTAGTAACTGGAGGAGTAGAGAAACTAAATGAATGAATGAGTGAATGAATGAATGAATGAATGAATGAATGCATTGAAATCATGAACTTAAAAGAGCCAGAGAGTATTTATAAGTAAAAATCAGAAAAGAACAAGATCCATGAGTCTTAAAGAAGGCTCCTTGGCGATGTGATACGTAAGCCAGGATGTGGCAATTTGGAAATCAAAGAGAGAATAAAAAGTAAAAGGAAGACCAGGAAGTAGGTGAGTGAGAAGCTCAGAGCTGAGATCAAGACAAGGAGGCCTGAACCCTGAAAGGCCCACCCATCATTGTGAAGGGTTAGTATCTCACTGGAGGGAGAAGCCAGTTTCTTGGAAGCTAGACATCAGAGAATAACTGCCCCTTGGCCTGATGATCCAAGCCAGCAACCCAGGATTTAAGGAAGGTAAATTCTCACTCCACCTGAGTGTCTATTTCCCCAGCCTCTGTTTCCCTACCTGTGAGGCTAAAGTGAGACTGGGTACCTGAAGCCCCTGCCCTGATCAGTCTGTCTCCAACAAATGTGAGATTTTCCCTTTCGACACTGACTAGTTTAGGAGTGGTCTGGTTTTCAGTCCCCGCTAGATCTCTGTAAGATGTGAAAAAAACTGAATAGTAGTTAGAGTCCCAGACTCCTGGCATCTAGGGGACCTCAGCAGCCACCTTTTAACAGCCAGCTCCTAAATCGGAGTTGACACTTCGTATCGTGCTTGCATCTTTTAACTATTTACTGAACAGCTGGAGTGTGCCCAGGCCACTGATATAAGAGATTAGTTATTTTCTGATAGACAAGGTATGAGTCGAGAGGAACCTTCAAGAAATAATCTTGTCTTTTGCTTTCCCAATGCTAAAATAGATGTCAAATAAATGGCATGACCAGCGTGATGGCCACACAGCACCATGGGACAGAATGAGATTATATAAAACTAGATCCTTTTATATAATGACCAGTCTTTACCCTGATAAGCCCTGAGGTGAGACTATGTCCCTGAGGCCACAGATTCCGCTCAGGCTCCAGTATAGCTGGTAAGTGCTGGACAGTCCTGGACAAAGCATGCTACCTCTCTGACTCCCTCAGTCTTCCTATGTGTAAAATGGGACAATAATAATCTCTGTGTCACAGGGTGGCCACAAGGCTCAAAATGCAGAAGCATGCATGAAAATGTGTAAGCTGACCAGTTCTCCTCAGGCAGCTAGGCATTCTTTTCCAGAATGAGGCTGCCCTCTGTTTCTTCTCCAGTCAATTCTAATCCATAGTAAGCTTGTGTACCGTCCTTCATTTGAAGGGTTGCTAGAGACCCCTGACCACAAAGGGTTGGGAAACAGGACATGGGAGGAAACCTGGCCATCTACAATAGAACCCCAAATGAATGGTGTCTAGTTTTGAGTCCTGAGGTGAGTCTCAGGAAAGACGAGAGTTGAGGTCCACAAAGTCTGGAGGGTTGGGGTGCAGGAGAAGAGGACGTTCTAGGCTGAGCACAGCCCTAGGAAGGACACTAAAGAGGAGCAGGGCATCAGAGAGACTGCAGTCTGTAGCCCTCAGCACAGCAGGCTCTCCAGTGGGGTCAAGAAGGAAAAGGGAGCAGGGAGGAGGACTGGGGAGGCCCTGGCATGGGGAAGGATCTGAGTGTCCAATCAGTGTCCAGCCTCACAGACCTGTTGCTTGGTGTCTAGTCCATTTCTGAGAAAGCTAGAATCTGCCCCTTCACAGCCTTCAACAGAGGACTCCTAGGGTGGAGCCACCGTCCAGGGCAAAGAAAACTGCTATACCATGGGCCAGCGGAAGTAAGGAAAACAAGTGGGGGGGTGCATAAAGGGAACACAGAGCACGTCAGTGGGCTCAGAAAGAGGAAGCAATTCTCTCTCGCTTCTGCTTCTGGACATGGGAAATACCCACTGTTCTCCCAGTCCTCAGCAGATGTCCTTGTCCTCACCTGAAGCCACCAGCCTGGCCCAGGACTACCTGGGGCTCCAGTCTCACCCTCCTTTCAAGTTCCCAAAAGGTTTGCTGAGTCCCAGGCACTTCCAAGGGACCTGATAGACCCCACGGACCATGCTGACCATGGCAGAGTTGAAAGTGTTATTGGGGCTGCATAACCTGTGAGTTCAAAAGCGGGGTCCAGCCTGCAGAGCTGGCTGGCACCCAAGGAAGAAGAAAGCCAAAGGCATCTCTCACAGGAGTTCTGTGAGGAAGGGAGAGGGTCCAAAGCCACGAAGGGTCTCTCTCCATAGACTTTGGTGTTCAAGCCTATCTGAGCTGGGAATAAAAGGGCCCCCAGCCCTGGCAGGAAGCAGGAAGAACCTGCTAGGTCTGGCTCATTCCTTCCTTTGCAGCCTGCTGTAGGCCAGTGAGAGAGAAGAAAAACAAAAACACAAAAAAGCACAGGGGCCTCAGCAACAGTGAGGATAAGGAGAGCAAATAACAGCCACCCCCCCCCCCCTTTCTGTCTCTGCTCTGGCCTCAGCATCCTTCAGCCTTGAGCTTGGGGCTGGTTGATGCAGTGGCTGGCTTGAACAGCCCAGGCCTCTTATGCCTTCCTTCAGCCATAGTTGATCCAGGAATTCAGCCTCTCTGGATGGAACCACTTTATACCAAATACCCACTGAGCTACATCTCTTAGTACCAGCTCCGCCTCCATCCAGTAGGTCACATGCAGAGGAAGAAGTGATGAGGTAGAGGGAGGTAATGTCCTCTACAGTCCTTGTCCTTAGCTGCTTTGTTCAGCCTCAGCCAGGGGCTCCCCACTGCTCCACCAGGGGCTCCCCCACTGCTCCACGCCTCCAGCTGCTTTCTGCCACATGGGGAGGGCCTTGCATGGGACAGTAGAGACTAGGGGATAGAACCCACCCTGTGCCCCGTGCTCGCCCCAGTTCAGGAGCTTAAACAGGGACATGGTTTCTAATTGTTGTGGTCATATATGGTGGGCACTGAGGCCTGTCACTAAATGGAGAACTGGTCAGAGGGCGCCAGCACCCATGGGGAAGGGTGGAAAATGGCCAAACCAAACACGGAGGTGGAAAGGACAAGGTAAAGACCCAAGTTCAGCCCTCAAGGAAGCTGGCCACTGGTGGAAAGGTTAAAAACCATGTCTGAAATCACCACTCTAACCACGTAACTCCCAGATGAAGATGACTGGTTCTCCAGCCCCTGCTATCAACTTTATAAAATGAAATGGCAGGAGATTCCACACGACAACCTACCCTGTGGAGTCTGGGGCCCTTTCCACTCTGGGCTGTCTGAGACAGGAGAAGGCGGGCTGGCCTGGCTATGCTTCCTGAGACTTTCTCTCCTGGAATACATTTCTAACCCCAGGGAATGGTTGCTTCTCTGAGTCCCATAAGAAAACTGCTAAGGCTGGTCAGGCCCATTCACAGAGGTCCGACTCTATGAGAGCTGGAAGAGGACCCAGAGAAGGCTCCTCATTCTCCATACTCAGGGCCAGGCCAGGCTTTCAGGGTCCAGGAAGGCTGAAGGAGCTCATGATGACCCAGGAGCCTTTTCCCTGTATAAAGAGATGCTAAAAAGAGAAAATGGCTTGGGAAGGGCTTTGCTATGCCATCAATCTTGCCTGACTCTCCCAAGAAAGAGCAGAAGGATTGAGTAATGTATTTGTGTTGTGAGTGATCCTTGGTGCTAGGCTTGACAACCTGGGCCCTCATAAGACCTTACTCAGACATCAGACCCACTCAGGAGTTTTCCTACTCACCTCTCCTGACCTCCAGAGGCTAGATGCATCTCCATCAGACTCTTTCATTGGAGAACTTCATGTAGCCGGCATCAGGACTGCTCATGTGGCCACTGATGGTGAAGGGTGGCCCCACTTCCAAGTCTTTCAGGTTCCTGAGACAGATTTCCAAAAAAGCCGTTGAAACTGAGAATCCAGCCTCTCCCTGGGGCCTGTCTCCCTAAACTAGAACCTACAAAGTGGTTCCTAGAAATAGGGACAATCTCTAGATCACTGACTCACTGACTTATCTTCCAGAAGAAGATTCATCTCATCTCTCAGGGCCAGAGGAGAAGCAGGTCTGCCCAGTGGCAGGAAATAGTGAGACGATGTACCCCGAGAGGTCTCCCTGACTTCTGTTCCTCAAATGCATGACTTTCTTTGATTGCTCTTCTTTTTTGAATCCTACACTGTGCCCAAGGTTGTACTATTTGCAATCAGACTTGTCTCCAGCATTGACAGTGAGACACTTAGGGACAGAGAATATGCCAAGCCATCTTTGTGTTCTTAGAAATAAATACCATAAACTGGCTATAATAAAACTTTTCTTAAAAAATAATGAATAGGTGGACAGGTAAGTGAGTGGATGGATGCATGGATAGATGAATAGTGCACAGGTGAATAGAAGGATGATACATGCATGCGTGGATGAGTGCATGAATGTGTATGTGCATCTATGAATGGATGAGTACATGGATGAATGTATGGACTCATGGATGAGTAATGAGGGTTAATGGGTAGATGAGTAGAGCAGGTGGGTGGTGCATAGACGAGTTGGTGAGTAGTGGGATGGGTGGATGGGTAGATTGATGAATAAGTGGGTGGGTGGGTGGGTTGATGGATGGATAGATGATTGGTGGGTGTTATGGGATGGATGGATGGATGAATGAGTAGACAAGTTTGTACATGAGTGGAGGAGTGGGTAGATGGATGGATGCCTGGGTGACATGTTCTCTGCCTGAGAGTGAATACTAAGATGACTGCTGTCATCAGAGCCTCCCATGGTGCCCTTTATAGGCATGTTTTACCCTGAGAACTTCCTTAAATGGAGTATTTCTGGTTTGCTTAGGAAGCATGGAGAAAGCCAGGAAAGGGAAGCAAATAAGTTCCATTTCTGTCTCTGATTCCTTTTTCATTATATTCAGCCCCCAATGCCAGCCCACCCAGATCTGTCTTGGATCTACTCACCGGATCTGGTATAAGTTGAAGACAAAATTAGGCCCTGGGAAGACAACCAGAAACAAGAGTGAAGATCTCCAGGGGAGGTGACTATCATCTCTCTGGGAACATGTGGTGCTTCCCTCGCCTGCCCATAGTGTAAACAGGCTGGCCTTGGGCTGTGGTGTGGGGTTCTCAAGACCCTTCAGGGTCCTTCTAACAGGAGCCCTGATCATCCCCCCCCCCCCGCCCCCGCAAAGAACCAGACCTAGGCTTCACTCCAGCTTTATGTTCCAACCCTATGATTTTTACCGCATACCCGTCTACTTCAATAATGGAAGCTGAGGGATGAAGACGCCACTCAGTTGGTAGAGTACTTATCTAGCATGTGCGAAGCCCTGGGTTCCTTCCCAAACACAGCATAAACTAGGCGTGGTAGTGTGCAGCTGTAATCCTAGCACTTGAGAGGTGGAGGCAAGAAGATCAGAAGTTCAAGGTCTCCTTAGCTGCATAGATAATTCAAGGCCAGCCTGGGCTAGAGGCTGTCTCAAAAAAAACAAAAAAACAAAAACAAAAAAAACAAAACCGTAGGCTGTAGCTGAACATGATGATGCTTGGCTATATTCCCAGAACTCACTAGGCTGAGGCAGAGAGATGGAGAGTTTGAGGTCAGCCTTGTATCCATATCAAGGCCATGTATAAAAACAGGGCAAAAAATATAATAACTTTTTCATTGTGTGGAATTTTGAAAACACACGCCGAGGAAAAGTACATTGGTACACGGTAGATGCCCAATAGATCCTTGTAAATGCACCCCTGGGAGGTTTCCTCTGTCAGTGTCCCAGCATGCTTCCCCAGTTGAAAAGACCACAGTAAATTCCGGAAGACACATCAAGGGTTTGGGGGTGTGTGCAGGAGACACGAGTAGACCCACAGACAGACTGACACCTAAGAAGCCAGCCTGCCGCCCTGGCCTGCCAGGCACTGCTCTTGGTCTTGGGGAGTTCAAAAAAAAAATAGAAGCTGGCTGCTTCTTCGAGTGGGAGGAGCCTCTATTTCCTCAATAAAGGCCCCACCTCCCCATCTGAACCCCGCCCCACCTCCCCATCTGATCACACCCCACACCCCCCACACCCCATCCCACCCCTACCCCTATCCCCACCCCTGTGTGCGCTTCAACTGCTCAGCCATCCACTCAAATCTTCAACCACTGCAACCACCAGAGGAAATGTTTTTGCATCCCGCTGGGCTGAAAGGCTTGCCACCCCGCCCAGCCTTGCCAGCTCTACTGATGAGGAAGGACAGAGCAGAGTTTGGGGCTGGTTGGCATGGGGCTCACTCACCGTCCCAGCAGTACCCGCGCTGGTACCACTTGGCTAAGCTGTAGCCGAGGATGGACACAAGCAGCAGGGACAGTCCCACTCCAAGGATCATGCCCAGTGTGCTGATGGAGTCCTCACCTGCAGAGAAGCCATGAGTCCTCACATCCACCGTACCAAAGCCCTGCACCACCTTACAACTCCCCTTCTCTTCCTCCCACCACCACCCACCACAGTCCTCCGGAAGCCTGCCACGCTAAACTGGCTCATTCAGCCCTACTGTGCTGTCGTGGGAATGTCTGACACCTGAATTTTGAAACTGTATTCATGTGGTATCTTCAGCATGTTAATCCAAAGGCACAGCACCCCTCTAGCAACAGATACTTCAGGACTGGGGAGATTTCTGAAGTCATGGGCGCTTTACTTAATAGAAGATGCTCTGCCTACTTGAAGAAGAGCCTGGAAGGCCTAGCCTCAGTATAATCACAGTGGCCAGGAAGGGCAGCCTGGACACCCTCAAGGACGCAGACTGTAGGATCTCAGGTCTCTTCCCCTTTTTGCAGAGCCCGTGTGCCCAGTCTACCCAAAGAGCACTCTGCCTGCTCTTTGCTCTTGCTCCTTCTTCCCTTTTGTGGGCTGAGCTCTCGGCTGAACGAATGTTATTTTTAAGGCTTAGCCAAGAGCAGGAGACAAAGAGCGTTTGGAAGTGTGTGCAGGGCCAGGCGGGGGCGGTGAGAGGACAGAACAGAAACACAGAGAGTGACCAGGCTCTGAGGCTGATGCTGGGCACACCATGGCAGCTCACCTGTGCAGGTGAGGAAGGGGACGCTTTTGAAGTATGATAGAGAAATAGAATGACTCCCTGTGTCCATGGCCTGAGGGATATTACCACAAGTCTGAGAGGTGTGTTGGTTGAGCACAGACATTGAATGGAGTAGGTTAGTGCATGAAGTCCAGCCCCATCATTTGCGTATGGTGGGAGCCATCAGTCCCTTCACGCTTCTAGATTTCAACAGTTCTGGGGGATTCTTGAGACTAATACAAAATGCACAGTTACTGGGACAATTGATGGAGATGTCAGGAAAAGAGGGCACTTGGGATCAGACCTGGCACACACTATGTACTCAACAGATGTTAATGATATCATTACTGTGTCATCATTATCAACACCAGATTCATCAAATACTGCAAGCGTGTTATTAAGTACATCACTGTTTGCTTCACCCAAACCATTCTCCCAAGCTCCTGATCTTCCTTCCCGGTAAAAGAGCAAGGTTAAAGTCAGCCATGGCGGCACTTGGGAGGCAGAGACAGGTGGGTCTCTGTGGGTTTAAGGCAATACTGGTCTATAAACTGAGTTCTAGACCAGCCAGGGGTACATAATGAGAACCTGTCAAAACAAGAAAAAGAAGGTTATTGTTCTCCACTCCTGAAGACAAAATTTGATGACTGTCAAATGTAGAAAGGAGAGGGTCTCTCTTTCTAGTCATAAGTTTCAGAAACTCAGACCCATAGAGAAAGGGAAGACATTCACAGCTTGGGCAGGAAGAAAGAATAAGACTGGCCCTCCTGAATAAATTAGAAAAGAATCCCCAGCCTAGGGAAAAATCAGGAGATGAAGGACAAGTAGTTTACAATGATGTCAGTGAATCTCAGAGAGAGAATCCATGCTCTTTACCCAAAAATTGAGCCCAAAAGAGATAGCAGGATTCTCAGATAGAATTGTGGGAACCCAGAGCTAAGCAGAGCCCCAGAAAGACAGAGCCCACTTAAGAACAGCACCTGGGTAAATGGAGTCTCAGATCGCCTAGAGAGCTGCTATGCCGTGTCACAGCCTGGGACAATCAACAGCTCATCACCAAGAGAGGCAGAGAAGTCATGGAGCCCCTGCAGACCCGAAGAAGCCATGTGGAGGGGCCCCAGAACCCCTCTGTAGTACCTCGCCTAACTGATGCTCAAACCCATCACCATGTAGATCACCGTGGGTGTTGGTGTGAGCTGGTGACGCCAGGAACTCTTCATTACTCCTCCAGACTCTTTAACTCCCTTAGAACAAAGGAGGAACAGGGATTTCCAACACTGCTGAAGAGTCTGTCATCTGAGCAAATTAAGACTAAAACTAGACATTAGATTCGAGGAACAACAGAGTCACATTTCTGGCACACTTGAGTTTGTCAACTGACATTTGTGTCTGCTACTAACAGCATGACAGTAAGGATTACCAGTGTCTCAAAGGGATTAGCAACCATACAGAAAGGCTTGGTGGAATGGATTTGTTCTCTTCAGTACCTCTTGAAGCAGAGAACAGCCCTTTCAGACACCAAACCTTCTGGAACCTTACCTTGAATATCCCAGCCTTCAAAACCATAAGCAACAAACTCTCACTCTAAAAAATTAGCCTGTGTCAGATACCAAAGGACTAGAGCAGGCAGAAAAAACGTGTTGAAAGGCATTGAACTAAAAGTTGTCTCAGTGGGGACAAGAACAGGATAGGAGAACTGTGAGTAACCTTGTGCTAGCCCAAGATGTTAGAATTCTGCCTTTACTCTGGCTGTGTGACCACACATGTATAGTCCAGGAGTTAAGCAAAAGGTCTTGCGTCTTACATCATCAGTGTGAGCTGGCGACTACCATGGTCACACAATCAGTGCATGCATGGTGTAGCTCCATACCGGGGGCCCTTAAAAGCCTGATGCAGACCCCACCCTCTCTCTCTGCTCTGCTCTGCTCCCTCTCCCCTGACCCCACCATCTTTCTCTCTCTTTCCTCTCTAGGCCTGACTTTCCTCTCTCCTCTCCTCCCCCCTTTCCTCCTAATAAAGCTCTGAATACTGATACTGGGTATTTCTGCCAGTAACCAGCACCATAACCAGTGCCGCTTATCACTCTTTTATTGGTGCCGTGTACTGCCTGCAACTGCCCACTCCACTTTTTCATTTGCCCAGCCACCAGACCCACACCCACACACCACACCCGCCAACCAGATTGGTGAGTTTTTCCCCTTTCCGACCCCCGCCGTTTCCCACAACTGCAGCCTGAGCTATATTTCTTACACCAGACCCCCGGGGGGTCCTCGGGCTGCACAGTAACCAACTCATTCTCTCTCTTGACAAAGAGGTCAATTCTGTTGGACCCCCGGGGGTCCTTGTGCTGCGTATGCTCCCAGCCCTTACTCCTCTCTTGACGAAGCGGGGAGTAACCTGTGCTGATTCTTGGAGTCTGATCCCGTTTCTTTATTTTAATTTTTTATTTTTCTCTCTCTGCGCTGCAGCCATGGGACATAGGGACTTCCTAAATATCCCCAGATACCATTAAATTTGGCTGCTTGAACCCCAATATTTCATGGGAATTATCTAACTTCTGCCAGCAAACAGGCAAATGAAAAGAGTTTCCTTATCCCCACGCTTTTACCCAAGCTCTAAAGCCCCTCTCCCTTTCTGACTCTCTCTTTCTCCTGACCACGTGCATTCCTAAACCTAAGGAATCTCTGACTTCAAAGAACCTTATCTTATCTGTTCTTCACTCTGTGCTCCACGCTCCACTCTCTGCCCTCTCGTACTGGGCAGGCTCTACAGTATCAGATGGGCCACTTCTGCCCAACCCTGGCTCTCACCTTAACTCACCTTAACTCCTCCCACTCATTCTCAAGCTGCAGTGAGAAGCACAGACGGGTCTGAAAGCAGGCTAGGATCCATGCAAACAAGTTTACCATCAGGACCCACATGGAGATCACAGTAATCAGGATGGCTCTTTAGCCAGAGATCAGTTTACACCCTGCCTCCTGGCGGGTCTTCCTAAAGCTGTCCTCAAGCCAACAGACATCAGGGAAAAAAAATTCAAGACATGGAACAAAAGCCATCTCTTGTCTCCCAGACCTCTCTGACATAAGGGCTAAAACTTAAGCATCTGGAGAGCAAGGCTCCTGACCCCACAGGCGAAAGTTTCAGCTGTGACGCTTAAGGTGTACCAGGGGAGAGATGAAAAAAGCCCAAGAACAGAATTGCCAAGTGCTGGCACACACTGCCGGGCTAGTGCGTGCCCTGCCAGGCCATCAATTGAGCCTTGTTCAAAGTGCCACCTAGAAAGACAACTGGTCAGCTGACTGCACCCAGGCACCAAGGGGCATAGGAGCATCAAGCTGAGACCTCCAGCAGACCGAGGCTTAGCCACAGGCTTGCTTGCAGGGAACCCAGAACGCAGCATGGAAGCAATCCATTTCTTTCCTTTTGGACATCAGAGCCACTCACCCAGTCCTGGGAGTTTTGGGGACTCACCTCTCCTCGTTTCCCTCTTGTCGGGGTAGGGAGGACAGCCTTACCCACCTCACCAGACTTAATTGTACTTTCAGGGTTATTTAATGGGAAAAGATTTTGCAGCTAAGGTAGGAGCTTTCATTTCATTGCTCCCTCCATGTGCCTCACTCCAGACCTGTCAGCAGTGCTTCTCCTCCTCATGCATAGGGACACAGACAGGGCCCTGCTCTCTGCCTTGTCCCTAATTCCAAAAGAATGAGTTCTCACCCCACAAGCTTTTCTCTTCCCAGTTCCCTCTTCCAATTAACTGCTCAGCTAATGGCTGCTTTGGACCAACACAGAACTGGAGTCCAGGGATCATCAAGTAAGAAACTATAACAGCTAAAAGGTATTGACACCCCCAGACCCAAAAGTGTCTGGGTTCTACAAAAACAGACTTTAATATAACCATCTATTACTGTTAAATGCTCTCAACAATTGATCACCTGTGTCTCCTGGAGCTAAACTAGTGAAGGAAACAGGTGCCTTAAATAATCTACCTCTAATAAAGCTTATCTCAGGTAAAAATTAAGCAGAGTACTGAACACTACAATGGTCACTAATTTTCTCATGGCTGCTTCTCAACATGTTCAAAATTTTTCCCAAGCTCCAGAAACCAGCTTAAATCCACCTGGACAGGTTGGATCTACTTCAGATGAATGCCAAACACAAACTCTCCTGGTCTGGGAACACTCCAAAAATAAAAAATAAAAACAGTAATGATTCCTTTTTCTCTAAGCCTTTTCTGTCTCACCAGTATCTTGTCAGCCAAAGGGTTTCGAGCCAGAAAGGATGGACAGCTCCAAGGCAGCAGGACAGCCCACCATCCCAGGATGCCTGTCTACCTCAAAAGCCCCCCTTCCCTACCGCCCTAAGAGCCAACCGATGCCCACCAAGTCAGCTGAAAGCAGTTTTTCCAGGAGAAACGACGCCCCTATTCCTATTCACTCACTTTTTTATAATAAGTAAAAGGTCTGGAATGTTAGAATTCTGCCCTTATTCCAGCTGTGTGACCGCACATGTGCAGTTCAGGAGTTAAGCAAAAGGTCTTGCATCTTACGTCATCAGTGTGCACTGGTGACTACCATGGTCACACAATCAGCACATGCATGGTGTAGCTCCGTAGTGGGAGCCCTTAAAAGCCAGATGCAGACCCCACCCTCTCTCTCTGCTCTGCCCTGCTCCCTCTCCCCCATCCCACCATCTTTCTCTCTCTTTCCTCTCCAGGCCTGGCTCTCCTCTCCTCCCCCGTTTCCTCCTAATAAAGCTCTGAATACTGACACTGGGTTCTGTTGTGACCGTGACCTTTCCGCCGGTAACCAGCACCACTTTTCATTCTTTCACAAGACACTTCCAGGCATCCCACAAGTAGTGGATGACATCTTTTCTGCACAGGCACAGCTTTATAGAAATAAATAGAAAAGACAGAAATCCTTGCCCTTGTGGAAAATACTCTCCAGTAGAAGGAGATAGCCATGAGCTAAAAAAAAAAAAAAAAAAAAAAAAAGAAGAAGAAGAAGAAGAAGAAGAAGGAAAGAAGGAAAGAAAGAAAGAAAGAAAGAAAGAAAGAAAGAAAGAAAGAAAGAAAGAAAGAAAGAAAGAAAGAAATTTAAATGATGCATGAGACAGTGGTATGCGCCAGGGAAAACACATAGAGCAGAACAGCTAAAATGTCCTGTGAGTGTAGAGAGGAGAGTCTAAATAAAGTGCCCAGGGAAGCCTCGTGAAAGAGGAGTAGACTAGCAGACACCCACAGGAGAAAATGCCAGGTAGACATCAAGAGTAAAAAATGTCCTCAACAAGCCGGGCGGTGGTGGCTCACACCTTTAATCCCAGCACTCTGGAGGCAGAGCCAGGCAGACCTCAGAGTTTGAGGTCAGCCTGGGCTACAGAGTGAGAACCAGGACAGGCACCAAAACTACACAGAGAAACCCTGTCTTGAAAAAACAAACAAACAAACAAACAAACAAAGAATGTCCTCGACAGAGGAAGCAACAAGTTCCAAGAGAACTGTGGCACCCTGTTTGATGAGGAGTGCGGGAATGGAGTGGGTGGTGGGAGCCATGTTATAGGGCTTCAGAGACAAAGAGGGGAGCCTAGCATTTTCTCTGAGCAAGCTGGGTAGTCAGTACAGGGCTCTGAGCAGAGAACATCTAAAGACGAAAGACCAAAAGTAAAAACAAAATTCCTACATTTTAGCATCCAGGACATAACTACTTGGAACCTGGTCCCAGTGACATATGGTGTCTTAAATGTTTGGAGCCTAATCCTAAAATACCCATGGTATACTACAGAAAGGGCCAGTCTTAAGAAAGACAACATTTGTAGTGCTGGAGAGATGGCTCAGAGGTTAAGAGCACCGACTGCTCTTCCAGAGGTCCTGAGTTCAATTCCCAGCACCCACATGGTGGCTCACAACCATCTGTAATGAGATCTGGTGCCCTCTTCTGTGTACATAATAAATAAATCTTAAAAAAAAACAAAAACAAACAAACAAACAAAAAGAAAGACAACATTCACTTTACACTGTACTGCTTAACAAGCTAGTGAGATGCCCACCTATCTAAGCAGATATAGACGGTTCACAAATGGCCTATGAAATAAGAGCAGATAATCACCCCTCCCTGAGCTGCTATAGAAGAAATCTTCTCCCTTTGGGCAATATGTGCCTCCACCCCCCACCCCCAGGAACTCACACACTGCCTTCTACCAGTATATTCCAATAAGTTCTCACTCACTATCTTTTCACATACTGGGTAAATTATTTTTATCACTCACATCACTGGCCTTTCTAGACACTGTATCACATGATAGAGGGACATGATTGATGGAAGGCGAGCCCCGACTGTTAGGAAAGATAGAAAGGACGACAGTGGAGAAGGACCGTCAGGAGGCCTCTGCAAACGCTCGGGCGAGAGATGAGCATCCGAGGAAACACAAACTAGGAGCCAAGGTCAACACAAAAGCAAGGTCCTTACCCTAGTCTCCTGTCTGCTACTGTGATAAAATCCTCTGACCAAAAGCATGTTAGGTGAATAAAGGTATTTGATTTACACTTCCAGGTCCCGGCTCATCACTGAGGAAAGCTGGGGCAGGAACTCAAACAGAAACCATGAAGGAATGCTGTTTATGGGCTCAGGTTTTGCTTAGCTTTCTTAGACATCCCAGGTCTAGGGATGTTTCTGCCCACAGTGGGCTCGTCCCACCCACATCAGTCGCCAATCCAGACAATCTCTCATCGATACGGGCCACAAGCCAATCTGATCTGGGAAGTCCCCGGTTGAGTCTCCCACAGATGACTCTGGGCTGTTATCAGGTTGATTCGCTGAAGCTAACTACTAACTAGCAGAGTCATCTATGAGAGGGAGGACAGAGATTCCAGAAGCTCTTCAACAACTAAAGGGGTGGTGACCAAGAGCGAGGGCAGGACTAGCCTTCACATGTCAGTAGCACTAGCAGTGACTGCGAAAGCTGGGATTTTGAAGGGTTTTATCAAAGAGATGTGGCCAGAAAAAGAAGACACCAGAAGGAAGCACTAACAGTCACTGGCCTGAGATCCAGAGGTGAGGGAAGGAGGCGCCATCTCTGTCTGTCTGTCTGTCCTTGGCCCCACCCCTGTCTGTGCCTTCTGAGATTGCTTGCAGGAACACCGATTACTCTGACTTACCTCTCAGTTTTTCCAGTGTGCTCCTTTAATAGACATTCCTTACTTAGTCTCTTCTTTATACCCTTAAATTTTTACCATAAAATATCCCTGCTGTAGCCATATAGAATAGCATGGTAAGCAACAATGTGCTTACTTCTAATCTCCAAGGAGTATAAAATTGTGCCGTTCTTGCTTATTAAAGAGCTCAAACAGAGATCATAACTGGTTCGTGTGCCAAGAGCAAGTGACTGTGAGTGCTCCGTTCTCAGTGGGACATCTTTATCAGCCCCCTCAGTCAGCCAGCATTGCTGAAGAGGAAGCAGGAAGCATGGAAGAGTCCAAGAATCGGGACGAGTCCTGAGGAATGCTGGATATGATGTGGCTACTGTTCTCACAAACTCACAGCAGCTGTGGTGACCTGCACAAGACCAAATCAGCCAAGTCCTAGCGTGGGTTGGGAAGGGGCTCACCAGGTCCCATCCAAAACTGAGGAGCTGTTGGCAGTTGCTGGAGAAGGAAGATTCATTCTTCTGTGGGGATATGGACAAGGTGGTAGGTTGCCCATGCATCAAGGGATGGCCCACACGTGGGTATGTACAGAAGGGCCGCACTAACTAGACTTAGTGAGTTATTAAAAGAAAAAAGGGGACATGAAGTTGAGAGGTGGATGTGATGGGGGAATACCAGGGAAACTTGGAGGGGGAAATGGGAGATCAATAAATCATATTTCATTCTATACATGCAAGAAATTTACAAAGAATAATTTATCTTGAGATCTCACTTTTAGAATAATTCTTCCTTCTTTTTCCCTCTAAGTAATCCTTCTCCCAAATTTGGTATTTATCTTTCCGCTGCATATTTTAAAAGCATAGTTTTTACATAAATTGTATAAAAACATCTTCCTGCAAGCTCTACATTTTGTAGCAGGTGCACATATTACTTTAAGGACAGAAAAAATGAAGAGTTTTCTGGAAAGTAGAATTAAGCACCATTTTTATTTTTCTACGTTCAAAAAACTTACCAAGGTCAACTCTCACCAAGTCAGATTTTGAACAATTTTAACGGCAGAAGGCCTTTGCTTGATGTTTTATTAATTTAGGCTCTCTTTAGTATTTTTATTACACTTGAGTGTGTGTGCCCACCCATTCCACAGTACACATATAGAGATCAAAAGGCAACTTTCGGGAGTTGGTTTTCTTCCTTCCACAGTGTAGGTCTGGGAATCGGACTTGGGTCATTGGGCTTGGCAGCAGGTAGATGCCTTTACCTGCCAGGTCATTACAGCAACCCTAATTTAGGGGTTTTAACTTAAACTTTTTAACTTTATACAGTTTTAACTTTATACAGTCTTTGAGGCAGCTATGTCAGGAATACAGATCTGAGAAAGTTTATTAACTTAGATGTGTTTCTTTGTTTCTATTTTTACGGGAACCTCAGCCTGTGGCCTGTGGGAAATCTGTCTGTCTCTTTCTGTCTCTGTCTCTGTGTGTGTGTGTGTGTGTGTGTGTGTGTGTGTGTGTGTGTATCTCTCTGTCTCTCTGTCTCTCTGTCTCTGTCTCTCTCTGTCTCTGTCTCTGTCTCTCTCTCTCTCTCTCTCTCTCTCTCTCTGTGTGTGTGTGTGTGTGTGTGTGTGTGTGTGTGTGTGTGTAAGTGTGAGTGTGGAGACCAGAAAACATCCTTGGGTGTCATTTCAGAGGTGTGGTCAACCTCCCACTGTTGTTTGTTGCTATCTGAGACAGGTTCTTGCTGTCCTGAAGCACACTAAGTCATCTAGGCCGGCTGGCCAGTAAGATTCAGGGATCTATCTGTCTTCGCCTCCCTCCCCAGCGCTGGGATTACAAGTGCCGACCACCGTGCCCAGCTCCTTTGGCACGGGCCTCAGAGATGGCACTCAGGTCCTCATACTTGCAAGGCAAACATTTTGTGAAATGAACCATTTCCCCAGCCCCCGCAGTCATTATTCTTAATTGTCACCATCTCAATCTTTATTTCCTGTCTTACGATTTCCACATAAGTTAAGACAAGCTCAAGGGTCACAATGTCAAAAGTAAATGTAAGTGGGAAATGGAGACTTTATAATTACCTGGTTACTTATGACAAGCAGAAGTAGGAGGGAGTCAGCCACCTTATGAAGGCACAGCCCCAAGGACAGAACACTCAGGGAATGTCCCTTGGAATATGTGTCCATTGCGCTGTCAGCTGATAAATCAGACTGTGACTATGGCTAGAAGTGAGGAGCTCTCCTCTGAGACTCAGATTATTGTGTTCTGGATCCACCTAAGCTCTCAGCAAAACCCGTGGATACCTTTAGCACCAACCCTGACATTCTGCACCCAGGGAGCATTAATCCTCATACTCAAAAGGTTTGTATGGAGCATTTATGTGCCAAGCCCTGTGCCCAGTAGGCATAGAGTGGTCATGGCAGAGGAGACCTGACTTCATGGAGCATGGTCCATGGGAAGCCAGTTAGTTAATCACTCTGGATCATGTCTGTCAGCTGAAGAAGTACAGGGGATCAGAGTCCCGGCAGAACAGGACTAGTCTAAGATGCCAGAAAAGGCCCCCTTGAGTGTGATACACAGGCAAGGCCCAGGGGATAATGTGAGTTTAAAAAAACAGTGTAGAGCAGCATTTTAGATCAGAAAACAGCATGGGCAAATAGCTTGCAATAGAGAATAGAAACAGTGGGCAATTAAAAATATTGAAAGGACAGGGTGTGAGGCTGGAGCATACACCAGTGTGGGGTTGGGGTATGGAGTAGGGATGGGTATGGGCTTGGGCTGGTGTGCAATAGGGCTGGGTGTGGGATTGGGCTGGGTGTGGAGTGGGGTTGGGTGTAGGGTGGGGCTGGCTGTGGAGTGGGGCTGGGTGTTGATTAGGGCCAGGTGTGGAGTAGGGCACAGAGAAAGAGGAATGAGAACAAGATGAAGAGATTCTCTCAGCCAGTCCTGTGGTCTAAGTGAAGGAGTTCTACTTTGTGGAAAGCCACCTAAGCAAGTAGGAGTACAATGCCATGACCAAATACGACCTTTCTAAAATCTACCCTAGCTGCTGTGTGTAGAATAAATTCTGGCAGAAAAGAGTGAGGGGTCCCTTTAGAAGGAAAGAGGAAATGGTACATTGATCTTGGGTGGTTATCTTGCCACAGGATATACGGATCATTTGTCAAATGACCAGACATCTGGCAGATGGCTTTAGTGGGAGGAGTCCACCTTAAGACTTGTAATCAGGTAGCTAGGAAGCAGGGTCAGTCCAGAGAATCTTACAGCTTAAGAAGGAGGAAGGGGGCCTCCCAAACAGTTCAAGCTAATCGACTGTCTCACTTATCCAGAGGGCCTGATCCAGCTGGGGACTCCTCAGCTATTGGTTCATAGTTCATGTGTTTGGCTATTTGTCCCTGTACTTTTTCCAATCTTGGTCTCAACAATTCTCGCTCATACAATCCCTCCTCTTTTGCCCCCGGGCAGTGGGACCGGGACCTGTCCTTAGTGTATGAGCTGGCTGTTTGGAGCCTGGGGCCTATGCAGGGACACTTTGCTCAGCCTGGGTGAAGGGAGGAGGGGACTGGACCTGCCTGGACTGAATCTACCAGGCTGAGCTGAATCCCCAGGGGGGTCCTTGCCCTGGAGGAGATGGGAATGTGGGGTGGGTTGGGGGGAGGGGGGCGGGAGGAGGGAGGACAGGGGGCGGGAGGAGGGAGGACAGGGGAATCCGTGGCTGATATGTAAAATTAAATTAAATTATAAAAAAAAGGAGGAAGGGGGGAGGGGGAGGGGAAGGAGAAGAAAGGAAGGGGATGGAAGGGGGAAAGAAAAGGAAAGAACTAAACATAATTCAAAATTCTAAAAGATAAAAGAAGGATAAGAGGAAGAGGAGGAGAAAGAGGGGGAGGAGGGATGAGGAGAAAGGGGGTAGGAGGAAGGGGGAGGAAGAGGAGGTAGAGAAAGAGGAAGAGGAAAAGGAAGAGGAGAAAGAGGAGGAAGAAGAGGAGAGGAGGAGGGGGAGGAGGAAGAGGAGAGGGAGAAGAAGGGGGAAGAGGGAGAAGAGGAGGAGAGATAAGATTCTGACACAAAAAACATGAAGATTTTTTGTTCTCAGTGAAACAGATGAGACCTAGTATTTTTAACAACCATTTAAAGCCTACAGGCAATCAGCAAAGGGAAAACATCCATTCTAGAAGATCTGTGGGAATTTGGTAAGAAAGGCAAGAATCTCCAACCTCCATCTCAGCTCAACAAAGTGGAGACTTCACCCAGACTGCTCAGCCAAAAACACAGAACATGCTGTGTGCTCTGACAGCTGCAGGCCGGGGAAGGGAGGGAGCCTGGACCAGGGCCTCTGCAACACAGCATTAAGAACGTTCTGCCTCTAGTCAGAGGAGAAAGAGGACTAAAGCAATATACTCAAAAGATGGGCAACCAGACTAAAAGAATGACCAAATGTTGGATTTAATAAAAAAAAAATTTATTAAATGGCCACCATAATTACGTTTCCAGAGCTAAAGTAAAATATGATTAAAGCAGCAGAGGACACTGGGTGTGGTAGACACTGCAGTCTCGGTGCTATGGGAGAACTGTGAAGGCTGAGGCAGGAGGAGCCTTGTGTGCAGGAGTTTGAGGATACCCTCAGCAACATAACCAGACCCTGTCTAAAGAAATAAAATTCTGGCTGGGCAGTGGTGGCATATCCCTTAATCCCAACACTTGGGAGACAGAGGCCAGCAGATCTCTGTGAGTTCGATGCCAGCCTGGTCTACAGAGTGAATTCCAAGACAGCCAGGACTGTTACACAGAGAAACCCTGTCTCATAAAAGCCAGAGAGAGAGAGAGAGAGAGAGAGAGAGAGAGAGAGAGAGAGAGAGAGAGAGAGAGAGAGGAGAAATAAAATCCTGTCTTGAAGATGACAGTAGGTAAAGCTAACACATTCGCTGGAAAGGCTCTACAACAGACCTGAGCCAGGAGAATAAGAAAGTTTGGAGCAAGCCAAAGGACAGGAGGGAGAACATGAGGGGAACAGCAGAGAAACTGAGGTACACGGTACACGGTCAAGTGGAGCCGTGGTGTTAGACGGAAGAAGAGAGAAAAGACCAAAGGAAAATACTCAGAAAGTTGCATAAAACTTCTGAAATTTATTTTTAAAAAAACCTAGCAAGTTACACACCTAGAAACTCCAATAAGAGATTTACAAATAGACAAATACTTGTAAAACAATGCTAAAAATCAAAGATGAGGGACAAAGAAAAGCAGGGAGAAGATGATAACCGGGGACTCACACGGGAGCAGGGCCCATGTGACAAGCAGCTGCTTCTGGGTGGAAAGAGCAGCGATCAGAGATATGGTGCCTGAAGGAAAACCCATCAGCAAGAACTCTACATTCAGCAGAGCTGTCTTTCAATAATGAAGACAAATAAAGACAAAACCTTTCTTTTTTTTTGGGGGGGGGGGGGTTTCGAGACAGGGTTTCCCTGTGTAGCTTTGCGCCTTTCCTGGAACTTGCTTGGTAGCCCAGGCTGGCCTCGAACTCACAGAGATCCTCCTGGCTCTGCCTCCCGAGTGCTGGGATTAAAGGCATGCACCACCACTGCCCGGCAACAAAATCTTTCAAGATTAAAAAAATATACTAAATTTGTTGCTAGCTGGTCTACTATATACAAGTTAATGAAAGGATTTCTTCAGGCTCTGAGAGCAAATGATCCTGCATGATCATTTGAATACACACAAAGCGCTCCACAGTACAGTGGTTATTACCTCTGCTTGACATGCAGAAGGCCCTGGGTTCAAGCCTCAGTAGAATCAGGTGCTGGTCTATTAGTCTTGGATTCAGAGTACAACCCACTGGTTGAGCACTTGTGTGTAGCAGCATGCACACACACACACACACACACACACACACACACACACACACACACCCCCTATGAGCACCAATAAAGATAATTCTGTAACTTTTGTATAGATGTATATTTCTCTGTTCTTCACAGGTGTAGAAAGCAACTGCATGAAACATTATATATGATATAATTCTGGGGCTCTAACAGTGGAAACACATTTGTCAGTGGATAGCACAAAGGAAGTGGGTGGCTGCAAAGTAGTGTAGAGCCAACTGTGATCACAGCTGAAAAAATAATCATAGCAGATTCAATGAGAGACCTTGTCTCAGGAAGAAAGAGAGAGAGAGAGAGAGAGAGAGAGAGAGAGAGAGAGAGAGAGAGAGAGAGAGGAGGAAGGAAGGAAGGAAGGAAGGAAGGAAGGAAGGAAGGAAGGAAGGAAGGAAGGAAGGAAGGAAGGAAGGAAGACCACCATTTCTAGAGGGTCACTAGAAAAAGAACAAATTACTCTTGCTCAGTGGTTCTCAACCTTCCCAATGCTCGGACCCTTTAATACAGTTCCTCACGTTGTGGTGACTCCCAACCATAAAATTATTTTTGTTGCTACTTCATAACTGTAATTTTGCTACTGTTACAAATCATGATGTAAAGATCTGACATGCAGGGGATCTGATACATGGCCCCTGTGAAAGGGTCCTTCCACCCCCAAAGGGGTTGCAACCCACAGGTTGAGAACCACTGATTCTCAACAAGCACAAAGAATGAAAACCATTATCAGAGTAGAAGTTAATTGGTTAATTAAACATAAAAACAAAAGAGACTATCCGTAAAAACCGAAGATCAGTTCTTTGAGAGGGTTGCAAAGCTGACAATCCTTAAGCTTGATCATAAGCAGACCACCACCACCACTCAAATGACCATTCATAAATTAATGAGGGAAATTCCACTGACTGTAAACAAAGGATTCCGAAGGAAATCCAGGAGCGACTGGCCCCGACAAAGCGGATAACTCAAGTGGAGTTGTCAGCTTTCTAGACAAACTACCAAAGGTGACTCAGAAGGAGTGTGCTTCCCATTCATGTGACCTCAGGCTCCACTGTTCTATGGGGAAGAGAGCACGCTTCTTTTTCCCCCCAGCATAATATGGTTATTAGTTATTTCAGAATGTCATGCAATGTATTCCCATTCATCCCAGGTCCACCCTCCCCCCTTTGCATCCTCCCCTACCCCTGCCCAAAAAACCCAAAACACCACCAACTCCAATTATGTTGCCCATATACTCACTGGAGCACGGTCCAGCTCCCAGTGGCCAGCCTCTTAAAGAAAACTGAGTCCTTCCCCATCCCCATCCCCACCAGAAGACATCCACTGTGAAGACTCACACTTCAGCATCCCGATCACAAATTTTGTTTTTCAGGCGGTTTTGGGTTTTTTGGTTTTTGGTTTCTTTTTTGTTTATTTATTATTTTGCTTTTTCTAGATAAGGTTTCTCTGTGTAGCCTTGGCTGTCCTGGAACTCATTCTACAGCTGCCCTCGAACTAATAGAGCTCCACCAGCCTCAGCCTCCTGAGTGCTGGGATTAAAGGCATTTGACACCACCGACTGGCTCCCTATCACAATTTTTAAGGACTCTTCAATAGCTTCCTGTCTGGATTTTTTTTTTCTATCAAGAGAGGAGGGACAGGTTGGCACAGAAGCCTTCAGTGTCTCTCCTTCTCCGTTAGAGATCTCCGACATTAACACGTTTTCCTGCTGCCAGCATGGATCGTGGACATCAACATGGTTTCTGAAGGCATCACAGACATCAGCATGGCGACAGCACAGACCCTGGAAATTCCTCCACGAGAGTCAGTCCAGAAAACGAACCACCCTTCATCCTGCTGCTGCTCAGTCAGGGTGAGCTCGTGCCCCGTTCCACCGTCTTTCCCACCTCTGTTGCCCACTCATTCATTAGGCTGGCACTGTAATCTGCTGTGTGTCACACCGTATATTATTTTGCCTGAATAGCCGCACATGCCAATACTTCTTGGAATGAGTCATTGACCTGGTTCAAGGTTTCTGAAGCATCATAAATGCAGGAATCACTGAGACTCATCCTGGGCATCCCGTGGTTGCCCAGAGTCAGGGTAAGTGACCATGCGGCTGGGCATCTTATCCCGGGGCAGAACCCATGGGAGTTCCAGGCAGTTGCACACCTCCCTGCCCTCAGTATTAGCTGTCCCACCAGCACCCCAGGCATCGTGCTTGGAGAGGGTCAAGTGGGGGCGCTAGCCTAGCAGGCTATGACAGGGTGAGGCCAGCCGGGTGGTGGCCCGAGAACTGGCCCCACTTGGCAGTGACATGCTTCGTTGTCTGCCATGGTGTCCCACGCCTGACACCACTCTCTAGTTCTGCTTTTCTCCACCATATGCGCCACCTCATTCTGCCATCTTCTTTTCCAATTCCATGAGGCCAGTTTTTAAAAGCATCTTCCCATAAGTGCTGCCCTTTTTAGTTGTTCCAGAGATAGTGGGTACTCTGTGGGCTCACCCTCTGCCACCAAGGCTCCCCTCAAACCCTCGATGGGTCTCTCAGGCTCCTTGGAGCAGCCAAAGAGCTGCAAAAGTGACCAGTGGCCACTGCTATCTTGGATCTGTCTCTCCAGGGCATGCTTCTAAGCAGAGGTGTATCTCTTCCATGGAACTGGAAAGTAACCAGTCCCACCCCTGGAGCTGCTTTAGGCTCTTCAGGCCTCCAACACAACAGGTCGAGAAAGGTGTTACAGAGCTGGAAGGTATGGCCGACCCAGACTACTGAAGGTGGAGGTGAGTTACCACTCCACACCGGAAGTGCAGGGGATCCTCTAGGCCTCTCTCAGCATTACTACACCATATAAGTAAGGCAATAAGAGACCAGAGCCAACCAATTCAGGCAGGAAGCTAAACAGTGCAGGCTTGTTAGGTCCAAAGTGGGCCCCAAAATGGTAGTGCTGGTGACAACAGAACGGCCCCAGAAGGTTTTCAGAAACACCAAACACATGAAAAGCAGGCTAATCATGTGAGCCTGTGCAGATCTTCACCCACTGACGCTCAGAAGTCTGCCTGTGATCCCTAATGCAAGAACAAGTTTGGACGGAAATAGTCACCTCACTGATCATAACTTGCCATGACACAGAACAAGGCTCAGTGTCAGGTCCCTTCCTCCTTAGCAATGTCACAGTGGTGTCTATAATACCAGTGGTAGTGAGCAGGATGTGTGGTTCCCTTCCAAGCAACCGGGAGGTTAACATCAACCTTTATGCTGATGATAGGGTTTATGAAAGACAAGGAGGGAGCCTCAAGACTCTCTGGGTGGGGAGATAACTCACTTGGTAAACGCTTGCCTTGCAAGAGTGAGGACCTGAATTCAGTCTCCAGAATCCACAGATAAACAAGCTGAGTGTGGTGGCACATGCTTATAATTCCACTGGTAAGAAGAGACAGGCATAAAGCATATCCCTAGGGTGCAAATTCCTTAGGCCAGTCAGCCTACGTCATTTGATGAGTCCAGGTCAGTCAGAAACCCTGTCTAAAGGGGTGTGGTGGGGAGTGGACAAAGAACAACACCCAAGGCTGTCCTCTAGCCTCCACACAACAGGTATGCACATGTATGAACACACACACACACACACACACACACACACACACAAAGTATGAATCCTGCTGGCTGACTACTAGAAATATAATTTCAATATGAATTGTTTCTCTGCCATTCAGCCCTGAGCTTCACCTCAGCCCTACGTATCAAGGGCCCCAAGTCTGAGCCAGCTTTTTCCTAAAATCTAGGCAAGTCAGAGGCAGATGTTCCCATGTGCTTCAGAGTTCTCCATGGATCTCCAAAGCTGTCCAGTCCGACTCCTTACAGGTGATCCAGGAATCTGCAGTTTTCAGAAAGCCCTCAACCAGGTAATTACGGCTAGACCCATAGAGCCTGTGGGTCTAAAGGTGAAGGACAGAGGGATGGGTTCACCAAGTTCCGCTTAGATGAGAGTCAGTGTAGGGAATTCCCCCAAATAAACTGCTCTGATGGTATCACCTTGAAGAGGAAGCAGGGGAGAGTCATTGTGAATGTACTTAAGCTCAGACAAAAGGATGCTTAGGTTTGGGGAAGTATTGTTTTGAGTAAAAGGATTTAAGATAAATAAATATTTTGGATTTTTTTGGTAGATGCCCTCCCAAGAATACTTGGCTCACTACTTCTGGAGTGTGATAAAATCCACAAGTCAACTCAAAGCGAGGAGCCCTTCTAATAAGTGAACTTCATGAGTAAGTTATTGAGTGTCATCGTTAACTGCTAATGTGATCCTGGGGACATAATTGGAAGGTGGATGAGAACAGGGCCAGAGAGACCTCTCAAAGGCTGAGCTCAGGCCCCAGCCAGGGCTGCTGGCACTGGTATTCTAGGACATTGGTGACATCTTGATTGGATTCAGTGATACCTGGGGGATTAGTAAAGCCCACTTCTTTCCATAAGGGTATTTCCCGAGATGATTGGCATGTTGGAATACAAATAAGAGGGTAAAACCCTGAGTGTGGGTGGCACCATCCAGTAGGATGGGGAATATGCTGCTTTTTTAACTTAGACTATAATTTTCTACAACAGTAGAGTAGAAGTTTTTCATAAATGAGCTGTAGCCTTTGAACCCTTCTTGATAATATGGCATTCTTGAAAAGGAAAGGACCCAACACTGCCTTGTTGTGTGTCATGGTGGAGAAGTTATGGTTGGTCAAGTGACTGTTTCTGCGCATCTTGGTTCTTACACCAGGATCAGCTTTCACCCTTGTGCCAGATAATGTTTGGTGGTATCCATGTGAAGCCAAAATGTCACCCAGGAGCAGACATGTGTTGTTTGTCCACACACCTCTGGCCACTGCTATCTCAGAGGACCCTAGACCTTAGACTAGCCTACCCAGAGACGGAGGGTTGGGAAACCATGGAGACGGTGTTAGGTCTGCCGACATGGTCTGACTCCATAGGTAGAAGCAGCAAGTAAAGTATTTCAGGTGCCAAAACCAAACTGAGAGGCCAGTCCCAGGTTGAAATATAAGCTGCAATTTCTCACCTAAGAGTTGTCACAGCCAGGGTCCCTTTACATCAGACCAAGCAAAGGACTTCTATGCCCTGGAATCACTGTCACCCTTCACCTCCAACCCAGGGCACCAGGTTTGGTGCCAATAGTGGGCTGAGCTCGCTCTGTGCCTTGGGGAGGGTGGGATGCTGAAAGCAGACTCAGATTTTGTTGTTGTTGTTGTTGTTGTTGTTGTTGTTGTTGTTGTTTTGGTTTTGTTTTTATAGAGACAGGGTTTCTCTGTGTAGCTTTGGAGCCTGTCCTGGAACTTGATCTGTAAAGTAGGCTGACCTTGAACTCACAGAGATCAGCCTGCCTCTGCCTCCCGAGTTCTGGGTTTAAAGGCTTGTGCCACCACGTCCAGCTCAGACTCAGATGTTTTAAGTGGCTTATTAAAAGCTTCTGGGACATGGTCTTTGGGCTCAAATGGTGCCTGGCCAAGAGCTCACGCCATCTCTCTACATCAGTGCAGTAGTGCAGACAAATAGAGAGGTCTCTCTTTTGTTTGACAACTTTGTGCATCTGCTTTAATGAACTTCAGGAGAAATGCCAGCAGCACAGTAAATCTGAATGTTGTGGAGTTTATCAATTAGGACAAGGGTGTATGTTTTAAACAGCATCCTACTGAAGAGAGCTGTCAAATAAATAGTGGTACAGGTAACTTGGGGGCAAGAAGTCACAAAGTGATGGAGAGTCAGGGCTCTAGATTAAACACACGAGGAACACCCAACACCAGCCCATCTCAGGAAAGATGGACAACCTGTGAAAAAGACACTCTTGTAATGAATGAAGTACCACATATCCTGGGTCAAGATGAGAGAGAGGCCAGCTTCTCATTATTCCTTTTCACCAACAACCTCAACCTGAGGCTGAGATCTGGGGGGAAAATGGGGGCTGGTGAGATAGCTCTGTTTGTAAAGTTCTTGTTGCATAGACATGAGGACAAGAATTCAGAACCCCAGCACCCACATAAAAGCTGGGTGCCACAGTATGTATCTGCAGTCCCAGCTCTGGGGAAATGGAAACATGTAGTTGTAGTTTTCCTGTGTCCACTTGGCTCCTGCAGCTCCTCAGACCCAAGTAAACACACAGAGACTTATATTACTTATAAACTGTGTGGCTGTGGCAGGCTTCTTGCTAGCTAGATCTTACATCTTTTTTTTTCTTTTTTTTCTTTTTTTTTTTTTTTGGTTTTTTGAGACAGGGTTTCTCTGAGTAGCTTTGCACCTTTCCTGGAACTCACTTGGTAGCCCAGGCTGGCCTCGAACTCACAGAGATCCGCCTGGCTCTGCCTCCCGAGTGCTGGGATTAAAGGCGTGCACCACCACCGCCTGGCTAGATCTTACATCTTAAATTAACCCATTTCTATAAATCTATACCTTGCCACATGGTTTACCAGTATCTGTACATCTTGCTTCTCATGGTGGCAGTTGGCGGCATCTCCTGACTCAGCCTTCCATTCCCAGAATTCTCCTCTCTCCTGTCCCACCTATACTATTCTTCCTGGCTACTGACCAATCAGCGTTTTATTTATCAATCAATCAGAACAACACATTCACAGCATACAGAAAGACATCCCCAGAGACAGGAGACTGGCCAACCTGGATAGACAAATTAGCAAGCTCCAAGTTCCATGAGAGACCCTGTCACAAAGTGTAAGGCTGGGGGTGCTTAAGGAAGGCACTCAACACTAACCTGTCACCTCCAGACGCATGTGCAAGCACACACACGCACATGTGTATGCACACATACATGAATACATATACACACACATACACAAAGGGGAAAAAATGAAATAATTTTGTCAGTAGTCATAAAGTGCTTTGACAACTAAATATTTTCTTAAGCTAGATAATGCTGCCCCAGTAAATGCCCCATTCAGCTATAAGCACAAGATCTGGCAACAATCAGAGATGCCAACAGCAGCCTCTGGATGCCACCTACCCAGTTGGCAGGGAGAGGCTTAGCAGGATGGTCAAGCCTTAGCCTGGTAGATCTTGAAGCAATGTCACAGAAACCCCCAGTCAAAGGTGGTCCAGAGGGCTGCTCTGAAGTGTGAGCCTGGTACATTGCCGGGCAGTAACATGAAGGGAAGCTCTGATCATTGTCGTTTTAATTTACATTTTGCATGTGTGTTTTATAATGGTTGCCAATATCAGTGTATAAGTACAAATGTAACTTGCAAATACACAAACATTACAATACATAGTCAATGTTATTTACTGGTGGGAGACATGATCCCAAAAGCCTGATGGTAACACTGCGGTCCTTGTTACTTGCACCTGCTTGGAAGGCTGTCAGCCCTTTCCTGGGTCTATCAGGCCTCTCACACCGAATGCTGAGAGAGGGTATTGGGAGCTACTGGAGATCCCTTGCCACTGAGTTCAATCCACCCCAGGCTGCTGTGGTGAGATCTCTGGGAGTCCCAGGCTTCTTGGGAGTAGATCCAGAGAGGCTCTGTAAGGACAGAATCTTTTTTTATCTTTTTTATTTTTTATAATTTATTTATTTGTATTTTATGCACATAGGTGTTTTGCCCACATGTACGTCTGTGTGAGGGTGTCAGATCCCCTGGAACTGGAGTTACAGACAGGTGTGAGCTGCCATGTGGGTACTGGGAATCGAACCGGGGTCCATCTGTAAGAGCAGTCAGTGCTCTTAACTGCTGAGCCATCTCTCCAGCCCCAGGACGGAGTCTTAAGAAGACCCTTCTCTAGAGTCCCAGCTGCATCTTGCACCAGCTGCACCAGTTTGAGAGAGCAACTCTGAACTTCAAGTTCATCTTCCCTAAATGAGGGAGACGCTCCCCGTGGCATTGTGGCGAAGATCGTGTGAGCTAAAGGAAGACATGGGTTTTGAGGGATTGTGAAGCCTCTTCCTTCACCAGGCAGGCAACTGGGTTAGGAAAGCCCCACAAGCATCAGCATCCAGGCCTAAGGAGGGCTTGACAGTCTGCTGAACCCCATGCTGAGGGACCTGCCCACACCAAGCCAGGCTCCCACTTAGGTGGACCAAAAGTTACACACATGAAAGTGGCCAAGGTACCTACTCTACTCCCTGTGCCAGCAGCTGGAGAAAGCAGAAACCGCTGACCTCTGCAAATCTCATGTTGGCTTGGCCATAGACAATAACGGACCTCATTCAATCTGCCTCATGCATTTCCACCCCACGCTGGCATCCAGCCCCTCACATCAGCCCACCCCCCCATCTCACACATTTTCACCCCACACTGGCACCCAGCCCCTCACATCAGCCCACCCCCCATCTCACACATTTCCACCTCACGCTGGCACCCAGCCCCTCACATCAGCCCACCCCCCATCTCATGCATTTCTACCCCATTCTTGCACCCAGCCCCTCATATCAGCCTACCCCCCCCATCTCACGCATTTCTACCCCACACTGGCACCCAGCCCCTCACCTCAGCCATCAGTCACTCCTACCATCCTCAGATGCCGGCATCTGCTAGGAAAGTTCAAAGGGCACTTTCACTCTTAGATTCTTCTTGTGGGTCCCCACCAGATCTCAGGGAAGATAACATGCACATAGAGACAGGCACTCCTTCGTGGCACCCCAAGATCCTCCACCTGGCAGGCAAATGCTGACTCCCACCCCTTGTTTCCTCATCTTGGACCCAGGCGTGGATCCATGAAGGAAATAGGACAAGCCAAGGTTGCTTTGCCTGGCCACAGGGTCAGAGGCCTTGGGACTTCTGGATCTAACTCTGAAACATCTGGAAATACTTGAATACTTAAAACACCCCCTAGCCTTTACACTTCCTGTCACCTCTGTCACTTTGATGCATACACAACCCCAGGCCAAGGCTCCCAGCTGGTCTCCTTCAGCTATTCCCTCTTGATCTGTTTCCTCTTAAGTACTGCCAGAGAACCTTGACTCATGTGTTAATCCCAAAGGGGCCAAAAGAGCTCATGCCCCTGCAAAGCAAGAGAACAGTTTGCTCCAGGGTTTTGTGAGGATGAAGGAGAGTGAGACAAGCTTGTCTTTCCCTGAATCCAGGGCCAAAAAAAAAAGATCAGTGTGGGTCAGAGGCATCTGTCCCCTGTGCCACTGCACAAACCACAGAGAAGATGACCCAGCTGCTTCTGTGGGGCTAGGTTGTGCCTCTTACTGTTCCTCGTGGATTCAAAGTGAACACACCTTCCTGAACTGGAGGCATCTTGTGCTTGGGCACATGGATCATTCACTCCATTCCATGTCTCCTAGAGCCCAGTTTGGTTCACGGCACACAGAGCCATTCCCGGATACTGAAATAAGACCTTAGGACAAGCCACATCAAACTCAGCAGTGTCTAACACAACTGGATAC
The DNA here is from genome assembly GCF_949786415.1 of Peromyscus eremicus. Lineage (NCBI taxonomy): Eukaryota > Metazoa > Chordata > Mammalia > Rodentia > Cricetidae > Peromyscus > Peromyscus eremicus. The sequence goes on along the minus strand of NC_081422.1, from coordinate 39,624,061 downwards.
TCAGTGCTCCCCCTTGACTAACAGACATCTCGCTCCTGTCCCCCCCATGACACCCCCAAAATGAACACCTAGAAGGTCCTAAAAGCCAGTGTTGAGCCTCAGAGACCTAGTCCACAGTGCCTACTTGAAATGTAGCTTTTACCAAGTGAGAGTTCACTCTGGGTCCCAGGAAGAGGTAAGTGAAATGAGAGACAGACAACACTGTAAGGGCCAGCTTCGCCCTATCTGTGCATGCGTTTTCTACGAGAATACCAAAACCAGGTCGTCTGTGGTTTCACCCCTAGGTGACACATTTCCCTATGTGGGTGCCCAGGCCAGGCAATCTGTGAATAGAAAGCAGGGTATCTGGGAAGATGGTATGGTGGTAAAGCACCCACCTGTCATAAGTAAGGTCTGGATTTGATCCCCAGCCCTAGGAAGTATGGGGAGGCTATGGTGTCGCTTAGTGGTAGAGTACACGCTTACCCTGCACCGGCTAGGTGTTCATTCCAGAGCCAATTCTAAACCTATGGAAAGAACAATATAGTGTAGCTGCTCACTGGGATGTGAGGTGTGAAAGTGGTTGACAGACAGGAATATTCTCATCACCTGTGTGCTGGTGTAAATGTTTGCAGGGAGTCTTGGTCAGATCCAGACTCCCTTGAACAACAGAAGGTTACTATCCTTCTGGACTCCATGTAAAAAATCATTGGCACGCACCTCCCACCGTCCCTCTGTCCCTCTTCATCCGGACAGAATCCCAGACACCAACTTCATGACACTTGCCTTCGACAGCTGCTCCAGGTTCCAGGAAACTCAGGAAGGGAAGCAAATGGGAGCCACAAAGGAGTCAAGCTTGTGGCAAGCAGAGGAGATGCTAAAGTCAGGCCAGAGCCCTTGGGGACAGTAGGGAGAGTGTGGAAGTCGTGACTCCGACACGGAGCAATGCTCACCGTGAGCCAAGCTAGGCTGCAGGCCCCTCACTTGTGTGAACGTTTAAGCTCCTCTACCTAATTAAATATTTATTCTTGTTCTAAGAAAGCCTCTAAAAGATGACTGGGTCAACATGGTGATGATGAACGCCTGTCATCTCAGCATTCCAGAGGCAGAAAACAGGAAGATCTTGAGTTTGAGACCAGCCCGGGCTTGTAGTGAGCTCCCAGGCCAGCCTGGACTACAGAACAAACGTCTAGCTCCAAAATTGAAAGGCTAGGGCTAGAGAGACAGTTAAGCTGTTGAGAGCACTTGTTGCTCTTGAAGAAAACCTGGGTTCAGTCCCCAGCACCCACATAGTGGCTTTACAACCACCCATAACTCTAGTTCTGACTCCTTGGGCACCACACACGTGTGGTACACAAACATGGAGGCAGCACAAATACATACATAAAATATAAACAAATCTTAAAATTTTTAAAAGTGAAACAGCCTCCAAAATCACAGAAACCTCACGCCTCAGAAAAGCTGGGTCTATCTCAACTCTTAAGTAGCCTCCCCTCTCCACTGAGAAAGAAAACCATCTTTCCCTGTGATGGTTAATATCGATGGCTGATCTGACATGATCTAGAACTACCGATGAGACAAGTGTCTGTAAATTAGGTTAATTGATATCGGAAGACTCTGAATGTGGCCAACACATCTCATGGACTTGGAGCCTAGATTGAATAAAGAGGAGAAAACAGGGCCAGGAGACGGCTGAGTGGGTAAAATGTTTGCTGTGCACACCTGAGGACGGGTTCAGATTCCCAGCACCCCAGTAAAGTAAGGAAGAGAACAACAGAGGGAGATGCCAGATGTTGACCTCTGGCACCAGCCTGTGTGTACTGGTACACACACACACACACACACACACACACACACACACACGTTTTGTTTTTTAAGGAGAAAACAAGCTTAGCACCAGCATTCACCTCTCTCTGTCTCTCGACTGTAGATGTAACGTGACCAGCCACCTCATCCTCCTGCCACGGTGACTTCTCCACTACGATGGACGACATTCTCAGACTATGAGCTGGAATAAAGGCTTTCTTCCTTAAATTGCTTTTGCATCAGTTGTCCCAACAACCAGAAAACTAATATACTCCTAACCCCATAACCAGCACCCTCCACCTTGCAGCCTCATCCCATGACTCCTGCCTGCCATTGTCCTGTCAAACCCAGAGCGGATGGGCCCAATAAGTTCCTGCTTCAAGGCCTTGGCTTAGGGTCTTGTCCTGTCTGCCTTTCGTTTAATCCGACTCACCTTTCAAGGCCACAGCGCACCCTGCCTTCAGCAGGAAGCCACCATTCAAGCCCCAGAAAGAGTCGACACTGCCACATTCAGGATGTCCCTCCGTCACTGCCTTCTCTGGTTGCTGCAGGGTCCAGATGGATTTACCCATGTCTGTGCGCCCAGAATCTGTATCCCCAGCTCAAGGACCCTCCCAGGCGAAGGGTGAATGTTTCTTGAATGCATAAGTCCGTGAACAGGGCTAGTTCTGGAGACCACGACTGAAAAGGCCAGAGTGCGGTCCTAGGATCACACCAGAGTGGCTGTCATACTGTGGCCAGGCTCCCTACAAAACCATTCCTGTGATCCGTGCGCCCCCTAGAGGCTGAAATGATTCCTTCCTCCAAGAAATGGAAGCCAACAGGCAAAGCCCCATCTTTGGGGTTTTGTCCTAGTTAGCGTTAATTCTCAGCTTGGCAGTCTAGAGTTACCTGAGAAGAGAGTCTCAATTGAATGATTGTCCACATCAGATCGGCCTTTGGGCATATCTGTAGGGCATTGGCTAAATGATGTAGGAAGGCCCAGACCACCGTGGGCAGCGCCATTCCCTGGGCAGGTGGGCCTAGGCTATATAAAGAACCAAGCATTAGTCAGTGAGTGAACCAGCAAGCAACAGTCTCCTGTGGTTTCTGCTCCAAGTTCCTGCTGCTTGAATTCCTGCCCTGACTTCTCTCAGTGATGGACTGTGACATGTAAGATAAAATAAACCATTCCTTCTCCTAAGTCCTAAGAAGACACTTTCCATCAGAGTGTTTTATCACAGCAACAGAAATGAGGAAAACAGAACGTCTTACATGCTCAGAAGCCTAAGTTGTACAGCTTCTAAAATCCCATGAAACGATGAAAACGTATCTTACCCGGGGCCCCTGAGACCTCTATCCTGGGTCTTGTTCCCCAGACAGAGTGGTCTCCATACCTGCCTATGGGCTCTCAGAGAAGAAAAGGGAAAGCCATCCATGATTCCTGGGTTTGACATTCCTGCCTGTGGCTTCCAAGGCCAGTGTGGCAGCCTTTGGTCCCCGTGCCTTTAAGCCCCTGGACATGTGCTAGAGCTAGGATGCGCTTACAGATCCAGTGCTGCAGGGGATCACCACAGCTGGTTCCCTGGGTGCTAGTTGTTCCCTGATCCTGGCTTACCAAGGAGACTACACCAGCAGCCTTACTCTGCCATACACTACGACCATTCCAGCCATGCTGTCTCTGGTTAGAGAAAGACATTGTGCTTAATTCGATCTGGACAATTCCACATTCCTACTTGAAGGCGATGTTTTTCTGCAGGCCTGACCTTCTAAGAGTTCCTCTTGCCCCCCTCCACCAATAACACACACCTAGTCATTTCCCTTTGCACCCCTCCTCCAGCTCTTGAAGGAACCCGAGTCAGACCCTCACTGTAAATAAGCCATCCACATCCTTTCACTGCATTTCACATCTGAGACATTCCTGTGATCTGTGCGTCCCCTAGTGACAGAATTGGTTCCTACCCCAAGAAGGGAAGGGCTCTTACTTGGAAGCCTAAACTGTGTGTGTACAGCCTCTATAGTTGCCTCTTCTGGTAAGTCTTCCTTGGTTGTGTAGTTATTCAATTGCTACACACTGTTGTTTTGCCACACTAGAGAATGAGGGTGGGTCCAAGAGTCACTACAGACAGGTCTCTGGTGGAGGGGACCAATGAAGGGAGTGTCCTTTCCAGAGAAGTGTGACACGATGCTACAAGGCATAAGTTGGGGGGAGAGGTTCTGAGAACTCTGCAAGGAACCCAGATTTTGGGGTACCACCAAAAGGGCTCCCTGGGGACAGAGGTAACGTTATTGCTACGGCACATCTACATAACTGGGTGACAGTTCGGCATCCAGATGCAGGGGCTGCTGTGGCTGCTCCAGGGTCAGAGTTCTGTTGCTCAGCTGGGACAGACACTTTGCAAGGAAATGATGGAGTTTCTCCAGGGGCCTGAAAGCAAAACCAGGAAGGGGCTGAAGTTAAAGAGACCCGAGAAGTCAGGACACTCAATTCCTTCAGAGGAGGAAAAATGGTTGTAACAAAGGAGAGACCAAAAAAGTAGAACTGGACAATGGACCACTGAGCACTGAGTTTTGTGAGGCCATAGGGCCGTTCTGTGAAATTAAACACAAACATCATAAAAATAAATAATTCCGCTCACCCTCAGTTCAGCTGCATGTCTAATTTAATAATGGGCTCTGGAATCAGGCTGACCACAGGTACGACGCCAAACTCTGTTGACCCTGTGACTGGCTGGCAGAAGGCCAACTACTTAGGATAGCTAATTAGCTGTTCTACCCAAGCAGAACGTGGTTACAATCATTAAAAAGAATTTCTAGGCCTGTAATCCAAGCTACTTGGGAAGCTGAGGCAGGAGAATTACAAGTGCATGGGCTGCCTTGGGCATCTTGATAAGACCCTGTCTAGAAAATATATATGGGTTGAGTCTGTTTGTAGCTCGGTGGTAAGAAGACTATCGAAGAGGCCTTGGGTTCAATACCCAGAACAGTAAATAAGTAAATAAATAATCTCAAGCACATGGCAGCAGTTACTCTATCATGGGGTTATTCTACTGAAGCAGGGAGTCACTTTCTTTGGTACATTTTTGACTGCTACTCAGCTCTGGGCACTTCTTGTAGTCCCCGGGTGATCCACTGTCCCATGCCCCCTTGTGCCGGGTCTGCCCCACCTTGCATTGAGGTTTCTCTATAGCAATATCAGCCTTGGTATTCACCCAGGACCAGGTGTATGGGAGAGTCCTGTGTTGGGATGGGCCCTGGGTGGAGTGGGAGTATGCAGATCTGGATGGTCAGACAGCCACAGCGGGGACACATGGAGAAATGCTGGAATTCCAGATAGGAGGAGCCCAGCTAGGGGAGAGGCCTGTGCCAAGGGCTGGGCTTATACAGTCTACCTGGTCAGAAACACACTTTATGAACATCTGAGAACTAGAGTATGAGGAAGCGTGGGGTAGGAGCATCTTTCTCTCCTAGAGTAAGGGCCGAGCGGATAAGGCAAGCGCCCACATGCTTGGCAGGGTACCTGGACCCACCTGTAGCTCCAGAACTGGAGCACTAAGTATGTCCTGCAATCAGGGTAGCCTGTAGGGGCCAGGAAGAAACTGGGGGAGGGTTCAGCGTGTAAGTGTGCTTGCCACCAAGCCTGAGGACCTGCGTTTGATCCCTGAAACTAACAAAGTAGAAGGGGAGACCAACGTCCACACAAAGCGCTTAGGAAGGAAGCAGGGGTGAGGACCACAAGGGGGCAAAAAAGGCAAGTCACAAACAGGATGGGAAAGACAACAGGACCAGGGTAGAGAGAATGAGACTCAACCCGGTAAGAAACTACGTGAAATGATGTCTCCATAGCAACACGCTACACAGCTACAGGGCCACCATCTTCTGTTAAAAACACAAGCCACAGAATATGGTCTCCCAGTGTGGTGGCCTTCTGGGATCCTTCCGTCTTAGTAAGACTTCCAGTGTGGCTCCATCTCTACTACTTTGCTACTTCACCTAGAGAAGCCAGACTGGGTTCCCTGAGTCCTGCCTCAGTCCGGGTGCCCGTGGAACGCTGGGGTACCGGTAGGAACCCAAACAACTCCCTGTGTACCAACTTCCATGGTGAACAGGAATGGTGAAGGGAGCTGAGGCCTTCTCCACGCTGAGAGTCCCAGCCTTGCTTCCATGCTGAGAGTGGAGACCCTCTCTCATCTCCCCGTCTCGCAATCAACGCCCGGTGCTAGTTAAAGCCACTCTCTAATGAAAACGCCAAGCAGGACGTATTGGCCTGGGAAGGCGTGAGCTGGGGTTTGCTTGGTTCTCTCAGGCTTCAGGCCATGTTGCAACAGTGAGGTCATAGGCCTGCCCCTCAAAGACGCCTGTCACTCTAAGCAGCCAGATCTCACTGCTGCTGCCGGGAACTCCCACAGTCCCCGCAAGGACAGCAGGCAGTTCACTCAAGCCTTAGCTCCTTAGATTTGCAACTGGGAACCAGGCTAATGGGCAAAGGAAGGACAAGGGCTTTATCCATCCAAGCGCTCTCTCTCTCTCTCTCTCTCTCTCTCTCTCTCTCTCTCTCTCTCTCTCTCTCTCTCTCTCTCTCTCTCTCTCTCTCCACATAATTCCTAAGCTTTTCTCCGAGTGGCTGAGTTTGTGGTTCCAAATTGATTGAGTCTGGATCTGTTTGCTTGTTTGTTTTGTTGTGTTTTTCTGTCTTTCACATTCTGTCTGCCTTCATTCCATTCTTCTTTATGTTTATTTTAGTTGATTTCTCTTCCCCCACCCCTACCCCAGGCTTCACTATATAGCCCTGGTTTGCCTAGAACTTGCTATGTAGACAAGAGTGGCCTCAGACTCCCAGAAAGTTAGTGCTGGGATTAAAGATGTGAGCCACTGCTTCCCCTCCTACTTACCTATCTTTATTTCTAAACCTTTACCTTCTTAATTTGAACCTTTCTGCATATCGATATCACTCTGCATTTCCTTCCCAACAAAAAATTTTAAATGAGAAACAAGATAACCACCAACCTTCATTGATTTCACATACCTTCCACCCCACACACATCTGGACAGAGGTTCAAGTGGGTGTCTCTGGGTACCACCCTTGAAGTCATGACTAACATATTCTTTTAAATTATTATTATTGTATTTGCCTGTTTTGCATGTGTATGGTGAGTGTGTGCCATGGTGTGTGTACAGAGGTCAGAGGTCAACTTTCAGGCATTGGTTTTTCTCCTTACTTCATGTGAGTTCCAGAGATGGAACTCAGGTCATCAGGCTTGAAGGCATTGCCACTGAGCCATCTCACTGGTCCCTCAGTACCAATATTAAATGTTGGTCTTCTCTAGGCCAAGCCCCAAGTGAACACTGCAATCCAGAGAGCCCCATTCAGAAAACCAAAATGAAATCACCAGAACTGAAATGTTTGCTCCAAAACCAGATGGGGTGTTTCTCCTTGGTCAAATGCCTTCCCCTGCCCAGCCTTGGCAGTGGGGCAGACCAGCACCCTTCCCCACCCATCTCCTCCTCTGCCGTTCGCTTTGCCTATCTGAGTTTTGACAATGACAGCACAGACACTCCCAGCCCAATTAGGATTTCCCAATGACATTGACCTGGAGCCCCAAAGATAAGTAGCTTGAATCATATCCAAAATGGCTTGATGACTTGGAGGAGAAGAATGATGTGGGGTACCTACACTTGGTGGAATATGGGGAGTGGCCAGGGACTGATCCCAGTGCTCTGGCTGGGGTCTGGAGGGCTAGACAGACACCATCTTTGTCCCCTAGTTTCTGTCATTCCTCAAGAGCTTCCGTCACCACCACTTGCCAGGGCCCGGCTCCAAGCCAACTACAGGACATCCAGAAGCCTGATGGAGTGAATGACTTTACCCAAGGTTCTCCCAGCATGACCCAACCTGCTCATCTTCCTCCCCAAACCTACCCTTGGCCTCTGTTTACCATCTTGGGAAATAAAATGGTGCCCCAAATTTCCCAGTAGCACAGAAGTCTCCCCCTGGCAGCCTGGAGCCCCTACCACCGCACTTGTTTTCCAAATCCAGTTAGTCACCAGGGCAAGTCAGTGTTCTCTTGCACCATTTGGGTTCCGGGGATTAAACTCGGGTCATCAGGCTTGAAGGCATCTACCTTTTGCCACTGAGCCTTCTTTCTCCCTGCTACCCATATTCTCCAGAGTTGGGGAGCTGCCAGCCTGGGCTGGAGAACCTCACTGGGATTCTGTCCTGGACCCTGCCACCCTCCACCTCAGTCACTCCTCACAGAGTCAAGTGCTCTTTCAAAACAAAACAAAAACAACCACGTCACCCTTTTGCTGACACAGTTCCTGCCAGCTGCTCATCGCCTACAGTTGCGATTTCCAAACTCCTTTGATCTCTGCAACCACACACACAGACACACATGCATGCACGCACACATGCACACACACACACAGTGTAGTATACATCACTAACATACATATGTTTATTTATGTCTAAGTTGTGTATACACCCACCATCATCCTTAGCCAATACCCAGGGATAATAAAGCTCTATACGAGTGTACCTAATATCAGGAGATTTGAATCTGTTGGAGTACTGGGGGATAGCTTCTACCAGTTATGATGAGGTTATTTTAATTGTGGACTCCACAGGGAAGTCAACGAAGAGGGGGTTGAAAGTGGACGGGTACACCCTTACTGTGGAGCGCTCTGCTTACACCCATATCACTGCTCTGTTTGTAACCCCGGAATCTTTTCAGAAATTTCTCTAAATGTTTTGTCCACTCTGGAAGGATTAAGTCACCTAAAACTAGACGAGGCGACAGAAAATCAACTTCACCGAGCACAGAGAGATGGGATGGTTCGCTGAAAGTGAACCAAGTTACAAGAAAGCCTCTGCACCGCTGCAGAGCTCTTTCTAGGCTCTGCTTCCTTGGGACACTCGGGACAAGGGACAAAAAAACCAGTCCCTGACAAGAAGACAAGCATAGGTCAAGCCCTATAGTAAATATTCAAAATCATTCAACGCTTTATTTGGTTTCAATTAATAACTACATACAAGTAGAGGCTGGCAAGACGGTTCAGTAGGTAAAGACAGTAAACTCCAAAGTTGTCTATCCATCTCAACCTGTCTCTGTAGCATGTGTGTCCATATGAAAACACCTCTTTCTCTCTCTCTCTCTCTCTCTCTCTCTCTCTCTCTCTCTCTCACACACACACACACACACACACACACACACACACACACACACACAAAATAATAATAATAATAGTAATAATTTATAAGGGATTCTGTTTTTTTTAAGGGAAGAGATATACATAAACATTTCAGTGTTTTCTCTTCTGCCCCAATGCATTGTTTTGCACAATCTCAAGATTCAAGAACCCGAATCTAGAGACTTCTGGCACGTATAAAGTCTGTGTACATGTTCTATAGTTGTACGCAAGGCCTGCAAATGAAGCTGCTTTCTCTGCATTTCCCATCACAGAACCATGCACCATTTATCCAGTCCTGGGGGGAGGGGCAGCTGTCTTGCCTGTTATATGCCTGTGCACCACTTACGTGCCTGGTGCCCTCAGAGGCCAAAAGAGGGTGTCAGATCCTCCAGGAGCTGGAGTTACTGATGGTTGTGAGCTACCATGTGGGTACTGGTGGTCGAACCCAGGACCTCAGAAACAGCAGCCAGTGCTCTTAACTGCTGGGCTGTTTCCCAGCTCTATTTATCTAATCTTAGCACAAGCTGCCCCAGAGAGGTTGCTCAATTGGTGCTTTTGGAATTAATCATAAATTCTCCAAACATACATAGCCTCCTGTCTGGCTTAGCAGAATCACTATATAGGGTAGATCTGAGAAAGGACAGCTGTTTTGTAGAGGTACTTTGACCTTGAAGAATCCTTGTGGAAAACAATGATTGCTTTGCTGAAGGGGCTTTGCAGCCATCCTATGACTTTGGTCACAAGACACCTCAGGCACACCTGAGGCTCTTGTATTATTGTGTATTGCACACGATACATAATAAAGGACTAGAATCATGAAGGCATGTGATGCTCTCCTTCAGTAAGACAGTAAATTGAGATTAGGGACCTTGGTATGAGGAAATACTTTGTGTAACTTTCAATAAATACACCTTTGTACGGCTGTTCAGGGTTCATTCCATCAGAAGAGGCTGGACCTTCCTGCTGCCACTTAGGCCTTAAAATTTCATCTTGGGAGTGCCTTCTTTCTTCAACCCCATGCTACACAATGCACCCTGCCATTTGGTGCCCAATGTAGGGCAAGAAAGAAGGGTCCAGATACCCCAAGACTGGTAGATGGATGTTTCCTATCCCCGACTATCCTCTCTCCATCCCAGTAACTGCTTCCAAATTACCACACAGAGACTTATTATTTGTAAGTGCTCGGTCGATAGCTCAGGCTTATTACTAACTAGCTCTCACATTTAAATTAACCCATTTTTATTAATCTATGTTTTGCCACGTGGCTGTGGCTTTGCAGGTGCTCGGGCACATCTTGCTTCCTGGTTAGCTCACTGGCACCTCTCCTGACTCCGCCCTCCTTCTTCCCAGCATTCTCAGCTTGGCTTTCCCACCTAACTTCCTGCCCAGCTACTGACCCATCAGCTTTTTATTAACCAGTGGGAGTAATACATATTTATAGTGTTAAAAAAGGATTCCACAGCACGAGCCTGGAGGTAACGTACACCCATAGTAGTAGGCAAGACTCAAGGACAGGGCAGGAACATGGAGAATTTAAATTCTCCATTTCAGGAGTGGCAACAAGTAAAATGGCTCCTGGAATAGAGGCTAAATCAAGGAAAAAAAGAAATCTTCCCAGCAGAAAAATGGAAAAGAAAGTTTTAAAAGGTGTCTTCACAGTAGAGAAAGATGAAGGAAAAGAAATTTAAAAAAAAAAAATCTCGATGGAAAAAAGAGAAATGATTAATCAAGAAAAGAGAATTTTCGCAGCAGAACAAAAGAAAATGATGAATCAAGACCTAGAAATAAAAAGGCTCTATGAAGAAAAAAAATTTTTTAAAAAGGCTCTTTCTGATAGAGAGAGAGAGAGAGAGAGAGAGAGAGAGAGAGAGAGAAAGAAAGAAAGAAAGAAAGAGAGAGAGAGAGAGAGAGAGAGAGAGAGAGAGAGAAAGAAAGAAAGAAAGAGAGAAAGAAAGAAATTATGGGTTTCTGAAACTCGGCTCTCTGGCTACACTCCGGCTGTCAGCTCTTTCAGAGATCAGCCCGCCGACACAGAGCAGTGACATCCGAATCACTAAGAATGGCAGGCAGGGCCTCACTGCCGCACCCTGAGAGCTGAGAGTTTCTTTTGGTTAATTTTTTTTCCCTCACAGTGGGAATAACTCAATATTAAAGGCCCCTTTGTGGGAAATGTGTTTTGGTTTTCCCTAATAATGGAAATAACTTATTAATGGTCCCCTCATGGAAGAAAGAAAAAGTTAAAACAAGCCCAACTTCTAGTAAAAAACAATTCCAAGACATAAAGTACTAAGTCAATGCTGTTTAAATTTCCAGAAGTATTAGTCATTCATTGTATGGAGGATGTTCACTTCTCTTGATTGTCTAAATAATGTTTAAATAAATGTTTAATTTTAATAATAAATGAACTAAAAACAAAATTTGGGATTCTAAACTATATTATTGGGTATGCTCTTGTCTGTTTATTATTACTGAGAATTTGGCTCAGCTCTTTAAGTTGCTTTTTGGAAATTCTTGGTTAAATTCTATGAAAATGTAGTACCTAAAATAGAAAGGGTTTGTAGCTTTTTTTTCTTTTGAGACAGGGTTTCTCTGTGTAGTTTTGGTGCCTGTCCTGGATCTCGCTCTGTAGACCAGGCTGGCCTCGAACTCACAGAGATCCACCTGGCTCTGCCTCCCGAGTGCTGGGATTAAAGATGTGAGCCACCACCACCTGGCTTGTTAGCTTATTAAATAATATGTTTACTAAGGTAAATGTTCATAAAAATAATCTCTTACTGATAAAGAGCCTACAAAAATTATTTTTCCACTAAATAAAATGCAGGTAAATTGTTTGTTCCACACTGTTAATAATTGACGAGCTGCATTAACATGTTACTTGGGATCTATTAAAAGGATCCTCTTTTTACAATTTTATGAAAATACTCCAGAGTATTGCCTAAAATTACCTCTTAAAATCCTACAGAGATGGTTTTTATAGATTTTTATAGATTTCTTATGTAAAAAGGGCCGTGCGAATAAATGCTGGTGGTAAAGTTGCTCAGTTGTTACTAATCCCAGATTTTAAAGGCAAAACAGCTCCAATAGTAGGGCAGGAAATTGTGAAAGCACTAAAAAAGGTATTCTGAAAAGCAGTCATCAATGATGAAAGGCCTAAATTAAAAATAAAACTGAATGGGATTGAGATTAAAGTATTATTGGATTCTGGTGCTGATGTATCTATAATTTCTCTGAAATCATGGAATCCCAGTTGGCCTTTACAGGCAGTTTCTATTCGGTTTTCAGGAATTGGAACATTATCTAATATAAAACAAAATGTGGAGGGGTTGGGGATTTAGCTCAGTGGTAGAGCGCTTGCCTAGCAAGCGCAAGGCCCTGGGTTCGGTCCTCAGCTCTGGAGGAAAAAAAAAATGTGGAACGCATTAAACGTATAGGACCTAAAGGACAGATAGGGATGTTAAAGCCTTATGTAGCAGATATAGCCATGAATTTATAGGGGAGAGATTTGCTTCAACAATGGGGAGTTCAAATTATTATTCCTACAATTTCAAAAACAGCACATAAAATGGTGTTTAAAACAGGATATACTCCTAAAAGGGGCATCGGGAAGAATTATAAGGGAAAGTCACAGGCTATACAGGTTGCACAAAAGCAAGATAGGACAGAAATTGGCTATTCAAACTTAGAATAAGGGCCGCCGCCGCAGGAGACCTGACAGCCCTGCCTTTAAAATGGTTGACTAGTAAAACCTGTATGGGTAGAGCAGTGGCCCTTAACTAAAAAAAAAAAAAAAATTGCAGGTGCTTGAGCAACTGGTACAGAAACAGTTAGAGCTAAACACATTGAGGAAACTTCAAGTCCTTGGAGTTCTCCTATATCTGTAAAAAAAAAAAAGAAAGAAAGGAAAAACAAAGAAAGAAAGAAATCTGAAAAAAATGGCAAATGTTAACTGATTTGAGAGCTGTAAACACAGTAATCGAACCCATGGGTTCTTTATAGCCTGGAGTTCCTTTGTTCTTTATTACCTAAAGCATGGCCTACAATAGTTGTTGATTTAAAAGATTGTTTCTTTACTATTCCTTTACAAGAACAGGATAGGAAAAAATTGCTTTTACGGTTCCTACTTGTAATAATGTTCAGCCAGTGAAATGATACCATTGAAATATCCTCCCTCAGGGAATGCTAAATAGTCCAACCCTATGTCAATATTTTGTAAATCAACCACTGGAAATGGTACATTAACAATTTCCTCAGTCTGTTATTTGTCATTATATGGATAATATCTTAATAGCTTAATATGGACATCCTTAAAGAGTGTTTGCTGAGGTGAAGCAGATCTTACTTTACCTCAATGGGGATTGCAAATTGTTCCTAAAAATTTCAAAAAGGGAATTCTCTTAATTATCCAGAATTTAAATTGAGTAAACAAAGAATTCAGCCACAAAGGTACAGATAAGAAGAGATCAACTGCACACACTTAATGATTTTCAAAAATTATTGGGAGATATTAATTGGTTGCAGCCTACCATTGGATTGTCTACTCAAGAATTAAGTGCTTTGTTTCAGATTTTACAAGTGCTCAGATATAAACAGTCCAAGACATGTAACAGTTGGGGCTGAAAAAGAGCTGACCCAAGTAAAACAAAAAAGACCAAATGCCTATACAGATCGATTAGATCTCACAACTGAGTGTATTTGGGTAATTTTACCTTCTACCCATTCCCCTACTGGACTTATTATACAAAGGGAAGATAATACTTTAAAATGGATATTTTTAGCACATAAACAGAGTAAAAAGTTAAAAACCTAGATAGAAAAAGTTTCTGAATTAATTATAAAAGGAAGAATAAGACTTCATCAGTTGTCAAGAATAGATCCAACTGAGATTTTTAGTACCTTATACTAATGTTGAAATTATGCAATTATGGGTAATTGATGGCTGGCAAAAAGCCTGTAGTAATTATTTAGGAGAAATCAACAATAAACACCCCAAAAGTAAAATACTTCAGATCATAAAAAGAATCTGAATGGATTCTTCCCAGTATAATGAAAAGAATACCTATTTCTGGGGCTCTTATATTCTATACTGACACAAATAAACTAGGAATGGCTGGTTATAAAGCAGGAAACATAAGTAAAGTAATTCGAAGTCCATCTGCTTCAGTTCAAAAATCAGAGCCATTCTGATGGTTTTATTAGACTTTAATGAATATCTTAATATAATTACTGATTCTCAATATGCAGAAGGAGTTGTATTACATATTGAAACTGCTGAACTTATTCCTGATAATTCAAAAATAACTTTATTATTTATACAACTACAACAAGCAATCCGAGAAAGGAATTTGCCTGCTTTATATTACTGGATTGCCTAGGCAATTAATAAAAGGAAATGAAGAAATTGATCAAGTCTTAATAGGAACTGTATTAGAGGTTTCACAATTTCATTGAAATTATCATGTTAATAGCAAAGGCTCAAAGAATAAATTTTCCATAGCCTGCAACAAGATAAAGAGATTATAAAAATTGTCCTAATTGTTCTTTATATGATCAAATTCCTTTACCTGCAGAAAGTAATCCTAAGGGCACTCAAAGACATAAAATTTGGCAAGTGGATGTATTTCATTTAGCAGAATTTGGAAAATTAAAATATGTTAATCATACTATTGATACATACTCTAGATTTCAATGGGCATCTGCCTTAAGTTCTTAAAAGGCTGATTCTGTAATTGCATATTTATTAGAGACAATGGCTATAATGGACATACTGATACAAATTAAAACTGATAGTGCCCCAGCTTATGTTTCCAGTAAAATAAAACAACTTTTGCATGTTACAACATAAAACACATTACAGGGATACCATATAACCCTACAGGACAAACAGTTGCTAAAAGATCTGATCTCACTCTAAAGGAGATGCTTGTTAAACAGAAGGGGAATATGAGGACTCACAGAGATAGATTACATAATGTTTTACTAACTTTAAATTCTTTAAATGCTAATAAAACAAGGACAACAGCTGCTGAAAGGCATTGGACCATAGGAAAAACTGCTGAATTAAATCAATCAGCCTATGTAGTACAAGGATGCCTTGACATCAGTATGGAAAATGGGGAAGGTGTACCATGAGGTTATGCTTATGTTTCTGCAGGAGACAAGAAGTAATGGATACCATCAAAATTAATAAAACTTAGACATGAACAAGAGACATGAGCCAAGATGCCTTGGTGCTGATATGGATAATACAGCTCTGGAGAGAAAGAGATACAGAAAGCCTTTGAAGCAAGACAGCTGATCCTCCTACCTGAGGACAGCTTAAGAAATTGACTGAAGGGGAAATAATAGTTTGGCTGGCCAAGAAACCTTTGAATGCTACAACTTTGTCCCTTACTGTGCTGTCTATGGTAACTGTATAGGTAACAGGAACTGATCATATTTACTAGGCTTATGTTCCCAATCCTCCAATTAACAAAGGAGTAAGTTGGGCAGATATGGATATTACTGTTGTGGTCAATGAATCTTCTTGGCTACCTGGTCCTTATGACCACGGAGGACCCGCTAAACCTGAGGAAGAGGGTAAGGAGATCACAAACTACATTGTGGCAGTGCAAGGAATTCCTATTTGTATGGGTAATTGTTGGGGAATATTATTTTAAGGTGTGTTACTTTTGTTTATGTTGCATTTGTTTAACTCTGTGAAGCTGTGTTACTGTGCCTGTGTAAAACACCTAATAGTTTAATAAAGAACTGAATGGACAATATCAGAGCAGGAGAAAGGATAGGCAGGGCTGGCAGGCAGAAAGAATTAATAGAAGGAGAAATCCAGGAGAGGAGAGATCCAGGATCAAGAGAAGAAGGAGGACATCAGGGGCCAGCTACCCAGTTACACAACCAGCAACAGAGTAAGAAAGAAAGGTGGACAAAAATAGAAAGGTAAAAGCTGAGAGGCAAAGGACAGACAGGTAAATTTAAAGTTAAGAAGAGCTGGCAAGAAACAAGCCAAGCTAAGGCCGGGCATTCATAATTAAGAATAAGCCTCCATGTATGATTTATTTGGGAACTGGGTAGTGGGCCCCTCAAAAGAGCAAAAACAAACAACAATAGGTAATGGAACTCACTGTCTAAAGATAACTTTTCAATTTGGGCTATCTTTAGTTAATCATAGTGCTGCCCAGAATTTTCATAATGAATTTTATATGTTTCATGCATCTAGTTTTAGAGGATAGGAGATCAATTCTACTAGTTCCATAAATCTACCATTTTGTGAGATGTGGGTTGCCAACAAGGAATCTAACTGGGTACATTGGCAACAATGTAAAGGTGAGAAACTTTGAGTGCTTGTTAATATCTCCAATGGAGACGTCATTGATTGGAGCCCTTAAGGCTTCCCTCAAGGAAAATGTTCTCACTCAGAGTTAAGATGGCAGTGGTATAATTTTTGATGAACCTATCCAGTGGCATGGAGTTGGAATGTCAGGTTCTACATTACAATTTGTCAACTCAGTTCAGACTAATTTGTGGAAACTGACAAGTGCCTTATGCCCTCTTAAACTTTGGAAAGGCAAGTTAAATGTTTGTGATCGTAAGTATACTTTGTACTTTAGATTAAATCAAAGTCACACCTTTGTAGCATGTGTACCATTACCTTATATATTATTGAAAGGGCCTATACAATTGGCACCCTGATAACTATAGTATCACTTGTGAACATTGTACTCTCCATGCCTGTATTAATGCCAGTATGCTATTGGATGTCACTTATGAAAGTTTATGTATTCTTAGAGCAAGGTCAACAAGCTGGAGTCCAGTGAAGTTGTCGAGGCCATGGCAAGCCTCACCTGTGCTGATTCTAGTCCAGAAATGCCATGCCCACGACGGTGTCGCCCGCGTGACAAATGCCTTGGATGAGGTGGTTACGTGGGAAAGGGGGGCTCGCAGCCCTTGGGTCTATGCCCCCAGCGACCCCTTATCAATCTGCCCGAATCATGGTGCCAGGCTACACGGAACCACGCAAAATCTGCTTGCAGAGGCTGGCTGACACTCTGCCCTTTTCTCTTTGCAGCTGTGACTATTGCTGTTTCCTTGTGTATCGATTTCAGGAAGTTAACTCTCAATGTTCCTGATGTGCCTCATAAAGAGAATAATGATTCCTCAAAAGTGGTCTCAATACCCCCACCTATAATTCAAGCTTTTAGGCAAACAGTTAAAGAGGGTCCTAGAAGTTTGGGGGAATTTATGAATGATTTAGAGCAAAAAGAACTTATGACTCAAAGGGACAAAGATTCTAACAAAGAGAGAATAAAAGTAAAAGTCCAGGAACTCATAAACAATCCACACGCACAGCCAACAGCAGCTACAAGGAAACAGTTACAGAAATTAGCCATTGCTACAAGAATTATCCAGGGACAAATAGAGTTTCTCATCAAGGGCCGGTGGTGGCAACCCCCTAACTTTAATCCTAGATATAATAATTATTTGGAGCCATTGCCCTTTACGGGAGCTTATGACAAACATGGGAACCAATGGGTGAATCATAATAGTATGAAAACAGAATGGCATAAGTTACAGTTCATGGAAAGAATAGCTAGGTCCCGACCCCCCTGGTGCCTTCTCACCTGCAGGCAAAGGTTAAATATTTTCACACAAATGAAACCATGGTGAGAACGATGGTGGGAAGGGTTTAACTTTGATACAAAACAAAGGTTTAATAATTATGTAGAAGGAAAACTTCAGCTAGGGTCGTAATGTTCTCTGTCCGGATGAGGGACCACAAAAGAGGAAATAACACCTGTACGCATGAGATCTGTTAGTCATTCTGAGAAAATTGTGTGACCACATTGTTAATTCTATGTCTATCGCAACACTGGCCGATTGCCATGTTTCCTCAAATGAATGTATAAAAAACACTGCTTGATCTGAGTAAAATTGCAGCAGTTTCACAGCATACTCTGGTGTCTGTGTCTGTCTGTCATTCGCCGAATCTCACTTATCCTGAGTGCCTTCACCCCGTTCTCCCTCGGTCTGGTGTTCCAGCTGAGACCCAGTCCGCGGCACAGAAACTCACTGGGAGAATATTAAAAAGGACATGTCAGACGATTGGATCGATTATAGTTATGGGAATTATTGCATTGACGGCTCCTGCTGCAACAGCCGGAGTGGCCTTCATAAAGAAATTCAGACTGCTGAGTTTGTTAGAGACTGACAGCAGCATTCTGCAGACTCTGGGCTCCACAGAATAAGATAGACGGTGACACAGTTAATGAAATAGCTGACTTGACATGAGCTGTGTTGCTTTTGGGAGGTCAGTTAGAGACCTTAAAGGAGCAAATTAAGTTAAAATGTGATCAGAATGTTACAGCTTATTGAATTACACCTTTAAAGTTTAATGAAAGCAAGTATGATTGGGAAATGGTTAAAATGCATTTGTTGAGTCACCCTAATGCTTCTCAAATGATTTATGATTTATAACAAGAAATCTAGGAAACCTTTTCAGTGAAGTCACCTGAAGTGTCTGGAATGGATGTCATGGAACACCTTGCAGATACCATAGCTTCATTTAATCCTGTGAATCATTTTGATAAGTTTCTTATTCTAGCAATTGGTATACTTGTTTTTGTTATAATAATTTTATTGGCTCTCAAATATATTCTGACTTATGTAATAAGAGTGTGTAAGAGCACAAAAGAGAAAAGGCTTCTCCACTGTGCAGCTGCAGAATCTCCAACATTGTTAAATTAGCTTAAACAAAAGGGGGAATCCTGTGGGAATTTAGCAGAATCACTGTGTGAGGTAGATATTAGAAAAACCGGCTGTTTTTTTTAGAAATACTTTGACCTTAAAGAATCCTTGTGGAAAACAGTGATTGCTTTGCTGAAGGGACTTTGCAGCCATCCTGTGGCTTTGGTCACAAGATGCCTTAGGCATACCTGAGGCTCTTGTATTATTGTGTATTGCACACGATACAAAATAAAGGACTAGAGTCATGGAGGCATGTGATGCTCTCCTTCAGTAAGACAGTAAATTGAGATTAGGGACGTTGGTATGAGGAAATACTTTGTGTAACTTTCAATAAATACACCTTTGTACGACTGTTCAGGGTTCATTCCATCAGAAGAGGCTGGACCTTCCTGCTGCCACTTAGGCCTTAAAATTTCATCTTGGGAATGCCTTCTTTCCTCAACCCCACACTACATGGTGCACCGTGACAACTTGTGTGCCTGGTGCCCTCGGAGGCCAAAGGAGGGTATCAGATCCCTGCAGACGAAATCCCCCCAGGAACTGGAGTTACTGATGGTTGTGGGCTACCATGTGGGTGCTTGTGATCGAATCCAGGACCTCAGAAAAAGCAGCCAGTGCTCTTACCTACTGAGCGGTTTCCCGGCCCTATTTATCTAATCTTAGCACAAGCTTCCCCAGAGAGGTTGCTCAATTGGTGCTTTTGGAATTAATCATAAATTCTCCAAACATACATAGCCCCCTGTCTGGGCTGAGGGTGTTTCTCTCCACTATGTCCAGTTTCCCACCTGACAAAGTCCAACAACGCATGCTGATAAGCTCAGTTCAAATGTTCCCTCCCGGGGCAGCTGCCTGGGTGTCTGCCTCTGTTTGTTCTCAGCCTGGCATTTACCAGCGGATCACCCTGTGACGTCTCTGTTAGGTCCCTCTCCTTCCTGTGGAAGAGCCTCAGAGGTGGGGAAAGTGCCTTCAGTCTTCAGTCTTCAGCAGCCACCACACTCTGGGCACTCAGCACACTTTTGCTGAATGGAAAACTCTCCCAGAGCCAGGGTGCAGGGCCAGGGACATCTGGATGATGTCAGGCTCAAGATCTTCCATTCTGGCCCTATGCCTACTGTTCTGCAGCCGGCTAGGTAAGACAGAAGGAAAAGGTGGGGGAAGGGAGGTGATGTGAGAAGTACCCAGAGTGGCTCTGCCTATCGACCTCATAGAGTGGTGTTCACTGACGGCCTTTCAGGCTGGAGATGAAGCCTACTCAGAGGACCTAGGGCAGAGAAATGAGTCCCCCTTTGCCTGGCACCACTGTGTCTGTGCTTCTGGCAGCCCTGTGGAGGCCAAGGGGCATCCAGAAGCCAGCAGCCACCACCCTCCCACCCCAAGCATCACTATGTGGCCAAAAGCACTCAGTCAAGACAGAGGCACCAGCACTATCAATAAATGATCATCTGTAGGACGGGCCAAGGCCTGGACGCAGACCATCTAAAAGCTTCTCCTCTCCAATGGGGTCAACCACTGAACTCATCTGTTAATGGTCCAGACTCCATCACCCAGATGGAAGCCTGAGTCATCCCCATGGCTGACATCAGCAAAATCTCAATCTCCCGCCAGTCTAGCGTACTGCCCCAAGCCAGTGTCGTGAGTTGTCCTGCCAAGCACAGGCTGGTGGTGTTAGGACAGATCCCTCAGTCCCCATGTCTAGAAAATGGGAACGTACAGACTTCATGTGCAAGGTCCTTAAGACGAAACCAGGCAGACTGAGCACGTAGAACAGGACCAGGCTGCAGAGAGGGAAGCTGGGGGCCTGGCTCTGCCATCATCTTCATCCTTTTCCATCTTCCACCTGGACTGATGCAACCGCCTCGTACCTGGTCTCGCTGTCTCATTGCCAACTGTGTTCCTTGTATTACTAACTGTGTTTCTCTATGGCAGGAGCTACACTTGAAATCAAATTTTTATAGTCACTGCTGAAGCACCATTTAGGGCCAGGTACTGGTCTCTTCTGGGGAGGCTTGCAGAGGGTCCCTGAAATTATTTGACAGGTTTAGCCACACACTGCTATGGTTCCCAAGTGTCCCCCCCAAAAAAGAAATATGTCCTGGGACTATAATCCTTAATCAGCACTGGGAGGCAAGGCCTGATGAGAAATGACTAGCCTGTGATGGTGGAGAAAATGGATTAATGTCATGATAATGGAATGGATTTCTTGTGGAGGAAATGGGTTCCCTAAACAAGACTCTTCTCAGACAAGGAGTTTCTCCTCCTCTTCTTCCCTCTCCTCCCCATATCTTCCACTTTGTTATAGTTTGAATAAGAAATGTGCCCCCACAAGCTCACATGTTGAAAGTCTGGCCCCCAGCTGGGGTGCCCTTTGGGGAAGTAGTGGAGACTTTAGGAGATGTGGCCTGGCTGGAGAAATTGTGTCACTGGGGACATGCCTTGGAAGGTTATACCTGGTCCCAGGTCCTTCCTCACTCTCTGCTTCTGTCTCTGTGAAATGAACAGACTCATCCTCCAAAGGCTCTGGCCACCATGGTCCCAGATGCACAGAGCCAAGCTACCATGCACTGAGCTCTCTAGAATGATGAGAAAAAAAATTCTTCCTTCCTTCAAATTGTGCTCTTGGGTGTCTTGGTCACAGTGTTGAGAAAAGTAACTAATGTACACACCCTTTCCACCACAGAATGACACAGCAAAAAAAGGCTTTCACCAGATACCTAGAGATTGGAGTTCTCAGCCTCCAGATGCCGATCTCTTTCTGTTCTTTCTAAAATGAGCCAGCCTCGGGTGTTCTGTTGCAGTAGCACAAAACTGACAAAGAGAACCACTAGCCTGGCACTTGAGCTGAATACGTGTTCTTCCCTCTCACACTTTCGGCTCCACCCACTTCTTACCTGTCCTGTGCACTGTGCACACCTCCACCCACTTTCAGGGCATGGACAAACAACAAGGAACCCTGGTGCAGACTGTCTGGGCCCAACGGCACAAACGATAAACTGGCGTGCTGGTCAGTCTTGATTGCCAATTTGATTGGACTGAGAAACGCTTAGATTATTCGTAAAGCCCACTTTAGGTGAGTCTGTGAGATCTGCAGAAACAGCTAGCACAGCAACCGAGGCAGGAAAGACTGTCTCCGAATGCAGCTGACACTACTCAGGAGGCAGGAACCTGGACAGGAGAAGTGGGGAATGGAGAAGGGAGCCAGCCAGCATATGCAAGCCTCGCTTTCCCTGAGTGCGTGTGTCTACAGAAGCTGCCCTCATCTGTGTGCATCAGCCTTCTGCAGCCTTTTAATGTACGCTTGCCTCCAGAAGCTCTCCAGAGTTTCATCATGGTCCTCTTTCTGAAGCTTTCAGCTTCTTAGACTGAGCAACATGGCTTCTGGGGCGCTCCAGCATGCACACAGCTGTTGCTGGATGTTTCAGCCTTTTCTAATATTCTTGAAAATAGTCTATGAAACTACAGTAATGAGGGAGTGTGTACCTAGAAGGATGGCAGGTTGCTTATTTGCCCAGGTTTTTCCTATAGGTGGCAGACTGGGCAAGATAAGATCCTCATCCAAAACGGTGTCCTCACACAAAAGCAGAAAAACCAATACCTTTGCCCCATGAAAGCTCGGTGACTTCAGGGCTCAAGTTCTAACCTGCTATTGAAGGTCAAGAGTAAGACCTGGGACTACCCCTTACCCCCACCAGAGACCACCAGCCCCCTGCAGATGGACTCAAGAGATTCTCTGAGGAGCCTGAAAACCCAAAGCCTGTGCCCAGGCTTGCTCTCACACACATGTGCACACATGTGCTCACACAAACAAAGCACTCTCTTGGTGCATCTGAGGTAGTAGAAGTTACACTGAATAAAAGCCAGAGTTAAACAGGATCAGACAGGTGAGTTTGCTATGATAAATATAGTCAGGGCAAAGATGGAAACCCTGGTCTGCACAGAGCACAGGCTCCCAGGGTTCAGATGCTCTGTGTGTACAGTCATGGCGGAAATAGAACATAGTGACCCTGAAGGAAACAAGGAGACACATTGATTCTGCTTTCACTTCCTAGAACTACAGGCTCACAGCACCACAGCTGAGTGGCTTAAACTGACAGGAATGAGCTGTCTCACAAATCTGGAGGCCAGATATGTGGCATCCAGTGTCCAGGGCTGCACTTCCCACATTGTCTAACGGAGAATCTCTCTCCGTCCATTTTGCGCTGCTGAAACCAGGCATGCCGGTCTACTTCCCATTACTGTAACAAAAGAACTGCCATGCCCAAACTACAAAATAGAAAGGCCTGTTTCAGTTCATGATCTCAGGAGCTTATGTGCGTGCTGGATGGGTCCTGTTGCCTGTGACAAAGCAGTATAATGGCATGAATGTCTCTGCATGGTGTCCAGAAAGTAAAGAAGGAGGAAAAGGGAAGGGACTAGGATCCTAATATCCTCTTCAAGAGTTTTCCCCTTTGGACAGGAAGACTTCCAACTGAGCCCCACCTCTTTATAGGCTCTACCTCCTCCTGACAGTGTCACGGGCTCGGATAGCACTGGGTAGTCCTTATATAGACACTTGTGTCACAGCTCTGGATGTCAGGAAGTCCTGGAGCACATTGCCAGCATCTGGCAAGGGCCTCCAGAACTACATCCGAACACAGTGGAAGAGTGTGGTAGTGTGAATGTAATTGGGCTCCATAAGCTCACAGGGAGTGGCACTATTAGGAGGTGTGGCTTTGTTGGAGTAGGTATGGTCTTGTTGGAAGAATGTGTCACCGTGAAGGCAGGCTTTGAGGTCTCATACATGCTCAAGCCATGCCCAGTGTCTCAGTTCACTTCCTATTGCCTGCGGATCAAGATGTAGGTTCTTCTCCACTCTCAGCTACTTCTCCAGCACCATGTCTGCTTTCACACCGCCATGCCCCACCATGATGATAATGGACTAACCCTCTGAACTGTAAGCCACCCAGTTATATGTTTTCCTTTATAAGAGTTGCCGTAGTCATGGACTCTCTTCAAAGCAACAGAAACCCTAACTAAGACAAAGGGCAAGTAAGTATGCAGGTGAGACAGAGAGGGCAGAACCAAACTTACCTTGCCAGGAGCCCATCAACTCATTCCCACATTACCAGTGTTAATTCATTCATAAGCTCTCTTGGGCTGATCATCTCCTAAAGGCCCACATCCACACTGTTTTAACACATGAACTCTGGGGGTACTTACCTCCACACTGTTCTAACACATGAACTCTGGGGGTACCCACCTCCACACTGTTCTAACACATGAACTCTCGGGGTACCTCGAAGCATAGGAGGATCTTCCCTTGACTCTCCCAGCTTCTGGTAGCCACAGATGCTCCCGGGTTTGTTATGATGTCACTCTCTTCAGCTCCTGAGTGTCTTCATATACCCTCCCCCCATGCCTGTCTGTGTCCTTTCTTTTCTGACAGGAAACCAGACATGTTGGACAGCAAGTTCATCCTGCTTCAACCCGACCTCATCTCAAGTCACCATGTCCAAACGGACTACTTCAAAACAAGGTCACATTCTGAGGAGCTGCGTGGACATGAATTTTTACAGGACACTACTCAATCCACTCCAGGCATCTACAACCCTGGAGAAGGATGTCCTGAGCTGCCAATAGAAGATAGAGCAAGTGCCATGTGAAAGGGTCAGTTCCGGCTGTGGAACCCTGGACAAGTGACTTAATTTCTCTGAGCCTTTATTCTCTCATTGATGATTTGGGGTTGCTTAGAAAGTCAAAGTTGAGAAAGTGCTTTGGGGCTGTAAAGCAATTAAGTGTTTCTTCACCAGTGGGCTATTTCTCCCCTCCACACAACAGATAAAACGCCAATATCCTTAGCCTCCCTCATTCCAACCCCATGGCTTCTGCAAGGCTGTGTCCCCTAGCAGCATGTTGGCTACCTGGGTGAGATAGGGAGCACATGTCCTCAGAACACATTTCCAAAGTCCCTCTGAAAAAGGGGACTCTGGATTTGCTGACATCATAAGGGGCAGGGCTAGAAAGAACCCAGTAAGTTGTCCTGTTAGTCCCTCTTCACCTGGACCATCCACTCCCTGGGTTCAGGCCCCTGCTTGCACCCAGTTTCCCTCCAGCAGAGTTGGAACAGAAAACTGACCCCCACCTCCTGCAAAAGCAAAATGCCAGGGTGGGACCTCTCTGCAAAATAAAAGGAGCACACAACTGAGCCAAACAGAGCTCACACAGGTTTAAAGGCATAGCTCCCAGGAACACGTATGATGAGCTGACTACGTGGAGAGGCCACAGCGGCAGCGGAAGCAGCTCCGCAGAGACTAGGGCAGTGAGTCTTACCAGGGTCTTCTCAGTTCTCCCCTGTCACAAATAAGAAAGAAGTCAGATCCTTCTACTCAGTGGACAGCGCCCCATGTGTCACTCTCTCCTCCTGTCTGCCTTCCTGTGGGGATGTTACATCATACAATCCCACAGCAGGTTGAGCTGTGGAGCTACTGAACCACCCAGGTAACTGAAGCCAAAAAAAAAAAAAAAAAAAAAAAGACACACCCTGTCCCTATCCACACAACTGGCCAAGGGGCTGGAACTTGGGTAAAAGTCATGACTACTGAAGGAACCAAGAATCAAAGATACATAAGAAACAGATTGCAATGACATGTCAAATCAAAGTCCATTTTGATGGGAAAGAGCCATTTAACGCTCATTTTCATCTCGCTGCCTATATTTAATATGTTCTAGGTGTCTCTGTCGGCATTTTATCACAACAGTCCCGTAGGTAGGACCTACTCCTGTCCCCACATTACAGAGGAAAAAAGAGGGGTACAGAGAGATGAAGTAGCTTACCCAAGGTGCAGTAGCTGGCAGACAAATGGAGCCGTCTGTGATGGCCCAGATTTAAGCTGTGCATGAAGGTTATTCCATGTATGTACTGTACATGTGTGGGTCATGAGGAAATAAGCTGAATAAAATAATTTTCTTTCTAACCAGATTTTTAAAAAAATCACAATGTCCTTCCTGTTTGCAGTCTCAAATACTCAACACGGTGGAACAAAAAGTAGAAACTGAGACTTGGGAGATGGTTCAGTCGGTAAGCTGCAGGAATAGCGTGAAGACCTGAGTTCAGTCCCCAAAACCCGCATAAAAGCAAGGCCCGGCAGCGCTCGCCTGTAATCCCAGGACTGGAGCAGCAGAGACAGGGAGAGCCCAGTGGCTCTCTATCCGGCCAGCCTAGCTGAATCACTAAGCTCCAGGTTCAGTAAGAGACCCTATTTCAAAAAAATAAGGGGGAAGATGGTTAAGGGAGAACTCAGTTTTGCACTCTGGCCTTCACAGGCATGCACACATATGTGCACTCACATCTGCACACATGCACACTAACACACATGAAAGTGAAATCTCCCAATCCGGTGGTCCACCATGTCTCATATGTGCTGGGCTGCCCAAGATAAGATTGAGCAACACGAGCCAGGAATGGTGGAACAAGCCTGTAATTTCAGCACTCTGAAGGCTGAGACAGGAGGATTACAAGTTTAAGGTCGGCCTCAGCTATATAGTAAGTTTGAAACTACTCTGAAGTATATAGCAAAACTCTGTCTCAATGAGAAAGAAAGAAACGAAGAAAAGAAAGAGAGTATCCTGGATAATTTTATGTCAACTTGACATAAAAATTCATCTGAGAGGAGGAGACCTCCATTAAGAAGATTCCTCTGGCTGGGCGGTGGTGGCGCATGCCTTTAATCCCAGCACTCAGGAGGCAGAGGCAGGCAGATCTCTGTGAGTTCGAGGCCAGCCTGGTCTCCAAAGCGAGTTCCAGGAAAGGCGCAAAGCTACACAGAGAAACCCTGTCTTGAAAAACCAAAAGAAGAAGAAGAAGGAGGAGGAGGAGGAGGAGGAGGAGGAGGAGGAGGAGGAGGAGAAGGAGAAGAAGAAGATGATGATGATTCCTCTGAATGGGTGGTTGTGGCACACACCTTTAATCCCAGGACTCAGGAAGCAGAAGCAGGCAGATCTCTGTGAGTTAGAGGCCAGCCTAGTCCTCAGAGCAAGTTCTAGGACAGGCAGGGTTACACAGAAAAATCCTGTCTTGGAAAACCAAAAAAAAAAAAAAAAAAAAAATGCTCCCATAAGGTCTGGCTGTAGGCAAGTCTGTAGCACATTTTCTTAATTGGTAATTAATAGAAGAAGGTCCAGCCTGTGGTGGGTGATGTCATTCCTGGGCTGGTGGTCCTTGGTGCTATAAAAAGGCAAACTGAGAAAGCCCATAAGCAGCATCCCTCCATGGCCTCTACATCAGCTCCTGCCTCCAAGTTCCTGCCATGTTTGAGTTCCTGTCCTGACTCCCTTCAATAATAAACAGCAATATGGAAGTGTAAGCCAAATAAACCCTTTCCTCCCCAACTTGCTTTTTGGTCATGGTGTTTCACCACAGCAATAGAAACCCTAAGTCAGAAAGTATTCTCAAAAGACAAATGAAAAGAGAGGGATTGGACTCAGAAGCAATCTGAAATTTGTTCTTTGCCTAGTTTAGGGGAAGATGGCCGACTAGGGGAAAGATCTCTCACTAAGCCTGGTACCAAGTTACATGGGCATGACAGAAACATTTTCCCTGAGATTCTCACATGGAGTTCTGGTACTCCGGGGTCTGAGGGGCTTCTCAGAGGTTCCTGAGGGGCTGCAGAGGCCACTGTAGACCTCTTCACGAACCGTGCATGGTGGAGTAGAAAAGCCTGGGCCTCCTAGGTCACACTGACCTGGAGTCTAAGCTTCGGCTTGCTCTTTTGTAAGATGGAGACAGCAGTACCATCCATCCACGTCATTGAGTGAATCAATGTGACATCATGAGGAGGCCTAAGGACATGGCGTGCGGGAACACATATGATGCATTGACCATATTTTACTCTCCGTAGCTCAGCTGAGGCAGCTGTGCTTCCTGTCATTCTGACAGGCCCCTCCTTGTCTTCACCCTACTCCTGACCACAGCCTCAAATTGGACATGTGTGGACAGGAGTGGCTGCTCCATCAGCAAGGGCCACTAGAGAAAGTTCGGCTCCTCACCAACAGAGGTGACTAGAGAATCTTTGGGCCAGATGCCTGAGGTTCCATGTCTCCGGAACCTCAAGTTCTGGAGTGACAATTTCTTAGAAAGTCAGGGAGTCAAGGGAGAGCCTCACTTGCACCCCCTTTCCATGGCGTAGGTTCGTCTTGCTATCCCATAGGATGGACGTGCACTTACTCCCTGCTCGAGGCATCACACACTGTGGGTATGAGTGGGTATGAGGGCCATGGGAACTGTTGGTCCTGCCCACCCACTGCATTTCCCCACCTGACTTCGCAAATAAGGTCAGACAAACAGATCTGTCACTGAACTGATATCAAATGACTTCGGGTCAGAGGGCAGATGAAGTTCCAACTCTGATTTCAGTTTACTCCACCACCAACAGCAGCTTTCTGTCCCTGAGCCTGAAAATGGACCAGCAGCGGCAAGCTCTCAGGGGCAGGTAATTCCTCACCCAGAGGGCTTGAAAGGTGGACTCGGGTGAGTAGGTGGGGGGTGAGTAGATGGGAGGTGCTATGGGATGTCTTTCTGTGTGCTGTGAATATGTGTGGTTCCCATTGGATAATAAAGAAAGCTGTTTTGACCTATGGCAAGAAAGCTTACAGCCAGGTGGGAAATCCAAGTAGAGATACAGAGGGAAGGAGGGTGGAGAGGAGACACCATCCCACTTCGAAAGGAGCAACAGGATGCCAGCAGACTGGTAACACCACAGCCACGTGGCAACATACAGATTAATAGGAATGGGTTGGTTTAAGATGAAAGAGCTAGCTAGCAAGAAGCTGAAGCCGTAGGCCATACAGTTTATAATTAATATAAGCCTCTGAGTAATTATTTTATAAGCAGCTGTGGGACAGTAGGTGGGAGAGATTCTTCCGGACTGCTGGGCAAGGCAGGACCAGAAAAATTTCCATCTATAGGAGGTGGATAGGTGGGGGGGGGTGAGTCTGTGGGGGGGTGAGTAGGTGGAGGGTGAGTAGGTGGGAGGTGAGTAGGTGGGGGGATGGAGTGCAAGATTCTACGTTTCTGCCAAACTCTCAAGGGCACAGCTTGGTTATGCCTTGAGCAGAGAGCCTGGAAGCCTTGCTCTAACAGGGTGTTTGAAGGTCCTGTTTTAACGGGGGAAGCATAGGATGAGGGCTGACTAAGCTCTTTGAGAGAGATCCTTTCTATGTTCCCCAACCACAATGTCTAACCACACTGATAACACCATAGGAAACATCTCTTGGGTGGGTGGGTAAATGAGTATAAATGGACTGATAGTTGAGTATGGATGGATGGAAGGATGGGTGACAGCTGATATTAAGACTCAAATGCACAGGCGGAAACAATTATCAAATAAGATGTAGTTCTATAAACTGGGGCAGAACAAAGGCGTGGGGAAGGAAGGCAGAGGGTAAGGATGGAAAGAGAAATGCAGAGAGGGAGTGGATAATGGAAGCTGAGAAAGAGTCTCTGTATCCCCACGGAGTTCTCAGGTCATCTGGAATTAAACTTAGCACGATTTATGAGTGTGTCCTATCTCCTGCAACAGACCAAGGCAGGTGCGCTCAGGCCTGATGCTCCTCCCCCAGCCCTGCACTTAGCGAAGGAGCTGTATTCCCAGGAACAGGGATAACAGCTCCATTCACCAGTTCTCTTTCAGGGAGCAGATACATCACCTGGATCGTCTCATTTAACTTCCATAACAAGCTTATGGGGCCAGTCCTTCATGATCCCTGTGATGATCTAGATGAAGAGGCTAGAACTCAGAATTAAACAAAATGCCCACAGTCACAAGAAGTGATTGAGATTAGGTGGTAAGGACTCCAGGCTACCAAGGGCCATGCTCTTGGCCAAAGATGATACAGGTTATGTGAAACCTGAAGCATAGATACATATATACATACATATATACATACATACATACATACACACACACACATACATACATACACACATGCAAAGTTTACTTTTATTGCTATTTTTTGTTTCCTTGAGATAGATTCTCACTGTGTAGCTCAGGCTGTCCTGGGACTTGCTATATAGACCAGGCTGCCCTCAAAGTCAGAGAAATCTGCCTACCTCTGCCTCCCAAGTGCTGGGATTAAAGATGTGAGTCCTCACCCATATCTAGTTGAAGGTACACATGCAGGATCCCATGGAGGCCGGAAGCACAGGTGGTTGTGGGCTGCCCCACATGGGTGCTAAGAACTAAACTCAGGTCCTCTGCAAAACTGGTGTGTACTCTTCACCAAGGCATCTCTTCAGCCACTGAAGCTTATATACCTTGAAGTGGTGTTGGGGGTGTGTGTGTACAAAAAAAATATGATGGTACAAATATACTGCTGGAACCCTCTAGATGGCTGTGGTGGTTTGAAAGAAAATGGCCCCCAAAGGGAGTGGCACTATTAAGAGGTGTGGCCTTGTTGGAGTATGTGTGGTCTTGTTGGAGGAAATGTGCCACTGTGGAGGTGGGCTTTGAGGTCTTTTTCTCAAGCTTCACTCAGTGTGACAGTCAACTTCCTGTTGCCTGCAAGATGTAGCACTCTCAGCTCCAACACCATGTGTACCTGCATGCCGTCATGCTTCCCACCATGATCATAATGGACTGAACCTCTGAAACTGTAAGCGAGCCATCCCAATTAAATGTTTCCTTTATAAGAGTGGCCGTGGTCATGGTGTCTCTTCATAGCAATAGTAAACCCTGACTAAGACAACAGCCTTAGAAGGGGTGAGGGGCACAAGAGCTCAAGCTTCACAGTGACTGCCTCCAAACTTGACATACTTGGGAGAGAAGAAAAGGGAGAAGGAAGAGGAAAATCTGTTGAAAGGGAGAGGAAAGGATAAATAAGGAGTCAAAGGTGAGAGAGAAAATGAGAAAAGCAAGCAGAAAATCTAAAGGGAGAGGTGGGGGTGGGGGCATAATTCTCTTGGTAGAAAGAGGGCTTACCTAGCACTCCCAAAGCCCTGGGTTTGATCTCCAGCACCACATAAACCGGAAGTTATGATACACACCTTATTCTCAGTATGCAGGAGCTAGAGGCAAGGAGACCTGAAGTTCACATCATCCTGAACTAAAACAATGAATTAGAGACCAGTTGGAGCTCCAGGAAATCCTGTACCCCACCCAAGCCCCCAGAAAAGGCTGAGGCCTCCCACAGAAGATGGAGTTATGACGTAGCTGTTTGCACCAGGCACCTGGGAAAAGCAGGCCTGTTTTCTGCAGTCCACAGTGCGTCCATTTCTAAGCTGTACATTTTCCATCCTTGAGAATCACAACAGCCAACCCAGTCCTGCCTGCGAGCCTCCTTCCCAGGCCTCTGCACTGGTTCCCAGGCTCATCTGGGAGCTGGGGCCAAAGCCAGAGCCAAGAGTGCTGAGTAATCATCCCGCCACCAGCCCTGCCCTACAGCGGTCCTGCAGCTGCTTGAAACATAGGCCAGATGTTTATCCTGGCACAGACAAGAACCAAACAAGGAAGACCTAGCTGCAAGTAGCCTACTGGCCCCTCATTGCCTGACTGCTGAAATTCTTTGAAAAGGAGGGGCCTGTCTACTGAAGTCATCCCTTCCGAGATCTCAACTTGCTCCAAACTTCCTGCTCTAAAAGGCTTTGCTCTGGGTTGGGGAAGAGTGAGAGCCTTGTAGGTTGGCCTCAGGTGGAACCAAGGCTACTCAGCACTGACCATAGCTGTGGGCCATCCAACCCCAACTATACACCCAGAGCGTTCCGATGCTCTGTAGTGTCAGAATACCAGCCCATTTGCCTGATTGGCAGTAGGAGAGGACCCAGGCTCCAGCCACCATTTTTCTTCTGTCAGAAACATCTTCATCACCCACAATGGTCAAATACAACAAAATGTTCTCCATGAGGTTATTGTGAGAAAGAGATGACGCACAGAAGCACATTGCTGAATGGAAGAGCCAAGGCACACAGCTGACTGTTCTGCCGGGAGAATCAGATGTGAAACAGAACACAATCTACATTTTTAACTTGTATGTGATGGTAGATTTTTGCCTCAGAGAGTCCTCAAGTGACCAGGTCCCTTCCAGCTTTATAGTCTGATTCCAAGGTTCCACTTTGTACAGTCCCTGGCCGGAGCGGGGCCGGATGCAGTCCCAACTGTCCCATGTGGCAGGACAAGAATCAGGAATGAGCCTGTGGAGGAGAGGAGCTGACTCCAGCTGTAGCGCACTGGTGATGTCCCAACAGTCGACTATTCAAAAGGGATATTGGCAGAAAGATCATTAGCCCCACACCCCACAGCATCCCTCTGGGTCCAGGAAATGAGAGAACGAACATCTTTAGGGAAGAGACCTCCATGAACTCCCCAATCCTATTGCTTGACACAAGCCAGCAATCTACTCTCCCAATTTCCTGCAACCCCAAAGGCAGGCACCCCCACAATGAGAAGGCTCGCAACAAGAGGAAAGAGAAAGAAAAAGTTGCCTGCCATCACCTAGCCCCAGCCAGTGCCCGCCCTCCCGCCCTCCTGGTTGGATGGAAGGCATTCAAGTGGGCAGGCTTTGGTAATGCCTTAGGTGTGTCACCTGTCCTAAGGCCTATGAATGACTCCAGGTGTTGTCCCGGCCCTTTAAACTGAGTGTCGTCGGGTTACAAGACTCATAATCATTCCAGTTTGGCAACTTCACCTGTTGAGTTGTAGGAACTGACCAGCCCCAGAGTCCCCAAGTCACTCCAAGACACAGTGGCAGGAGGTCGCTGGCTTGCTGAAGGAAGAGAATGCTGGCCACCACGGAGCAAGGCCAGCCTTGCACTTGGGCCGCCTCTGACCAGTGCTGACCGGGGCTTTCTGACCTACTGGCTCATTTGAGGACCCCTCCTGCTGCCTTGGGGTGCAGTTCTCAGCTCCAGGCTGTAAGAACATTAGGAGGATTACCAAAGCAGCATGGTGAGTCTAAAGCCCTCGGGCTGGGGAGGGCAGCTGTCCATAAAGGGCTCTTCTAGTAGCCTGTGGGGTCATCCACTGAGAATGCTGTGACATCTTCCAGGTTAAAAAAGAGGTCACAACTGAATTACCTCCACTTCCAGCCCTTTGTGCCCATCAGCTCTCCTCTCCCTCCGTCAATGGCCATCCTTGAAGATGGGCACAGAAGTCAGGGCTGTCTTTGTCCTTCTAAATCATGCTTGTTTCTCTGCATACTGTCTGGAGTGTGTTTGCTGGAGCACGCATGGTTTCTTCAAAGCAAGGGCTGCTTTGGTACCGTGGTGACCCTCAGACACTCCCTGAGAAAAATGACTCCTGGGCTTTTTAAAGAAAACAGGATAGAGCTGCCCCGAAACAATCAGGGATGTTTGGGGGGCCTTCTGCTTCGTCTCTTCGTGCTCTCCTCCACTGAGTATCCCCAGCATCTTCTGCTGCCGGCTTGTCCTTTTAAGGGGGACAACTGAGGACCAGAACAGGGAAGAGATAATCGCTAGGCCTAAGGTGGGAGCTAGCAGGATTGATTCTCCAGTCCTTGGCATTTGCTTAAGCACTAAAACAAAAGGGTTGGAGAAAGTAGCTGCCCAAGAAAAGGGTATGCGACACCCAAATACTTCCCGTGGCCCTCTAGTAAAAAGTCTAGCAAAATGCTAGTGTCCAGCTGAGGGCAGAGTGGCAGGACCACTTGGCTATACTGGACCAGAGCTGGGGCTTCCTGATACCTGGTCAGACACAGTCCTGTGCAGAGGTGTGCCCCCAGGGGGGATCATTGGGGAGGAAAGAAACTGTCAGCCTCCTGACTGTGGGCCATTGCTGAGTGGCACTGAGGAGCTCTGGGTTGCCTCTTGGAGGAGCTGCTAACAAGGGTGCCATTTCTGAGGCAGGTAGCAGAAACAAAACCTATTGTACAACCCAAGACCAAAGGGCTAGCTCTCTATGAGCTCCTGAGACTTTAATTTCACTGAATCTCAACTCATCCCCCATCCCTATAGAAGAAAAACAGTGTGGTCCATGAAACCCTTGGTACGCACATAGGGTGAGCAGCGAGGATAAGTGAACCAACACGGGTGAATAGACTCTGTACACCAGGAAGCCTGAGCAAAAGTAAGCACTGTAACTAACAAGGAACCCACTCCAGGAAGTGATAGACAGGACCACATCTCACACTGGCCCATTGCCAGCAAGGAATGAAAGCTGCGTGTTGCTGATAACGGGGAAGGCAGGTGGGCACCGTGAGTGCAGGGTCGGGCCAAGGGTCACGAATCAGAGGCAGGGAACACGACAGCTAGTCTGCAGAAGAGAATTGCCAGAGTCAGGCCCTGAGAAAACCACTAAGCCACCCGTGTATAACAATCTGTTCCTTCCCACTAATGAAGGCAGGATGAGCATAGCTCCCATCCTACAGGAGAGGACAGGGTAATCCAAAGCTAGACTTAGCTCCCTGTTCCTCCACTCTGTCCTCCTGCCTCTGCCTGTCAGAGCTGGTCAAAGTCCCACATGGAGCTGCCTCTAAGCAATGTTTATTCAACTGGTAATGTTGAGGGAGAGCTAGAGCAGGCCACCAATCCCGGGCAGAGTAAGAGCCTAGTGCCTGACCTGGACAGGTGCCATATGTACTCTGCAGCTGAAACCAAAAGGAAAGTTGGGAGCGCTGGATAGCCATCTTGGCCAGGACTCATTACTGCTCAGGAAGTCCTAAGCACACCATGGTCCAAAGACGAGGGTATTATACCCAAGCAAGGCGATACTGCCCAAGGTCAGTTTCAGTCCCTCAAGGTGCTCTCCACTGTCTCTTTTTCTTGCCAATCTGTACGGCCCCCAAATATCTGGTGGGCTTGGCTGGAGGACTGTGGCAAATGAAGAGGCCGGCCTGCTGGCAACAGGGGCCTGGTGGCATGTGGAGGACCCCCTCAGACTGAGGCACAGAATCCAGACGCCCTCCACTCTGGTGATGTCATCCTGGCAGATTGAGAACTGAGCAGTAGACAGAGCCTGGTGAAGTACCAAGAAAGCTCTCTCTCCATGTCTGCTTCTGCAGCTCCCTCTCTACCCGGGGAAGAGAACCTGGCGTTAATGTGGCTCCAGGTAGCCAGCTACTTTTAAATAATCCACCCTGGCCACTGACCAGCTGTTTGGCAAGGGGTAGGGGTGTTGAGACAATGTCTGGGAGCTGCCTCCGAGGCACTCACAAAGGAGAGATTATAAGGTACTCCTGAGCCAAAAGGGCAGATCTCTCCAGGGTGGCTGGATGCTATCCCAGAAGAAAAAGTGCTTGCTTTGGACTTCGGGAAGGATGAGGCAGCTCTCTTCAGACAGAGAAGTCAGGATTGATGTCTATATAGAGGGAATTGCATGAGATGGGTAAGAACAGGGGCAGCATGCTATGGCTGGAGCAATATGTTTAGGGAGCAGAGAGGTTATAGGGTGCGTGCTGTCTGATCCCTTTATCAGAGAACTCAGCCTCAGTGTCTCCCCCTGGTCCATTGCGCAGAAGCCAAGTCTGGAGAAAGGCCTCAGTGGCCATCAACTGAGTGGTCTCCCTCCAAAGGACCGTGTTTCCCCCCCAGACAAGCCCACAGTATCGTTCCTTGTACAGTAGCACAGCCTGCCTCATCAGTAACAGGCCCTAGAAATGCACTGGGAGATGAGCGCAGATACATCTAGAGAGTGTCGGGTCATCGGGCAGTCAGACCACCGGAGAAAATTCACTGAGACGCCGCTGTGAGGCTGGATAGAGAGTCCAGAGAACCAGGATTCACAGGGTGAGAGAAGCTAGGACAGGAATGAGCTGCAGGGTGGGGAGCGGCTGGAACTGAGGAGGAAACGATGGGAGAGATGAGAAAACAGACCCCACGAGGGGCTATGAAACTCCAGACAAGCTTCCCAAAGCCCAAGGACTGCTGGCGGCCTTCACCCTCAGGCCTGAGAGTCTTCATAGGCCTCAGATTTCCCAAGTACTTATTCTGTTCAGCCTTCCATCTTGCCCAGATGCAAACATCAGCCTTAATAAGATACTGCAACTTCCCAGTGACTCCTAAGACAGTGAACTCCCCGTGCCTGAAATAGACTTCAGCCGACCACCACCAGAATATGAGCTTCCAGCCTGTCTCCATCTTCTTAACCTCAGACAGCACAGACCTGGAATGGGATAGGCCCTATGTAAATGTACCTGAGGTGTGAGTGTCAGTCAGTCAGTCTGTCAGTGCATGAGGGAGTGAGAAGTGAATGAATGACAGAAAAATGATCCAAAAACTGAATCCCTTGTAACCAGATTCTAATCTAGGTGACAGAAAGCAAAGTTCACCAAATCCAACTTAAAATAAAAAAGTGCCCGATCCTACCAGAAATAAAAGTACTTCTGCCCCTGCAAACAGGAGCTGAGGGTGAGAGAAGGCAGGCCTGAGCCTGCTAGGAAACCCCAGCAACAGGAAAAGGGAGAGTCTGGCAGAGACAGTGTGGCAATCCCCCTGCATGTATTTAGCTGCACCGCCCAGCCTGCCACTCCGATTAAACATCAGGATTGCAGCAGAGAAACCGGTAAACAGATTTCAAAACTGCAACACCCTCTCCTCCTGCCGGCTCCCAGGATGCTTTCCAGCTTCTAGTGTAAGCCACGTGCAAATGGGAATTCTTAGGTGGCGGGTGAAAGAACACTTTCTGGAGGAAGTGGGTGACAGAACGAAGTGGCCTCTCCAGGGTGCAGAGGGGTCTTCAGTCATGGGGTATGCTGCACACCTGGCTGGTGGGGCAGAGATGTCCCGTGCTCAGTGCGCTGGCTGTGGTCTTAATTTCTCCCGCTACAGCCTGCCTGCACTGGTTTCTCCACTACTTATCTGGGAACCTAGGTGTCCACCATAGACTAGGTTCTAAAATGACCCTGGAAGGTTGGGAGAAGACTCAATCTAGATCCTGAGTTGCAAGAATGCGAGGAAGGAGCAGGGACTGGCTAAACCGCCCCCCTCATCCCAGGCAGAACTCGGCCCTCCTTCACGCACAGATGCCAACAAGAAGGGAGCAACCATAGCAGCTTCATCAAGGAAGTAACTGGGGCACCTTTGTCCCACTGCCACGCTGACACTGGGGACATCCCCACTGGCCTATCCTGAGGAGACGGAGTCCCTGACGTCCTACAGAGTCACAGCAACTGACTTCTCATCTCTAACCTGATTAAGAAGTGCATGCAGCCCCTGCCGTTCAACAGTCAACCTGACGTGCAGTGTCTCCCTCTGAGTATGACACCAGCTCTCGGAGACTTGGAAATTAGGAGATGAAGGCACAGAGAAGCCAAGTGAGTTGAAAAGGGTCACTCAGCCTCTAAGAGGCAGAGCTGAGACTTCAAACCCTGGAGGTCTCCAGTCTGCCTCAGGCTGCAGACCCCTAGGACCAGCACATGGTGTACCCTGATCTACTGAGGGACTAGGCCCTCCCATTCCCCTACCTCCATGCTGCTGGGCTCTATAGCAAAGTGTGCATGAAGTGGAGCTGCTAACACCAGAGGACGGAGGAAGGACATGGGGTTCTGCAGACTCCAGACCCCGCTAAGATGCCAAGGATAACAGCAGTAGGGTCTCAGGGGAGCAACACACACAGAAGGAAGCCCCTGGGCATGATCAACTCGAACCTTGGAGAAGGCTGGGACAAAGTTTCACAGCCAGTCTGCTCAGGAAAAATGACCCATATTGCTGCGAGACCATTAAGGAGAGAAAAGTGATTTAAAGTCAAGCCTGACATGGTGGTGCACACCTGTAATCCCAGCATTCTGGAAGCTAAGGCAGATGGATTGCCATGAATTTGAGACCAGCCTAGGCTACCTAGCAAGTTTCAAGAAAGAGGACTATCAGTGAATCAGGCCACAGACTAGTCTTAGACAATAGAAGCTTCAAGCCAGCAGCCAGCAGTTCCAGATCACAGACTCCTGAGGAAGGACCTATGAGGCCCTGTGTGTTCTGTTTCAGAGCCCCACTGAAACCCAATGCAGATTTCCATAAGCAAAACAGAAAAACCAGAGTGGCGGCATTTGGAAGGACTGTAGCCTCACCCACTCCTGTCCCACCTCCCCAGCACTGATGGGGCTCTGCCTAGTAACCAAAGATGGTAGACACCACTTCCAGGCCTACCTCTGTCTGCTTGAGAAACTCCTACATGGCCAGCTCCTGCTCACAGGCACCCCCTCCCCATTTCTAGGAAGCGCTTCCAGCTGTCACAATCTCCCCTCTGCCAAGACAGCTCCTGCAGTATCCCCTTTTGTCCTCAGGGTCCTCTTTGGCCTCTTCGTTAAGATAGTTTGAATGGCCATGATTGCTCTGTCCTTCTGTCTGTCTTTGCTTCTCTGACCTTCATCTGCTACCTCCTCTTCAGAGAGCAACTGATGTCATTCAGCTCAGGTACCCTAGCTGCCCTGGCTACTCTCTGCAGATGTCCTTGGGCCATAGTCTGTCCTCCTGATGTCAGACTCTTGGGCCTAGGAAGCCATCAAATTAGCTGTCGGGTCCGTCACATCCATGCCAGATGCTCTACAAAGCTCTTACCAGTTAATAATGAATAATTTCCAAGTATCTACTAGGCCAGGTACTTGCCAGATTCTATTCAAGTATTGTTAGTAATTATTAAAAACGGGCTATCTGCTCACGGGCACAAGAACTCTGCCCCTTGTCCATAGCTGGGTCTCCAGCCCCTGAACAGTGACTTTGTGATTGAATAAAATAGTATTATTACAATTAACAGTTACTGCACTCTGCTCCAGCCAGCCATGAGCATGCATATTTGGAACTCATTAAGAGGAATACTTATTGAAAAATAGGCCGGGTGGTGGTGGTGCACACCTTTAATCCCAGCACTCGGGAGGCAGAGCCAGGCGGATCTTTGTGAGTTCGAGGCCAGCCTGGAGTTCCAGGAAAGGCACAAAGCTACACAGAGAAACCTTATCTCGAAAAAAAAAAAAAAAAAGAAGAAGAAGAAAAATACTCTCTCTCTCTCTCTCTCTCTCTCTCTCTCTCTCTCTCTCTCTCTCACACACACACACACACACACACACACACACACACACGCACACACACACATGCTCAGTTGAGGCTCTCGGTGGTCAAACGACTTGTGTACAGAGGTGGGATTCAGACCCAGGTGACAGGATGTCACGGCCTGTGCTCCATCCACTGCCAGAATCCCTCTTCTAGCAGCGGCATCACAGCAAGGAGAAACTTCCAAAGCACTTGCAGAGTTATGTGAGTGGGCAGGAGAGTGAGAGAAGAATGCCAGGTTATGCAACATCAAAGTAATAATGCAGAGAGGTCCCGGAAGCACCACCAGAGTGCTATTTATAGGCTCTTGAGTTCAGAGTTCCCAGGAAAGCCATCAAAGAGTCACCAAGTCTTTTGCGGGCAGAACAGCAGCAGCAGCAGCAGCAGCTAAACTTGTGTACAGAGGTGGTTGTCCCTGAGGCATCCAGAACAAAGTAGACTGCTCCCTTCTGCCCTTGGAGAGAACCCTTGCTGAACCCGAAAACCGTGTGATAGCACTGAAACCAGGCCAGCACATCTGCTTAGGAAGGATAGTCACCGAGGAGCCCACCTCCACCAGAGCCTCTGAGACCCTTCAGACCACAAAGATCGACCAAGGGAACCATAAACAACAATGGGAGAGGACCAGACGAAGTCCCGGTGGGCATGGGAAGGCACCCAGCACCCAGCAGGTGGGGTGTTTCTGTGGAGTCTTCCTCACTGTCAGTCATGTCAGGAAGTTAGATTTATACCCACATTGCAAAGGGGGAAGCTGGGTCCAGGAGATGCTGAGAATTGTCCAAGGACGTTTAGGAGCTCAGCAAGGAGCCAGGCCCTCTGTAGCAAATCCCCTCTCTTCTTGCCACCATCTCCCACCCTTTCATGTTTAAGGGACAATCCAGGACAAGCCAAGGCAGTATGGTTTTTAGAGAGAGCATCAACTCTGTGGGATTCTTTTACAACCATCAGACTGCATTGCAGGTGGCAGCTACCTGGTTCTGGTAAATACAGTGTTTGGAGAACTCATGTAAGCTCTAGTATCCATCAGTCCTCCCCAGCAAGCAAGCACCTGAGCCACCGTCTTTTTATCTGACCCTGCCAGAAGGAGAAAGTGGGCACAAGAACTCTGTGTGGACCTGGGCAAAATAGTCAAGAATTCAGAAATGTCGGAGAGAACGGACTGCTTCCCCTGGGTCTTCCCCAAACGTGCAAGAGAGAGCTCACAGTTGTGCCGCCTGGAGCACAGGGCCTCCCCAGGAAGCCGGGCTGTCCACAGTCAACTCCACCTCAGAGGCCTGTACTAGTGCCTCACTCCTGGCCTTATTATTGTCCCCTGACCCAAAGGTTCAGGGCAGAGAGCTTGCAAGCCCTGTACCACACCTTCATCCACGACACAGGGATCCTTGCCTCTTTACCTTCCCCCCACCACCCCAGCCCTACCTGCAGTTAAGAGCCTTGCTGTAACACAAAGGTTGATTCTTAAATGACAGAGCTGTACAGCGGGCTGGCAGCAGGATAAAGGTGGGTCACCTGACACCTCCCGCCCGCCCCAGGCCTTGCCCTGTAGCTATTATACCTCGGAATGGGGGTGAGGTTCTGGACTCAAATTGCCAGCAGGTCAACACCTATGTATGTGGTTTATTACAAGGCACAGTGGTTTCTAATGTAGCAGCAGGGCTGAGGTTAGATTAAAGGCGGGCTGT
The DNA here is from genome assembly GCF_949786415.1 of Peromyscus eremicus. Taxonomy (NCBI): domain Eukaryota; kingdom Metazoa; phylum Chordata; class Mammalia; order Rodentia; family Cricetidae; genus Peromyscus; species Peromyscus eremicus. Next base: position 39,583,726 of record NC_081422.1, on the reverse strand, counting down.
GAGGACGCCTACACCGGCACCCACGATACGTACTGCTGCTCCTATACATGAGAGCTGCTGCCTAGCCTGTTTTGCTGGATAGACATCCTGAAAACAGGGTCACAAGACAGGGACTACTCAGAAGCCAGCACGGCTGTTGCCACTGAAACCCTGTGTGCACCTTAAAGGGCTGCATCACAGCAGCCCTTCCCTGGCCCCATGATGAAGCGCCCCTCCATAACCCCTTCCTGTCACCTTACCTGACATTGTGGAGGCTCCCAAGAGACAGGGTCTTGTTTCCAGCCTGATAAAGGCATCAAACTGCCTGCCTAGCAGCAGCTGGGAAACAGCTGCCTGCTGGCAGTGGGGCAGAGGGTTAGGTGCAGGTTCAGGGATCAAAGTGGCTTAAGGCCACCTAGAGAGCCCCCTGAACACCTGAGCTAGCTGTGGCCAAGACTTGCTCTTCTTGCTAACTGTGAGCAGCCTCAGGTCTCTTGGCTCACTCACAAAGCAGTCCCCACCCTTTCCCTGGGGTGCCCCTGTCAACCTGTCACTGGCCTCAGCAACCTAACTACAGAAGCTGAGAGCCTCAGAGGGTCTGTTTACCCATCACCTGGCAACAGCAGCATCTTTAGCTCCAAGGTTTCCCTCTGAGACCAAGGAAAACCAGAGCCCTCCTCATGGGATCCCGAAGCCGCCACAGAGAAGAGCAAAGCCAGACAAACAGCCTTTGGGTTCTGTGGTTCGTCTTCCTCATCTCCAGCTCTGCTAACCTCTTCTCAGAGCAAGGCAATGTCTGAGCTGGAGGGGCAGAGAGGTTAGCAGGGCAAAGGAGCTGGTCGGCTCTGTTCCTCGGGCCTCTTTGTTATTTGTTGTGGAACACTGGCCCTTCCATTGTGAAATAATCAAGTGCCTCACCGTCACGGTGCTCAGTGGCCTGATGGAGCATCCTAGATGTACAGCAAGTCAGAAGTCACACTCCCTTGGCTATCTCTTTGTGGCTTCTCTGTAGAATTTAAAAACAAAAACTCAACAAACAACAACAAACAAACAAAACTGAGTGGTGGTGGAGGCACATGCCTTTAATCCCAGCATTCAGGAGGCAGAGGCAGGCAGATCTCTATGAGTTTGAGGCCAGCCTGGTCTACAAGGCAAGTTCCAGGACAGCTAGGGCTTCATAGAGAAACTGTGTCTTGAAAATTAAAAAAAAAAATGCTGCCTGATATCTGGGGTCATTGTCTCTGGCTAGAGACAAAATGAACCATTTGACATTTGGAGCTCAGCTAAGCCTAGGAACTTCTCCAGGATTTAAAACATGGAGGGAGGGAGGAACCACAGCTGAGAACGGGCAAATGTGGTAGAAGATGGAAGAATTGATGGTGACATTAGCAGAGGTCCTCCTGGACACCAAGGCCCTGGTGTCTACATGCTTTTTGAGAGGCAGCTCCCATAGCAATTCCAGGTCTCTCTGCCTCCCAACCACGGATGGGCTGTGGAGCTCCTGAGGGTGATCTCTGCATGTTGACTGCTGGCTAAGCACAGGCAACAAGACCACATTGCAGAAGGGGAGAGACTCAATAGGGTGCACCACCCCCTAAGACGCTTAACCACACAGGCCCTTGAAACTGCCCGGAAATGAAAACACAGTAGTCCCCCGAGTCTAGAAACCCAGCCTGGAGAGCTGGGTCTGCCCTTCACTTGCTTAGAAACCACAGAAGCCACTTTGTGGATGTGAACTTTGGCTTTCAATTCTGTAAAGCAGGGAATGTCTCTGGGTTTCCCAAAGATTAAATATAATAGCACCTTTGAAAGGAAGATGTTGCAAGCAATGAAACAATATTCAACCTTCACAGGTGGGTTCTGGATTAATGCTGTTCCTTTGTTAGTGGCCGACTAGAAAACAAGGCAGGAAGATGCTCTGAGCTAATCAGGTAATGGCAAGTGTTTTTCAACCATCAACCATCCACCCATTCTACCTCCATCTATTTCCCACCTGGGAACCGAGTGTCTGAGCATTTTCAACCTTCGATTGTACTCCAGCCAGCAAAAGCTTTGTTCCAGAGGAGCCCTAAGTCAGACATGGGCTGAATCAGACCCACGAGTCAGAGCTCTGTACAGTCTGAATCAACAAGGCAGGTGGCCTGGCCCAGCTAGCAGCTCTGACAGAAAGGGGAAGACTGGCTATATAGGGACTGTACTGCAGTAACGGTCACCAGTTCAAGAGGTTAAGTTCAAGCTGAGCAAAATCAAAGGTATTTCTAGCAATGAAGAAGGAACCACGACTGGTCTTTAGTTGCTTTTCAACATTCCCTCTTCTATGACTCTAGGGCAATATCTTTCCTCTGTCTGGTTTCAGGGACAGTAGCCCAGAATGGTTTCTAGAGGCCCTTTCAGCTCTGCATCCTTGAACACTACTGGACCTGCCAGTGGTGGGGTATGGTGGGATCTTAGAGTTCCACATGGTCCCCTAATGTCTCAGCCCCATCCTTTCCCCAGTTCAGGACTTATCCTGAGCTGAAGGGGGATAGAAGCATCCTTCCATTCTTCTTTCCATTCTTCTCAGAATGTCTCCAACATTGATGGTCCCCAATTACCACTCAGGGCCTAAAACACATCTATTGACCACTGGCCCTGATACCCATGAACTGCAACATCTCTGTTTCCTGGAAGTTAGACAGATTTACATTTCCAACCTCTCTCTGTCATAGATGCTTGTCCAGAGCCTTCAGGAAAGGGCAGAGAATGAGCCACTAAGTGGGAGATGTAGAGGTTACAGCATGGTGCCACAAGGACAAAAGCCAAGCTCCTCAAAGCACAGGCAGGTGGCAGCCTTTTAGTCTCTCTTAGAACATTGGGTGCACAACGTTGGCTAGACCATGCCTTTGATTCATGATAACATTTCACTACTGATCCACGCAGTACTGATCCACATTAGTAACTGGTTAGCTAGTTAGTTGGTTTAAGAATACAGTAAGCTTCCATAAATCTACACAAACACTGGGGCTTAGTAGTAACCTATAGAATCATGAGAGTTTCTCACATGCACACCCATGCCCCTGCTGAGGTAGGCAGGCAAGTCTCCTTTGCTTATTAATTCAACAAAAATTGGCTGCACTGCACATATTTAGTATCTAAGGAACCATGTTAAATGCACTCTGCTGAGGTGAACACCGCCCACCATGTCCATCATGGGAGTCCCATGTCCATCATTCCTTTGCTTCTTCATGAAAAGGGTTCTGAGTTGCATGGAACCTGTTGGGACTTGATCCTTGTTATTCAGTTGTTTATGTTGCACTTTTATTTGATATAACTTATAGTTTGTTTATTTTGACTTTGGTGTGATATTTTATTATGTGACTGTATTTATGGGCAGATTTCTTAAAGGCTGGCCCAAGACAAGTCTTAAAGCTAGGATAGGATCATTAATTTACTCATCCAACACTATTCAATACTCAACCTATCCCATGCATTGTAGGAGAGAGTTTGGATGCAGTGATCAACAGGACGGTCACAGTCCCTTAAAACCACAACTTGCAACTTTGATTTCACTTGCTTGTTCCTGGATTTGTTTACAAATGAGTACTGAACGTTGTGTATATCCACTAAGTAGCCAGCACTTGGAAGCATTGCCCACCATGAGGTATCAGGCCACTTCAGCTCATGATGAGCAGCCAAATGCCAGAGAGGTGTAGATTGCACATTTCCTTTGTTCACTCTGTGTCTAGGCTTCCAGCATAATCCCTTGCCCATCCTGGGTACAGTCAATGTCTGCTGAATTAGTAAAAAACAAAAGAAACTCATCCTACCTGCCTTAACTAATGCCGGCGTGTGTGCACAGGTAGAGTCCGTGAAAAAGAATGAACTGATGGGAAGGGCCCGCTGAATAGATGCTCTTTGTATCCAGCTCCCTCCTCTAGCCTTCCACATTCCAGCAGACACCCTACCCTGTTTAACCAAAGCCCAAAGGTACCCAGCCCACTGGCAAAGCCAGTGTCAATCTTCCAAAGACACACAGAATCTTCTCTTTCCCTCATACCCTTGCCTCCCCTCCAAACTTGCCTACTTCTAGGCAGCTCCTCCATCACCTCACACTTGCTCCTGACTGCTGGCCCCTTTCCATCATTCAAGTCACAGTTCAGATGTAAGCTCTCCAAAGAGGCCTCCCTAGCTGTTCTGACCTTTTCCCTTGACCCTTACTCTGTCTCCATCCAGACATCTCTCTTCTCAATCTGCTCTCCTCTGAAGGCTTCCCCTAACCCTGTGGGGTTTTTTTTTCTGGCTTATTACCTGAGATAGTCCATCCCCCCCGCAGGGCCTTCAAGGGATGTAGCACTCAGTTGGCTTGTTTGGGCAAATCTCCCAGTCTGCTGGGATGAATTCTTCTTGATCTTTAACTCCAGTTTCTTTTTGTATCCAGGCCTGGCACGTTGTGGACATTCCCATACATCTACTTACTTGGGCAGTCATTTAAGGCTAACCACCCTGGGTACCACACACTTGGTTTCAGTACTTTTTAATCTGGACCTAAGTTAAATGAAAAGACTTTGCCAGTTTGTGTGAACACTGCTGTTGGTATTGTTATCTCCTGACTGAGTATTCATAGGGCCAGGTGTGGTAGTATTGTGTTCCCCAAAATATTGTGTACGCTAATAAACTTATCTGGAGTCAGAGAAGAGAACAGCCACAATATTAAACATAGAGGATAGGCAGTGGTAGCACACGCCTTTAATCCTAGCATTCCAGAGGCAGAAATCCACCTGGATCTCTGTGCGTTCAAGGATACAGCCAAGCATGGTGACTCATGTCTTTAATCCCAGGGAGTGATGGCAGAAAGCAGAAAGATAATATAAGGTGTGAGGACCAGAAACTAGAAGCTTTTGGCTGGTTAAGCATTCAGGCTTTCAAGCAGCAGTTCAGCTGAGAGCCATTGGGATGAGGACACAGAAGCTTCCAGTCTAAGTAAACAAGACCAGCTGAGGAACTGGCGAGGTGAGGTAGCTGTGGCTTGTTCTGCTTCTCTGATCTTCCAGCATTCACCCCAATAACTGGTTTGATTTTATTAATAAAACCTGTTAAGATTCCTGCTACAGCCAAGTACCCTGGTCTGTTTGCATCTTCATCCTGAAAGTTGTCCCCTCCGACAACCAGCCTGGTGATGACCAAGGAGAGACTGGGACCGACCAGAGCCCAGAGATCAGTTCAGCCGTTTGTAGGCACAAGCCAGATACTTAACATAGAAAAGAGACCAACACAATTTTTATTTGTCAACTCTAAATAAAATTTAAAAAAAAAAAAAACAGAAAGAGAGAAATGGTGGCTGTCCAAACAGAGAAGGGCTACGGAAGCATAGGGGGTGAGCAGGTAGGACAGAGAAGGGCTACGGAAGCATGGGGGTGAGCAGGTAGGACAGAGAAGGGCTACGGAAGCATGGGGGGTGAGCAGGTAGGAGAAGGTGGCCATGTGTGAGCCGGGCACCAGAAAGCTCCTTTTATTTCCTGCCCAAAGGCACAAAATCAGTAGGAATCAGAGCCTGTGGACTATTGCACCAGCCATCCATAGTGATATCAAAGAGTAAAAGCCCTCCAGCAGATTGCAGACTCAAATGTAGAAGGAGGGAAAACAGGAAAGAGCTCCCCTCCTATCGCTGGGCCCTCCCATGTTTAACATGAGAGCGGGTATGTCCCTGTAACCAGCCTAGGATTCCCACACACCCAGGCTTAGAAGAAGCCTTTTCACTCCCAAGTGGGACCAGAAAAATCCCCAGTAAGAAATGTACAAGAGTTCAGAGAATGGTGTAAGCATTACCGCTCTGATGGAAAGGTATCCTGGCAGTCAGGAGCCAAGGAATACCACAAAGTCACTGTAAGCATAGTAGCTTACAGTTCTGCTCTAAGGAAAGGTTTCCCCAATGTAATAATAACTCTGCCCAGGCAGGGGATGGTTTCCCCAGCAAAGTTGTTACAGCTCTGCTCAGGTCCCTCTAAGTGTAACAACTCTGCTCCTCTAGGGGAAGGTTTCCCCAGCAAAAAGTGTTACAGTCTCTGCTCTGGCTCCAGAGAAAGTTACAGCTGGGCTTCACTCCTCTGAAAATGTCACACTGCACAACAAACCTCACACAAAAGATTTGTTGGGAAGGAAGGATCCAGGAGGGTGGCTGCCTTGGGTGAGAAACAGCAGCAAACTGAACAGAGTGCAGCTCTCATATAGGATTTCTTGAGGGGCGGAGCTTTCCAGAGTAGCTTGGGATTGGTGGGTTTTGGTGGTCTGATTCTGGAGCAGGCTCAGGGATTGGTGGCATTTTGTGCTCAGAGATTGGTGAGATTCTGTGCTCAGGGACTGGTGGCATTTCGAGCTCAGGGACTTCAGGGATTGGTGGGATTCTGCAGCCTGACTCTGTGGCAAGCTCAGGGATTGGTGTGATTTCAAGCCCGGGTCCTGGGGTCAAGTCAGGTTCAGGATGTTTTTCCTTGGCCCTTTGCACCCTACAAACTCGAACCTGGGCATCACCCTCCCTTTGACCCTTGCCTGTAGGAAAAGGAGTAAACATACTTTGCGTAGGAGCCTCTGTATAGACAACTCCCATTGTTTGAGTCTCTACAGCTGTGTGTACATTGAGTGCACATGAGAAGCGAGTGACCAAATGCAGGAAATGCCTGTGCACATGTTTGTGCACGTGTGTCACGGCAGAACTGTGACTCCACTCTCAGAAATGCCCTGGTATCCTGGCAGATTTCTGTTTGAGCTTGCCTATTTTATGAGGTGTAATCCACATGCAGCAAACGACTCCGTAAACACACCTCCCAGTGAGCGTCTAACACACATGAACACCATGTAACTAACACCCACAGCAAGTTGTAGAAGTTTCTCAATATTCCACAACATTCCATTGTTCTTCTTCCTATAACCATCCCGCTTCCCCAGTAGTAACCACTGCTCTGACTGCTAGCACCCCTACACTTTACCTCCTGATTTCGTGATGATGTCATTGAACGATACATACTTTCCTGTGTTTAGTTCTTTCTTTCTTCATTATGTCATGAAGTTCATTCATGGTGTTGCATTTAGCGCTAGCTTTGTATTGGTTACTATCGTGCTCTTGTGAGAAAGTGTCTGACAGAAGTAACTTAGAGGGGGGAAGAGAGACTCGGCTCACAGATTCAGAGAGCTTAGCTGGAATCACGTGGCCGCATGTGCTTAGGCAAAGAAGGGGTAGGTAGTGGAGACCAGCTCACTTCTTAGGATACTTGGACAAGGAAAAGAACACAGGGAAAGTTCAGGGCAAGATGCCCTTTCCAGGGACTTGCCTCTGTGATCTAATTCCTCCAATGAGGCCCCACTTCCTGACTTTCCCCATTTCCCAGTAATGCTGCCCTGCGACAGATACCTCAACCAGTTCATCCACCCATTACGTGAAGTACTGGCTGGCGGGGTATAAACTAGCAATGCTTCAGCCATGGCTACAGATACGAAACACAGGCTGATTCATGATTTGATGGCTCAGTAGATCTACTGTGGGATGTAATCACACACAAAAAAAAGGAATGCTTACAGTTGGGAAGCAGGCACTGCTGGTCTGGGTCTCAGAGGTCCCCTCACTCAACTTGCCATTTTTCCTTCAATTACAGGATCCAAACAGTGACCAACCCCTGAACAGCCACGGTAAGCTCAGGTCCCTGGGCCTTTGAATCTCAGCCACTGAGCCACTGTAGTGCCAAATGCTATGCACGACGTCAATCCACTGTCCAGCCATCGTCAAACAAAAAGTACTAAGTTCTCCTAAGTTCCAGGATTTGTTCTAAAAAAAAAAAAAGCCTGGTCTCTGAGGAAATATGACCAGCAGGCCCAAAAGGCCAAGAACAGCGACAACCCCCAATCTATTCTTTGTGCCAGGCCCTGAGCTGCACAGAACTGGGCTACCGCAGTGGTACAGCCAAGGCTCCTGCCTCAGGGAGTTCATGCTAGCAAGAATGCGGGGCACTGGTGTTTTCCTGTAGGAAAGGAAACAGCTGTGAATGCCTGATTAAAGGAGACGAATGAGTGAAATACAGAAAATTCCAAATCTTAAGGGTTGTACCCCCTCCTATTATATTTTCTTAAATCACTGACGCCTACTCAAATGAACAGGGAACAAATTAATGGGAACAAATTGCAAGGTGATGGGTCAATCCGCCTCAGGTGAACATCTTATTTGAGTCACAAGTTAATAATGACCAGAAACAATAACTCAGCTAGTGGAAACTGTGCCTCCTTTGTACTTGAGAGTTTAATGTAACAGTAGACCACAAGGTCCCCAAAGAGTACCAGGCTTCCCGTGGCTCTTCCTGTGTGTGCCTCAGCCAGTGAACAAACCCAAGAACTGCCAAACCAGAAGGCAGCTGAACCAGCTCCAAACACCTGGTGGGAAGGAAGCTGAAAGAAAAGACCTGTGCTGTATCAACCAGGCTGTATAAACAGACTAGGCTGTATCAACCAGGCTGTATCAACCAGGCCGTATAAACCAGGCCATATTAATCAGGCCGTATTAACCAGGCTGTATTAACCAGGCTGTATCAACAAACCAGGCTGTATCAACCAGGCCGTATAAACCAGGCCATATAAACCAGGCCATATTAATCAAGCCGTATTAACCAGGCTGTATTAACCAGGCCGTATCAACCAGGCTGTATAAACAAACCAGGCCGTATAAACCAGGCCATATAAACCAGGCCATATAAACCAGGCCATATTAACCAGGCCATATTAACCAGGCTATATCAACCAGGCCAGCTAGACAAGTCAACTAGCAACAGCGGAGGTGAAGGAGGGTTGGAGGGAGGGAGGAGAGAAGGAATCTGAGCTCCTGAGTGTCAGAGGTCATGACTAACACTCAGGTCAATCAACACCAGAAAGTCAACCTGCCCCTGTGACTGGGGTCTGGGGAAGGGGCTGGGTGCTGAGAATTAGCAGTGAAGTCCATTTGGCTCAGAGAACGAGGCTAATCACACTGCTTAGAAGGTTGAGAGTCGTGAGGTCCAAAAGCCAGTGTGAGAGGAGCCCCTAATTGTCACTTAAGAGGGAAGGGACAGGGTAAAAGCCACCTTCCTGGAAGCTTTTCTAGAAGCAATGGGCAGGACAAACAGACAGAAGGAACAACCACAGCGGGGAGGCTGTCTGTGAACTTGAGCTAAGTGTGAAACCACATCCCTTCCTAAAGAGGGAGGCAGGTCTTCCCTGAGAACAGCCAGGACACACTTTGGGCCAGGACACGGGGCAAGTGACTCCTTCTAGTAGATTGTTCGCTATCCAAGAAAACAAATCAGCCTCATGGTCCAGGAAGCAGGTGTCCAAGAAACAAATCAGGCATGAATAATTGAACAAAATACTGATGTGTTGGTGGCCACAGGAACAGAACAATTCTGAAGAGCTAGTATGGGAACTTGAAAAACAGAACTACCTAGCATTATTGATAACCTGCTCTGTGCCAGGTCCTAACAACTTACAGGCAATACCACGTCATATTCACATCCCCACTGCAGGGCCACTGTGCAGTTAAAACTCCCCATTAGGGAAGCACAAAGTTTGAGCTTTCTAATTGACAGTCACTGATACTGTTGTTTATGGGGCACAGGCCTCTGACAGACACCAGCCTCAGCTTCCAATGAGCAGAAGACATATGCCTAGCACTGCTTGAGGCAGAATAAAGTGAGAGCTGGAGGCAGGACCGACAGGGTGCACTTAAGAGAACAGAGCCAAGAGCGGATCCCTTCCCATCATGGACACTCATTGGGCATCTGCTGTGGGACAGGCTCTGCTCTGGGCACTGGAGACGCAGGACAGCACAAAAGATAGTCTTCATGGCAGCTTCATCTCCACTTTGGGGAGGGGTGGGAGGAGAGAGAAAACAGAAGATGTCGGAAAGTAGGTCAGAGGTAAGTGCTTTGGGGGAAAACCAAGCAAGGAAGGGGGATGGGAAACGTGGGATGGCTACGTGGGAAGTTCTAGAACAGGCTCACACGAAGGAGATGTGGAAGAGAGGTTAGAAAGAGGTGAGGGAATAAGCCATGTGGGGGGGAGAGCAAGAGAGCCCGCCTACTGCTTTCTAGGTTTCTGGAGCTGCTGTGTTTCATGCCCAGCTCCCCTTGGGATCAAGGCCCCCCAAAATGCCTCCTAAGTTCATTGCCTGAAAGGCATCTGAAAAGACCCAGAGCCTATTTCTGATGCCAACAGGACTTTTCACCACCTTGTCACACTTCATTTCCTTGGTAGCCATGTGTTTTTTTTCTTTTGTGCCCCTGTGACCAATATACCTGATACAAACAACTTCATGGAGACAGGGTTCATTTTGAAACAGTTCCAGAATGTTTTGGTGCATCATGGTGGGAAAGGGTGTGGCAGAGCAATTCACACACAGGATGTTACAGAAAATGGGCTACCTAAAGGAAATAAAAAGTAGGCAAAAAAAAAAAAAAATAGACTACCAAAGATACAGCCTTGGGGATCTACTTCCTCCAGCTAAGACTTACCTCCCTAAGTTTCTAGAAGTTTCCAAAATAGTACCACGATTTGGGGACCTAACATCCAAACCTATGAGCCTGTTGTGATGTTTCAGATTCAAACTATGACACCATCTGAAATGAATGTGTAATTGTTGGTTCGTTTTACAAATTTTAGACAAGGATAGTCTCCCATGTAAAACTCCCTGGTCCCAAGCTCACTCCAGCCCTCTTCTCCCAGATAATGAGTGAATGCTCTCACTAGATAACAGCCCGGTCACATACTCTCTCTTGTTCAAAACTTTCAACAGCTCCTCGCTGCTTTTAGGACAAATGCCAAACCTTAGCGTGGTTTTCAAGTCCCACAAAATGACTTTGTTGTCCTGCCTCCCAACAGGCTTTGACCCACCTCATTCTCCAGGACATTAGACACTCACAGCACACACACACCCTCCATGCCTGTGTCTCAACTAGCCCAGAGCCTCTGTTCCCTGTCTCTTCCTGTATTGCTCAGGAAGCCTCCCCAGCATCCCCAGGTGGTGTCTCTCATCCAGCACATACTTCCCTTCACCTGGTGGTCTGCCATTTGTGTCCTGTTTACCTCTTCCCCAGACTCTAATCTCCTTAAAGACAAGGACCATGCTGGGGACTCGCTGTGTATTGGACTAACATGGAGATGGGAACATCATGATACATCTACTCACAAGTAATTATCAGGCCTCTGCTACATGCTCACTGTGCAGAGAGGCAAAAAATTAAGGCAGAGGACTAGGGGTGTGGCTCAGTCCGTAGAGCGCTTGCCTAGCGTAGAGCCCTGGGTTCCATCCCCAGCTCTGCAGAAATCAGTGGTGGTGCGTGCCTCTAATTCCAGCACCAGCAGGATCAGAAGTTCAAGGTCATCCTGATCTACATCTAGAGCATGAGGCTAGCCTGAGCTACATGATCTTGATCTCCTGCTTTTAAAAAAAAAAAATTATCAGAGAAGCAAATGGATAAGAGGAGTAAAGTCTAATCTTCTGTAGCACTGGGGGTTGGGGCAGGGGTGCGAGAGGGAAATGCAGTCAACAACATTTGGTGTTCTAAAAGAGCCAGTGGGAGAATTCTGGATATTCTTAACACACACACACACACACACACACACACACACACACACACACGCAAGTCTTATGTATTACATACATGTGTTGAAATGTTATACTATACCCCATAAATACAATTACGTGTCAATTAAAAATATATTCAAGAACGGGGAAGGATAAATGATAATATATCATATATATCATGGTAGGTGCCCAAGTACATGCCTGATGAGCTTGGACCCCTTCCAGGGCAGGGACAGGTCAGATAAGGCAAGAATGACACCCTCTTGTACAGGCTAGGGCAAGACAAGGGGAGGTGGCACCGGCTGCCAGCTCAGCTGAGGAGTGGTTACGAAAGATAGGTAAATCTGGGCAAGGGAGGGGAGGTGGGTGAGAACATGTCCCTAAATCCCAGCCTTGCCTGCAGGGATAATCCCCACCAACCAAAGCCATCCCCAGGGCATCCCGATGCAGACTAGGGGCCTTGGCAGGGATGGGCTCCGAGTGCTGACTGCACACTCCTTTCCTCTGTCTCCTTCTCTTTGCAGACATCACTGCCTTTCGCAAGCCCCGCAGGCCCCTGGAGACCTTCAAAAAGGTGGGGATCCCCATCATCGCAGTGCTGCTGAGCCTGTTGGCCATTGTGGTTGCAGCCTTCCTCAGTGAGTTACAGCCCCCACCCGACTTTCACCCCACTCACCCCCGTATGTGACAGTATCCTCCCTCACCCCCTCAGTAAGCCACAGCCCTTACCCATCCTCCCACCCCCACAGCCACAGGCAAGTGATCTGCACAAGGCTTTGGGGGGAAAATGAATCCTCATGCCTCACGTATCCACCCCTGCCTTGAAGGGAGCCTTCTAAGCAAAAGGGGAAGGTGAGCGCATCATCCCCCGGCTCTCCCAGATGGCTTCTCTTCCAGATGGTTGCTGTACACGTGGCACCCATTCCCAGCCCACACAGGCAGTTGCAGAGGTGCCCACCCCCAGCCACCTCCTTCCCATCTTCTGCAAACTGACAGCTGGCGGAGGGGCGGGGTGGGGAGGGCTGAACAGAGTGTCTGTGCAACCCTACTGTCTGGCAGGTTAGAGAGCATGTCTGCCTGTAAAGAGAGAAGGGACAAGAGAAACCAGGGAAGAGGGCCAGGCAGACGGAACCCTCTGCTCACCTCAGCTCAGTCTTCATTTCAGCCAGGGCATTAGCCCTGGTGTGATCTGGGGCAGCCCACTCTGGGACAGTGATTCCCACAGTTACAGCAGGGACTGACCACAGCTCTCACAGCAGGGAATAGGAGATAAGATTGGGAAGCAGGGGTGGGGAATCTCGACTCTATCATTTGAACCTGTGTGTCCATGAAGAAGTCCATTGAGTCCCCCACACACACACTATGGAATGCCTTTAAGCATCATGAGCAATAATGAGCTTCCTTATGTGAAGAACCTGGATTTAAAAACCAAAAGTGCGTAGCAGGCAGAGCCGAGACCCAAGCTACGTAGTGCCTGTACAACCCAGGCATGGCTGGTCTTTGGAGAGCCTATTCTTAGGGCTGGGAGGACCTTTACACTAGCAACAGATGACACGCAGAGAGTCTCTGCTTTAACCCTTAATTCTACACTTGGACACTGAGGCTGGCACAGGACCCCAGTTTTCCAGCTGAGCAGATCCTCATTGTAGTAACAAATGGGTATTCACAGTTCAGGCACCACCTCGATCCTTGAGAGGCTGGGGTGGTTGTAGATGTATAAAATCCCAAATCATTTCTTCTGGACATTGGCTGGCCCAACCTGATGTGGTTGTGTTGGGCAGCTTTCTATGGTTGTAACAGAACACTTGAAACCAACCCCCGAAGGTTGCCCTCTGACCTCCAGTCAGAAACACACAGCCACACACAATAAATAAATAACTTATTTTTAAAATTGGCTGCCTGTCTCCAGCCAACGTGACTTTTAGAAAAAGCAGCCTCTCTCTGCCCGCTTGACCCCAGCCCTCTCTGTCTTTCCTTCGTGTGCCTTCCAGTCAAGGTGGCTCTGGATAAACACTACTTCATCTGTGGAAGTCCGTTGACCTTCATTCCGAGGGGGCAGGTGTGTGATGGCCACCTTGACTGTGCCTCGGGGGAGGATGAGGAACACTGTGTCACGAACTTCCCTGAGAAGCCTGGAGTGGCAGGTGAGTCCAGGGACTGAAGGGCAGGAGCGATGGGAGAAGGATGCTCGGTGGTGGCCTCTGCCCACTTCTTTGTCAGTGTCTAGCCCTGCAGGAGAAGGTTCCCAGGAGCAAGATCATGGCACATCTACCTTTAGGTCCCAGCACTGGACAGGACACACATTCAGAAAGGGTTAACTAATGGCCCTGAGGGGACAGGAAAGTATAGCCAATGCTATGCTGGCTGTACCTGCTTGGTTCCTCTTTGATATCTCAGTGAGATTACAAACATGGTCACCATGTCACTTAACCAGCTAGCCACCCTTCCAATCATTGTGTTTACTGAAAAATGCTAGGGAACAGGACAGGGGAGGCCACTGGAGGAACAAATGTTTCAAGTGTGAAAATCGGGATCAGCTAGCTTGGACTGAGCCACTAACACTGAGCCCAGAAGACAGGTAATGAGACCCTTTGGGAGCAGGGCTAGTGACTTCCTGTATATTGACTGTTACTTAGTATAGTCAAATACCCATGGGCTCCTGCCACGCTAACACTAATAGAAGTCTTCACTTAAACACCCTCTCTGACCTTCCATGCAGAAGCTGTCAGGTCCCTGGCTGAGATGTTTCCCCAGACTGGGCAAGCTGTGTGGGCCATGGTACAGAAATGATGTCACTGCTCATCAAAACTGATACCTATACGAGCAAAAAGAGAGGCTGTCAATCATTGTCTCTAGGCAGCTGGTCAGGTTTCCCCCCTAGCTGCCATCCAAATCAGGCTCTGGTCAACTGGGAGAACTTCACTTGATGTGGACCAGGTCATCAGTTCTGGGTTGGGAGCAATGGAGGGGGGGCTGGTCTAGAGAGGCCCCACCCTCCAGCTGACCCAGGCTCCTTCCCTCCCAGTCCGCCTCTCCAAGGACCGATCAACCCTGCAGGTGCTGGATGCGGCCACAGGGACCTGGGCCTCTGCCTGTTTTGACACCTTCACGGAAGCACTGGCTGAGTCGGCCTGCAGACAGATGGGCTATGACAGGTATCCAACCAAGGCTGTAGGAGGCTATCACCTCACCCCAGCAGCCTCTGCTCTGCTTTGCCTGCCTTCTGTCCTTCTTCCTTCCTTCCTTCCTCCTTCGCTCCCCCACTCCCTCCCTCCCTTCCTTTCTCTTTTCTCCTCTTCCGCTCTTCCTCTTCCCTAAACTACAGGCATGGGATTCTTACAGAACTGTGTTTGAGCCCCAGCACTTTCACTTACAACTTGCATGAAGGTTAATCCCCCACCTCAGCTTCCCCTGACCTCAGCCAGAGGAAGTAATGCCCATCTCACTAGAGGAGGATGGAGCTCTTTTCTCCCCAGTTCTCGCTCCTTTGTCCTTTGGTACAAAGTCCCTGACCATAACGCTAATTTACATATGCAAAGTCCTCTTGGTTAAAATTTAGCAGAAAGGAAGAGTGGGGGTGTGGCTCAGTGGTAGAGAGCTTGCCTGGCACATGCAAAGCCCTGGGTTCCATTCCCAGCACTGGAAAACAAAATAGCAAGGACTGATTCTGTTGGGGCCCAGCAGCAGCAGCCCCAGCTCTCTCAGTGAACCGTAGAGGCAGGTCCAAATCTGGAGTGGAGGTACATGAAGGGTAATTAGCATTACATATATTTATATTCATTTCATCTTGGCAGAAAGCTCAGAGCGCAGTTATTATTAAATGTGTGTTACAAGTAGGTTCTGAAAGAGTAAGTAGCTTGCTTAGGCAGAAGCTGAGAGGTAGAGAGCTAGAATCTGCCCACATCCCTGATCCTGAACACCACAAGTTCTCATAGTGTCTGCTTGTAGATTGGGAATTCTCTCTACTCAAAAGGCTTCATCAGTGAAGGAAGAAGTGAGAATTGACCCCTCCAGGAGCCAGGTGTTCCACTGCAAAGAGGGATTCCACTCTCCCTGGCAAGCTGAACTTCCTCGGGACTCTAAGAGACTGAGCCCAGAGACAAGACAGAAACAATGACTACTAGACAGACATTGCCAGTTAATCACAGAGTTCTCTCCAGAGATCCCTAAGGCAGCCTCAAGGTTTTGTCCAAGAGATGCTTTGGGCAGCCAGAATGAACTCCTCAGGCCTCTGTCCCCGCTGGTTCCTGGTTATAGTTTCTGCTCTCTCCCCTCTGGGTGGAGCTCCCAACACCCCCCCCCAAAGGGACACCCCTCCCCTTCCTTTGGAAGGACAGCAGGAGGCATGCCCTGCACCTGCTGTCCCTCTCTGCTGCAGCCAGCCCCTCCTCCACTGCTGTCCAGCCAACTGCAGCGTCAGCTGGACTGAACACTGCAGGCTGAGTCTCCGTTATGAAACCTGGGGGTTTCCTGAGGTTCTTAAGGTGATAGCCTCCCGGAATTTCTGCCTTTCTGGAGAGCACTGAGGCACTGAGCTCCCTGCCTCTGGGGCTATATGATATCAAAGTTCATTAAATTACTCATCAGGCTGTATCGCTGTCCTGGGTATGTTCACCGCCAGCATCCTCTCTCCTTGGACTAAGCTCTCTGCTCAAGTCTCTTAATTTTTCCTTTGCCTGGATTGGAAGGAAGCCTTTCTTACCTAGGAACACAAAACCACAGGTAGTCCAGTGTAGGAAGAACCCCCTGGTGCATGCATCATTTTATAGAGGAGGAAAATCAGGACTCAGAGAGACCCACAGGACAAAAGTGACCTGCCCAAGGTCGTACACCAAAATGGTGTCAGAGCCAGCACGCAAGAACTCAGGTCTTGAGGATAACAGGCTCTGGTCATCCCAGAACGTGCTCGAATTCCTACCTGAGTGTGGACCAGCCAGCCTGGGATGTGGATTGACCCCAGATCTCTGTGCAAAGCTTGTACCGGGAGGAGCGATTTGGAAGGGGTGTGTTTGGTGAAGAAAGGGCCAGAGAGCAGAGCGGTTAGGGAAGGCTTCCTGGAGGAGGAAGGTTTAAATCCAGGGTTTGAAAGAAGGCAAACCTGGATTAGCAGAGGGGAAGGGAGAGGGCAGTTCAAGTTTCAGAAAGCTCCACCTGGACTCCGATGAGAAAACCGACCCAGGCTTCTCCCGTCTTGAAAACACTATGGAAGACAAACCAGGTCCCCTGTCTGGAAAACCAGATATCCACATTCCAGTTCCCTCCGTGCTAAGACAGGAGTTCATCTGGGTCCTTTTGCTTCTTTGCTCCCACTGACGTGAACCTAAAGAGATGCTGGGGACAGGGACAGAGCTGGGTGTGAGGAAAGCGGACCTCTAGCCTTTTTGCAGCGCCCTGGGTTCTGGACCAGGAGTCCCTGCCCCAGAAAGCAAAACCACAGCAGCCTGTCTTGGGCTGAGTTCTGCCTTGCCTTGGGAATGTTCCTGTGACCCCGCAAAGCCAGCCCCGCCCACTAACCCAGCCCACCTGTGTCGCCCCGCCTCCCTCTCTCCCGGGGAATGGGGGCTCTCCTTACCACTGGGTTCCAGCCTCTGCCCCAGCTCACAGTGCTCTCCCTACACAGCCGACCCACTTTCAGAGCCGTGGAGATTGGCCCAGACCAGAATCTCACTGTAGCTCAAGTCACAGGAAACAGCCAGGAGCTTCAGATGAAGAACATCAGTGGGTAAGTGAGCGGTCGCCTTCTGACCTATAGAAGCCAACTACCACTGAAAGCCGCTCATGGCTGCAGCAAGAGGAACTCGAGCCAGACAACAGGGAGAACTAGCTAAGCAGCCCATTAAACATCCAAGGTTATGGATTCAGAGGGTATTCTCTGTTGACTCTTTTTTTTTTTTTTTTTTTTTTTTTTTTTTTTGGATACAATGTTTGTTTCCTGCTCAAAGGCAGAGGAGTGAACAGTGACCTTCTATCTGCCTGAACAGTCAAGACTGTTCCTTCCACTGCTCTTTAATGAGTTGCCTAGTAGGCAAGAGCCTGAAAACATCACTTTGTCCTTCTCCATCACATCCTCAGGCCAGAGCAGCACCTTCTGATGCTCCAAAGAAGGCTCCCCAGCCCTTGCTTCACCACCTCGTTGGAGCACAGCTGAATCCAAACAAAACCTGCTGTGAGGCTCTGAGAGCAGCTGCCCTCTTAGCATTCAGGACACAGGACAGATGCTTGCCACAGCAGATCTTGACAGGAACAGAGCTGGTAGTAGAGTGACTATCTGTGATTCCACCAAAATCCTGTTCTGTTTGAAAGGGCTGCGGTGTGGCCAATTGTAGCAGGCTTCTTTCTTTTAGGCCAACCACCAGCTCCGAAATCATGACACGGAGACTTCCTATTAGTTACGAATGCTCAGCCTAGCTTAGGCTTGTCCGACTAGCTCTTATAACTTAACCTGTTTCTCTTCATCTATGTTTTGTCTCAGGGTTTTTTACCTTTCTTTCCTTCTTCCTTCCTTCCTTCCTTCCTTCCTTTCTCTCTCTCTCTCTCTTTCTTTCTTTCTTTCTTTCTTTTTTCTTTCTCTCTCTCTCTTTCTTTCTCTCTCTCTTTCTCTTTCTTTCTCTCTCTCTCTTTCTTCCTTTCTTCCTGTATATCTTACTTTCACTGATTCTCATTTCTGGCTGGTGACTGCCTAGCTTCTGGCCCCAGGTGTCTCTCTCTTTCTTTCTCCTTTGTTCTCCTGTTCTCTCTCTCTCTCTCTCTCTCTCTCTCTCTCTCTCTCTCTCTCTCTCTCCTTCTCTCATACATATACGTACACATATGTGTATACACACAAACTTCTCCTCCTATTTATTCTCTCTGCCCACCAGCCCTGCCTATCCCTCTCCTGACTGGCTATTGGCCATTCACCTTTTTATTAGACCAATCAGGTGCCTTAGGCAGGCAAGGTGAAACAGCAACACAGCTTGACATAAACAAATGCAGCCTAAGCAAATGTAACACACTTTCACGTAGTTAAGTATTCCACCACAGCCAGTACTGCTCCCTCCCTGCCCCAGGCTGCCTTTGCACTGGCCACAGCTTCATACATGATGGGTGCAGGCACAGCAATGGGGGTGCTGAATCAAATAGAACCCTACTGAGTATTAATGCAGTTCTCCACAGGCCCGTGATGAAGGTTCTGGGGTTCCCCAGTACTGGGGGACCAGGTTGAATCAGCAGTGTTGCAAGGGCTGAGTTCCAGCCTGTGTCTCTCTTTCAGGCCCTGCCTTTCCCTGGTTTCCCTGAGCTGCCTTGGTGAGTACACCCCATCTCCTAGGGTGTGGGGCCTAGGCCAGCAATGGGCAGGAGGAAAGGCCTTCATCTTCATGGCTCTCCTGGTCTCTAAGCCCCACTGTTTGGGCTTAGCATTTCTTCAAGCAGTTGATGCTAAGAACTCCCTTCCAGCATCTGCTCACAGCCCATGACTTGAGCATATTAGATTTTTATTACCATAGTGAAATATTGGAGGCGGGATAATAGTGTAAAGGAGAGTTTTACTTAGCTTACAGTTTTAGAACCTGGAGGCCTAAGACCAGAAAGCCACCTTGGTTTGTCCTCAAGTGGGGCCCTGTCGCTGGCTGGTGGATCATCATGGAAGGTGGATGGAAGAAGGAACCAGACAGCAATTCAGGGTGGACTCTGTCCGGTCCTAAGTTCTCACAGGAGCTCAAGGAGCCCAGAAAACTGCTTAACCCCTGAAGAGGGAGGCTACTCTGATGACCTAAGGGCCACTAGGCCCTGCTTCTTAAAGAACCCACCACCTAATCACCACCACTTCAGGGCTAAGCTGCCACCTTTGGGGAGGCAAACTCAAACCATAGCCCAAGTGTTCCAGGGACTTCCAAGCAGGTCACTGGCTGGACAGAGCTTTATCTAAAGACCGCGGGAAGCAGTCCAGAAGAATCTAGAACCTCATTCTGCCAACCAAGAAGCTCTGAGTGAGTGAGCAAGGGGGCAAGTTGAAAGCAGGGTTGGACCAGATAGCGTTTGGCAGGAACAGGGCTAGGTAAGAGAGAGGCTTCCCCTTGGAAAGATCATCATGGCATGGAGTGTCCGCAAGACCAGAGAGGCATGGAACAGGGTAAAGAGATGGCACTGGAGATTTGTTTTGTTTTTAGTTTTTAGATTTTTTTTTCTTTTAATTATGGGGTGGGTATGAGCATGTGCATGCAACACCTGTGGAGACCAGTAGAGGGTGTCAGATCCCCAGAGCTGGAGTTACAAGCAGTTGTGAGCTGCCTGTTGGGGGTGCTGGGAGCCAGACTGAGGGGAAGAGAAGGAAGCACCTTAACCACTGAGCCATCTCTCCAGCCCTGGCATTGAAGATTTTAACTCAAGTTCAAAGGTCAGATGTGAAAGGTAGGTCAGAAGAAGACAGGATGGCCAATGAACAACCTCCCTTAACAGAGGGAAGAAACCCAGTTTCTAGAACTTTAATCTAAGTTCCCGATACCAAAGTAACTTGTGACTATTTGTTTACTCAGTGGCAAGCTTCTAGGGACTGTTCTGTTTGGTCAGGGCTTTCAGAATTCATGACTCTGCACCCTTGTTTGTTTTGAAGATGATAAACTGCAAACACAGTGGACACACCCATGTTCAAAAATCTAAATTCCTAAACACACGCAAAGTGGAGGGGCGGGGGTTTCAGGGAAACCTGTGACGTCACACTTGTTCTCTTCCCGGTGAATGATTCAGAACTGGCGTGGGTGGGTTCTCCCCATCCAGCACCATTCCTGAGGGCCCTGCTCCAGGACTTTTGGTGGGGAGGGGCTCCCCAGAAACCTGACTTCTCCCTCCCCCCCTTTTCTCCACCGGGTCCAGAATGTGGAAGGAGCCTGAAGACTCCTCGCGTGGTGGGCGGGGTGGAGGCCTCTGTGGATTCCTGGCCGTGGCAGGTCAGCATCCAGTATGACCGGCAGCACGTCTGTGGTGGGAGCATCCTGGATCCCACCTGGATCCTCACAGCAGCTCACTGCTTCAGGTAAGACTCCTAGCTATGAGGAGGCCAGGGGGGATAGAGGACGTGGAGGGAGCCAGCCTCCTGGCTTGTTTCCTGACTATGGCCTCCAGTCTCCCCTGGAAACCATTGCTGGGGTGCAGCAATAAGACGAGACACTGGCCACGACGTCCTTGTTAGGTACTAGGGATCTGCGCCGAGAGTGCTGATCTCCAAGGTTGGACTCTGTTGGGTGAAAAGCTTCAGGTACCCAGGGCCCTCACCCCACAGTGAGCCCATTCTACTCCTGCTACAGAAGTGCTCCCCACACACCTGTGCTCCCAAGTACGTGACTCTTTCTTGCCAGTCTTCTTCCAGAAAATGGCTCCCAGGGTGGAGAGTCACTACCTATGGTCCAGAAACTGAACCAAGTATAGATTATCATTTGGTCCAGCAGAGAGGGAGCTGGCCAGGCCTTGGGAAAGGGTTACACTCAGGCCCTCTTCACTCTCATTCACCCATTTCATTCAGCATCCAGTGAGCACCAAGAACCACCCCCCTTCAGATCCTGAGCATCACATAGACCCTGTTGTCACCTTCAAGGTACCTCGGTCCAGCCAAGGGTTTTTCACTTTTTTGAGACTGACAGGAGCTCTAAGCCCACTCCCGGGGAAAGTTCCCTGTGCACAGGCAGGGCCTGGCCTGGAGAAGAATGAACATCAGCCCATGGCTCAACAGACCACAATGCAAGTAGCCTAGACAAGACCAAGGGTGGAGGGGAGACTGGCAGGACTCCAAGGCCCAGGAATGAGGCAGCCTCTTCCCAAGGCCTCCAGGTAGAAGTTTCCTTGGGCCCTTTTAATGAAGAAAAGAACCATATCTCCTTTTATAATCTGGCTTCAGGACGATGGCTCCTTAGACTGCCCTTCTCCACGACTTCTGTGCCCATCCTGTGATCTCCCAGAGCATCAACAGACCTGGAGACCTAGCCCCAGGTAAAGCCTCAGTGTGATTGGCTCCCGCCTGATCTAGCCATCCCCATCCCTAGGAAGCATCTTGATGTGTCCAACTGGAAGGTGAGGGTCGGCTCAAACAAACTGAGCCACTTTCCATCCTTGCCCGTGGCCAAGATCTTCGTCACCGAGCACAATGCCCTGCACCCCAAAGAGAAGGACATCGCCCTTGTCAAGCTGCAGTCGCCGCTCACGTTCTCAGGTGAGAGGTGGTCCCTGGGAACAGAGCCCCTCAGATTATCCTTACTCCCACTCTGCTAGGCAGCCTTGGACACATCACGTTCCTCCTCAAGACCTCAGCTTGCCCACGGGTGTCCAACTAATGTATCATCTCAACCTCTCTGGTGCCTTGGGACCTGCCTTGGCTGTCAGCTAACATTCACACCTTTCCCTGGCAGAGATTCTTCCAAGTCTGTTTGCTCCATTTAGAAGATCCCGGTCATCTGATTTTGGAGTTATTAGGGCCTTTTAAAAAGAACTGCCTAGTCTGTGTCTTACCCCTGATCAGTGCTCAAGACCCTGCCAAAGGTCACTGTGTTTCTGCTTCTGTTCCTCCAGGAACAAGGAACCTAGTATTTCCTGGGCTTTTCTTTGTGTGTGTTCGTGTGTGTGCATGTGCGTGTATCAGAAGATAGAAAGGGCGGAGGTGGGGCAGGGGACAGCCCAAGTGGTGTCTGCGGCTCCAGACCGCAGGAGGGAGGATGGGTAGGCAAGTTTGAGCATGCTTGGAACTGGAAAACGAGGATAGTTGTCTACACTGCAGAGATTGATCTCTAGAGGTTTAGGATCTAGACCTGGGGTGATTTAGGGTAGAGAAAATCACTGGTTTGGCTTGTGAGAGTTGGGGCGATGGTGAGTGAGGTCAAGAGTGTGGGCTCCAGATTAACTAGTTTAGATACTAAGAGCCTCACTGACAAGTGGTTGGTTCTCTCTAAGAATTAGCTAATCTAGTCTCACTTAGACCAGCAAGACCCTCAAGATGGAAAAGCACAAAATATAGAAAATGAAAAAACAACCCTAATATAGGGTCTCCCTCTCCCTCTCCGTTCCTGACAGACACCATCAGGCCCATCTGCCTGCCCTTCTATGATGAAGAGCTCATCCCAGCCACACCACTCTGGGTCATTGGATGGGGCTTTACAGAGCAAAATGGAGGTAAGTCTTGGGCTCTGGACCTCAGAGACCTTGCCTGAGGATATCTTATCACCCTCTCCCATCAGTCATAAGAAAGAGGAACATCCTTTAGAGAAGCCCACCCTGGCTGACCATGTATCGAAATTCCGGGCATCAAAGAATGTTGGTGGCCCAGAGAGTTAGTCTGGGCTGAGGGTAAAGGACAAGGAAATGTGTTTTCAACCTCCCAGGGGAGATGTCTGACGTACTGCTACAGGCATCAGTCCAGGTCATTGACAGCACACGGTGCAACGCAGAGGATGCCTACCAGGGAGAAGTCACCGAGGAGATGCTGTGTGCAGGTATCCCACAAGGTGGTGTGGACACCTGCCAGGTGGGTCCTCCAAAGACCGTGGGGAGTTCTGCGAATAGGGGTGTAGATCCCGGAGAGATGTGAAAATCTACCAACTGCGTGCCCACACGAAGCCTTGCAGATTGTAGTGGTCTGTGTGTGGCAAAGGAAGGCAGGAACATAGTCTGATAAAGACAGAAGAATGGATGGGTGGGTAGATGGATAGACGGAGCTAGGTGAGCAGAAGAATCCGAATGTATATTTCACATATAAAGATGGCATTACGACCTTCTCCACCCTCACTTTCCATCATTTATGATCCCTTTGAGGACAATGACCAGGTCTATGTCCTCTGTGACTACCCCTACACTGCTACACCTGAAAAATCATTTGATGCTAGGTGAGCTTTGGTACATGTCCCCTCTCCTGTCTCCATGGCCACCAGGACTTCTAAGCAGTTCCTACGTACCTTCTTACCACCCCATACCGCTGGAGAATCTTCGGAGCCATTGTTATTCAAACCTCTCAGCCTACTCCCATCTCCAGACGCTAAAACACTCATTCAAGAGCTAGCTGTCTCTGAGCCATCTCTTGGGGGCCGTGAACAGCAGATTTAGAGACAGTGTCTGACCTCTAGGAACTCACGGTGGCCACAGAGAGAATATACAAGCAAGCAAGCAGGCTGCAGAGTTACTGAACCCAGAGAGAGGCAGTGAGTGTGTTTTTCACCACTTCATTTTGTCATCTGCTCACTTATTGGCTCTGCCAACCTATTTGATCATAAACTCCCCAGGGGTGAGGATCTTTTTCCCAGTTAATTGAACCTCAGTTATCCGGAACAGACCCAAACATAACCAGGCACTCCGCTGGTGGTTCAATAGATGTAGGAACTGCCAGACTAAACAAAATTCCATTTGCTAGTGTGACTTATGACCCTCTGATAAGACAGGCAGCTTGCCCTCAACTTAGTTGCCCACCGATGGGCCATTTTTTCCCCTAAGAGTAAATAGCACTGAACAATGTGAGCAAGAAGGAGGGTAGAGAAGTCAGCATGCACAGAGCCATGGAGAATGCAGGGAAACAGATGGGCCAATTCAGGGACAGGAGGAAGAAGAAGAAGGCCACCCTTAGCCTGGCCTGCCCTCCCCAGCAGCTCTTGTCCTGGCTTTTCACAGGGTGACAGTGGCGGGCCTTTGATGTACCACTCTGACCAGTGGCAGGTAGTAGGCATTGTGAGCTGGGGCCACGGCTGTGGGAGCCCAAGTACCCCTGGAGTGTACACCAAGGTCACTGCCTATCTCAACTGGGTCTACAATGTGCGGAAGGTGAGTGTTGTAACCCCACAGGGATTCTAATCTTCCCTCCATACATTTACCCCGAAGGCATGCATCCTCCTTAGATTTGATTTAAATAGCTCTGACAACCTTTTACATCCCAAATACATTTCCCTCCCAGCAAGCTGACAGCCTGAAATCTCTCTATTAAAGCTGAGATTCCTTAGGTTAGCAATATCTGTGAAATACAAGTACCTTAGGGTGCAGAACCCCGAGCTTTATCATTCTCTACAACTAGAGCAATGCTGGACCCATTCCACCAAGAAGATGCTAATAGTGTGGACCAGGTTCTGAAATTTCCTGGCCTCTGGAGGGGAGAGCAGGCGAGCAAAATGATCTTAGGAAAGGAAGATAATGTTGCCCTTGTCACTGCTTGTCATTTTCGGGTCATCAGACTTTCTCTTTGCTGTTGTCTTTTTTCATTCTAGTCTGAGATGTAACACTGCTGTCCGCCACATCCAAAAGCTCCTTCCCTTCAGACCTGCCCACTGCCTGATCCCTCAAAGTCAAGAGCCTCCTTGAACACGACTCTGGTATTTCCTGCAGCGACCAAGGACCCAGACACACACATTGCAGAGTGCCCAGAAGGAAGTAGGGTGTGCTAGTTCAGCCACCCATGTTTCTCCCACAACCCCAGGGAGACATGCATTCCACTGAGGGAAACCAGACCGTCGATTCAGTTCTCAGACGTATTGTTCAGCCAAGGAGGCTCTCCCTTCCGCTGAAGGAATGGAAGTCGGCTCTCTCCTGAGAGTCCAGATCACTAAGGGCTGAGTCAAGGAGAAAAGGATCTGAAAGGACTTTGTCTTCTTTGCCCCATTCCTAAATCCACTGCGGTAGGAAATCGGTCAGTTCTAACGTGCGCTGTACAGATATAAGATGGGTTGACAATGTAAGATGGATTGGTCTGAGTTACTGTGCTGCTGTGTTACTGTGTTACTGTTACCTCTCACCACTGTGGTCGCCATCATTAAACAGCCGTGAGAAATCTTTGGCATAGACTTCCTGGACAGCTTGATGAGACTCCAACTAAGACCGCCACACCTCTAGTCTTTGGCCCGGTGTTGTGTGACTGTTCCCCGGAAAATGTGAACAAATGTCCCTTTGACACAAATAGGGCACCAAGGACAAACCAAAGAAATGACTCCACCAGAGTCTAGATTGCTGATCCAATGAGTTTATTGGGGTGGCTTGCAGGTGCATGGGTGACTGGAAGACAGCTGTATCCCCAAAAAAGCCCACTCCCAGCATAGATGTAATACATGAATGAGGCTTCATTGAAGTTCTCCACACAGCATTCAGACAGATGCATGGACGCTCTGTCTGTCCTGTGTATCCACCTTTCCTGGCAATTGGTGATTGCTTGTATATACTTGGAAAGGGCCTCGTGGGTCTTATGACTCTCTGGGCTTCTTGTACCTTGTAGGCTTCATAAACTACACCTTTCATTAGCTTTCTATATCTTATGAGCGCACCACCCCCTCTTTCCAGGAAGAAGTATTTCAATTCAGAGGAAATATAGACAACACTCTGCCCCTTCCTCCTGCTCTTTTGTTTGTCTGTCTGTCTGTCTTAACCCCTTCTTCAACGATGGCCCCAGAGCCTCAGAGGGTCTGATCTAGGCGGGTAGTGTCTTAGTTAGGGATTCCATTGCTGTAATATAACACCATGACCGAAAGCAACTTGGGAAGGAAAGGGTTACTTCATCTTGTAACTCACAGATCACAGTCCACCCCTGAGGGAAGCTAAGGCAGGGACTCGAGACAGGAACCCGGAGGCAGGAACTGAAGCAGAAGCCATGGCAACATGCTGCTTACTGGATTGATCCTCACAGATCATTTATCTCACTCCCTTACATGGCTCAGAACAGGAGCGGCACTACCCACAGTGGACTGGGTCTTTCCCGATCAACTAGCAATTAAGACGGCAGCACCCTGCGGTCTTGCATATGGGCAATACCGATGGATGGAGGTGTTTTCTCAGTTGAGGTTCCTTCCCACTTGACTCTAGCTTGTGTCCAGTTGACAAAAAACTAACCAGGACAGGTGGTTATTTTCTGCCAACTCACTGGACCACAGCAGTTGTCACTTACTCTTTTTTTCAAGACAGGGTTTCTCTGTGTAGCCCTGGCTATCCTGGAACTCACTCTGTTTACGGGCTGGCCTCGAACTCACAGAGATCCGCCTGCCTCTGCCTCCCGAGTGCTGGGATTAAAGCCATGCTCCACTACCGCTCAGCCTGTCACTTGTTCTTAACAGCTAGTTTTAAGTTTCCACAATAACCACCACCCACAGCAAAAAAGAAATTCCCCTCCATAACTAAGGCTGACAGCAACAGTAATCTATGGATATAAGCATACATGTTTAGAAGGCAGTTTGATAGGCATATCATACGCATTTAACAGCAGCAATAGATTCCCTGGACCTTGGATCCAGGAGCTTCTCCGGCCACAAGTTTTTGTCCTGACTTATAAAGTACTCAACGTGAGTGCTCTCCTGTGCAAGCAGTGAGTCACACCCATAAAGGCTGTGTCACTGTCGTACCACATCTTACCTGGCATCTTGGTAGTGTAGCCTGCAGGGTCAATAATGGCAGGACTGTCGACAATCCCCCCCTGGCAGATCAGCCCCATCCTTGCTTCCCTCTGTCCTTCAGCCAAAGTGTTTGGTGTCTTCAACAATAAGAACTTGCCATCCAGTTCTGGAAGGCAACCAACCGCAGTGGCAATACCATTTATGACTTAAGGGACCTCAGAGGCTTCCCCGGCCAATGACTTACAGGGTGGTAACCAACCTCTTGCACTAAGACTCTATTCAGTAACCTTACGGCTTTTGGGTGTGCCTCTTCCACCCACAGTGTCTTCACTCAAGCTCTTTAATTGCTGCTTTTTTTTTATGGTTCTTCCAGATGCCTTTCCAAATCTGTAAGATATTCAAGGTTTAGCATTATATAATGAAACTTTTTATAGAAGATAGACAGCCGCTCTGAAGGCCCACTACCATCTGTTCCAAACAAGTGCCAATTGGTCTTGAGAGTCAGCAGCCAAGGGCACAGTTAAAATAAAACGTTAGCAAGCCCCAAGGCCACATGAAAGATGTCACCGCTTACATCTGTTGTCATGTCAGTGAGCCGTGTTGGGTACAGCAGTATGGATGGAGGAACACTATCCCATCCAGCTCTCCGTGATCATCTTAGTCAGCGTTCTATTGCTATGAGGAGACACTGTGACCACTGCAACTCCTACAAAAGAGAGCATTTAACTGGGGCTGGCTTACAGTTTCAGAAGTTTAGTCCATTATCATCATGGAGGGGAGTACAGTGGTGTGCAGGCAGACAGGGTGCTGGAGAAGCAGCTGAAAATTCTACATCCGATCTGCAGGCAACAGGAAGAGAGAGAGACTAGGCCTGGCTTGGGCTTCTGAAACCCCAAAGCCCACCCCCAGTGACACACTTCCTCCAACCATTCCAACAAGGCCACAACTCCTAATCTTTCTCAAGTTAATGCCACTCCCCGATGACTAAGCATTCAAATATAAGAGCCTATGGGGTGGGGTGAGGGGCATTCTTATTCAAACCACCACAATAATCCACCATAATTTTCAACAAGTCATTTCATCTCCTTATCCTGGGTCTGTCGTCGTTGTGTCCGCCCCCATCCCACCCCCACCCCCCACCCCACCCCCCCACTGTGGGTCCGTTATGCATCCATCTGTATCCAATGAGTTCCACAAGGCTGACTTACACTGCTTGGCCAGCCTAGAGTGTCCAAGCCATGTTCTTTCTGTCACTGGTGCTGGCTCCCCAGCTGAGCTATCTGTCCAGCCCTCATTCACTACCCACCACACACACACCTTTAGTGAAGTATTGTTCAAGGTTTAAAACCCCTTCTGGGGCTCACCTGGATAGCATGTAGCTTCCTGTCATCCCTACCCCCTACCCCCGGCTCAACACAAATCCTGTCACGTTTGCATTCAGGTGACCCAGGCAAGCCCCATGGTCTGCTTTCCTTATTTGTTCGCACTTTCCTGATGACTCTACCTTATAAGCCCAACTTACATTCCATTCTAAATCGTTCAGCTTGTCAGAGCCTCTGCATTGTAAAGACCTACCACGGGGCCCAGCAGAGCCACCGGGCCCCACACCAGTCCTAAGATCCCTGCTGCTTAGCTTCTTCTGACTGCTTCTATCTGGCTCAGTGAGAGCCTAGTATGGCTCATCCATACCAAGGCCCCTCAGTAATGCCTACCTTTCCTTTGCTGTCTTCCAGACCTTGATATTTGTGGGGATCTCGGCTAGCATTAACCCTGTGTCCCTAATGGCTCATAAGAACCAGTCCATCAGAGACTAGTCCCAGATCATTCAGCGTCTGTCTAAAGGGCAATGGGTAGCTATGCTACTGTTTCTGCTTCCACAGGCCTCGGACTAATCTCATTCACCCTGGTGTCCCACAGGCTCATGAGCCAGCCCGCTGTGAAGGCGCTTTCATTTCCTGTTTACAAGTCCTTCCCGATCCAAACAGCTCAGATGCGGCGCATTCTCTGATCATCGTGGCCTCCCATACTAGGCCATTATGGAGGTCCCCATCTGCACGTTGAAAAGTGAGCTTTCTCCTCCTCTGTGCTAATGATTGGACCTATAGGGTAGCTTCTATCGTTTCTACCTCACTCTTGCCACTCCCTGTCCCCGACTGTCTGATGCTTCTCATGAGTTTCAAGTTTGGGGATTCCAGGAAAAGCTATAGCATAGATCTAATTTAGATTACCTTTTCCTTGCACCCCACCAGCTGTAAGAAACAGCAGGGTGATGCCTCCACCTCACCCTCCACTTTTTCTGTCAAATACGAGGCTAATGAAGACAATAACATCATCACCTCTTTTGCTCTCAGTTCTTCTCATTCGGGCAGATTCTCCTGGACAGACAGCCCACCCTCAGCTGCATGTCTGATGACCACAGCAAAGTCACACAACTGTTGCCACAATGTATTCAGAATCCCAGCTCAAAACAACTGCTCTAGGAGATTGCTATATCCATCATTTATTGAGCTCAGATAAGGCATCAACAATAAACAAAAGTAATGATTCCACCCTAGTCTAGCACAGGTGAGAGCTTACCCACAGCAGTAAGGGCAACTTATGGGCAGGCATACCACTAAAGAAAATGTCTCCCCTTCAACAACCAGCAACAGTTCATCTATTCTTAGAGAGGGATTCGGCCTCATGCATCTACTGTACTCTCTCAAACTACTCATGCCTCTTTATGATGGAATATTAGTGGGCCCAAGCCTATGAGGAAGTAATCACAGTTCTTTTAATTTCAAGATAGCCATGGTCATGCTATGCCCAGAGGAAGCGTTTTACAATACCACCCTACATTACGTAGAGGAAGATGGCCAGCCTGGACCACCCCATTCCAGCCCCAGGTTGCTCCACCTTAGGATAGCTTATTGCCCACAGCAGGAGACACACAACTGCCACTACATCAAAAAGGCATACTGTCCCATACCACATGCAAAGGAAGCCTGAGATGCTCCACCCTCAGGTGCATCAGTCTTGACAAAAAGGCTTGTAAATCGCATAATCCATGCGACTGCTCCTACCCAATCCATTTGTGTTCTATCTATTTTTCATTGGGTACCAATTTTGCTGAGTACATTTTTCAGGGGATAAGTGAACAAATATCTATTCATAATATATATTATATATTATATAATATTATATAATTATATTAATTTATAACTGTTAGAATTCTGCCCTCACTCCAGCTGCATGACCTCACACGCGCAGTTCAGGAGTAAAGCAAAGGGTCTTGCATCTTACATCATCAGTGTGAGTTGACAACTACGTCTGTGCGGCGTGGTCACGCAATCAGCGCATGCATGGTGTAGCTCCATAAGTCCACCTGTGCGTGTTCACCAGGAACCCTTAAAAAGCTGGACGCAGCCGGGAAGTGGTGGCGCACGCCTTTAATCCCAGCACTCAGGAGGCAGAGCCAGGCGGATCTCTGTGAGTTCGAGGCCAGCCTGGGCTACCAAGTGAGTCCCAGGAAAAAGGCGCAAAGCTACACAGAGAAACCCTGTCTTGAAAAACAAAAAAACAAAAAACAAAAAACAAAAAACAAAAAAAGCTGGACGCAGACCTCTCTCTCTCTCTCTCTCTCTCTCTCTCTCTCTCTCTCTCTCTCTCTCTCTCTCCCCCATCTTTCTCTCTGCCCTCTGCACATGCTCCTGTCCCAGGCCTGGTTCTTCTCCCCCACCCCTCTTCCTCCTAATAAAGCTCTAAAACTAATACTGGGTTCTGCCGTGACCATGACCTTTCTACACAGTAACCAGAGCTGCCACCAGTGCCGTTTATCATTCATTTCAATAACTATATATAATTTATATATAAAACAATATCATATATTATATATGATGTATACATATAATACACACACACACACACACACACACACACACACACACGGCAGTCTAGCTTGGTAAACTCTAACAAGGAATTTAGTGGGGTCACATGGTGGCTTAAAGGCAATGGCACCACCAAAACATCCATGCAGCACGGGTGGCCACTGACTAAACCTGCAACACTAAATTCCCTGTGCAGCTGCAGGCAGCTGCACTGAAAAGCCCCCGCCCCAATTGCTTACCCTCCGTATAACCACAGCAAGGGGACTCAGGAGTCCCACAGCTTTCTAAGCTGTGCTGTGAGCTTCCTGAGGGTGATACATTTCTCCAGCTTCTGGGTTCTTTTCAGCCCCATCCTCTCTCCAGAAGAGGATGTTTCAATCTGAAGGAAATAGCTATACCATACCTTGGGGTGAGTAGATCCTAAGAAGGCAATTACTTCTCAGTGTGGGCAGAAGCAAACAGAGACATGGAAACCTGATCTGCTTGCTGCTGAGTGGGGAAGCCAGAGTGGGTTAAGTGTGGTTCCCACACACGCTTCTCCCATTGTCCTCCCTTCCTTCCTCGCTGCCTGCTATCAGCCACGGGATGAAGACAGCACAGCTGAACCAAGGACATTGTGCTAAGTGAAATAAGCCTGCTATAAGATGCATCTTGTTTGATTCCACTTATATGCGATACATGATCAAAATAATGGGCTTGGAAGGAGGAAGCAGTGAAGAGTTATTATCTACTGAGCACAGAGTTTTAGTTTGGTGGTGGTGGTGGGTTTTGTGTGTGTGTGTGTGTGTGTGTGTGTGTGTGTGTGTGTGTGTTGTTTTGTTTTGTTTTTGTTGTTGTTTTGTTTTTTTAGACAGGATTTTTCTGTGTAGCCCTAGCTTGTCCTAGAACTCACTCTGTAGCCCAGGCTGGCCTCCAACTCACAAAGATCCTCCTGCCTCTGCTTCCTGGGTGCTAGGATTAAAGGCATGAGTCTCCACACCTGGCTCAGAGTTTTAGTTTCACAAGATCAACAGTTCCATGGGTGACTGGCAGGGATGCTGACAACACACCACTGCATAACATGTTTTAAAATGGCTACAACAGTCATCTAGTGTGTGCAATTCACACTTTATAAAAGCCAGGCCTGGCAGCACAGGCCTGTAATCCTAGTTACTTAAGACACTGAGGCAAGAGGATAACAGGTTCAGGGCTAGCTTGGGCTACAGAGTGCCCTTGTCTGAGAGACTATCCTGAGAAGCATAGAGAGACCTTGTCTGAAAACAAAGGTTGAAGAAAGGAGAGCTAGAGTTATAGTTACATGATGGGGCATTTGCCTAGCATGCATGAGCCCCAGGTTCAGCCCCTGCTACTAGCAAAGTCTTCAGTGGTTGTGGTGGCAGCCCAGGAGTGTGGTAGCTGATAGCATGAGCTCTGTAGTCAGAATGCTCATGTTACCTGTCTAACCTCAGGTAAGGCTCTTAACTTATTGTGCCTTGTAGTTGTTTATTTTACTCTTTACTCTTTTGGGGGCCCGCCACCCAGCTCCCAACTTTCCTTCTTATTTCGTGTCTGGCTGTGTGGCTGTGTGGCTGGCCCCTGGAGTCCTCCTCTCCTCCTTTTCTCATTCATTCTTCTCCCTCTCCCTGGATTGCTCTTCCTATTTATTCTCTCTGCCTACCAGCCTCACCTATCCCTTCTCCTGCCTTACTATTGGCCATTCAGCTTTTTATTAGACCTATCAGGTGTTTTAGACAGGCAAAGTAACACAGCTTCACAGAGTTAAACAAATGCAACATAGAGGAATACAACACATCTTTACATCATTAAACAAATGTTACACAGCATAAACAAATGTAACACATCTTAAAATAATATTCTACAACAGTGCCTTAATGTTTTCCTTTTCTATATCCACAGCATGAAGATAAGACTACTAAGTAAATGATGTCTTGTAGGGTTGTGTGAGTATTAAATGAATCAATACACTTAGAATAGTGTTTATCACATAGAAGTATACTTTCTAAGTATTATTGTCTTAGGGTTTCTATTGCTGTGAAGAGATACCATGGCCACACCAACTCAAATAAAGGAAAACATTTAATTAGAGCTGCCTGACAGGTTTAGAGGTTTAGTCCACAGCGTCATGCTGGGAAGCATGGTGGCACACAGGCAGACATGGTGCTGGAGAAGGAGCTAAGAGTGCCACATCTAGATTGGCAGGCATCAGTAGGAAGAGAGAGTGACACTGGGCCTGGCTTGAGCATCTGAAACCTCAAAGCCCAACCCCAGTGACACATTCCTTCCAACAAGGCCACACACCCTAATCCTTTCAAATAGTGCCACTCTCCATTAGCCTATGGGGGCCATTTTCATTCAAAGCACCACAATTATTATTGAAAAAGGTTTTCATAGAATATATTTGATCATGTTTTTCCTTCCCCAAACTCCTCCCAGATCCTCCCCACCTCTTTTCTTTACTCACCCAACTTTATGTTCTCTCTCTCTCTCTCTCTCTCTCTCTCTCTCTCTCTCTCTCAAACCCACAAAAACAAAAATCAAAGTAAGCAAAAAACAACAACAACAAAAAGTAAAAATGCCAAAATAAAACATGCCCCCCCCCAAAAAAATGGAGTTTGTTTTGTATTGGCCAACTATTCCTGGGCATGGGGCCTGCCCTAGATTGTGGTTGATATACCCAGTGGCACTCCATTTTCCCCTTTGCCAATGGATATCAATTGTAGATAGCTTCTTGGTTAGGGGTGGGACCTCATGTGCACATCCTTCTATCCGAGCTGGGACCCCATCTGGCTTGAACATATGCAGGTCTTGTGTGTGCTTCCACGGTCTCTGTGAATGCATATAAGCATCGGTCCTGTTGTGTGTGGAGGACACTGTCCTTGGAGTCATCCATGGTCTCCAACTCTTACAATCTTTCTGTCTCTTCTTCTGCATAGATCCCTGGGCCTTGGGGCATCCCATTTAGGACTGAGCACTGTAAAGTCTCTCGTTCTCTGCTCATTGTTCACACATGGGTCTCATGTTAATTCCCATCTACGTCAGGAAGAAGATTCAATGATGAGGCTTGATTAAGGCACTGATCTGAATCCACCGTGGCCACGGTGATATGAGTCCCAGCCTAGTGTGGCCACTGAGGCCACAGTGGTATAAAGTGTTTCTGTGGGTCATCATTGACACAAAGGAATGGAGATGGGCTAGAAGGAAAGGTTGTAAGGGGTGGCAGGAAAGAACTAGGGGGATCCTGGGTCTGCACCAAGAGGCAGAATCCCCAGGGAATGGAAGCAAGGTCACGGATCAATTTCCAAAAGCCACTGAACTGTAGAATAACAATAGTATGTTGTAGCATGAATCTTAGAGAGTCTTATTAATAAAATCAAACCCGGGGCCAGTTATTGGGGTGAAATGCTGGATGGTCAGAGAGACAGAACAAGCCACAGCTAACCTCACCTGGCCAGCTTCTCAGCTGGTCTTGTTTCCTCAGACTGGAAGCTTTTGTGTCCTCATCCCAATGGCTCTCAACTGAACTGTGCTGCT
Organism: Peromyscus eremicus; assembly: GCF_949786415.1. Classification (NCBI taxonomy): domain Eukaryota; kingdom Metazoa; phylum Chordata; class Mammalia; order Rodentia; family Cricetidae; genus Peromyscus; species Peromyscus eremicus. Next base: position 39,549,464 of record NC_081422.1, on the reverse strand, counting down.
CAAAACCTAAAAGCTTAACCAGCCAAATGCTTAACCAGACCAAATGCTTCTAGTTTCTGGTCCTCACGCCTTATATATCTTTCTGCTTCCTACCATCACTCCCTGGAATTAAAGGCTCGCTTTCTGGGATTAAAGGCATGTGTCACCATGCCTGGCTGTTTCCAATGTGGCCTTGAACTCACAGAGATCCAGAGGGATTTCTACCTCTGGAGTGCTAGGATTAAAGGCGTGAGTGCCACCATTTTCTAGCCTCTGTATCTAGTGGCTGTCTGTTCTCTGACCCCAGATAAATTTATTAGGGTATACAATATTTTGGGGAATACAATACCACCACAGTATGTAAGTCAGAGGGATAGCTGGAGTTAAAATAATCTGTCATTCTTAAGTTATTCAAATAGTCAATATTCAAGTATTAAATATTGGCTCAAGTTATAGTCCATACAATTTGTGCACTCTAAGTAGCCAAAGGTTAACTATCAAAAGAACGGAAATAAAGTCTTTTACTTCCAAAACAATAAAAGAAGAAATAGATTTAAAAAAACAAAAAGTCAAGCAATCTCAAAATAAGGAGGAGGAAGGAACACTAAGGACAGAGAGTATGGATTCATTGTTTACTGAGAATGGTGACTGGAAAGTTACCAATAATCATAGTAAATGTTAACCTCACCCACTGATAATGGGATAACCAACCTTGAGGGAAGTTGCTATAAATTTAATCTTGAACTTCCTTGTGTTGCAGACTTGGTCCTGGTCTGTTGCGAGTAGAAGGAAATTAGACCACAGAGGGCAGGCCCGTGAAGGGCGTATGGAACCTTCACCCTTGAGGGTGTAGTTCTCAAGGCATTTCAGTTAGTTCCCACAAGGAGTTTGTATAAAAGGAGTAAGTTCAGCTTCTGAATCTCTTTGGCTTCCTGTCTCGCCATGTGACCTCTCCCTTTGCTCAGAGCTGACCCCCTTCCTAATTCTTGCTATGTTGTAAGGAAGCCAGTGGTCCCTGAATAAGGCACTGGCATCATGTTGTTGGACCGTCCAGGCTGAAATGAACCTCTTTATTTTATAAAATATCCAACCTTGGGTATTTTGCTATTTTAACACAAAACAGGACCCATATGGTGTGATAAGAGAACTGACTCTCACAAACTGTCCTCTGACTTCCACACATAAGTCCAACTGGACACACACACACACACACACACACACACACACACACACACACGTAATTTTAATTTCTTAATAAAAATAAGGAGAAAATAAATGAGCTGGATAGAATACACCAACTGTATTGGTCAGTTTTCTATCACTATATTATAATACCTGAGGTAACTAACTTATAAAGAGAAAAGAAGTTTTTGGCCCACAATTTTGGAAGTCCATAATCAGTTTTTTGCTTTGGGCCTATGGTAAGGCAGCATATCACACAGAAACACATAGCAGAAGAGGAAGAGGAGGGTGCAGAGGTACCTTAATCTCATTTGAGGGCATCCCCATAATGACCCAAAGACCTCAAACTGGCATCATCTGTTTGCACTTCTGTAGAAGGTCATTCTCGTAGAGAAAGAATATAGGTATGCAGGGGAGGCTGAAAAAGAACGAGTCAGCAGGATAGCATCAGAAAAGGAAAATATCAGAGGCACTGGGGCCAGAGCTAAGCTAGTAAGTTAGACTGGAAAGTTCTGAGCCAAAGGGTGATGTCATTGGATTCCTCATAGTTTTCCCAAAGTAATAATCCACTTACAATGATAGTCACCATGTTGGTGCACACTTCTGCCAGTGTTGACAAACACGTACAGGCAAGCAGCCACCACAGTGGCTCCACCCTCCCCGAAAAGTCTCCATGCCAGCCCTTCCCTATCCGTAGCCCATGGCACTCACTGTTCTGTTATCCATCTGTCTCTGTAGTTTGCTTGTCTAGAACATTATAGAAACAGAACTATGCAATAGGTGACGGTTCAACTTCAATGTCAGCTTGATGGAATTTAGGATCACCATGGAAACAAGTCTTGGGAATGTCTCTGCCTGGTTATCAAGATTAGGTTCCTGGAGGAGGGAAGAGCCACCCTAAACGTGGGCAGCATCATTCCCTGACATGGGAGTCTAGGACTGAATGGAAGGAAAAAGCAAGCTGAAGGGAAGCATCCATCGCACTCAGCTTTCCGACTGCGCATGCAGTGTGACCAGCTGTCCCTTACTCGTGCTTCCTTGCCTTCCCTGATGCAGGGGACTGTATCCCTTAGAACTGTGAGCCAAGCTACCCTTCCTTCCTTCCTTCCTTTCTTCCTTCCTTCCTCCCTTCCTTCCTTCCTTCCTTCCTTCCCTCCTTCTTTCCTTCAGGAATTCTGTCCCAGTGAGAAAGTGAATGATACAGCACCATTTTTTTTAAGACTTTAGTTTTTAGAGAAGTTTTAGATTCACAGAAAAACTGAGCAGAGTGTAAAATAATTTCCCATATACCCTCTCCATACACACACAGCCTTAGATATCCACGTCCCTCACCCGAGTGAGACAGTGGTCACAACTGATGAAGTAGAGACCCTCTTGGCATCCGAATTCCTTCTCTTAGCTCACTGTTGTTTGAGATCAGCCCTTGTCAGCCCCTGGCACTGTTCCTCCCTGAGGGATGTTCACTGCAGGCATCTGTGACAGGACGCTTACCCAGTGCTGACTTGCCCCCCAGAGGCCCATGTTCTGGAAACTTCGTCCCTAGTGTTGTAGGGTTGGGGTGTGATAGAACTTCAGTTGGGCCTCGTGGGAGGTAATTAGGCCATGGAGGCTCCATCCTCACGAATGGATTAATAACACTGCTTGGGAGTGCCTCAAGAGTGGGTTGTTCTAAACCAGACTAGCTTCTCCCCCGAACCTCTCTTCACACACTGCTTGTCTCTTCAACACTTACTTTGACCATTGTAATGCCATCTACCAGAAGGCCCTGGCCAGAATCCAGCACATCCCAGTGTCATACTCTCTGACCTCCAGAACTGTGAGCTAAATAAAACTCTTTTCTTTATATATTAGTCAGCGTCTGGTGTTTCGTTATAGGAACACAAGACAACATGTTACATATACTTACCAGTCCAAAGACATTTATGTTATTTCTTGCTTTGGATAATAACAAAATAAAATGTCTAAAAACACCTCTGAATGAGTTTTTATAAGAATGTATATTTTCATGAGTTTCTTCCAACAAGAATAGAGCGACGGGAAAGGAATGGATCTGCTTCCCACCCCACCCCCCAAGCAACTGAAACACTAGGGAAATACCTCAACATCTTTAACACACAGATGGGACAACCTAAGTCAGTGAGGCCTGAGAGAGGAGAACAGAGGAAGGGAGCTTTATCATCGCCACATTCAGGGAGTGTTCTGTGGCAGGGTCCCACAACCTCCAGGAAATAAGGAGAACTTCTGTCATAGTCATTTTTCAATTGCTGTGACAAAGCACCAAGACCAAGGCAACTTATAGAAGAAATCGTTTATTAGGGTTTATACTTTCAGAGGGTGAGTCCATGTCCATCATGGCGGGGAGCATGGCATCAGCCAGGCATGCACCGGAGCAGTAGCTGAGAGCTTTTATATTGATCCAAAAGTTAGAGCTGACTGGGCCTGGTGTGAAGTTTCAAAGCCCATCCCCATTGACTCACTTCCTCCAACAAGGCACCTCCTAACCCTTTCCTAATAGGTCCACCAACTGGGGACCAAGTATTTAAACAGATGAACCTATGGGGCCATTCTCATTTAAACCACCACAGAGATAGAGCTGGAGGTCAGCGAAGCCAAAGCAGATGAAGTTCAGCAGACAGAGAGACAGAGATGAGAGAGCATCACAGGAAGAGAGCTCCATAGATCCCTAAGGAATCGCTGAAGTGCTTGGCTACCTGTAAAGCATGCCTGAAGCTGAGAAAACCAACCCGAGAAGCCAGCTCAGCCCTCTGCGCCTCGGCTCCCTCACCTCCCTCACCAGCAAGGTGGGGGTAGTTGTGTCTACATCGTGAGAACCCCATGAGGATTATATGAGGCAACATGTATGAAACAACTTCAAATTAGAGGGTATTAGAGGAAAAAAATCCCCAGAGCTGGCATGGGACCAGAAATTGTTCACATTGTTCACAACTAGAATGAATGGCAATATGTGGGCATTCATAGGAGACGAGGAAGAACATGAAAAGCTGTTGCCTGGGCTGTGACTGTAAGATTGACATTGCCAAGGGAAGCTGAATCCATAATATGTTTTTGGCATAGAGCTGAGGGCTCCTGCGAAAGGGGTGGGGGAGGGGGGCAGTTAAGGAGTTAATGAAAAGTAGGCGTCATGGTGGCGTAGGACATTTTGTCCTAGAGGACTGGGTGAGTGGGGAACAGTGGGGATGAACACCTCAGAATGAGGTGAGACCATAAGCGTAGTTTTGGACTGTTGTCATAACCACATCAGTCACCATGTCACTTCCTAACATGAGCTCTGCCTCAGACAGTTGACCGCCCCTGTCGACCAGGAGCAAGAGGTGTAAGTTCGACCTCTTCTCTGCTTGCCTTCCTTCTGGCTGGCTTGGCCTCGGTGGGAGCTTAGCTCCAGGCTCTTCCTGGACACTTGCAGAGCGGTCACCTGGCTCCGACACACCTTACATTTTTACAGCGAACACTTGGTCATTTCTGAAGTGCTTCTTACATGTGGCCTTATTCATAATCTCACAGGCTCCTCACCAAATAGACATAACTCCTCCCTCTCGGCAAGCCAGGGAACTGAGGCACAGAGAGCCGAGCTGACGTCTCCAGGACACTTCGCTGGTGGTTGCTTGTATTGGTCAGTTTTTGTTGCTGTGACAAAAATACTTGAGCCAGCACTCGGGAGGCAGAGGCAGGCAGATCTCTGTGAGTTCGAGGCCAGCCTGGGCTACAGAGTGAGATCCAGGACAGGCGCAAAGCTACACAGAGAAACCCTGTCTCGAAAAAAACAAAAACCAAAAAAAAAAAACCAAAAAACAAAAAACTTGAGCCAATCAGCTTAAGGGAAGAAGGATTTCCTTTGGCTCAGGTGTTGGAGGTTTTAGCCCATGACAAGGGAGAAACATCATGGTAGGTAGAAGGGCATGATAGGAAAGCTGCATACCTTATGGTGGCCAGGAAGGGAGGAAACAGTCAAAGATGAGGCAGGGCATTCCAGGACACATCCCACTGTCCTGCCTCCTCTGGGCCCCACCTCCTGGTCTCCACCCCCTCCCAATAATTCCATCAAGCCGTGAACCCATTAAGGGATTAACCCACTGATAGGGTCAGAGCCCTCATGATCCAGTTCCTTCCCCAAACTCCTCCTCTGAACGTTGCACTCAATATATGTTTACGGTGACATTTTCTATCTAAACCATAACAATGGCTGTGTCAGTTAAATCTTTTGGGTGGGATGCAGATTGAAGCCGGGCCTTGCACATACCAGACAGGTACTCTCACGATGGTTAATCCTGTGTGTGTGCACACATGCATGTGTATATGTTGTGTATGTGTGTGTGCAGATGCACATGTGTGTGTGGGGGGGTGTAGTGCAAGTACACATGTGGAGGCTAGAACAACAAATGCCTGTTGTTTCTCAGTGCCACTCATCTTTTTTTTTTTCTAGACAAGGTCTCTCACTGGCCTAGAGCTTGCTGGCCAGTGAGCCCCAGGGGTCCACTTGTCTCTAACTCTTGGGTGCTGGGATTGTGAGAGTGCACCACCACACCTGGCCTTTTTTGTTGATGAGTGTTCTGGGACCCTAAGGGGGGTCCTTATGCTTGCAAGATCAGCACGTTAGCAACACCCCTTCTTCAGGCTCTCCACCCCTACCCACCCCCACCCCCGTTAGCTTTTGTAGCCAGGTAGAAATCTACTTCAGATGGATGCTGTCCTGTGGCTCCAGAATTGTTTCTAAGGCCATCGGCTCACAGAGTCTAGCATGAATCCCAGTGTTAAAGGGACTCCTTTCCAAAGGACCAGAATTAAAACAACACAAATGTCTCAGGTAGGTCAGAAACCCCGAGGCATTTGACACGTACCATCTCACCCGAGCAGGTAACATTTTCAACACAAGTGGACTAAAGGTCAGAGAAGGTAAACTGGTCAGCGGGGGGAAACGAAGCTGGAGCTCGACTCCCAGGCAACCCAAAATAAAACTCTCAAGTCCCAAATCATTAAAAAATAATTTTTATTTCATCCAAAGCAAAGCTAAATCCAATTCTACAATGCAAAAACGTGTTGTAGAGGCAAGACAACCTAATCGAATTCAATCTGTGCTTAAACACAAGTCAGTGGTGGGCTTGTGCACGTTGGGGCCTCATAGAGGCACCATGGACCTGAGGCACCCACAGCCCATCACTATATTGTTTGATCTATGAAGTTATATAGGAAAATTGACTATGGGTACTGCCATCCAAGCCAGAGGAACAAACCATGCATATGATAGTCAGAAGCACTGCATACCCAGTGGGGGATGGGAGAGCAGGGACTCCAATCTGGGACAAAGTAAAGTGCAGCAAGCTAGAGGACCTCCCCACAAATCCTTCTTCTTGGCATCCCTGCCCAGCCCTCCAATGGCAGCTGACTGTGACCCTGAGATGGAGTCACCCAGTGGAATCCAGGAGCACGGCTGTTCATTTCTGTCTCTTACCCTTCCCCAGCCTCCAGCTCAGGCTGTGGAAAGTGCAGGGTCCCCCCCTCCCCCCATCTCCCATCACTAGCATGCACAGCCCACCCACTCAGTCACACCTCTGCAGACTGACCAGGCACACCTTGCCACACACCACAGGCCACAACCACTCCGCACAAGTGCACCCTCAAATCCCACCATCTGAAGAATGCTCTTGCCTCCCAGGCTCCACAAAAGCTGGTCAGCCAGGTGTGTGAAATTCTGCCCCCCTCCCAGTCCATCCCTCTCGCGGGCCCTCCGGCATGGCAGGCTGGTTCCAGTCGCCTTCTGCTCAGTTTCTACACAGAGGGATCTGGGCCCTCGAATGCAGATGTCTATTTGGAGGTCAAGGATGAGGAGGGACTTGTGCTTCATCTTTGGTCTCACTGACATCATTACCAGCGTGGGTCCGGGTTTCCCAAAGTCAACTGCATAAGAGGTTCTGCAGCCCAGTGGTGCAGGGAACAGCCTCAGCCACCCTGAGATCACTACTGAAAACGTGCCTGCATGAGGGTCTGGCTGGGGGAAATGGCTTTGTGAGCATACATTCTAATGCAATCCGTGGCGATGTCTGCACAGGCATCAAGCTAGCACTAGGACCGGACATCCCTTGTGAAGAGGACCAAGTTTTGTGCTCTTAATCCCTATCCATTCAATGTCAGTAGGTATTGCAGGCATTGGGATAACAACAATAAAAAATTACCCCCATAGTCCCAATCACCTCCATCAAAAAAAAAAAACCAATGCCGTGGACTAGATGCTTAGCATCAGTTGGAGCCACGGTTCCTATGGTAACAAAAGGAAGAGGAAGAGTGTGAGGTGTATGCGTGTTAGAGGGATGAGGACATGACAGACGTGGGACCATCTCCAGTTATAAGCCTTGTTTCCCAATGCCTTTCCAAGCCAAGCGAAAACAAAACAAAACAAAAAAACCTCGCCAAGCCTCACCACAGTCCTGTGAGGTAGGTATTATTTCACCCTTTGGGTAGATGGGAGAAGCTGCAAGGGCCGCCTGTAAGCCCACAGTGACAGGGAGAGGGGCAGGGTGGCACCCTTCCTCTCTCGTTCCCTACGCCTTTGCTTCCTCTCACAAAAGCAAGAGGAGCCACAGCACTTCGCCTCTTCCAGTGTCGGGGAAGAAAGCAGTGTTACATGAAGGCAGCCGGAAGTTTCCTGAACGGCTGGAGGCTCTGGTGCCGTGTTTGATCTCAGAGCCTGGTTACTCTGAGCAGGGTGTGGGGTCACACCTGTCATCCCAGCACTGGGGTGATGGAGGCAGAAGATCAGGAGTTCAAGGCCAGTCTTGGCTATGTAGGAAGTCGGAGGCCAGCCTGGGCTACATGAGACTCTGTCTCAAATAAATGAATAAGAAGCAGGAGAAGGGTAAAGAAGGACAGGAGGAGAGAAGGCAAGGACCTGTGAGCTCCTTGGCTTGGGCAAGAGACACTAGCTATGGCCACAGGCACCCTACAGGCCCTACCGTTCCTTTCACTCCCGCTTCCAATTTGGGGTAAGCCTTCAGCCACTCCTGGGCAGAAGTCTTCACACTCCCTGGAAAGAGGACTGGTCTTCATCTTCCGGGGACCCAAGAGTATCAGAAACCTGGTGAGGAAGAGGGATTTGGGGTGCCCCCTGTTATCACATCTCATATATCACAGGGACCCCCAAAATCAAGCCCATCTGAAGGTCCCACATCTGATACCATCCCATCTCCATGTCAAAGACAAGGATGAGACACCCCACAGGTGTCTCCAAGACTGCCCTCAGCCATAGGGCCATTGTTAACACAACTCCAGCTTCGTGGCCTCCTCCATGACCTCGGGGAGGGGAGCTGGGGACCCCCACCACTGTCACAGCAGACTGTACAATTAAGTCAGGAAGTGTGAGCCAAAGGGAAATGGGGTAAGAACCAGGACTCAGGGAGCTAAGGCACAATCTAGTCCCACACTCGAGGGGTGTGCAAACCGGCTCTGCAGGAAGTAAAGAGGAGGCGAAAGTGCCCTCTCCCTGCTCCTCCTCAACCTCAGGCTGGCAGAGGAGCTGGCCCAGCTGGGCAGAAAGCGACTGGAGAAGCCAAGGGCCTTCTCATCTGGAAACAAGGGTCCCTGAGGCAAAGGCAGGCCCAGGGCTGGGGGTGGAGGGACCTGGGGCAGGGAAAGGTCAGGCATGCTGGAGGGACATCGGAGGAGCAAAGGTACAGGATGGGAGGTCCTAAGAAGCCATCCCTCAAGTATGGTGGCAACACCAGCTGTTTCAAGAGAAGGGGAGAACTGAGCTCCAGGAGTGCCAGGGTGGCATGGTCCAGCCATGCCAAGGACAAGGGCTGTCAGTCGCAGAGGGCTGGGATAGACATTCCAAAGGCTGGGAGGTTGGAGACACCATTCTCCCACCCCTGAAACTCAAAGAGCAAAGCCAGAAAAGATGCCTAAAGCACTCCAGTGTTCCAGGTAGAATGGAGGGCACCCCTCGCCCTCCCCCGCCCACCCCCGCCGGCCCCCGGCCAAGCCTCCCCTGCAGCGGCAGCTCAGAGAGCAAAGACAGGCTAGATAGACTGGGACACGTGAAGGCCAGGGCATCCAGTCCTAGCTGGGGAGTCTTCAGATTCAGAGCAGGAAGCTGGACAGGGAGCTGGGACAGTGTGGGCAGGTATTCCAGGGTGGGGGAAAGAGAAAGTTCCCTCGAAAGGAACTTCCGGAAGCCTGATAGCCTTCAAAGCCCAGCTTGCATCTCAGAACTGGCCCCACCTCCAGCAGACTCCACCCCAGAGTTCTAGCCCATTCCCAACATCTCAAGTGCAAACCCTCCATCCATCTCTGAACCCCAGCTTTGGGAGCAGCCCTCTGATCACCTCAATATCCCGGTGAAGGATCAGAAGAAAATGTGAGGGGAACGTGAGGGTTCACAGGGGTGGGAGGTCTAAAGGAGACCCCATTTTCCCAGGTGCCAGGGACCAGCTCTCCCCCGCTGCTCCAGCCCTTCCTTTCTCTTTCTTCAACCTCTGTAGGCTTCCTTCCCCAGCCAGCCCTTGCCCCTGGGAAGCCCTGGCTGGGGAGGGAATGGTAGCGTAGGCTGGGCGGGACAGGATCAGGTCCTTCCTGCTCAGAAAGACGACAGTTTGGGCCAAGCAGCACACGTCTCGGTTGGTGGGTTCTACACACAGGACTCCAGCATCAGTCAGGAAGTGAGGCTCCCTGCGCTGCTTGGCCCCGCAGGACCTCACACTTTTGTGGGTGGCTTCTCCTCTGCCTTGGAGCCGGGTAGGCCATTCTCTGTGTTGTCATTCCCGGAGGAACTCACGAGACATTCCTTCCTGGAGAGGAGGAAAGGGGGGGGGGGGGGAGAAGCTGGTGAGAGGCACAAGAGATGAAGGGTGGGGGCGTGGCTCCCTGTACCCAGTCCTGTGCCCCCTCCCTGGCCTTTTGTTTTTCGTTCTGTTCCAGGGTAGCCCACCTCATTGCCTGTCTTCCCTAGAGCACAGCTTTTGAACGCCTCTTCCCTTCTAATGACTTTTTCTCGCTCTGACTTTGCAAGATCCCTCACCTGCTGCTGCGTTAAAGCTAGCCTGACGCTGTTCCAGAAAATTCTGTGCCTGGACTCATACCCTCTACACCTGCCCATCTTTCTCCTCCTTCCAGCGGAGGTCTTGAACCCAAGGCCTCACACACGCTAGGCAAGCACTACACCACTTAGCTACATCCCTGACCCTGGATGTCTATTTTGATAACTGAACTTACCCTAAGACCTCCTGGGAGGCCAAGTCACCATTTCAGATTATAGTGTAGTTTAGCTAAAGCTTTGGCTTTTGAAACAAGGCCTCACAGTGTAGACTAGGCTGGCCTTGAACTCAAGGAGAACCTTCTAAGCCTGACTCTCAACTACCGGGGTTGCAGGCATGAGCCACTGTGCTCGGCTGTCAGGCCTTGCTTCTGCCTCTCCCGTTTGAATTCTCAGAATTTTTCATCTCCCCAAAAGCGCCTTTCCATTCTAGAGTCTCTACACATGAACTCACATTTTCTGTGATAAAAGAAAAGAAAGCTAGAGCGGGAAGTCTAACTCAGAAAATAAACAGGCTTCCTAAATCCTACGGTAGGCTTCCGCGCGCGCACGTGCACGCCCGCGCGGTGGAAGAGAGACTGATGGGACAGGGAGAGGAAAGAGGACTGGATGGGGAGGAGCAGATGGAGAGAGGTCAGGAGCAAGCCGGATTGGGGCAAGGGCTGTAGGGATAGCAGAGGACAGCACTGGCATCAGAAGCGGGTGGAGAATGAAGAGACAGAGTTGGCACCGCAGGCTGGCAGGGGCAGGGGTAGGTGGAGGGACAGCACGCCAGGTTGATGGAGCGTGGGAGTGACGGAGAGTCCACTCACTTCTTCTCTCGGGTCTTCTTGAGGATGAAGGTGATGAGCTTCTTCAGCAGCAGGATGCAGACCAGAAGTCCGATGACCCCACCCACCACAGCCAGGATGATGAGCGTCACCGTGTTGTCCACTTCTTCCACTGGAGGAGGGGCAGAGCAGGCAGGGGAGAAACTGTAAAGCCGCCACACACAGTCCGAAACTGGCAGCCCTACCTCCAGGCCATGACCCTCTCAGGTCAGCCAAGACAGGAGAGGCCAGAACACGGTGCCTTTCTGGCTAAGCACACCACGGGGCCTGTTCCCTTCACCCTTCCCAGCACCTCTCCCCACACACTCACTCACACACACATATACACACACACACACACACACACACACACACACACACACACACACACACACACAAGACACACACACGAGTTGGGGAATAAATCAGAATGCGACCCACAGCTCCCAGCTTTAAGTCACAAACTTGCTCCTCAGCTATCTCCGCTTTCTCCCCCACTGCTTTCAGACATTCCCCTCTCTGTCACCGTTCCTAGCCAAGCCTCCCTAGGCACCCTGTGAGCCCCCTGGCTTCCCCTCTTCTTATCTACGCAGCACCAATCTTCATTTAATTGCATCGCTCCCTCAGCTGGGGACGGGGTGTGGGGAGGTGGGCAGGCAAAGCTCCCATCCTGGTCACACTGGACCCTCAGCACCCCGAATCACCTCCATCATGTAAAAGGATGGCTGAAAAACCCTATACATAGACAGGTGCCACCTGGGAGGGGCCACTGAGCTAAAACGAGCCGTCTAACTCAGAGCCTGGCACCCAGAAACACTCGGTCACTGCTGGTCCCCTTCCCTTCTCCTCCTGCCAAGGCCAAGCACAGAGCAGAGTGACAGGGATCTAAACATACAGAAGAGGTGACACTCTTTGCAGATGTCACCCCAGACTCAGGAAAGACTGGCTGGCTGACCTCAGGCTCCGCCCTTGGAATAGCCCAAATTCAACTCCTGCTGGCCCATCTCCAGGGACTCCCTGATATGGTCACGAGGTGGGGGCATGCAGAAGGCATTATCTTCCAGGACCCTCAGCTGCAAGGTGCCCAGTCTAGCTTCTCACCTATTTATCCCCTTTTGCTTCTCTGACCACCTCCATGGAGTAGAGGCGTGTGGCTACCTGGCTGCTTATCTTCAGTCCCTTCGCTGTTTCATTGACCTGCCTGTATCCAGTTCCACCGGGGAAGGACCACACCCCATTCTATCTCTTTGGGAAGCATCTGTACCGCTGCTATCCATCTGGGGCTATCATCTGCTTGTCTGAACTACACACTCCTCAAAAAAAAAAAAAAAGAATACTGTGTACTAGTCACAGCATCCTTTACTACAGCACCTGACGGCCACCCAACACTTGCTAACGCAGTCCACATGGAGAGAGTCTTATGCCGCTGACCACTCCCAACTAGCTCCTCTGGCCTTCACAGCCACCCTGGCAGAAGGCAGCCATATGTCCATTTTATGGACTAGGACATCAGGGCTCAAAGACGGTCAGTGCCATTCCCAAGCCACTCCATAGCTGACTTTTTCTGGCTTCCATATGTAACTCCTGTAACTCTTGCAAGTGTGAAGAGAAAGAAATCAGCAGCATGGCCCATTTTGCCATTTCGATGCCACACTGAGATGGGCACCCCCAGTCCTTCCTACCCTACCACCCTCTACCCCGCCCCACTCCATACATTTATCAACCACTTGGAGGAAAATGGTGGCAGAGTTGTTGAGGTCCTTCTCTTTGGGGTTCCTCACAAAGCAGGTGTATTTGCCCGTGTCACTGAACTCCAGGTCACTCAGCAGGATGGAGATGTTGTTCATCTTCTCCTTCGTGGAGCCCTCCAGGGTAATGCGGTCATCGCCCTTCACCTTCACCTTCGGGTCAGACTTCTCATTCTTCACAATGCCGTCTATGAGCTGGGGCAGGGAAAGATCAGCGTGGTCAAATGTCACCCTCCCTTGAGCGTCAACCCTGTCCGTGCCCAGAAAGACCCTGCATTTTCCTCCGTTCTCTCCGCCAGTGGCCACAGCTCTGCCTGACCTGAATTCTGCCTCTTTCAAGCCTGTGTCCTTAAGGACTCCCTGGAAAACAGCACACCGGCTGCTGTTTTCATAGAAGTCTTTTTTCCTCCCCACAGTGCCTCTGCAAATAGCGTGTGTGTGTGTGTGTGTGTGTGTGTGTGTGTGTGTGTGTGTGTGTGTCTGCATATCCCACCCAGCCTTTACTTACACTATACCCTCTACCCCACTGAACCTTTGTCCTTCAGCCAGGACCTGGATTAATGCCACGGCTCTCTCCCTTGGCACCCTCTAAGGCTGCACTTTTGGGACTTCCCCAGTTACTCTGGGAGAAGAACCCCTGCCAGGCTGCAAAGAACTCCATCCACATCTGTGATCAGCTCACCCTTTCTGGCTCCCTCTCCTGCCCTTCCAAGCACAGCCCTCGGCCACTGCTCTTTCCAACAGTTTCTTCCTCCTGATTGCTAAACTATTAAATCCTCTGCAAATGTACAAGTTGCAAGTTTTCCTCCGGACAGGACAACAAAGTCTAGCCAAAATTACCAACAGACCCCAAATTCTGGCATCACCATGGGAACAATCTTCCTGCCTGGACTCTAAGAGAAAGAGCAACAAAGGGTGGGTTCTTGGGATTCCTCATGGTGGAGCTTATCTCAGAAGGGACCAGAGCCAGGGCTTGAAGGCATTCACCAGTGAGAAACAGACAAGTGGGGGGAGGACATGAGCATCCCACTTACAATCCTGTACGTCTCGGTGTTATTGTAGGACCATCTGAAGTAGAGATTCTCGAAGCCAAAACAGCTGGAGAAGGTGCAGGGCAGCAGGATCGCTGAGCCGTTGATAGCGTAGATGGTGGTAGCCTTCCCCACAGACACCTCCAACGGCAGGGACATAGGGAGCAAGAAGAGACCTGTACAAGGGACACAGCCTCCCTTAATACAACCCCACGGGAAGCTCTTTAAGGGTACTCTCAGGCAGAGCAGAGTGGCTTTGCCAGGCAAAGGGGTCTTTGGCATCCTCAGGAGGGAAGGTGGTTCTCTACAATATCTGCACAGCCTGGGCCTCGCTTTTCTAATATCCACTTGGCCTGAATAGGACTGAATTCTGAGCCTCTTAGTGGCCCGTGTGGTACTCAGAATGACCACGAGGGGTCACCCCAACCCAAGGAAAGGAGGATCTGATGGATTTCCCCTCCCACCCACTCCCACCCCCTGTCCTGGAATCTGAGACTCCATCTGTTCACCTGGGTCGGAAGGCAAGTAAGCACAGACTGGAAACTCCCTTTCACCTGCGGGGGGGGGGGGGGGGGCTTCCCTAGATAGGAGCGCACCCCTGGTGACGTTTGGGAGTTGCGGGTGGGGGCCAGAAAGTGGTCAGGTGGAAAGGCGCGACCACCGCAGTCCCCGCACTGGAGCTAGAGACAGAGAGACACTTTAGGGATGGACATTTGCGTGGCTAGTGAATCCAGTGCCTCTGACCACGCAAGGGGATACCGAAGAGAGAAGGACGATGACCGGCCCGCCGTGATGAAACCGTGGCCGCGGGGGACACAGACTGCTAGAATGAGGACACAGGATGGAGCAGGCAGAGTGCAACTCTCGGACTAGCCCATTCGAACCAATTGGGGGCGTGCTGCAGGGTATGGGACTCTGCGTGGCCAGTCCCCTCCCAAACCTCCCGTGAAGCGCGGCTCCTCCCCATCACCGCACAGTCACTCTCCACACCCTCACCCCAGGAACCACAGTGACATCCCCGCGGCCTCCCAACCCCCTCCACAGGACACCCCTCTAACTTCCACACCCCTTCCATAGGATATCCCTCTGCCTGCCCGGCTCCCCTCGCCCACCCTCCGCGGCCTCCCCCACCCCCCAACACTCCCTCCACAGGACATCCTTCTACCCCCCACACCCCCACTGCAGGACATCCCTCTATCCCCACACCCCCACACCCCCACTGCAAGGCATCCCTCTGCCCCAGGAGAAGTGGCCCTCCCCTTCGCCCACTCCTAAGGGCTCTTAAAGAGTCTAATCCTCCTCCTTCCTGCACATTCCTCCTGGAAAGTCCACTGCCTCAAGGTCGTTTCAGGGAAGACGATTCACCACTGAACCTTTCCTTGCTGGTGGGGGAAATGAGCATTCACTCCCATCTTAATTCTCAGGAAAGCACTTTGTTTTCTAACTTAAGTCCCTCATGCTGAGTGGTAAGTCCTTTTCCTCGTTTGGCCCACCATGCTACTGAATGACAGAGAAGGAGCTCAGAGGAGCGCTGGGGGCCCTGCTCCTGCTCTCAAGGGTCCCTTCACCCTACGGCCCAGTAACCCAATCCTGACTCCTGCCATGGTCAGCGATGACAGCAGAGCGGATACTCATGCAGCATTTACTGTGTGCCTGACGCCTTTCCGCCTTCTACTACCCCATCATAGATCACACTGGAGGGGAAGCTAAGCCTAGAGAAGTCGGCGATTCTATTAAGGTCAAGGAGGAAAATGGTTCCAGCATCTCATGCTCCCAAAGCCAGGAAAACCCTCCATACATCCTAAAATAGGTGCATTTGCCCACTGTGGCTCCAGCTCTTGCTAGATGACTTCAATCAGGAACTCTGTGTGTGTGTGTGTGTGTGTGTGTGTGTGTGTGTGTGTGTGTGTGTTTGTGTGTGTGTGTGCGTGTGTGTACAATGCATCAAGACTGTTGCAATGGTTTTGCATGCTGAGAGACGTTAGAATTAACTGGGGACAGGCATAGGCAGGTGTGGGTCGGCCCCTGGAGCTACTGGCTATATGAGTCTTCAGAGCTGGCCTCTCTGTGTAGCTCCCAGGGAACAGTGTGGGTGCAGACCACAATTTGAAAATGACTATGCTAGAGGGCTCCCACACAGTCACCCTCACTTTTAATAGGATGCTAAATGGCAGGTACACTTTTTCTCATCTTACAGACGACAAAATTGAGGCTCAGAGAGGTAAAGTGATTTTCCCAGCAGCCACACAGTGAATGACCTCTTTGGAGCTTAGTACTTACTGTGTGATAGGATGGGTATATTTCATAACTGTGCGCATTTCATCCTTACCTTATGAAGCTGTTATTCCTTTTATTCCCAATAAATGCCTCCAAGGAATAAACATACAAAAAGCCACATACCCAGGAAGCAAGTAGGCAGCACTCAGAAACTGATCTGCTTTCCCCCATCTGATGGGGGTCAGTGCTCCCTGGGGTTCTTGGTTCTTGTTTTATCTCTGCTGTCCTCTACCCCAACTCCGCCCCCCCCCCCACCCGCCTGAGGTCTAGGAACAGGAGCAGTCACAGGTGTCTGCCTAGAACCAGCACCAGAGGATGGGAGCCTGAAGCTCTCCATTTCATGCCTCCCCTAACCCCCTAAACGGAACCAAGATGCAGAGCAGAAGACAGGAAAGCCCTGAGCAAAGGCAGCTTCTGGGCTGGGGAGATGGCTCAGTAATAGTGATTGCCATGTCAACATGAGGATCTGAGTTCAAATCCCCAGAACCCATGTAAAAGCCGGTGTGTACCATAAAGCATCAGTCATCCCAGTGCTGGCACAGGGAAATGGGTGACAGAGACAGAGGATTTCTGGAAGGTTGTAAGCCCACTAGCCTGGCATATGCAGCCAGAAAACAACAGATCCTGTCTCAAATGAGGTGGAAGGCAAGGACCCAGGGTGTCCTCTGACCTCCGTGTATACACTGCTGCATGCCCACATTCACACATGAAAGCATAAACACACCCTTACAGTTATAAAGAAAAAAAGAAGCTTCCTAAACTGGATGTGCTGGCTCACACTTGGATTCCCTGCACTCAGCAGAGGCAGGAGGGTTGTTGTGGTTTTGAGACCAGCTTCTCCTGCAGCGTAAGACTCTGTCTCAAAAAATAAAAGGAAGGGGAGGAGGGAAGAAATTGTGAAAAAGGAAGGAAGGGAGGAGGGAGGGAGGGAGAGAGGGTGGGAAGGAGAGAGGGTGGGAGGGAGAGAAGGAAGGAGAAAGGGTGAGAGGGAGAAAGGGAGGGAGGGAGGGTGGGAGGTTGAGAGGGAGGGAGGAAGGGGCTTCCTGGTAATCCCTAGGCTCTGGCTCCCAGCTTAACACCTGGACCTGGGAATCAGAGCCCTGATAAAGACAGGGGACTCATCTCAAGAACCAAATTCTCCCTCCAACTCCAGCTCAAATGAACAATTGCAGAGCACAGAAGCACAGCGAAGGGGCATGATCATTTGTTTGTTTTTGAGACAGAGCCTCACACATGCCAGAATAGACCTTGTTCGGCAACCAAGGATGACCTTGGACTTCTCATCTACCTCCACCTCCTGAGGTGCTGGGATTACAAGCAGGTGCCCCTGCACCTGGTTTGAGAAGATACCTTAAATAGATAGAAGCAGAAAAGAGCAAACGAAAAGTTCAGAAAGAAGAACACTATTTCTTTAAGTTCTGGCTCACCGCACAGTACACATTTCTGCCTGATGCGGATGACTTAGCTCTATCTAATACCTTCAGGACTCTGAGTGAAGCATTGCCATGTCCTCGATAGCCTGGAGGGGACAAAAGAAACTGGTAGAGATGGTCTCCACAGAGGCATCCTTGCCCGGGTGGAAACCCGGGCGATAGTAGGCAAACCTGGCTGCTTCTGCAACACCCAGCCCACCCAGCCAGGCATTAGGAAGTCCTGCCGGCTGTGTCTAGGAGGTTGGTGCACAAGCTCCTGTGAGGCTAAGCTTGGGGAGGAGCATGGGTCAGGATCCACTAACAGGCCCCTGGAGGGCTACTTAAGCAGGTTGGCCAAAGCTGGAACAGACTGGGCAGCAGGCCCCACGGGCAGGCCCCAGTCTGCCTGCTGACCTTGACAAAGTCAGAGGTGCCACACGTCCTGCATCCTGCATGCGCATCCCCAGAGCAGTGCAGGGAGAGCTGTAAACCTGCCTACCTCCCAAGCTTGGTGGGAAGCCAAAACATGAGGCTGTAAAACACAAGAAGGACTTCAAAGAGGGAGCATCTAGGGGAGAGGCTGTTGTTTAAAAGGGCTGAGGGGGACGTGGCTGTCCCCAACCAGCACTGGATATAACCAGGGCGCCATTAGTTTCCCTTAAAGACCACTGTCGTCAGCCAAGACTGTCTCCAGGCTACTCACACATTGATTTGTTTCTTCACCCTCTACCACATCTTGGATAATTTCCATGTGGCTATTTCCCTAAGTAAGGGACTTTCTTGCTTTGCCCAAAAGTTACCTCTTGAGAATGCCAGCATGGGGGTGGATATGTCTGCCAGTTGGGCCTCTTTCTGGCACTGTGGGATCAATGAAGTCTCCTCTGTCAGAGTCCTGTGGATTCCCACCCCCATCTCACAGCCTGGCCTACCCTAAGTCACTTAGCTATTCTCTGCAGCCATGTTCAGAAGTCCCTAGCTCCTGCCACCCTGCTGGGACTTCATCCAGGGAGAAAGACAGACTCAGAATTCACAAGTTGTGCCAAAGTTTTTGAAAAGTATTTAGGGCTGTGGACATGACTCGGTAAGGAAAGTGCATATTAGCAGGCATAAGTTCAATTCCCTGAAACCTTGGTTTTTTTTGTTTTGGTTTTTGTTTGTTTGTTTGTTTTGTTTGTTTGTTTGTTTTTTTAAAGTGGTTATGGTGGCCTGGGTTTGTAATTCCAGAACTGAGAAGGTAGAGACAGGTGCCGGTCTTGGGCTCACTGGCCAGCCAGCCTTGCTCCTCATCCGGAAGCTCCAGGTCAAATGACAGACCCTGTCTCACCTAAGGAGTGACAACCGGTGTTAACTTCTGGCCTCCACACACATACCTGCACACACAGGTTCATGCACACCTACAAAAAGTATTCCGCACGTGGAATACTATTAAATAGTCACACCAGCAGGACTCTGATGGCTATTAGCAC
Organism: Peromyscus eremicus; assembly: GCF_949786415.1. Taxonomy (NCBI): domain Eukaryota; kingdom Metazoa; phylum Chordata; class Mammalia; order Rodentia; family Cricetidae; genus Peromyscus; species Peromyscus eremicus. The sequence continues at coordinate 39,530,520 of NC_081422.1, read as the reverse complement.
CCACTGTAAGGGGGATGCCAGGCTGGCAACACTCCATCATCTTTTCCCATATCCAGAGATCAGTCACACCCAGGCAGGGTGGGTAGGGGGCAGAAGGAGGGCAGGATGGTGCCTGCTCTAAGTTTAGCTCCAAGGACTTGCGGGGCAGGGCGAGCAAAAGCTCAGCTGAGACTCCCTGGCCCCAGGGAGGAAGAACAGCTCAGAGTTAGAGCTTAAAGGCAGAAAGTGGGCCGGCTAAGGGCAGTGAGACAAAGCCCCCTCCTGGGAGAGAGGCCTCAGGGGCCAGGGAAGCAGGGCTGGGCCAGGCAAGGCTCCTGGGCCCTATAGCAAAGGAAAGATTTCTGCTCCCTCACCCTAGGCAACCTGCCTGCCTGCTTCCTGCCCACCCCCAGGAGCTTTGCGGGGATAGAAGTATGCCCCTGAGACAGAACTGGATCAGGGAAACCAGCTTTACAAACAAGTGCAAACAGTGGATCTGTTCTTTTTCTTAGAGGCCACTGGGCAGTGATGTTGGCCCACCGCATCCATGGCTTATGAGGATGTACCTACACCCCCTCAAGAAGCAGCCACAGGGCAAGGTGACTCCTCCAGGAGGTAGCCAGTCAGAGGGTTATCTGTCCCCCAAAGCCTGCCTTCTGCAGATTCCGAGGGTTAATCGTCTTTTCCAGATACAGACTGCCCCCCGGCCCTCTTCCCCTCTTCTCCAGGCTCTCCCAGTTGAGCCTTGTTGGTTTCTTCCTCTGAAGGGGACTCAACACCCTCTCTTTAATTGTGCACTCATTAAACAAGCCCTTAATAAATACATACCAGGGGAGAGAGGGTTGTGCGACACAGCACCCTCACAAGTGATAATTAAACACAGATCATGGCAATTAAGCAAATCAGGGAGCAAGCAAGGGGTGGGCAGAACTACACACTACCAGTTACACACTTAGGAAAGGCCTGGAACCCATCTAAACCTCAGTTGCAGTGGTGTGGCCTCGTGAGCCACTTCTGGGGTTCAGAAAAGGCGATCTCGTTTGTGTTCTCAAAATCCACTGGGGTCTCAGTCCGAGAAACAGGGGGAACTCCTGAAAGTCTCCCCACCCGTGAAAACAAAGACCTGACCGCGACTCAAGCCCATGCCATGGCTTCCATGCCATGACCCAGGGCTTCACTCACCCTCAGGCTCTAAACACAGGCCCCACTGACCTTCCCTCTCACCAGATGGCTGGATTCTGTCCCACTTGACCATCAACTGGCCATGTACCCTTAGGCAGGTTACCATCCCTCTCCAGGCCACACCTTCCTCACTTTTTGGAAAGCTATGGTTTTCAAAGTCCTTGCCCACTCATACCAAAGCTCTGCCCTGCTCTCTACTCACCCCACCCCACCCCACCCCCAGTTCCTAGAGCCCTCTTATTGTCTACAGAGGCCAGAGTCTATGACCATTCTCTTAGTGCAAGGCCTGATACTCCCTTGACCAACCAAACATAGGGAAAGGACATCCATAATATACAGTGTCTGGTTTAGTAAGTGGAGTTCTGCTGCCTCAGAGACCCCTCACCCCTGCCATGGCCACAGGGGAGTCCTGGGATGATCCAAGTAGGAACTCCAACGGAATGACACTATACCCATCCCACAAAGAGGAGCCTTGAGTTTTGGAGAGTCACCATGAAACTCAGAAAACATCTGTGCCAATGGTACGGGACAAAGCACCAATGTCTTACATCTGGCCACGGAGGTAAGTAAACCAGAGCTCAGTAAAAAAGAATGCTGCCCCCCGCCACCATACCAACACCTGACATGTATCCATAGGATGGGTCTGTACATGATTTACACGTGCATGGTGGCTTCTCTCAGAGGCCTCTGTCCCCTGCTTCCAGCACAAATACCTCTACCATGTGCCTGACCCAATGGGGGGGAGGGGGGGAGGTATCTGTCAAAACCCAAATCTGACATAATAAACAGGAAGAGGTGCAGGGGCCAGAGATGAAGCCGGCTCACATTGGAAGCCAGGCTGCGATTTACATTCCGGACTAATAAATACCATTGCCTAATCTCTTGGAGTTTGACACTCAAAACCATCATGTGAATATTAATAGATAGCCACATCCTCTCTCTTCACAGTCTTCCCCAAAATAAAGAGCTAAGAGCAGGCCAAACAAGTCTTCCTCAGAGAACCCCTTTACAGGACGAGGGACAAGACCCTCCTTAAAAGGTGGCTTTTGAACGGTCCTCTAGGTCCATCCAAGCCCTTCCAGCATTTGGCACAGAGTTGCAGTGACACCAGAGAAAGCAGAAGACAGAAGAACCTAGCAAAGGGTGGTGGGAAGACCCTTGTGCCCCACGGGTGCATCCCTGCTGCCAGGGAAGCAAGCCAATAGCTCCAGGCAAGGGTGGCAGACACCACTACACCTGCAACCCCCCTGGGACCCCCCACACTCAAGGCAGCAGACCCCTCCACCAGCATGCCTGAACTCTGGGACTTAGGAGGATTCCCCTGCTGCAGCCCCAAGACCTAGCTCCAAATGGCACCAGAGGCAGCAAGAAACTCTGCCAGGGTGGCTGTGGGGGAGGGGGGGTTGCACAGGGTTCCCAGGGAGCATAGTCTCAAAGCTAAGCGTCCAGCAGGAAGACCGCCATCCACTCATTGGGTGCCACCTTGTCTAAGGCACCCCTCTTCTCCAGTGTCCCCTCCTTCAGGGTGGGGTGGGGGTAAGCAAGAGGCGAGAAAAAAGACGAAGCTGGGGCTTCCTTACCCAAAAGCCCAGTGCCCAGCCATCTCGCCAGGGTTTTGCCTCGGTCCCCAGCCCGGGACATGGTCCTGTTCTCTCCGGAGCACTCCGAGGGCTTGGGATGAGATAGTGGGCACCCCCACGCTCTCCGCCCCGAGGTCGGCTCTGGGCCCCGCAGCTGCCGGGGGGAGCTCCGCGCCGCGGGTCGGGGCTCAGGAAAGTTAGCCGCGAGAGAGCGAGACGAGGGGGAGGACGATGAGGGGGAGGCGCGCCCGCTCGCCTCTTGGAGCCCGCTGCGGGCGCCGGGGCTTGGGGGGAGGAGGAGGAGCCGGAGCTGGAGGGAGGACGCCGGGGCGAGCGGCACTGCGATGCGCCTCTGCTCTGGAAGCGCTCCAGCCGCAGGAGGGGCGGCGTCCCCGCCGGTTTCTCACGGTGACCGGAGCGCCGCGGATCAGGATCGTGGGGTGCAGCCTGAGCAGCCCTCTCCCTCTCCAACCGGACGGGGATGTTGCGGCTTGGCACTGCAGGGCCGGCCCGCAGCCGCCCGCATCATCCCATGCGCCGAGCTGCCAATTAGGAGAAGAGTTCACGGGGGAGTAGAGGTGGAGCTTTTAGGTTTGTTGGAAGGCTGTTTTGTTCCGCTCGGAGAACACACGAGTAAGGGCAGCGGCTGGCTCTCCCGGGACCGCGGGGAGGACGTCCGCAGCGGGCGCTGCCGCAGCTGGTGGGCGTGTGCCGGCTTGCCCGCTGCGGACAACCCGGTGCAGACCTGGACCCGCACGCGTTCGCCTCCCACCACGCCGCTTATTCGCTCTGCGGGTGGCTTTGAGGCCGTGGGAAACCAACTTTCACCTGCAAATTGCCCCTGCACTCCGCCCACCAACCCATTTCTGCAGACTCTATGCCTGTTAGAGGGCTAGTGACAGACATTTGGAGACAGCGTGCTTTTTTCCCCCAATGCTGGGCGGGGTGGGGGTGGGGTCGGTAATCAAACACCCGGGATGCCCTCCTCAAGGCCCCTAGTCAACTACCCAAACCTCCAGGACAGATCTTCGCTATCTGGAGACCAGTTAAACCTTAGGAACACATCCTCCTTCCCTGCTGCAGGCACACCCGCCACCCATCTTCAAAACTGGAGTCCCTAGTAGGCTTGAGCGCCATGAGACCCTTGAGGTTGTATGCAGAGTGTTAAATGTCTGCGGGGAGAACCCTGCTGTTTCCTTCTGCCTCGTCTTGTTGTCAAGGTAGCTGAACAACCCCGAGGCCTGCATTTGCTCCTGGAGAACTCCAAACAAGGCACACAACTTTCTGGAGAAGTTCTGCTTGTCAGCCGATGGTGAACCTATGGTATCTACCTCCTGAGATCATGAATAACAGCATCATCCTCAACCCTGGGCAACAGGAAGAACAGCCCTAGGCTCCTAGTTTTAGAGGACCTCCTCATGCTGGCCTCTGAGTCCAGGGAATCACAATAGGGAATGTACCTCCTCTCAGTTCTAAACGGTTCTGGGGGGCCAGGGGTCTGGAATTGCCTCTTCAGGGGGTCTGAGTTGGGTTCTTCCCTAGTCTGTCCTCTGAAGTGAGGAGTGTGTCTAAAGACCCAAGAAGTGGCCTATGGGCAGCTGTGTGGATAAGCTTGATGAGCAGGTGGGTGGTTCCTGTGTATGTATTAGAGCCCCTGTTGCTCCAGGACCAGCCACAGAAGCAAGAGGACCAGGGAATAGTCTGAAGAATCCCATTTTGGACACGATCTTCTAGATCACCAAGGAAAAGCAGCCAAAGGCAGAGGACAGGAGATAAACTTACTGAACTGATTCGTTGTTGTTGTGACTTTTGTTTCTTGCTGTTTTGATTTTGTTTGTTGTTTGTTTGTTTGTTTGTTTTGAGATAGGATTTCTCTATGTAGCCCTGTAGACCAGCGATGTAGACCAGGCTGGCCTCCAAATTCAGAGATCTACCTGCCTCTGCCTCCTGAGTGCTGGGATTAAAGGCGTGCGCCACCACGCCTGGCTGATTATCCTGATTTATAACCTACATTTGGACTCCTGTGCCTTTTGCACTTGTATCTTGCCACAGGCCTTGCCAACATTAGGAGTGGAGCCGGATGTGAAGACCCAGAGAGATAAAACACATGTTAACATGCTTAGCAGAGAGCTAGGCACACAGGGTGGACACACGGCACAGAAGCCTGGGGCCCCAGAGGCAAAGCCATGTCCAGGACAGGCTTGACCTTTGCTTACCCCAGGAGGTCCTTCCGCTGTATAGACAAGGCCAGGCGTCCACGCTGCCCATGTTATTTTTACAACAGGGTCATGTTTCTCAGAGCAGTAGGCTGAGGTGAGAGGAGGTGAACCAAAGGGAAAGAAAGTGACCCCTCCCCGGAAAACAGGGAAGGAGGGGGACAGGACTCCAGAGATATCTTTAGACCCTGGTGGCAGAGGAAGGGTGACCAGCTCCCCTGGGTGCCCTTCCCCACATCCCCTGATCCCTTGCTGTTCCCTGGATTCCTTAGCTGGGAGGGCCCTCACCCGCCACAGAGGAAGATGTGAAACAGAGGAGGAGTACATATGGGCCAAGGTCACCTACAAAACCATAGGTTAACCCAGGATTGGTGCCTCCCTGCTATTTGCTCGCACACCTGCCTGTTCTCTGAAGGTAGCAGGGCCCCCAGCTGGGCAGAACAAGGACTGGGGAAACACTAAGCTGTAGTGGGTGGGGAGGGTTTCACATTTGTAGAGCACCTCCCTCAGAAACCTCAGAAGGCCTGTGCAGTAATAGAGCTAAGAGATCCCTCCTGAGGAGGTCAAGGGACAGGGTGCAAGAAGGCTCCATTCCTTCTCCCCACCCTTGGAAAACTCTTAAGGAGGCCCACCGGATCCACTCCTCTTTCCTGTCAGAAGCCTCTAGTCATAGGAGAGCGAACAAAATGTACAGCTCCTTTCAGGACGGTAGGTCCCTGGAGCCACAGCCCCGGTGATGCCCCTGACCATCCTGATTCCTGGGAGTGGGTGACACACCCAGGTCTGGGTGACTTGGCTCAGAAATCCCTTGAAGTTTGCAGGGACATTGAGATGGGCTGGGCCAGAGCCCAAAAGCTGTCAGAGAATCATCCATTTCTCAAGCCGGCAGAGACAGCCTGGGCTTAAGTGGAAGGAGATGCTTTCTTGGGAATTCAGGTAGGCTAGCCCCCCAAATCCTATCAGACCAGACAACTGACTCAGCGGAAAAAGCCCACTCCCCTAAGCCTCCTGGGGTGCTAGGGTAGAGTGAGGGAGGAGAGGGGGCCCTATTTCTGGAACAGTTGGGCATCTAGAGGAGCCACTGAAAGAGGGAGGCAGGATCACAGTAAAGGAGGCCTCGGAGTGGTCCTGACACCGGAAGATGCTCACTTGTTCAACAGCATCACCTTTTACGGGTGACCCCCTTCCTTGTCAGTGCCCAGCAAGTGGGCAGGACCCTGTGCCAGAGGGAAGGAACCAGGCGTAGCATGAGGACTCCAGAGCTCTTGAAAGGTATTCTTCCTAAACTGCAGCAGCCTGGCAGGGCATCTCCTCTCTCTTGGGCTCCCCTGTCGCCCTTGTCTACTGCCTGCTGCCTTTCCTGCTCCCCCAGAAGCCTTTGCACACTCTTCTCAGGACACTGCAGGTAACTGCAGGCACTTAAGCACGGTCCCACTGACTGGGTTCTGCAGGGAGCTGGCCCTACACCCTCACATTATGGCTCCCTTCAGGCCTTGGATCCCGACCAAGAGCTGCCTCTGCATCTTGCCTGCCCTGGGCTCCCTCCACTTTGCAAACAGGACCCCCATCTCAGCACAACTACAAGCACCAGATTCTGCATTCAAGTTAAAAGCCCACAAGTTCTTCTGCCCCTTGGATGGGGGCTTGGGCTGATGCTCTGGAGCCTCTTTCTAGAGTATCTGAGGCTACTCTTAGCCCCTCCCCACTCACTCCTCCCCTGGCTCAGAGTGGCTGCCTCATCAGCCACTCTCTCAGCATCCATGGAAGTTTGGCAGGTGCTGAGAGAGTTAACAAGACAGCATGCACCAAACCAGCCTGCAGGCACGTGGCTGAACGGTCCAGCAAAGGATGCCGCATGGCCACCTCAGTTCAGGGCTCCCAGGACATCAGTGAGTTGGTAGAAAGCTAAACTCTCTCCAAGCTCCCCTCTTGAGGAGAGTTCTCTCTCTCTTCTCTCCCGCCTCCACTTCCTAGGGGCTCAGGGCATAGGCAGGTAAGCAGTCACTCCCTCCATCTCTTCTTTCCTTGCTTTCTGCCAGGTTCTGTCCAAACATCCTTTCAGGCAAAGGGGGATGGGAAGCCCCAGACAGATGAGCTCATTGGAAGGAGGAGGGCAGAGGGAGGAGGGAGCCAAACCATCCCGAGCATGTCTCTGCTGGCCGGACAGTCCCAAGCTGGAGAGGGGTGTGTGCCCACTTCTAGAAGCAGCTCAGAAATGGGTGAGTCCTGGGCATCTCTTTCTTGGGAACCACACTGGGGTGGGAACTGAAGCCCCTGGGTAGAATCTTAGTCACCCTAACCAACACCCTAGAGCTATGTTTAACTCTGTTTCCTGGGTCACCAAGTACCCTGCCCTCTCATCAGTGATGGATGGGGGCTCAAGAGGTGTGTGATCTGGAGGTTTGGGGAAGGTTTGTTATACATTGCAGCTGCTGTCCATTGGAGGCTATCATATTAGCTAAGTGGCCACATGTGCCCCTGAAACCAGGACCCTGTCCTGCCCCTCAAATGGGCACCAGATACAAAAGTACAAAACCGTAGAGTGCCGGGCAGGACTCCCTAAAGATCCTCATTCTGTTCTCTCCACCAACATTTAATGGGGGAAGGGTGCAGCTAGGAGAGTTGGTATGCCAGGGGAGAGGAGAGGGGACAGGCAGAGAGCAGGGAAAGGGGAGAAGGGACGTGGGAAGGAAATGTGGGAGTGGGGGACATCTTCCCTAGGTGGAAGGTAGCTCCAGGAAGTTAGAGAGAAGGGGTAGGGATTAGGAGAGCTCCGATCAGAAGGGGAAGGAGGCTCACGAGAAGCTGTTCACGGGCAGCTTCGGGACGTTAGAGTGAGACAGGCTGAGGAGAAGCGGTGAGGGACTGAGAGAGCTCCGGCCAGGAGGGCGAGGAGGCTCACAGGCTTGCGGCAGTCCTAGAGGTGAAAAGGTGGCCAGCAGAGGCCGCCACTGTTCACACAGAGCCGGGGAGTCAGAGCACCAGATCCCAATGAGACATCAAGAGGCCTCTGGGAAAGCTTTGCCTGGGCTCCATTTGACCCCTACGTCACCCATGATCATGTTGGAGTTGGCTCAACTCACCCTTCCTCCACCTGTCCCTACGTGTCTGGACTGTGGAAAGTCACTCCAGTGTTCCTATGATATAAAGTGGAGCGTTTGCCTTCACACGGCCCTGGCCTTTAAATCAACTCCGCACTCGATCACCTTGTTCGTACATGTGCCTACTACAGCAGAACTTTGTTCCCCCGTCTACAGACCTAAGAAAGGAATGAGCATTTGGGAAGGGTCTTTACGCTTAGCTAGACTGACACAGAGCGCCTCGCTCAGTGCCAGACACAGCAGCTCCTCAATAAAGAGTGGCCGTTCCTACAGGTCTAGCCCAGGGTCAGTCAAGCCCGTTCTGGTAGGACATGAAAGCTATGCCTTGACCTGCCCACAGGGCCAGCTGCAGTGGAGAGCGTCAGCAGCAGGGATGAGGCAGACTGGCAGAGCTGGAGTGGTAATAAGGAAGGAAAGGCCCCCCAAGGGAGGGGTGAGGACTTTCATGTTTAATGTATGGGGATTTTCATCTTTAATGTATATGGTCTTATCTGTAAAGACAGGGGAATCCAGAGCCCTGGCAGGCAGGCCAAAGAAAGCAAGTTAGACTTGGCTCGATCTTTGGAAAGACACTCCACAGGGCACCTGGCTTCACATTTCTCACCGTCTTCCAGGCTATTTTCTCCATCTATCTGGGGGTTTGCCAACACTCCCACCCCCACCACCTCTAAATCATGTAAAGCAGATGCCAGAAAGAGGGTATAAGTAGGGATGGTGAGATGGCTCTGTGGGTGCCTGTGGCTAAGCCTGACGGTCTGAGTTCAACCCCCAGGACAATGGGGTGGGAGGAAATTGCCCTCTCACTTCCACGTGCGAAGGCACAACGAACAAGTAAATGTGAAAAGTGAGGTGTAAAGAAGGCCCAGGGAAGACTGCGGCTAAATAGAGCGATGAATGGAGGGATATTAGTCTTATTTATCTCCAGGCAAGCAAGGGCTAATCCTGCTTCTACCGTGTGAGTCCTGGAATGAGGGCTGTTGTCAGTAGCCTTTAAGACTAAAGGCTAAAGGTATGATCTAAAGGTATGATCCGATACTTGAACCTTCTTGACAACACCTCCAAGCTCTGCTTGAATACCTTCCGGAATGGAGATCTCATTACCTCAGGAAACTCATCACCTGCACGGCTGACCTCCACTGGATCAATAACCGCCACCTCCGCCAGCCAGTCCTAGGGTTTCGTCTTGGGTGGAATGAGAGTCGTCCGTCCGATCCATGGGACCACAGCCTGCCCTACCAAGTTTACCAAGAGCTGGGGTGCGCACTTCCCTTCCTGGCTAAGTGTACCCTCTGCCTCTGCCCTGTGCCCATGTAGAGGTGGGGGAACCGCTCAGTCTGTTGAGATAAATGGCTTAAAGATCCTCTTAAGAAGCAGGGTCAGTTGGGGTTGGGATAAAGGTGGCTTTGTCCCTGTCCATAGAATCTCAAGTAGCCAAGCTTAGTGTCCAGGGTCTGTTCGGTTCCCTTCCCCACAGCACCTCCTGGACTTTCAAGGTCATTATTGCCAGAGAAAAGGAAAATCTACATCACCAGTTCACCTACTCCCTGCTTCCTATTTATCTACTGTCGTCTCCTCTGTTCTCCCTCCTCTGCCCCCCACCACGGCCTTTCTTCCCCGTCTTAGTCTGGGGTCTCTTCTGTCCTGTGGGAGAATGGGGTCCTTGGCTGATTCCTCCTCTGCATGCCCTGTTGGAATTCAAGATATGGGTCCCAGCTGGACACCCTGCTCCTGGGTCCCTGGAACTCTCCCCCACTGGCTGGAGCCTCTCTTGAGAGGTAGCTGGCACCTTGGCTGTGAGAAATGAGTGGAACCTGGGGTGATTGAGCATGAGACTCTGTGGGAAGGAAGAAAGCCACCAGGGCTCTCTGGGAGAGTTCCTGTGGAGGTCCCGGCAGCAGGGACCTTCTGAGTCCCGGAGGTGACAATGGTGAAGGTGTCCAGCTCTTACACAGCTAGGTGTCCAGTGTGCTCCCCACCGAGCCCTGACCTACTCTCCTCTCACCTGAGTGTGTGGATGCTACCCTTCTTCCTCTGCAAGATGGGTGGGAGACCCATGACCTAAAAAGAGCGGGCATACACACCAGGGCTAGGCAAGCCAGGCTAGTAGTGAGCGTGCAAATGGGACTCAGAAGTCGAACTAAAGAAAAGTGGTCTTCTTGTCCGTGGATATCAGGTCAGCTCGGGGAAGGAAGACCTGGGCTCTCTTCCTGCCTCTGCTACCAGCCAACCCCGTGACTTCCCTTCTCTGAACTTCAACTTTGAAAGTTGAGCCTTTCGGGGAGGTGGTGGTGCACCTGCCTTTAATCCCAGCACTCGGGAGGCAGAGGCAGGCAGATCTCTGTGAGTTCGAGGCCAGCCTGGTCTACAGAGCGAGATCCAAGACAGGCACCAAAACTACACAGAGAAACCCTGTCTCGGGGGAATAAAAAGAAAAGAAAAGAAAGAAAGAAAATTGAGCCTTTAGGAAGCATGAACCTCTTCTATACGGACAGAAGACACTAAAAAAGGACAGGGCAGGAGATGGGCTGTCATGGGCTGCTGTGCTGAGCTGGGCTAGACCCAGCACTGGAGCAGGGAGGTAGGAAGGGGAAAATGGCAGTTTTCGAGCCCATGAAGACCCTCTCTGTTCTTGGTTCAACATGAAGCCTTAAGCAAACTCTGGTCCTCAGTTTCCCATTTAGGACATGGAGGGGACTTGGCTGTGACTTCTGCAGGGCCTCCCATCTCTGAGTTTGTGAATATCTACTTGCTTGCTCCATCCCTGTGATTCCTACCCCACAAGTGGCTTCCCATCAGGATAGTGAAGGAATAGCTTGTCTTGGCCCTCTCAGCTGACTGAGGAACTCAGGAGACCAGTGACCTGACCAGTCAGAGTAGGAGGTAGGATGATGGGAAGTCTTTTCCCCAAGGCAACTTGAGCTGCAATCAAAACTATCCCACCCAAGCTCAAGCAGGTCAAAGACATCAAACTAGGATAAATGCCTGAATCCCCACCTCCTGGAAGTCAGGCCCAGTCCGAACATTCCAAATGTTATTAGGAGAGAGAGAGAGACAGAGAGAGAGAGAGACAGAGACAGAGAGAGAGACAGAGACAGACAGAGACAGAGACAGAGACAGAGACAGGGACAGAGAGAGACAGAGAGAGAGACAGAGAGAGAGAGAGAGTGACATGGCTGAGCATCAGTGGCCTATGTCCACCCTGAAGGAACCAGACAGACTCCCTAGTGCCTCTTACACTCAGTCTCTTGCCTCACTTTCTCTTTCTGTTTAGTACAAAGACACCCTCTTTGACATCCGCCCATCAGAAGGACTCAGGGGCTCCAGGGAATAGACACCCTCCTAAACCAAGGTCCTCTGGCTCTGCTAATGCCAGCCACACTAGCCGTCTTCGCTTGCCGCCGCTGCCTCCTTCCTGGGGTCTCACTCGGGTCACATTTGTGGTCATCACAAGCATTAGGGTTACTAGCCCTGAGATCCTTCTAGAACATTCCTGACCACTAACCATCAAGGGTGGTCTCCGGGTCGCCAGAGAATAGACAGAAATGTTAGAGAAAAATGACCTATTACTTACAGATGTTCCTTGACATTCAGCAAGTTTAAGCCCCTTGACAGAAGGATGACCTTTGTCTTGAACCTTGTTTACACATTGTGTGTGTGTGTGTGTGTGTGTGTGTGTGTGTGTGTGTGTGTGTATGTGTGTGTGTTTGTGCAGGAGCTGGTTCTCTCCTTCTATCATGTGAGTCCCAGGGATGGAATTCAGGTGTTGGGCTTTGCAGCAAAACACCTTTAGCCTCTGAGCAATCTCTCTGGTCCTTGGATGTCTTAAGGCTGATTCAGCACTATGTAAATAGGATACCGTGATACAAATACACACAGAGGCTTCCTGACTTCCCAGCAGCCACCTTGCCCACTGAAGCTGCCCTGGGGCACCCTGACCAGCTGCCCTCCTCTCTTTCTGGATTCCAGAGCAGGCAAGAGCACTGTCTACCCAGTTAGACCCTGTTAAGAAGCCGGGAGCAGGAAGGATGGCCCGTCTGTCTATGGGAAGAATAAGTGGTATCTCCAGAGCAGCCAGCCTTGGGTGCTGAAGGATTGTCCTCACCCCAGAAGTAACTGAAAGTCTTTCCCAGAACTGGGTGCTCAGTCCCCTGTCTCAGAGTGCTTACTGTGGAGGACAGAGTCCTCCGGTGTCCAGAAGGGCAAACAGATGAAAAATAAGGGCGGGGCAGGTAGGCTTCATTTTTTTCCTTGTAAGGTGAACACTTTGAGGCCCTCAGATCCAGCAGGATGCATGGTGTCCTGGTGAAGGAGCACCAGGGCTTCCCATCAGGGTCCCAGCAAAGCCTTCCCCTACCCCAGTCTGTACCCCAGAAAAAGAAAAAAAACACGCCACACTAGAGAGATATTCAGGGGAGACAGTGTGTTTATTGCAGCCAGCAGATCCAAGCAACCAGACAAACTGCTAAAGAAACCCAGCCTGCTCCCAGCAGTCAGGTCTCAGAAGACCATTTGGGTAAAGCTTCTCTCCCCTCCCAACCACTCCTTCCAACCTCCAAACAGCAGGGAGAACCTAGACATGCATAAATGCTTGGTATGCAGGTGGGTTCTCCCAAAAAAGCATAAAGAAAGTTCCATAATGAACCTTTGGTGAATCTACCCGGAAACACTGAGACGTGATTATATCCTCCCCCCAACAATGTAACTTTTAGGGTGGGCATAGTGAGATGTTTTATATATGCATATATAATATATCTATACCTCTATAGAAAGGCTATGTACAATCGCATCAGCAAGCTTCAGTAAAGGAAGACATTAGCAAGAGGCACAGCAAGGCCATCTATCCTTAAGACATATGAAGGAAGAAACCCGTTCTAACTGCACCAAGCCATTCCTATGACCTGGGACTAACTTCTTTGGACCTGGCCAGTAGTTCCACCTGTCTGCCGCCTTAACCTGATCCTGTAAATATTTAGTAGCCCAACTTTCCCAAGGAGATTCCCAGGCAAACATGGACCCAATCAGCTTTTTTATAAACTGGAAATAACTGACGAGTTCATTGCCAGAGGGGCAGAGAGCTATTTCCAAAGCCAGTTCCAAGGCACCTCAAGGCATTTCCAGTCCTGAAAAATTGTGCTTTGTTCTCATAAGCTAAATCCCATGGGTTAGCCAGCCCATCTTTCTTCGCAGTGGCCCTTCATTAGGAGGAAGAGGCAGATGGGATGTGTGGTGGTGGTGGGGTTCTGGGAGGGCAGGAGTGGCTGGGAGCACAGTGATGGGAAGAGCATGCAGCCAGAAGTGGGGCCCAAAGCCCACACTGCAGCAAGAGAGCAGTTTGCTGGCACAGGCTAGGAAGCAAGGCTGAGCAATGGCTCCTGTAGAAACATCTCACAGTTTCCCACCTCACCTCACAGAAGCCTGGTTTGGTTCCCAGCCTCACAGCCCAGAGGTCATGGAGGAGGGTCCGAAGCGGCTCCAGAAGAAAGTGAGCGTGAGGGCAAGCACCTGGGGCAGAAATGGCCCCTGACCCAGCCTGTGGGGTCCAGAGACGGGCATTGCTTTCCTGGACCCCACTCTGTCAGGGCAGAAAAGAAAAAGACCCCCAAGAGACTCCAGCTTCTTAAAGAGACAAACCTTCTTAGAACAACCCTTGGGGAGTCTCACGAGTAGATCACCCAAATGCTACGAGACCTAGTGTGAGCCAAGTCCCATGTCCGTGCACCCTGAGAGCAGAAGTACGTATCGCTGCCTTTGGTTTCCACTGGTTTGAGGCGCCCACCACTCATCTCTCCACTCCTAGGAGACTGGCTTGAAGGATAGGCAGTGTCCACCTGCTCCAGGCATCCTGGTGGCTTAGCCCGCTCCCATTGGCAGTGTGTTGATTGGCAGTTAGGTACTGAGCCAAAGAGTTCAGAACTTCCAGAAGGGTTAGATTCACCTTGCCGAGAGTTCTCTGGCTGGCTACCCATCTCCTACTCCATACTCAGCCTACTTGACCCCTCCCAGTGGTCCCTACCTCTTCCCTTGCACTCTTACTTTCCCAAGACCCAGACTCAAGAGCCTCTTCCTTCTCCCCTGACTCTCTTGTGGAAGCAGCGGCTGCAGAGGTGGAAGTGGATGCACCAAAAAATGAATCTTGGTCCTACAGTGCAGATCTGGCCGGCGGTCCCTGACTCTGTTATGGCTTTAGATGCCGCCCCTGGCACCCAGCAGAGTGCCTGGCAGAGAGCAGACGCTCAGTAAATGGTTGTTGAATTGAAGTGAATTAAGCTGAACCTCTCATCTGCCATCATTGCCTCTTCGAGTTAAGCAGAGGCAAGGATTGGTCCCTGAGACTGTCATGGTCCTGTCTCCACCACCCTCTTCCCTACCCTGGACAGCTAACTCCCTGAGCTTATAGGGGCTGAGTTCTTGGGAGGGGAGCAGGGCTAGGTGAACCCCACCACCACCACATACAAATACCTTCTAGACTTAAGGGTCTCCCACCAGGAAGCTCTATTTATTCTAACTGGGGACCAAGGAGCCAGAACTGGGCGAGACCTTCAGCTCCTGTCGGTCACTCCAGTCTCCCCATCTGCAGGGGGCTCTGGGCTAGTTCTCTGAGCATCTCCCAACACCATGCTCTTTGATTAGCAGTTTCTACCCCGCCTTTCTCCCCGGCTCTAGACTTGAACAAGTGTCTTAGAATGATAGGAAATGGCAGTGAAAGTTGGCTTCCCGAGAGCGACTTGGTCCCCTACGAGGGGAGTTCTGGGGCAGGACTCAGGCTCTACCCGTGTCCTCTCATTTTCCCTCCAGCCTTCTCTTCCTTCGTGCCAGCAGCCAGAAGGAAACCCTGCCAAGGGCAACTAGAAATCCCCAACTGAAAGAAACCCTGCAGGAAGTTGCCCTCTATACACACACACACACACACACACACACACACACAGAGAGAGAGAGAGAGAGAGAGAGAGAGAGAGAGAGAGAGAGAGAGAGAGAGAGAGAGAGAGAGAGTTCTGAGCCTTGGCTGCTACTTGCTGAGACCAAAGTGATCATCTTGTTGGAGAAGGCAGCTAATCGTGTTTCCAGTCACACACACACACACACACAGAATTCTGAGCCTTGGCTGCTACTTGCTGAAACCAAGGTGATCATCTTTTTGGAGAAGGCAGCTAAACGTGCTTGCAATGAAGCCAGCACCCCTCGGTCCCCTAGCAGACTCTCACACAGGTCTTCTGCTGGGGGGTTCCTAGGGTGGGGTATGATCCTGCCTGATGCTGCTTTTCAGCCCTACTCCTGCCTGCATCCCCAAGAGAGCAGTAGTCAAGGGCGAACCAGAGCCTCCCTGGGAGCAGTGATAGAAATGAGGCCAGAACAGAGTTCTCTGGGCCAAGGCTTGTGTCCAGGAGTGTCTCCCCCTCCAGCTTTCCTTGAGTGTTCTCAAAATGCACAGTCATTCCTTTAAAAAAAATGTCCCCACCAATGGTAGGACCCTACCTTCATCCCCAGCCTGATGGCTGCTCTGTGCTGGGAGTAGCCAGAGGGACACAGCAAAGTCACCGTGAGTCCCTTCCCATGGTGCCTCTGGTCAGCACAGGACACCCCCCACACCCACACACACATACACATACTGCTACCCCCACAGTTTAAACCACCACCAGACCAAACCCTAGACAAGATGGGCAGCCAATCTCTTCTCCCACCGCCCTCCCTCCCCCATCCTGTCGTTGGGACCACACACAGGGTCTTTCTTCCTCAAAGACTGACAGGCTAGAGCCCCGCTCTGCTCTCCCCAGGGCTGGCATATCTCAGATACCAAGGCAGTTTTCAGATGGAAGAGAGGGAGGTCACCTTTGGTATGGGGGTGGTGGTGGTAGGGGATGGGAAGTGAGGCCCCAGGTCAGTCCTGGGGTCCTATTAGAGAGAAGCACACCGAGAGAGAGCAGGCAGGGTCACACTGTACAGGGAAGAGAGTGAGAGGAGACAGGACATGGGGAGGGGCTCCAGGGCGGGCTGCCGGTTACTTGGCACTGTCATCTACGTTGCCCTCGCCGTCCGTCTTGCCCTCCTCCTCCGTCTTCAAGTCATCCGTGTTCAGCTTCTGCTCTTTTTTCCTCCGCACACACTTGACCACCATCAGCACCAAGATGACCACAGCCAGGAAGCCCCCCACCGAGGCACCCACGATGACTGCCACCGTGGAGTCCCGCTCTGGGGGCACTGAGGAAAAGAAAAAAGAATCATGCAGCTGGGAAGGAAATCTCCTGTCTCCCCTGCTCCCCAAAATATGAAGGGATCTGACTTGACTCATCGTCACCGACAGGGCATCAGTCAAAGTCAGAGCAACCTAGACCACTGACCTCTAAGTATCCCTGCCCCCAAGCCTCCTCAATAAGCCCCTCCACCCCCAGAATGGAGTATTTAAGACCATGGACTTGGAGATCAGACCCAAATTTGATTGTAGGCGTTAGGAATTGCATGATCTTAAGAAATGTATGCTTGAACCCAAGTTTCCTCATCCATACAATGGGCATAACAGCTCCTCTCTCAGTGGGTTCTGTGGATGAAATGAGGTAAAGCCTCTGAAAGCTGCGGTTATTACTGAGGGTTATGAGCATGATTGACTTGTTCCCTCAAGGACCAGAGGGAAGGCATGGATGCCTTCCACCAGCACAAGCACTTGAAGATGAGATGGGGTCCCAGCCTCCTGAAGGGCCTTGAGCTAAGCTGAGCAAAAGGGCCCGTGTCTTTCAGCATCCCAGTCACCCTTACCTTCCAGAAGGACCTGCAGGTAGATCTTGCCGTGGCCACGGTGGCGGTCTGGTGGGTTGGTGATGTAGCAGTTGTAGATGCCTTCATCTTCCAGCTGCACATTTTTTAGTGTCACTGACACATCATACTTACTTGGGTTCCCCGAGAACTCCACACGGTCTCCAAACCGCTCCAGCTTCAGGTTAATGATCTTCATTCGGAACTGGAGGAACTGGGTTGGGAGAATAGCGTGGGCAGCTGGGTGAGCAAGGGGCTGTGAGGATCATGGGGACATTGTGTGCAGACCCTCACATTCATCCCCATCATCGCTCCCCATTCATCTTTTTTTTACTTGGGAAGAAGGGGGTTAGCCTTGAAAGGGCCATCCAGTTGTGGTGACATCACGCCCTCTGTGTCAGGCAGCCCACCCAGAACCCTCTGGGGGTCCTGGTCCAATGCAGATGTAGGGATGGGAATGGTGGGCTTCATACTTTGGGGCTCTTGCTTCCCTCCACCTCCTCCTCCACTGGGACTTACCATCTCCTCCGAGCAATTGCTACATTCCTGGTAAGTCCAGTTTAGAGAGAACTGCTTGTGGTTCACGGTGTAGCAGGAGTTGAAGGTACAGGGCAGGCGGGTGTCAGACCCATTGAGGACACTGAGAGTGGTGGGGACTGTGACTTCCATGCTCCGCCCTGGGGGTACTGCAGACAAAACCACACTCTGATGAGGATGCTGAGTGACAGGGGGCAGGGGGTGCAGGGTTACAACCCTTCTATAGCCAGTGGTGAGTAGATGGAGGGAGGCAGAGCGGAGTTAGGGGGCAGCAGGCAGGGCTGGCAGCTGCTGTTAGGAGGGCAAAGCACATAAGGGACACCAGATGTGGTCCTCAGGAGAACAGGCACGGAAGAGAGCCATCCAATGGTCTACCAGGCCACGGACAGCCACGTGGCCTCAACCTTTTCTAAGGCCATTGTGGGCAGACCCCCTACTTGCCTCCACCTATCCTAATACCATTTCCCTGCTAAGCAAGAGGCTTCACTGGGCTTGCCTCAGTTTCTCCTTGTTCTCCAGATACTTCTGATCATCTTTGCTGCTCCAAAGCCCTGCCAGGGGAAGCATCCTTGTTCCCATGAGGCAGGCAGCTAAAGCATGGTGGGGTCTGGGAAAGCCTCCCTCTTGCCTAGCCTAGCACAGTCCTCTGATCATCCCTAGGCTCTCACAGACAAGATAGAGGGCAGACAGGAGGGAAGAGGTGTCATTCTAAGGCAGTGTCGATTGGCCTAGGTGGAGACCTCCCCTTTGGGAAATGTGGGCCTGGAAACACCATGACAAAAAGCTGCTTCAAGTTGTCAGGCGGTAGTGTGGACACAGAAATGTCTCTGAAGTCCTGCAGGAGGCACCAGACTCGGGGCAGGGCCTGGGTGCTGCAATCCAGGAAAGTGCCTCTAGGGGACCCTAGGCAGAGCAGAGCTTAAGGAAGACAGGCAAGCTGCCCAGGGTCCAGCAGTTACAGAGACATGCACCTTCAAGGTATGAAAAAAAAGTACCTTCTCAGATGGACTCAGGCTGCCTCAGATTCGCCCTGACCTTAATTCCAAGATCCTTTGCTAAGACTGTTAGAACTGCATTCTAAAAAATTAATTTAGTATTAACAGGGCAGGGGTCATAACTCAGAGGTAGAGTGATTGCTCAGATCAAAACCCCAGAGTGACATTCACCATCAGTCACTTATTCATTTTCATTTTTTATTTTGTGATTTTTTTTGGTTTGTTTTGGTTTTTTGTTTGTTCTGGGTTTGATGTTGTTTTGTTGGTTTTTTGCTTTTTTTTGGTTTTTTTTTTTTTGTTTTTTTTTTTGTTTTTGTTTTTGTTTTTTTGCAAGGTTTGGTAGTGTGTATGGCTGGCAGGCAGGCCTCTTCTCACAGCCCAGGCTATCCTGGAATTAGCTATGTAGCTAAGGATGACCTTGAACTTCTGACTCACCTACCTCCAGTTTCTGAGTGCTTGGATTACAGGGGCGCACCACCCCACCCAGTTTATTTACTGCTGGAGATCAAATACGAAACTTTATACAGAGTAGGCAGACACTTTACCAACTGAACCACATCCTCAGCCCTCACTCACTCAGCTACTAAATACATGTAAATTATCTACTGTGTGCCCGGTGCTTAGTCTTAGGTCCTGGGAGTTGCTGGTCTGAGGCAGAGTCACTGCACTGTGGGGCTTGTATTCTGGTGAGGCGGCATATAGCAACAACCACAAAAATAAGACTGTAGTTGTCTGGAGCACTGCATGACATGGACTGTAAGGACTGAAGTGTGGCCGAGGGGAGTTGTTTTATTCAGGGTGGTCAGGGAACAAGGCTCCGAGAGAATGACATTCAGGAAGCATCTAACTCAAGAGAAGGAATGAGCCATTTAGGAATATCAAAGGCCACATTCTCATGGCTGGGATGGACCTTCACACATCTGAGAAAAAAAAACAAGACAGGGTATGATAAGACCTGAGGTCAGAGTTGGGCAAGGACCAGGCCAAGGGGCCAGAACATAGGAGTTGGGATGATTCCGGGGAGTTTAAGGGTGGGGTGTGGTCAGCTGAGATGCCAGCTGAGTGAAAATTACAGCTATAGATGTGGGCAGATACATGCCCCCCCACACACACACACCTTGATTCCACTTGGATTCCACCCCAGTTCTAGCCTCAGTCAACTGTAAGAACCGTAGGCAGACTCCCTCACCTCCCCATACTTCAACTTCCTCCTCCAGAAAACCTAGTTCATGGCACCGTCACTGGGTGGTTACCATGACTAAAATAAGCACTAGGCGTTCAGCAAATGGCAGCTGTTATTAACCTCATTCTCCTTAAGTTCCGCTTTGGAACAGAAAGGGCTTAAGAGCAGAGGTGGGGGATCTCTAGACCTGAGGGTACCTTGGAGACTGACACCCTTGGACTTCCCCCAAATGTAGCTAAGGAGCCAGGCTGCAAGGATCCTGGTTCTCCAACTGTTCGGTCCCACAAATCTGCTGGCCCCGCCCCCAGAAACAGAAGTAAGGCAGCCTGCAAGCCACGAAGCTAAGCCTACCCAGAGCATCCTTCTGCTCAGTACATCCCTGCAAAGGCCCCACAAAGCTCAGAACTTAAGGACAGGAAGTTCTCTGGACTGCTGGCCGGGAAGGTCCCTCCAAAGCCTGGATGGGGGCAGACATATGGACCTCACCTGCAGGGCCAATGACACTAGATGAGCATTGAAATGCTCACAAGGGGACTATCAACTGGGGGAGCTGATGGGGCCCCTCCCAAGAGGGACAGCGCCTAGCTCCTGGCTCTTGCACTTTCATATCGAATCTAAAAGTACCTGGACCAGTGCCAGGCAAGGAGGAGGTGTGCAGAAAATATTAACACCACCCCCATGCTGTAGAGACTGAGAACTCTGAAGGAAAGAACTGATGGAGGTTTGTCCTGAGTTTACCTCCTATGCTGGTCATCCCAACCTCTCCGGCCCCTCCCTTGAAAGGGCTCCCACCTTCCAAGTCCCACCCCTGCCCCCCAAATGCTTTGAAACCAACTGGCTCTGTAAAGACCGCCCTCTCCAACCTGTCCCACCCCAGCAGTTGAATTTGAATGTCTGATTGGCATCTTCATCATCTCATCTAGAAAGATCCGGCATGCCACTATGTCGGGCGGCAGAATCGTCGGGAGTCAGAGGTGTTTTCAGGCTGGTGCCAGGAGACAGAGAAAGGTGCAATGCGGTTTCCCCTGCATGTGCCCTGCAAGAGGCACCGGATGGAATTCGTGTGCCCTCTAGTGGCCGTAGAGGTCAACTGTCAAGTCCCACCAGCAAAGAAGAAGGGGGGGGGGGGGCAAACTAAAGGAAGCCAGAGCTAGGGGATCAGCCCAGGCTGTAGACCAACTGCCATCCTTTTATTGTGAGGAAGGAGGACTAAGAGACGCTCCGAGAACAGGGACAAACTGAAGCCAGGAAGATGGCTCTCACCTGCTAGTCTGAGATTCAGCCCGAGACCTAATGAGAATCTCAGGGGTTCCAGGCTGAGGCCTCAGTCTCTCAGTCAGTTTAGGCTCTCACTAAATTCAGGAAAGCACTGGCCAAGGTCAGAACTGACAGTTGATCCCGGTGCTTCTGGAAAGGATGGATCCAGGCTCACCAACAGGCCTGCCATCATAACGGCCCGGCAGCGGTGCGCCAATCTCCTCTGCCTCAACTGAGCACACACCCCCGGCAAGCATGATCTACCGACGGTCGCTTTCAGATGAAGAAATGGAGCACAAAGAAATGAAGCGGCTAGCCCAAGTTCACTGCCAGGAGCCTGATTCCAGGCAGGGCTGAGGGGAGGAGTCAAGCTGTGTGGGGATGTCATTGTCATTCCAAGGTGTCCTAACGAGTACCGGGCAGCTCCAGTCCCCAGCTCCAGGCAGGCCCCCAGCAGACAGTGTTCTGTTAAGGAACTCCACAGTGGGAATCCATGAATCTCCTAATGTCTTCTTTGGGACCAGGTCTGAGGTCTACTAGGTCTTGTGATTTCCAACTCACAGAAAGGAGATGATGGGAAAAGGGAATATAAGGATGTGACAACCCAGGACCTGACCCAGCTGGGTTCTTCAAGCCCTGGCCCATCCTGCAGAGACCCTAAACCTGGGCTATTTATCTGCCTGCCAAACACTGTCTCTCCTAAAGACTGGAAGTGAATTCCCTTTACTCTTCCTTCTAGCCCTAAAGTAGTCTATAAATTTGTTTTATTCTTGAGGGGAAAAAAGAAAGAAAGAAAGAAACAGAGGGGAGGATGGAGGAGGGGAAGGAGGAAGAGGAGGAGGAATTGTCCTCTGGGGCAGCCCCTGCCTCCCAGGCAAATGAGACATCTCACCCTACCTCCTCTCCTGCCTTTACACACAGATCCTCCTGCCCAGGTCTCCTCCCCAAGCACCCAGCTGTACTCATGTTCCATACCTCCAAGACTCCAGTGGCTCCCTGCTGTTTTTAGGGCCAAGTTCTGGCACCCAGGTGCAGCTCCCAGATGACCCAGCTGCACACCACAGCCGCATTTCCTGCCGGCTCCATCCCTCCATGTGACTCCAGGGACTCCAACACTGACGTTCCTCGTCCTTCCACTGCACAGGGCCCTCGTTCACATTTCTGCTTTAGGTTGGGAAGTTTGCTCATCTCCCTCCCTGGAGTTCTTCCACAGAAACCTCAAACCCTATTCATAAGGTACAGCTCGGGTGACATCTACCCAGTGTCTGGTTCTTCCCTAACCAGGTTCCTATTTCTTCCAGTGACTTGGGGGCCGAGTGGTCAAGAGATCTTGATATGATCTGAGGCAAGGTCATGAACCCTCCAATGCTGCAATGGCCTCGTCTGTAATTCGGAGGACTGAGGCTCTCGTGACAATTAAATGACATGTAGTGTGTACAAAGCTCAGCACAGTGTCCAGCACACAGCTACTAGCAAAAGATGACTTCTAGCACTATCCCTATACCTGACATTCTTACAGTACGTACAATGCGTAGTTGCTGTGGTTCATGTACCTTTGTCTCTCAAGAGGCCCTGGGAACTCCTTATTCATGTTGGTATCCCTGCATCCGGAAAGGCATGTAGCACGTAGTAAGTGCTCAATTAAATTTTGTTGCCGGGGGGTGGGGGGTGGGAAGAGGCACTCTCCTCCACATCTAGGTCCCACCTTTAGCTGCAAATATGTGTGGTCAGACTGATTGAGGACCATACTCCACTCTGTGTTCCAATATAATCCAGACTTTGATGACCAGGCTAGCAGCTAAAGCACTGATGGTCTTGAGAAACACTGGAATGTCTGTCATGGGAACTGTTTGCCACCTTTACAGTCACCCCCACATGCCCCTCCTAATATCTGTGACATCCCTCCATCCCGGTGATTCATGTTAGCACAGCCACCCAAGTTCCATGGCAGAGGCATGCCTCCTCACAGCTTCAAGATCAAGGTCTCTACTCTCACAGGCCTGTTGAAATATCCACTTCTTCCCTCTTACAGCCCTGACACACAGACCTCTTCATCCATGGCACCATCTCCCTCAAGCCTGGGTTGGCTGGTCCTGTTGCCAGGGCCCCTGGCCTTGTTCACTTAGATGTGGCTGGCGTAGGCAGCCTCCATCTGGCATGAGGCTGTGGCTAACTTCTGAGAGGAGACTCTGGCCTCCAGCTCTGGCATGTGTGTGTGTGTGTGTGTGTGTGTAACCACTCACCCATCTCTTTGTAACCTGCACTTGAGAGTCTTACAATTAATGCTAATAGAGCAGTACCGTTTCCTGGACTTTGGGGGTGGTAGAACTCAATGTTAAAGAGAATGTGCTAAGTCGGTCATGTGGGAGTTCAAATCTCAGCTCCCTTATGCCAGTCACATGACCTGACTGGATGAGTTACTTAACTTCTCCGTGCCTCTGGTTCCGCCCTGGAACACGAACAGAATCATAGTGTTTGCCTCAGATAACTGCTGTGAGGTCTAACCAAGATAGGCCATGCCAGGGCTTGAGGAAGAATTCAGAAAGATTTGCCACTGTTGGCCCTGCTCTGTGTCAAGTCACAAGTTCACCAAGCAAGAGACAGTCTCCAGTCACCCATAGAAGTGATCCTCAGGGTGGGTAGCATCTTGCCCATGGTTATGAAGTAAAGAAGTAAAGATAGCTTTAAACTTAGGTCCAGTTTCACAAGAAGGAAGATGTTAGATCCTTATCTTACAGGCTACCAGATAGAGAGAGACTGATTTGTGGTGGAGAATATTATAGCTTGGACTTGACCCTCAGGCACTGCTGAGGGAGTTTTAAGATCAAGAATAAAACTGTCTATAAAGCAGGTTTAGAGCCCAGCATGGTGGCACTTGTCTAGACTCCCAGCACCCAGGAGAAGACAGAGGCAGGAGAATCACCGAAAGTTTGAGGCCAGCCAGGGCTACATAGGGAGACCTTATCTCATGGAGGGGTGGGGGATGGGTGCAGAGGGAAGCAGGCTTATAAACAACCTCGCCCACCTGCCTGCCTGGCATGAAGTCTCTGAGTGTTCAAATATGAAGTTGACTTTAGGACCATATGACAGGGTGGTCTGAAAGGCTGGGACGGACTGTTTTGAGACAGGTTTTAAAGGACCACACCTTGTTCATCCATAGGTGCCATTTATATTTTTCTCCTTTTTCCTGGATCCTGGACACCTGACCTCTCCATTCGGTCCACACCAGGGGTGCCTGCTCCAGCAGCAGCTTCTCTGGTATTTCTCCTCAACCAACCCAGAACCTGTCCTCAAGCCTCATCCCCAATTCCTCCCACATACATCCCAACAAACTGGTGGGACAGGCTCAACTTTCTGCCCCCCCACCCCAACTCTTCAGAACACTCTCTCCTAACCCTTTAGATCCACTGGATTCCAGGGAACAGGGCTCATAAGAGACTGCTTAGATAAACCAGCAGTTCCTATGAGCTCTCGTCAGAAGCAGCTAAAAATGAAAACTATACTAATAATATAATAATAATAAAAAGAAAAAGAAAAATCCCTAAGAGACTGAAGAACAGCCTAGCTCTGCCCCACCCCCCACATAGGTCCACTTCAGGGAAATCCAAAGGGGAGAAAAAAAAAAAAACACCTCTTGATTATTTTGATCATTCCCATCGCCAAGCAACACTCATCCCCTAGTCAACATTTTTGTGACCAAGTCATCCAGCATCCTGCATCCCAGCTAAGTCCCAGATCCCCAGCGCGCCCCTTCCCAAGGACACAGAGGGACGCTCCCACTCTTCCCTCCCCTCCTGCCCCCGCCCCCTCCTCCTTCAGCTGCAGCTGTGCTTCTGACCCTTAGGAGCATGCAGATGTGGTTCTAACTTACCCAAAGTGAAAAACAGACTGAGCCCCGTGAGACTGAAGGCAGGGCGAGGTAGCCAGGCATCCCTGTGCATTTTCAGAGACTGTGATGTTAGGCGGGTGGGCTATGGGAGAGGGTGATTGAGGGACCAAGGACCAGAAGGAAGGAACGGTTAGATGCTAAAAGAAAATGCACGGATGTACTTCAAAGACATGTACAACATTAAGGAAGCTTTATTTCCATCTCTCTAATATGGCCGACTTGTATGTGGCTGCTAAAAAGAGAGGGGGGTGGTGTGTAAGGGAAAGGGAGAAAAATGGGGAATGGAGTAAATATTGTGGTTGGTGGATTTCAAAAAGCAGGTGGGAGGGCATAAAAAAGATATTTCTGGAAGAAATTAAGTTGCCAGAGTTTTTTACCCTCTAAACTCAGAACTAAATCAAATCTTGCCTTTCTACTGCACTTGAAATAATTTTTAGATTTTGAAATTTCCTAGAGAAATGTAGGTGAGGAGGCACATGCCTGTAATCCTAGCGGTCGGGAAGTAGAGACAGGATTGCCCTGAGTTTGAAGCTATCCGAGGCTTCAAAGCAAGACCCTTTGGAGAGAAAGGAGGAGGGAAGAGAGTAAAAAGAAAGAGACTGTTGGAGCCATCTATTTATTCCAAAGGCCTGTAAGGAAGTCCTTCTTACCATTTAAACACACCACGAGGCCAGTGAGATGATTCAGGGGGTGAAGGCGCATGCAGCCACGGCCAAACAGGACGACCTGAGTGTGGACCCCCGGAACGCGCCTGGTGGAAGGACAGAGCTGCAGGTCGTCCTCTGACCTCAACACACGTGCTGGGCACCTGTGCGCTCAGATGCTTTCTGGCTCTGGCTCTCTGGCTCTGTCTCTCTGTCTCTGTCTCTATCTCTGTTTCTCTCTCTCTCTCTCTCTCTCTCTCTCTCTCTCTCTCTCTCTCTGGATGGTTGGATGGATGGATGGATGGATGGATGGATGGATAGATAGATAGATGCACACACACACACACACACACACACACACACACACACACACACCCCCAAGAGTTGCTTTGTATTATTTGAGCAGGGTTCAAGGAGCTGGGCAGGAGGCTCTGAGGAAGTATGGCTTCCTCGTCACTCTAGCATTTCAGCAGAAAGCAGACCATGTCACAGAAGGCTGACACACAAACACCTGAGAGGTTTGTTTGTTTGTTTGTTTGTTTGTTTGTTTGTTTGTTTGACAAGGAAATAGAACATGAACCTTTGAGGGACCCTGACTCCAACAAATCGATGGAAAGAGATCTTTTCTGAGACGACAAGGGGGGGAGTAAATATAAACTGTGCATTGATTATATCAATAGATAATTCTGATGTCAGCTGCCATGAAAATCGTGGTTTTGCCTGGCAGTGGTGGCACACTCCTATAATCCCAGCACTCGGGAGGCCAAAGCAGGTGGATCTCCGAGTTTGAGGCCAGCCTGGTCTACAGAGTGAGTTCTAGGACAGTCAAGGCTACAACAGAAAAACCCTGTCTTGAACCCCCGCGCCAAAAGAAAAAAAAATCGTGGTTTTATTTTAACAGCCTCACCTGTTAGAGATGCAGCTACAGGTGAAATGAAATAGTGCTGGAATAGACTCTTAAATATTCCATAAAAACACAGAGGAGAAAATAGTCTGGGCATCACCAGAGCGGGTAATGTCACTGACGGTCCCAGATGTTTGGTGATGTCTGAGGTACGTTCTTTTGGCTTTGGTGTATGTTTGAAACTTGTTATTTCAAAGGAGGGGAAACATAGAGGCTTTTCACAAGTAGAAGAGCTTGGGGTAGAGGTGGGCCTAAGCAAAGAGGTGGGCCGAGTCAAGCGATGGCAGGGTTCTTACACAGCAGTCGCGTGCCTGCCTTTATCTATGCGCAGACAGGGATCACAATCTGATTGTCCGATTTACATGTGATGGTTCAGGGCCAGGATTCAAACCCAGCTCTTTGTAAGGCACTAATCCCCCTACACACACACACCCCAGTATTCCACGTGATTTATCGTTGGGTAAGGAAACACAGAGACCCCCGGAAGTTGATGCAGTCAAGAAGCAAGCTATGAAGGAGCAAGTTGAGCATTCTGCACAGTGCCTGGCTGAAACTTGATATTCGCTAACCCGGAGGTGACTGACCATTGGGGATGGGACTGGAGGAATGAATGTATTTAGAGAGGAACCAGAGTAGGGGGGTCGTGGGAAACATGGAAGGGGAGAGGGAAGTCCAGCCAGGTCTCTGAAGCTTTCCTAGGGGCACAAGACCCAAAGCCAAACGGAGCTTCAAGGCAGGGCTGTGAGAAGGCAGAGGAGTGACATCCAGTTGGTGCACAGACCCTGTCCCCAGTGCCTCTGTCACACCAACACAGCCCCAGCACAGAGCCACAGTGCAGGAGCAGGAATTTCAGGGGAGTCTCCTCCAGTGCCCACACCCTTCACCCTAAGGCCCTGAGACCCCTCCCATGGTGCACAGATCACAGGCGGGTACCCAGAGGGCTAGACTGGCACCAGTCAGGCCACCTGCTCTGCTCAGGCCCATGCAGCCAAGTCCCGGTCTGCAACACCAACCAGGCTGCGGCAGACACTTTTCAGCCTAGACAGGCTTGCAGGAAATTTTTAGTTTGATGTAGCCGGCCTCCTCCTTTTTTCTTAATGCACCAGTATGGTGCCTTGTGAGGCCCAGAAACTGAAGGCAAGTAAGTGCTTTGCTGTTTCACTTGACTTCATGCTAAGTCTGGAAGCTTCTATTTAATAGTCAGCTGAGGCAAGAAATAATCCTAAATTCTGCTTCTCCCTAGAATTGAATTTGGCTAAGGGTCACTAACTATTCAGACTTTAAAGAGTTTTGGTCCAGCTCAGACCTCCAGGATCAAGGACCAGCAGCGGGCAGATCAGGGACCAGGAGATAGGGGCTATGTCAGAGCCTCTCACAGCCCACTGCGGCCCCAGTAATCATCTGTTGCAAGGGGATAAGCCTCTCCTCGGAGCCACGGGAGGCCAGGAAGCAGAAACTCAGAGGTGTTCTGCAGACCGATGACACTAGCTATCAAGACGGGCTTTTTTGGATGTGAAGCCCTGTGGTTTTGGCATTTCTGCCAGGTGCCATTTATCACTGAAGATTTTATTGGACAGCATTCAATTACCTACCCTGCTGGGAGAAGTCAGATTAGAAATGCTCCAAACGAAGGCAATTTCCCTTTTCCTTTAAAACGCGCAGTCCAGGCTACAGGCTCTCACCTGAGAGGCTCATTTCCCCAGGTAGGGTCCTCTGCTGGCCTCTTTGGTGCCACTTCGGAACTAGTTAGGAGAGTAGAGTCCTAGCCCTCATGCTATCTCAAGAAGTCAGGATCTGCATGTTTTACAAGAGCCTTCTAGGAGATTCTTAAGTGTATTAAAGTTTTCAACTTGATGGTTTTGCAAGCAGCAATGGGAAGCCAGATTTGGGGGTTTGGCAAAAAGAGAATGATATCCAGGAAGAAGTTTCAGATCAATGCCTACATCAGTCGATCTGCAGGACACACGGCAGCTTGTGGAGTACAAGGCGGGGATTAGTTTTCCTGAATCTCTCCTTTGCCCTGTCCCTTCTCACGCCAGTCCACATCAGGTGAGGTTTGTTGTTGTTGTTGTTTGCTTGTTTGTTTGTTGTTTTAACCCTGCACATCACTTACATCTCTGCCTTGGTGGTGACTTAGGAATGCCCTTCCTCTCCTAAATACTCAGCAAATCCATTGTCTCAAAAATCGGCTCCAAAGCTGGAGCTGTGGTTTAGTGACAGAGCAGATGCTTACATGCTCCATTCCCTGAGTTCAGTCCACAGTGCATGTGCATATTCATCTAAATACACACACACACACACACACACACACACACACACACACACACACCTGCTCCAAAGCCATCTACTCCTGATCTTCTAATTGCCTCTTCATTCTGTGCTCTGACGACTCTGGACACATTCACTAATTCAACACCACAGAAAATAAGACCCCCACCCCTCCAGTACCAAACCACTTCGGTACCTACACAGAGAATCTGACAGCAGAGCTAGCGAGTGAGCAATGAGGGGATGACTTGCATAAGGTGGATACACTGGACAAAGGAAAATGGTACATGCCCAGCCTGGGAAGAAGCAGGAAGGTGCAAGATGTCATCATGCAACTCGGTTTAAAATTCCTTAAATGGGAAGTTCCAGAAGCAAACAGTTCATATCATCAGGCCCCAGTTGACCATAGCTAACAGAAACCACAGGAAACAAAGCATGGTGTCTTGAGACAGCTGCTGCATCTACGTGCTAGTCGCTGGGTGTGAAACTGGAGCCCCAGAAGTAAAGGAGATGCGCATGCCTTTGAGAGCGCCCGTTCTAGACAGGGAGATAAAGGTGCAAAGCCACAGCTGAACGTGATGAGTGCTGATGAGTGCAGTCGCTTTTCTTCCCATCGGTGCTGTAGCAAGGTGCCGCTCTCTTTAAAAACCAAACAAGCAGCTCCTGTGCTCGGGGGCACAGGAGCAAAAGCGCCCCTAATTTTTTTTTTTTTTTTTTTGCCATCTCTGGGCTAACAGGAATATGGCCAGGAAGTATCCACACTGACCTCCCAGATAGACTGTACACCATGGGCCTCTCTGATCCCTGAGCAGATGAGAATTAGTGGATATCTATGGGTATATTTGGGGAAAGGGTGGAAATTCCACCAGCCTGACTATCCAGCCAGGTTCCCCGTGCAGATTCCTCCATTTCCTCAGCATTCTCGTCAGCAAGGACTTGACCCATGGGAGTTAGAGGTGCAAGGGTCACAGGAAAAGGCCTAAAGCAGGTTACCTAAGAGCATCAGAGCTCTGAGAGAAGATAAAGCCTCCCATGAAAGAGAGGACAAGAAAAGGATCTGACCAAGTGTAAAGACATCTTGGAAGATTCGAGAACTAAACTGCCCAGGTGAGACTCAAGCCGAGCTTGGAGGGAATGTGGATTGGGCAGGAGGGACGGCAGTGAGTATCCCAGGCAAGACTGCAAAAGGAGAGCCAAAGGGGCACGGATGGATGAACGGATGAACGCAGCGGGGAGCATGGCTGCTTGTTTGGTTTTTAAAGAGAGCGGCACCGTGGTACAGCACCTATGGGAAGAAAAGACAGGCAGAACCCAGAAGCCACAAACAAGCAGTGTGGAGTTCAGACGGGGGTCTTTCAAAGTCCAGAACCTTCTGCTCCTGTTCTGGAACAGGTGCATCACCATTATTCTTAACATTATGAGATGCTGGCTTTGTGGGAAAACAGTAAGTTCCCTTAATATAGATATATTTTTTTTTCTCAAAGAAGAAAGGTTCTGTGACTCTGGTTTTACAGAAGTGGTCACAGATGGCCTGACCTCCCTTGAAGAAATTCTGACCACATCTGCAAACTAGTTGGCCAAGTCAGCAGCCCTGAGAACTGTCTGCCACGCTCAGGAAGGAGACTACCAGGTTGGGTTAGAATACAGCATGCTTAAAATCTAAGGCTCTTTGGCTCTAAGAAACTGGGGTGTCAATGTCAGCATAACACCACACACACACACACACACACACACACACACACACACACAAACACACCCCTAGCATTTTGGGAAAGATAACTGCTCATATAGATGCATGATCATACTAACCTACACAAGGTTAGGGTGACCAAAAAAGAACAAAGAACAGAGTGTTGAAGACTTTTTTTTTTTCTTTTTTCTTTTTGGTGATTTTCAAGACAGGGTTTCTCTGCATAGCCTTGGCTGTCCTGAAACTCACTCTATAGACCAGGCTGACCTCAAATTCAGAGATCCGCCTGCCTCTGCCTCCCAAGTGCTGGGATTAAAGTCATATGCCACTACTGCCTGGCTAGGGCTGGAGCCTTTAAAGGAGGTCCAGCAATTGCCTCCAATTCCAAGAGTAGCTTCTAGACTTGTTATAGTCTCCATTATTCACGGGCAGCCCCACCCGCTCAACCCTTGGGACTCTCTCTCTTAGCAAGGGCCTGGATGTTTCTGGAAGCCTTCAAACGTGGTAGCATCTAGTGTTCTAAGGGCCAAAACTACTGAAAAGTCAAACAGAAAAACTGGTTGTTGAAGGATGAGGAGACCCAGCTCACTTGGTCTCTGGCAGCCTCATGCCCTCCAGGATCATCTCCTCTCAGCTCCCCAAAGCCCTTGCCTGCTCTTGGTGCCCTTACATTCTCTTTCTTTGGATAGGAAGAGGAATTAAGGTGTCCGGTTAAATGGCTTTGTGCTCACAGAAATAAAAATTAACAAGAGATTGGGACCAGAAGACACTGTCATCTATACCACTCAATTTTTCTGTTCAGACTGAATGGTAGGGGCCTGGAGAGATGGTTCAAAAGATAAGAGCACTGGCTGCTCTTCCAAAGGACCTGGGTTCAATTCCCAGCACCCACATGGCCATTTACAATTGTCTGTAACTCCAGGTCCCCCAGGATCCAATGCCCTCTTCTGGCCTCCATGGGTACTACACATATGTGGTACATAGGCAAAACATCTACACACATAAACATAAAAATAAACATTATCTTTCAAAACAAAGGGATATTTATTTTTAAAAAATGATTGAATGGCTAGCATCGCATAAAAAACAAGAGTCAGTTGCTGGAGGAGAGAGAATTAAATTGGACAAACAAAGTTGACAAGGTTAGAAACCTCAACCCAGGCACAATTGCCTGAGCTGTTCATTTAGTCACTGGTGAAAAATCCTGGGCTGGAGAGAGAACACACTGGGCAAAGGCACTTGTTACTCGGCCTGATAACCTGAGTCTCCTGGTTAAATTTTTACCAACGGGGCCCACTGGCGTCACCTGGGAAGAGGAAACCTCAGTTGAGGGAGTGCTTCCATCAGACTGGCCTGTGGGCATGTCTGCCGGGCATTTTCTTGATTAACGATTGATATGGGAGACCCAGGCCACTGTGGGTAGTGCTGCCCCTGGACAGGTGGTCCCGAGTTGTACACAAAGGCAAACAGAGCAAGCCAGTAGGCAGCACTCCTCTGTGGCCTGTTTCAGTTCCTGCTTCCAGGTCCCTGCCCTGGTTTCCCTGGATGACGGACTGTGAAGTAGAAATGTAAATCAAGTAAACCCGTTCCTTCCTCAAGTTGCTTTTGGTCATGGTGTTTACCACAGCAACAGAAAGCTAACTAGAACACGCGAGGACCTGCACAGCAGTAGAAAACCAATAGCTACAAATTGTCCTCTGACCCTACAGACACACAACATAAATGAAAAAAAAATTAAACCCCATAAATCTCCACTTTTATATAAGTAAGCCTCAACTTAGCATGGTTTGCTGTATGATTTTTTTTTTTTCCTATTTGGTGCTAATGTGAAAGCCATATGCATTCGCTAGAAGCTGTACTGTGAGTTCTGAAATTTGATATCATCTCAGGCTGGTGACAGGTGATAATATCCTCTCTCTCAGTGCTGAGCAATGACATGTCACCACTCCCAGGCAGCCACATGATCACATCAGCTAGGGAACACCCAAACCTGGGTAGTGTGGTGTTGGTAAGTTGGAATGTTGTACAGGTTAGCTGTGTTCGATGAATTTTGAAATCTGGATATTTTCACTTCATGATGACTACAACCCTTTCTAAGCTAAGAGTATTTGTGTGGGAAAATTGTCCAAAAGCATCCACATAAACTTTTTGGTATGAAAAGGGAAGAGGCAGGGCCAGAGCTTGAACACAGCCACGTAACTTCAAAGCCTTCTTCCTCCACTGTATACCTGCATATTGCTGGATTAATAGTCAACCCTCTGTAGAAGGTGGCTATGGGACAGCAAACAAGCATGTTTCCCCTGTGATCTCCTGAAGTCATGTTTTGGTTTTTGACAATATTAGTGATTGATAACTGTGGATCTACCTCAATTTTGAAACTCTGTGCCTGTATATAAAGGAAGGTTTGTGGGGAGCTAGGGCTGGGAGAAAGATGTGGGCTTGCTCTTCCTCTTCAGTTCTAGCTACTGAGCCCAGATTGGAAGCCAAATGGAATGGATCGAGTTCTATGCTTCTGCAGAGTGCTCTCTGAGGATTAAGTATACCACCCATTCTCAAGCTTCTTCCCCAATCAGTCTCAGACCCAGAACAATAGATGCAAAATCACCATCCATCCATCTGATTCTGTATCCCGAAGGCCATTCTCTAATACACACACTGTTTAAGGAAGTAGAAAGGCACACCTCAGCCCAAGGGAGAATTTAACCTAATAGGCCATGAATGAAGCCCCTTCCTCTATGAATACTTTAGTTATGGAAAGTCCCAAACTCTGCTATGTCCCAGATAGGATGCTGGCTTCAACATATGCTGACATAACCCTTGTGTCATTAACAGATGCTTTCTGTGGCCCCCGAAGAACAAAGAGAGGCAGTTGGTGACTCTTCTCCATGGTTAACCAGAGTAGATGGTAAAACGGAATAAACTTACAGCAAGCATGTCATTTTGGAGAGTTTGGGGAATCATTTACAAATGTAGCCCTACAAGAATGAATCCGAAATCAGAGATTCAAGCTAGTACAGTGGATTTAACCCAGCACTCAAGGGCCTAGGCAAAAGGACTACCCATGAGTTCCAGGTTACCCTGGGCTACAGAGCAATACCCTTCATGTCCTCTTTTTAATTTTATTTTTTTATTGTTTAAAACTTTATTTTGTGTGTATGAGTTCTTTGTTTCCATGTATATCTGTGCATCATGTGCATGCCTGTGCACATGGAGGCCAGAACGAGCCCTTAGAACTAGAGTTACAGATGGTTGTGAGCCATCATGTGGGTGCTAGGAATTGAACCCAGGTCTTCTGGAAGAGCCGCAAATGCTGGACTATCTCTCCAGCCTGAACAACTAGTACTGTTCATGAACACATATACACGTGGGTGTGCAGTCATGTAGTGGAGACATGGATGACCTATTAATGGCCACACTCTGAAGAAAATTGACTCTCCCAACAGTCATCAACTCCCAATAGCTCCTCAGATAGGGGTGGGACTTTATGAACTTTCCTCCCAATGGTGCTAGGATGTTGATTGGCTAGACCTCCTGTAGGGACCCACAGCTGTTGTCAAGTCCAGAAGACATTTTACAGCAGCTTTTCCATCCTCCAGCTCTCACGTTCTTTCTGCTCCTTTTGGCAATGTTCCTTGAGCCTTGGTGGCCTTGATACAGAGGTTGGTCCCATGCAGAGCTCAGCACTCAGCAATCACTTATTTGCAGCTCTTTGACCATTTATGAATCTCTGCATTAACTGTTGACCGACAGCAGTACTCAACTATCAGTAAAAACATAAATACACAGAAGGCAGTTTCACAACACAAACATTTACCAGAACAATAGTAGTAGGTTTCCCCCTAGAACCTAGCCCCCCCCCCCAAACCCCAGATACAGACTTCTGGATAGGTTTACAGTATCAGGCATGAATTCCCTCCTGTGGAGCAGGCCTGCAATCCAATCAGAAAATGGTTAGTTACCCCCATAACAGTCACATATGTGGGTATGTGAACAGTGGGTTCAGTGTTCTCAGCGCATGGTCATTTAAATTTAATTAATTTAATTTAATTTAAATAAGATCAACCCTTTTAAATCTCATGATTACAACCCAAAGTCTAGGAACCACACATTTCAGACCAAGAGTTCAGTCATCCGCTGTTCCTTTGGCAAGCCTGTTCAACACTTTTGAAAAAGACATGTCCAAATTCCATAGGCCTAGCTAGCGGCCCCCAATGCCCCAGCATGAGGAAAACCACTGAGTTAAATCCCCCACTTCCAACACGTCACCTCCTAACCTTCCCCAGAACCATTGCAGTCCCCATGTCCTAAGTCCCTTGTGGCTCTCCTCTAGGGACATTTCTCAGGAATTCCACACTTCAAATTCCGCCTCTCACCCTTCATCCAGGACATAAAAAAAGGATGGTTCCCACAAACCACATTTATTTGGGGATAATTCATCAAAAGAATTGTTTTTGCTGGTTGGTATCTCTGTGAGCCTCTTCGTAGCTCACTCACAAAAAAAACACTGTTCACATTAAACATCCGGTCCAAGGGACTGCTTGAGACCACGGGTAGACTAGCCAGCTTCCCAGCCCCACCAGCCAGCACACCACTTCTGGGAGAAGCCTATGGTCTCCCTTCCCTCCTCAGTGCCTGTTTATCTGGAGCAGTTCGGTCTTCCTGCCAGACTCCAAACCCTCCATCTTCCGGCCTCTGATGGAGGTCGAGACCAGGGAGAAAGCAGAAGTCTAAAATAGCCAGTACAGTGGCTCAGGGGCCACCAAAACACAGTCTTTGCCGCTGCCGAGATGAAGTACCTCTCTTTTCTTCTCAGAACGCTTGCTGTTTTGAGGAATTCCCAAAGCTGACTTTTTTTTCCCAACTGGATTATTTGGATCTGACTGGAGAGAGGGCCAAACTGGGTGCTTTGGGGGAAGAGGGCCACACTGGGTGCTGTGAAGAAGAGCAGAAGAAACAAACACATCTGTAAGTAGTCAGGGGCTTGGGGTTGAGCTCAGCAGGGAAGTGTTGGACTAGCATGTGGAAAGTCCTGGGTTCAATCCCCATCACTGAAAAAAAGAAGTATATCTAAAAAGAATAGTAGCAGCCACTCGCTGAAACTGTCCTCGGATGCTCGGCACAACACTAAACTCTATATGCATTGCCTCATTTGTCCTCACCCCCGGTGAGGCAAATATTACTTTCCCGCTTTTTTGAAACAGGATCTCGAGTGACCCATGCTGGCCTCAAACTTATTATATAACAGAGAATGGCCTTCAACCCTAAGATAAGAAAACAAGCTCATAGAGGCTGTTATCTGCTTCTAAGTATCATCCACTAAGTTAGGGAGGCAGGAAATGGGTCCAGCTATCTAACGCCCAAGTCTGAGATCTGAACCACCATATGAAGAACCTGAGAAAAGTGTTGTTAGTGGGAGACTGGGTCTAGGAATCCTGCAGATATCAAAATCCATGGATGTCCAAGGCCCTGGAAGTGGCTTGAAATTTGTATACAACCTACGTACATGCTTGTCTGTACTTAAAATCATATCCCTGTTTCCTTTGATAGAATGCAAATGCCATGTAACTAGGTGTTCTGATGTAATACCTAAGGAATAACAAGAAAATGTCTGCACACGTTCATTTTAGACATTTGACAAGTATTTTCCATGTGTGGTTGGCTTAACCCATGAATTCTAGATACAAAGTTACAGACTACATTAAAGCAATCCAATCAAGTCAACAGCAATAAAATGGCAGACTCCTTATTGACATTTCTATCAAAGAATACCTCTGCTGTTAAGGTTTCCAACAAGAGCCTGTAGCCTGGAGTTTGGCCACAAAGGGGTGTGTATGTGTGTGTGTGTGTGTGTGTGTGTGTGTGTGTGTGTGTGTGTGTACACATGCCTATACACATAGGGATCAGAAAAAGATATTGGCTTAGCCCTTGGAGCTGGATACAAGTGTGTGCAGGACTCCCACCTGTTACATCACACTAGGATCTGAACTCTGGTCCTCAGGACTGCAGAGCAAACACTCCCAGCTACTTAGCCACCTACCAGCCTCCCACAGGTTTATTCATTTTGGCACACAGCATTTCTTTTATCTATCTATCTATCTATCTATCTATCTATCTATCTATCTATCTATCTATCATCTATCTATTTTGAGGCAGGGTTTCTCTGTGAAGTCCTGGCTATCCTGGAACTCACTCTGTAGACCAGGCTGGCCTCAAACTCAGAGATCCACCTGCCTCTGCCTCCCAAGTACTGGGATTAAAGGCATGCGCCACCATGCCTGGCATGTCTTTCTTTTTTTTTAGAGATTTGCTTTAAAAAAAAAAAACTATGTAAATATGGGGGAGGTGTGCATATGAGTGTAGGTTCCCACAGAGGCCAGAGGCATCAGGTCCCCCTGGAACTGGAGTTACAGACGCTCAGGAGTTGCTCAACATGACCGTTGAGATGCAGACTTCGGTCCTCTGCAAGAACAGTATGCACTCTTAACTGCTGAGCTGTTTCTGCAGCCCAGCACGTAGTGTTTCTAAGTAACCTGGCCCCCCTGAAGGCCTCTGTGTTTATAGCCTGGGCCTTACCTCACCCACACTTCAGCAGACCTGAGGCATCAAGGGGACAAGGACATCAGGGGAACAGAGGCACTGTTTTCCTTGCACAGCATGTGGGTAGCTGTGAAGAGCACCGTTACTCCAACATATCTCCACTTCAAGACTTTCTACAGTGCTTGTAGGGGACACTCCCGCCAGTAGTCATGTTGGCAGGTCTCTAAAAGCCAAGATGAGGCCTGGCCTGTTGCTGGAGTATCACATGGCAATAAGGGAAGACGGATGTAGAAGAAAATGACTCTATTCATCCACAACTTCAGAAGGGCTAATGTTTGACTTGATGGAACGGGGCCAGATCTCTGACCTCACACTGCCTAGGCAGACCTTTCTCCACCGCCATCAGCTGGGAGTCATGTGTCTTCTGTGCAGTAGGACAGGGGCAAACACCCCAACATTCCACATGCTCTGGAGGCCTGCCTTGCTGAATTCAACAGAATACAGCTCCATCATGGGGTGGGGGCCATTAGTTAGTCTATAAAATAACAGGGCGCCACTGTCAGCCAATTCCTTCATTCCCACCCCTACACGGTGCACAGCAAGGAGCCCTTTCTGGGTGCCCTTCTTCCCTCAGTGGCCTTGGTAGGACACAGACTCCATCCTACCTTCTGAAATGCAGCCTGTAGCCTGCGTGTCAGTTAGATTGTGAGAAGGTAATAACAAAGTTCAGAATAACCAAAGTCCATGGCCAAAAGGGATCCTGCTTTTACCTTTTCAAAGATTCTGTGTGTTTATGATGTGTGGGCATGCATGTGTGTATGCATGTGCATTTGTGTGCGGGAGTGCAGGTACATGCATACAGGGCTGTGCATCTGGAAGTCAGAAGACTTCCACCTCCTTTAAGACAGGATTTCTTTCTTGTTTCCTGTCGCCTACACCGGGCTCTGTTTCCACCTCTCATCTTGCCGTCCGAACTGGGATTACAGACGGGCACGCTGACAGCTTTTTATGGGTGCTGGAGATTCACACTCAGTCCACATGCTTGTGTATCGATCACTTTACCAAGCCCCACGCCTTGTTTGGAGACAGGGTCTCACGTCAGTCGGGTTGGCCTTAAACTGGCTATGCAGCTGAGACTGACTCTGAATTGTTGTTGTTGTTGTTGTTCTTGTTTGGTGTTTGTTTGTTTGTTTTTGTTTTTCGAGACAGGGTTTCTCTGTGTAGCCTTGGCTGTCCTGGAACTCACTTTGTAGATCAGGCTGGCCTCAAACTCACAGAGAGCCACCTGCCTCTGCCTCCTGAGTGCTGGGATTAAAGGCGTGCGCCACCACCGTCCAGTGACCTGGGATTTCTTATGCCCCCGCCTCCACCTCTTTAGTGCTGGGATTACAGGCATGTACTACCACAACCAATTTACATGGTGCTGGGACTCAAGCCCAAGGCTTCAGGCAGGAAAGACATTACTCTACAAACTGAACTGTATTCCTACTCCTCTACCTTCACCTTTTAATCTCCTGCAAGCCTCGTCTGATGATCTAAGATGCTTTATTACATCTATTTAACCAGAGCTGGGCTAATGAGAAAAGTGCCCCCCCCCCTTCCTCTGCTAGTACTCGCTATCAGTGATTTTAATCCTAAACAGTTTATTCTCCCTGCTTCCTACTGCTTGGGGGGAAAAAAACAAAAAAGAAAAAAAAATTTGTCCTCTGTAAACAACCTCTTCAGGTGGCCTCGTCACTCCTGCCTCCCAGAGCCTGGGCTATACTCCTCAACATGTGCTCCAGAAACTTCGCCCAGCTAAGGGCCCAGAATAGTCCTCACCATGGTCATGTAGGTGGCCTCTGATTGTCCACTTGGTCCTTCATCCATCGCCTCCCATGTAGTTATTGAGGAGTAGACATGTTTCTGGGGGGTTGGGGGGAATACAAGATTCTTAAGGGTCATCCAGGAGAGAGACTGTTCACAGGAAATCAGCGACCAAAGCCATCAAGTTCGGGGGTTATGGAGAGCTAGAGAATTGTTATCAATGATGATAATTCCTACTTCAGTCTTCCTGAGTT
This sequence comes from Peromyscus eremicus, assembly GCF_949786415.1. Lineage (NCBI taxonomy): Eukaryota > Metazoa > Chordata > Mammalia > Rodentia > Cricetidae > Peromyscus > Peromyscus eremicus. The sequence goes on along the minus strand of NC_081422.1, from coordinate 39,491,753 downwards.
AACTCACGGGAAAGGGTACCAGCCTCAAGAACCAACCTGTCTGCTTCAAGACCAAACACCTTTGCATCTCTAAGCACTGACTTGGCAGTAGGGGACCCTCATCCTGCAGAATAACTTGTAGGTTGGCACTAATTATCAGCTCTTATCATCTAGCAGAGGGTTGATATGGCAAGGACAGCCCTCCCTGAACCTCACAGCTCTGAGGTCTGGGGACTGTGATTCACCATCATGTCACTCTTAGGAAAATGACACATTCTCAGGCTTCTGAGGATTGAACCGGGTTGAACGAAAATTCTCCTCTTGGGACAAAAGCAACTCAAAACTCAGGAAGCCCATCAAAGAGAAGTGTGTAAAAGTTAAAAGGGGAAAGGGAGAAGAAGAGAAGGAGGGGGAAGGAAGGTCGAGAATACAGGAGCTCAGGGAAATACATCTCTCAGCTCCTGTTTATAACTCCACTTCAAAGCACTATGGAGGGAGAAGTCCTTGGTCCCCTCTAAAGGTTCCTGAATACACCTACTCTTAATCATTAACTCCTTAGCTCATGAAGGTAACAGAGTTCTCCGATTCCAGGTCCAGGGCTCTCTCCTGTATCTACCCCCAGGATCTGCTGCCCAGGGCTGATCCGACCCAGGCTACCCTGCCCCAGCCCATTCCTCTGCAGCAGTGATAAAGGCTTTCTGAGGCACCGCTGTGCACAGAGCCCTGGCCTGTGGGCTGAGCTGAAACTAATGAGTAAGATGCCCGTTCCCAAGTAATGGCCCCCACCCTCCACCTCCCTGTGCTTCCTGCTGGGGTGTGCGGCCACTGGTGCCCCCCTCGGCTGGCAGGCTGTCCTCTCACCTCTGGATTAGCTTTCTCTTTGCTCTCCAGGTTCTTCAAGGAAGGTGTAGAATTCACTGAACTGTAAGGCATGAAAAGTACATGGAATTAACACTCAGAACCTCACAAGGTACACTGATTCATGTATACCTAGAAAGGACCCTACACTAGATAGGTCTTTTGCATCCAGTGGGACACCCACATCGCATAGGACCCTTGCATTACTTTATGGAGAGACCCTCGGGAGGAACTAAATACACACAGAACAGCTCCTCTGGTAGGAAATGGGAAGGTGCTCTGCGGATAGTCTAGGCTGAAACATGACTTCACCTTCTCTGTTTTCCCTCTGACAACCTCTGTCCCACATTAGGAGGCAAAGTATAGCGGGGCACAGTGGCATCTTGAAGTCCCAGCTAATCCTGAAGCATGGAGCCAGGAGTTCAAGACCAGCCTTAGCAGCATGCAGAGATCCCATTTTAAATTTACCATCATTGTCACCATCATCATCATCATCATCATCATCATCATCATCGTGTGTGTGTGTGTGTGTGTGTGTGTGTGTGTGTGTGTGTGTGTGTGTGCTCAAGTTACAACATGTGTGTTGTGTGTAGAGGTCAGAGGACAACTTTTCATAATCTGTTCTCTCTTTCCACCTTGTTGAGACAGAGTCTCTCTTGCTGTTTCTGCCCGCTCTGCATATGCCAGGCTAGCTGACCAACTAGCTTCCAGATGGTTCTCCTGTCTTCATATCTCATGCCACCATAGGAGAGCTGGGATTACAAATGCAAGCTATGGTATCTGACTCTTCATATGGGTTCTGGGAACTGACCTCGGGGCATCTCACTGGCCCAAGAGACCTCATTTTAATGAGAAGAGAGGGGAGAAGAGGGGAGGGGAGGGGAGGAGAAGGGAGGGGGGTGAGGTGGTGTGAACAGAGGAGGTAATATAATTTTAAATGACTGAACAGAGAGAGCCCATGGCATTTGACCTCACTATCTTGTTCTCAATACTGAGAACTGGAACTGTTGATGAGCAGCACACATCCAGCAAGTCCACATTTCCCAGGTCTGTGACCTCCCCAGTGACAACTGAGCTAAACGCCCCAACACCCCCCAGGCTGTGCGCTCTGACCCTTCCCTGAACATGCCCTTCGACTTTGCTCTCTCGGCCAGTTGCCTTATGCATTTGTCAGTAAATGTAACTTTTCTTTTCCTGTTTTGATCTAAGGCAGATATTTTTTTAAAAAGGTATGGGCATAAAAATAAACCATGTTTGTCTCAAATGGAAATGTTTTTATCATATGATTGTAAAGTTGTATATTCTCACTGTTAAATGAATCAAATACTACAGAATTAGACAGAATTGGAAGTTGAGGTTTCCAAGTGGTCCCCTTAGGCAACAGGATCGTTATCTTCAACGTCTGATAATGCCTCAGAACTATCCTTCAGGACCCCTGTCAACGACGGCTAAGTAAACTCCCAGACAAAACATACCCAGTGTACAGGCTCCTGCCATGAACACTGTATTGCTTCTTTTCTATAAAATCGAGGTCATACTCTGTATTTTCCCTCACAACCTTCTTGGCTACCATCCCATGCCATCACATGCTGGCTCGTATGTAATGGTATATTCAATAGAATGCCCAATCATCCCATCATTGCCTTCCTGAGAGATGCTGTACTCACAATGACTCCAGATTTTTATTAGCAGCAAAGTTGCAGTGACTGTATTTATGTGGGAATCTCAGAACAGTAATATTTCTTTAGAATGACTTTCTATGACACGGAGGCCCAGAGTATGGACATAAAATGGGAGCGGAACTCACACTGTCTGGCTCTTAGTCTTACGTTCAAATGCATGCCTGGAGCAATGACCCTTAGAGGTGCCAAGGAAGTTCAACGCCAAGTCAGACAGCTCTGGGAGTAGCAGTGTACCTGAGCAGGCACAACTACTTTCTTTAGAATCTACATATCCCCCGGGAAAAGTCACTCAGACACCAATGTTGTGAGGCTAGAGGTGGTGTGACTTAGTGATAGAAAGCTTGTCTAGAATGTGCAAGATCCGGGGTCCAATCCCCAACACAGTAAAAGAGAAAAAAGCCAATACTCTTTGGTCTTTATGGGTCTTTCCCACTGCTGTGATTTCAACGGAGGCATTAGCTTAAACTGCCAACATGTTTCACTAATATTCTGTAAACAGAGACGCTCAGAGCTGCCGATAGTGAAATACTAGCATCTGTATCCTGGCATTCGGGCATTTCTAAGAGTCTGGGAGAGCTCCTGATGAAATCCAGCCCTTTAACACATTTCAAGCCAGGCACAGTGGTACACACCTGTAATGCCAGCAAATGAGAGATTGAGACAGGGGGACCATGAGTTCAAAACCTGCCTGGGTACATAGGGACTTCTGTCTCAGTCTCTTCCCCAGTTCATAACTTCTCTTAAGCAGTCCATGGGTACTATTACAGCCTTTACATGAGGTCTATATCTGAATTGTGTCCCACTTAAACCCCCATTTGTGAGGGAGCTGATAATCTTTGTATAACAGCAAGGAGAATGAGCACGGTACAGCAATGTCCAAGCCTTTCTGAAGTGTGGTGAGCAAAGGGGGCAGAGCCACCTACAATGACATCAAATATAACAATCAATGCACCATCGCAGGGCACTGGCACTCTCTCCCTCTTTGGATTAGATGAGCTCAGGATCACATTAGGGTGGTATGGCTACTCTTCCACTTTCATTTAGAAACAGTCTACACACTTGGCCTCCTGACTGAAAGGGTGGGGATGGTCACATACCTCTTATTCCACTGGGTTTTCTTCACAATCAGTATCAAAACAGGGAGCAGCAAGAAGGTGGCACAGAGAATCCCCACAATTATCACCAGCTGATTCCCATCCAGGATCGTCGGCTGATTAGTCCTGGGTCGAGGAGTTGTTGAAATTGACACTTGGGAATGAAGAAAGCATTGAGGATCTCAGTATTCTAGAAGAGTGGGGAGCCCCCATAACCCCATGCCAAACAGCAGCATCCAGGTCAGGAAGCAAGGAGAGAAGGCCAGGCTACATCCCATATCAGGACACAGGGACACCATTCCCGTTAGACTAAGAGCCAGACCAACCACCTTGCTTAGCCCTAAAGTGTGAGTTAAACTTGGCAGAAGCGGCTGCCTTCACCTATGCTAGATCACCCTTTTACATCAATAATTCTATGTTAAAACTTGGTTTGCCGAATGACTAGATATAATAGGCATTTTCAAGGCCACTGACATTTTTATGGGCAATGATTGTCTCAGAAAGAGTATATGCTACAAGATCAGATGTATAGTCACAATGCTAAATAGGGCCTCCGGGATATTTCCACTGGTATAATACCCGTCCCTCAGCTCATCTATTCACTCTAAAGACATATATCAGCATTTCTTTGGCACCGGAGATCTCTAGACACAGAGGATGCCTACAAAGACAACTGATGGCCACTTCCTGCCTCCGAGGAGGGAGAAAAACATGACAACATAGTCGTCTGTCTGTAGAGGACAGAAGGGCACAGAGAATGGGGTGCGCAATTCTGTGAAGAGCATGGGAAGAAACTTCTGCCGGCAAGTGCTAAATTTTAATGTGAGTTTTTAAAGAAGCATTCCGTTTGTTGGGCCGTTGATAGTACGGAGAAAGGCCAAGAGGATGTCATGCCCAGGGACTGGTGGCCTGACGGGGTGTTTTGAGGAAGTGGAAACAGCTCCACAGGTGCAGGTCAAAGGTTGAAGCTGAGGATGTGGAAGGAACTTAGGTTGGAGAAATAATGGAGTCCAAGTCAGGAAGGCGCTTCATCGCCTCAGCAAAGCGGTTGGCTTTTTTTTTTTTCTTTCTTTTCTTTTCTTTTTTTTTTTTTTTTTTTTTTTTTTTGCTACAAGTCCCAGAGAAGTCAATGTGAGGTGTATCTGTCAGTGGTGGGATGGAAGGCTCTAACTTGTGATTTAGAAAGAAGGCCTTGGCTAAGAATGAGAGCAGAGGCTGGATAGAGGCCAATCTAAAACAGAAGAGAAGACAGCCAGAAGTAAGTCTGGTGAAGGCCTGGAAGGAAGGTGGCCTCAAAATCAGCCAAAGAAATGGCACGACTTATTGGGAAAGAGAAGACTCAAGGGCCACTCATTCCCTGGCATCCAGTTACCTAACCGTATGGGATGAGGGAGAGCCATGCATATTTGAAGGATCTGTAGAAATTTTGTGTGGAGTTGAAATATATGCATGCATATAATAACCCTGCTCCCCCCCCATACAAAACCAGCCCTCATCTCCATGTGTTCTCATGCCAACTGCAGAATTGTTATCTGTGTTGAATATATGAAGACCTTTTTTCTTGCCATTCCCTAAGCAATATGAGGCAACAATTACTTATATTAGGTATTATTAGTAATATAGAGGTGATTTTGAGTATAAAAGAGGCTATGTGTCTGTAATAAATAAATACCTTTTTTAATACAGCATTTTTATAGAAGGAGCTTACACACCCACAGATTTTGATGTTTTCAATGGAGGAATAAGTCCTGGAGCCAACCAAATTTCCTCAGATATCAGGGGACACATATGGCTGTTTATAAACATTTGTGCCAATCTAATTGTGATCAATATAGAATGTAGGTTAAACACAGCGTCTGATATCACTGTGCTGAAGAAGGCTGGGGGTGGGTGACTCGCATGCCACTGGGGATATAAGCTAGAGTAGACCTGGCAGTACGAGCCTGAATTACAACAGAACCGTGGGATGAGGGCTGGCGGTGATGCCAGAGCACAGGTATAGATAACACCCAGCGCAGGAAGGAGAGTTCAGCTGCCTCAAGATGGCATGCGGAGATAAGGATGGGGTGGGTGTAGACATGTCTGTGGGTAGGGTGGCCTCAGAAGGAGGTGAGCCCCCGCTCCCCACTTTAGTGTGTTTTTTTTCTGTGGAGTGGAAGGAAAGCTCGTGAGAAGGGAGCACACGCGGGGATGAGGAAACTTCTTGAAGAAATCCACCTCTCATGCTTCCCTCTTCAGCTGGGACCATTAGCACTGACAAGAAGGTGTCTCTGGCCTGAGACTCTGAGGTACTTCCCTTTCCAGTCATCCCCCACCACCCTTAGCCAACCACAGCCAGCTCCTTCAGGCCCCAGTGAGAGGCGAAGTCCACAGGCCACATCCTGAGTGCTCACTGAGTTATGATTTAACCCTCACCTCACACAACCTGCCTCAGACAACACAATTGAGTCTTTCTTCTCCTCGGTGCACACTGTTTGCCCGGAAAACCCTCTGTGTCTCATCCTGGAACCCTCCTATTTTCTCTCTGTTGCTTGCTGTCTCTCACGGCTTAGGATTAGTTTCCCTTCACAAGGATGTGAGACTCCCTCAAAGTCAAGCAAGCATGACAGGGGATCTCCACTCCACCCCACTCCACCTCTGAGCTCCCATGCCTTTGCAGCAGTGGACCATACCGGCCATGAGTGGGGTTTGGTAGACTCGGTGTTCACCCTGTGAGCACCCTTTTCCATGCCTAACAGGGCACGGCAAGCCCAGGCATCTGGTGAGCCAGGTTGATGGAGGTATCACTCTCAGGGTAGTGCAAGTCCAAGACCAGCCCCTGGACGCCATGCCTCCTTCCCCTGGGCATGCCTGGAGCCTCCCTGACTCACTCCAGACATTGTGCATGGCCCCTCAGCCCTCTTCACCCAAATATCGTTTACTTTGAGATCTCTCCTGGATCACACGCAGCTCAATGGTTTTCCTGGACTCCAGATTGCCCAGGTAGATGCGGCAGGTGTAGACTCCTTGGTCGGACTCCTTCACTGTCTGAAGCATGATAGAGCCGTCATTTCGGGAGATGTCGCCCACCAGGTTTACCCGGTTTCGGAAGCGGCCCTGGTTCTGGAAGAACCCACTACGCTCCTTGAAGTCATAGCTGTTGAAGTCATAGCGCCAGACAACCTCCTCCTAAAGGAAAGGTCCAAAGCATGAGGTTTGGAGGACTGCAGGGTGTGTACTGGAGGAAACCTCAGAGCTGACAGAGCCCGGCCATGCGAGGGCAGGGAGAGTGTTAGATAACACAAAGTCTTGTTCGCATGCACGTGAACAAACACATGTGTGCTGGTGAGGAAGACACCAGACCACAAACAGCCGTTCCGTCGGAAGAAGTGGGTTTAAGGGGGGCCGGTGGCTCTGGCCTGTAATCCTAGCTACTCAGGAGGCTGAGGCCAGAGGATAGCAAGTTCAAGGGAGTAATTTAGCTGGACTCTGTCTCCGAATAAGGAGTAACAAGATGGAAAAGTTATAATTCTGCAGCAGAGTGCTTGCCTAGTACACGTGAAATCCTGAGTTCAGTGCCCAGCACCAGAGCTAAAGGCAAGAGAGAGAGACAGAGAATGAGACAGAGACAGACAGACAGACAGACAGAGACAGAGAATGAGAATAAAAAGTAAAAGTAGTTCACTCTTTTCCAGAAAAGGAAAGGAAAGGAAGGAAGGAGGGAGGGAGGGAGGGATGGAGAGAGGGAGAGAGGAAAGGAAGGAGGGAGGGAGGAAGAGAGGGGGAGGGAGGGAAGGGAAGGGAAGACAAAAGCACACTTTATTGTCCCTGCACTTCCAGTTGGATTTCCAACAGGCAGATAAAGCTTGTCTAAAATTGACTGCTGCCCCAAACCACTTCCTTCCAGTCCATCCCATTTCAGTAAATGGCAATGTCTTCTTCCAGATGTTCAAGCTAAAGATCTTAGAGTCATCTTTAATTCCTCTTTCTTTTTTTAAAGTTTATTTTATTTAATTAACATCTTTTCATTTATTTTACAGACTGACCACAGTTTGCCCTCCCTCCTAACCCCTCTTTCTTAAGCAACTTGTATCCAACTCACCAGAAAATCTGTGCCCTCTGCCTTCAAAATACATCCCAGCCCAGCCCTCTCAGCCACCCTTCTGCTGCCATGCCAGACCCAAGCCATGCCGCATCTCTACCAGGGGCATCTCTCCTGCAGGGACTTTCTCACCTGTGTCCCTGCCTGCCCTTTCCCACAGTCTACCCTCAGGGGATGAGCTTTGAGAAACCTAAGATCCAGCATGTCGTCCTCTGCTCCAACCTCCCCCGGCCCCTCATTTCTCCTGCAGACCCTTTATGATCTGCCTGGTCTCTTCCCTCTCTCACACCCATTTTCAATTCCTTCCCTAGATGTAGTTACACAGACACCCAGCTACTGTCTGAAGGCTGGTCTCAGGGCTACTGTTCTTACTACTCCCATAACTGGAAACCTCTGGTTCTCTCCGCTCACTCTCTTCACACCAATCCCTAAACACCACCTTGATGAGGCTTCCCCGACTATCTACACAGAACGACAACCACAGAGCTCGGCTTCATGGCCCTTCCTGGCTCTTTATTTCTTGTTGTTTTAGATATTCATCTTGTCATTGTCTCACTGTGACTCCCTCCTCCACCTTTCTGCTACTGTCCCATCAAGACAGGGGCTTTGTTTTGATTTTGGTTTTTTTTGAGACAAGGTTTCTCTGTGAAGCCTAGCCATCCTGGAACTCACTCTGTAGACCAGGCTGGCCTCAAACTCACAGAGATCTGCCTGCCTCTGCCTCCTGAGTGCTGGGCTTAAAGGCATGTGCCACCACAGCCAGGCCAGGACAAAGTCTTTAAATGAATAGATATTGAAATGTTTTACAAAGGTATGTGGTTATTTGGTGATGGTGGTCATGGTAGAGGTAGTGGTAAGGATTGAAACCATGGCCTTATGCAAACAAGGCAAGGGTTCTTTCTACTAATGAGCTACACTTCTAGCCATAGATTTTTTTTAAAAAAAAAAAAAAAAAGAAAGAAAGAAAAGCCACTGGGCAGAGACAGGCAGATCTCTGAGTTTGAGGCCAGCCTGGTCTACAGAATGAGATCCAGGACAGGCTCCAAAACTACATAGAGAAACCTTGTCTCAAAAAAAAAAAAAAAAAAGAAAAAAGAAAAAAAAGAAAAGAAAAGAAAAAAAGAAAGAAAGGAAAGCCTTTGAGCAAAGGAAATGAGTTATAGACAGAAACACAAATGTAGAGACTTGGCCCCAACTCCTCTTTCTGTTGTGAATCATTTGATGCATGACATATAAATGCATGACAATGGGAACTGGAGAGACGGATTCGGTGTTGAGGGCTGGACTGATCCCAGGCTTTCCCGGAAGCCTTGATGTGTGGGGGAGGAACACAGGAGATGAAGCTCCTCTAAAGCTAGGAGCTTGCTTGGCAGAGCCTGTAATGGCCTGGGGCCTGAGAACCCAACTCTTCCCACTCTAAGGGGCTATAGTTACCAACCCCAGGGCTGATGGTGCTCAGTCTATAATGTCCTGAGACACCCTGTGTCCCCTGTGCAACATTGCCTGATCAGCTTCCTGCCGACTTCGCCCCATTACACGATAATTTCTGATGACTGTCCCATCTCTCCCCTAGAAATGCTGTATAATGTGCTGTACTTCTTAAACTTGCTTGTGTGAGCCATGAGCTTGTGCAAGACATCCTAAGGCCAGACTTTCCTATCCTTTTCTTTACCTTCATCTGAAGGCCACCTCCCACTTAGGAGCCTGCCAATAAAGAACTATCTGCTGGTCCAGTCAGCTCAGTAGTTAGAAGTACTTGTTCTTACAGAGGGCCCAGGTTCAGTTCCCAGCACCCACACAATGGCTCACAACCATCTGTACTCCAGTTCCAGGGAATTAGATACCCTCTCCCCTGCTCCATGGACATCAGCATGTATGTGGTGCATATGTATATGTGAAAGTAAAACACTCACACACATAAAACAAGAACAAATAGATAAATAAAAACCTAAATGCGTGACAAGCTCTTAGGAGTGAACTTGGGTCCACATACCATCCCCCACCCTCTACCACGATGCCACCCCTTCTGATGCCCTCAGATAGCATCCAAGAGTCAGGTGAGTGTACTTCGTTAGCGAGATGACCTGGAACACATTTTCATTTATAAAACTTCTCACTTTAACTTCTATCAATAAGTCAACTAAGATGTCGCTCACAACACGTTTTTATTACATTTCTTTATGGAGGGGTAGTTGCATGGTGTGAATGTAAAAAGTCAGAGGTCAGCCTGTAGAATTCTGTTCTCTCCTTCTATCATATGGGACCCAGGGGCTGAACTCAGGTCATCAAGCTTGGTAGTAAGTAAGGGCCATCCCACTAGTCCTCAGGACACATTTTGACCCCTAAATACCATGTTATCGTTGAGATCTGTTAGTCCAGTGAACTAGCTTGCTACCTACTGCTTTACAGTTTACAGTTCCTATGAATTATCCTTTACTCTGGCTCCGAGGGATCTACCAATCCCAAGCCCTGGAAAGTTTATGGAAAAAAAAAAAAAATCTCTCCATCACACAAAGTGAGTAACGGAGTGCCAGGCAAAGCTCACAGAAATAGCACACATTAGGACAAGAACGTAATTGTGTTCTTAGGCCTGGCCCACTGCTTTCTGGGTTAGGCCACAAAAGCCACCCCGCTTTGCTCTGACAAGGATTGTACAATGAAGAGGAGGTAAAGGGAGTCCCAAACGCAGTGGCCACATCATGTACAAAGTGCTTCCCGTGTCCCATTGCACATCAGTGTCTTAGAAACCTTAACATTTAGGCAATCAGCTCTTCTTCCCCCTCCTCCTTCCCCTTTCCCTCCCACACTTCTTCCTCCTCCTCCTCCTCTTTTTCTCCTCCTCCTCTCTTCACCCTCCTCCTCTTTTTCTCCTCCTCCTCTCTTCACCCTCCTCCTCTTTCTCCTCCCCCTCCCTCCCCCCTTCCATCTTCTCCTCCCTCACTCCTTCCCCTTCTCCTCAACACAATCATATTTCCCACCAAAAAGCTGAAGTTGTCCAGACAAGGGGCTAAAGCAGGAGCCCAGGTCTGACAGACTCCCAGGCAAGCAGGATCCCAGGTCTGACAGACTCCTAGGCCTGGGCTTTTACAATGTCACCCACCACATGGTACCTGACACCTGATTCTCCTCTCCCTGCCCTCCCCTGCCTCCAGCCAGGGGTCTCTACAGTGAGGGCTCTTCCCCCTTACCTTGGCATGCTTTCCAGAAGAAAACATCCAGTCCACCTTGGTCACATGTTTCTCTTTTGTGCTCTGGAAAAAACATCCCATCGGAGTTGAATCGCCTACATGGACGGTGAGCTCTGGGGATAAAATGATAAATTGAGTCAGACTTAGTATAATCAAATAGAGTTTCTAGACAATAAAGTCTGGGGGCTGGGGAGATGACTCAGTGGGTAAGAATGCTTATTCTGCAAGCCAAAGGACCTGAGTTCAAATCCCTAGCACCCACATAAAAAGCCAGACACATTGCTTTGGAACCCCAACATTCAGGAGCAGAGACAGGTGGACCTGAGAACTCTGGCCAGTCACCTGAGCCAAAATGATGGAGTTTCCGGTTTAGTGAGAGACCCTGTCTCAAGACAAAACAGTAGAGAAAGATGAAGGAGGGTAAATATAACTGCACCCTTGAGTATATGAAGAGCACAGAAAGGAAGAAAGAAAGAAAGAAAGAAAGAAAGAAAGAAAGAAAGAAAGAAAGAAAGAAAGAAAGAAAGAAAGAGAGAGAGAGAGAGAGAGAGAGAGAGAGGGAGAGAGAGGGAGGGAGGGAGGGAGGGAGGAAGGAAGGAAGGAAGAAAGGAAAAGAAAGAGAGGTCTAGCTAAAGATCCTCAACAGTAAAATGTCATTGTCACAACCAAACATGTGGACGAAATATTCAAGAGCCCCTTCTCTCAAAGCGACACGGCATCCTAGCCTAAGAGAACGCGCTCACACTCCACAGACGCCAAGACTGAGGTTCCTGTTGTTTCTACACTGCAGTAACCACTTTCTGTTTGCCTTTAACTCCTTTATCTTTCCCCCTTTCCAGAAATTATCTCATATTTGAAGTCCAGATGAAGGACTGAGAGTCTTAAAGCCCTTGCTTTCTGTTCCTGGATACAGAGACCCTCATCAACACAGCACAGACAGTGGACAGTCAGAAAACTCGTTCTCATATTTAACTTGCTGGTTCTTCTAACTGAGGGGGGAAAGACTTTCTTCAAATTCTTTTACTCATTTTACAAGTTATTTTGGGATTTGCTTGGGACATAGTTCTGGCTTCCACACAGGTCATGGGACTGCTTGCAAACTTGGCCAAGGAAGTAGCCTTCCCCTTGACTGTTTCCCCTCTCTGTTTCAGTCCTGCCCTCTCCAGAACCCTACCTCCCCAACTGACACGCCACCCCTCTTCCAGCTCTCCAGGCCTTCCACCTCCTAGGGTAGGAGCTTCCTCCTGCCGGCTTGTGGCAAGCAGCTGACCCCCCCCCCCCATATTCTCTCTGAATAAGTCATTCTAAGAGGTCCCTGAAAAGAAAGCAAGTAGAATAACATTGCTAATTTTTCCACTCTGTCCTCCACAAAGCAACCACGAAGTCCATTAAGAAAGCAAAGGCGGAATGGTGCACAGGGAGCCCGAGCCTAAGTCTTGAGTAGACAGAATTCTTTCAAAAGAATGTCAAGCAAAGGTCCCAAATGAACAAATGCAATGCATAAGCAGACCTTTCATCCAAGTTGCCTCCCTGGGAGAACTTGAACTTCCTGCCCAGTAAGAGAGCTAGCTACACAGTAGGAAGAAAGCAAAAGAAAATAATATGAACTTAAACTCAGTGGAGAGAATTCTTCTGCAGGCAGTGAAAACCAGCTCCAAAGGGTATCAGTAGGGAAGGAAACTCCCTCTCAATTACATCAGCCCGTTAAGAACTGAACACTAGCTTTTAAGTCAATAACAACTGAACATTCTGAGTCCTTTTAATGCACTGAGCATGTGCCAATCACCTTATAGGCAGCCTAGCAATTAGTCATTATAACATGCATATTTAGTCCCTAAATCTGAATCCATCCAGTGCCTCACATATGTTAAGGACACACTCGACCATAAAACTATATTCCTAGCTGAAGTCATCATAATGTTTCTAGGTTCTTATTGTATTGCTCTCCATTTTACATGGAAGAATAGAAAAAGGCACTCAAAGCACACAGGCAATTAAGAGAAAAATCAGAACTCACAGCCAAGTCCAAGTGAAAACAAACCCCGAGCTTTCTAGTGTACTGTACCCTATGACATCACGTGAGAAGAAAGAGGCCTGGTTCCAGAGCAAAAGGATGGGAAACGTGTTATTTTCACCCAAAATATTTAAGAACTATGGAAAAGGGCATTGACGTGGTGGAATTGTAGGAGGATTATAAACTGGAGGGTATACTTTGCAACGAAAAGTCACAGGTTACTATCAACATGGAGTCTCCACATGAACAGAGACAAACTCTATAAATAAGTGGACCACGGTCCACTCAGCAAGGGGGCAGACTGTGGAGGCTCAGACCTGGTTCTGCTTTGGCTGGACAGGGAAGTGAATATGAGTTGCCTCTGACCACCCCGAATGTGATTCTAGCCCATTTCCCTGGCTTCTTCAGCCCTTGACATTGGCTCCTGCTGGTTCCTTCTTGGTATCCACGAGATGGGAAGGGGCAACCACCTTGTGGGCTGCACTCTGAGGAGGGTTTAGGTATGCCAGCGGAGACTGGGGTAGAAAAGGGACTCACAAGGAGAATCTTGGGAGAAAGCAAACATCAGACTTCCTCCCTTTTCCTGGAGGACCACAGCCTTAGAAATAAGGAAAAAAGATACAGGGAAAAGGAGGAGAGGTGCCAGAGGCCACTCCTTATTACTCCATACTCACAAACTGAATCCACGAGGGACACTAGTTCAAGAATTTCATCCATTACACTAATGTGTATTGATTGCCTACACTCTGCCAAGATCTATGCCAAAGGCTTGTCAGAGGCAAAGGACCGAAACCCAGGCAAGCAGGGAAGACACACTGCATGGGTATGACTAGCATCCTGAGAGAGAAAGGCCAGGTGCTGGGGGAGTTTGCTCAGTAGCTAAGGACGAAAGCTAGCAGGGGAGAGTAGAGACCACGGCCATCTACTAGCAGGCAAGCAGCCCTGAGGCCATCTACTACCCCTTTATGCCATGCTCACTAAGGATTCATTTTTATTATTTTTTAATGATGAGTATGTATAGTGGGGGTGGTATGTGCATCTGAGTGCAGGTGCCCAAAGAAGCCAGAGGAGTTGGATCCCCTGGAGCTAGGGTTACAGGCCATTGTAAGCTAGGAACCAAACCCCTTCTTCCTCTGCAAGAACAGTATGTGCTCTCAACCACTGAACCATCTCTCCAGCCCCTATCCCACACTCTTGTTCTTTCATTGAAAAAGTTTTTTTATGCAATACATTTTGATCATGTTTTCCCTCTCCCCCAATTTCTCTCAGATCTTCCCCACCTCTCTACACACCCGACTTTATGTTCTTTTTTTCTTTCCCTCTCTTAAAACAAAACAAATAAACCAACAAAAAACAGTCAACAATAAAAATAATAAACACCACACACACACAAACAAACCCCACAAAACCACAAAAATGAAAATCAAAACAAACAAGCAGAAAATTGATAAGACAAAAAAAATGCTCAAAGAAAAATGAGACAAAAAGTCTATAAAAAATACCACTGGATTTGCTTTCTGTTGATCAAGTAGGGCATGTGGCCTGCCCTGAGGTGTGGCTGGATATACCCAGTAAGACTCCACTGGAGAAAACTAATCTTTCCTTGGTAACAACTGGAATATCTTCTTGGCTAGGGGTAAGAGCCCATGTCCACCTTCCCCTCTGAGCTCTGGGACCCTGACTGGCTTGAGCTTGTACTGGCCTCGTGTGCTTCCACAGTCTCTGTGAGTTCATATGGGCATCAGTCCTGCTGTGTCTGGAAGATGCTGTTCCCTTGGTGTTAGCATCCCTTCTGGCTCTTAGACTCTTTCTGCCTCCTCTTCCACAGGGTTCCCTGAGCCTTGAGAAGAGGGCTTAGATGATGACATCCCATTTAGGACCGAGTGCTCCAAAGTCTCCCACTCTCTGGACATTGTGCAGCTGTGGCTCTTTGTGTTAATTTTCACCATCCCATACTCTTAAAGAATGCATGTATACTGTTTTCTTCTTGTTTTTTGAGACAGGCTAGTCCCAAACTTTCTGTGAAGCTGAGAATGAACTTCAGCCTTTCAAGGGCTGGGATTACAGGAATGTGCCACCACACTTGGCTAAGCATGAGATAGTTTTGTGGTTTTCTAATAGTTTTCATTTAATATTTTGTTTGGGAATGTTTATATGGATATGGTGAGCAAATTTTAGATGTTCTGGATGTGATTAGTTTGGATATCATTAATTTATTAGAAAAGAGAGATGTGGAAATTGCTCACACAACAAAAGATTTCAGAGCATCCTTGGAGTGGGCAGCTTCCTGTGCCGTCATTTTTAGTTCAGTCTAACTGCAGTCTATGAATGTCACCGTCTCTAAGTAAGGAATGGTCTTTGCCATTTACAATTCCTTTGGTGCCCTCCATCTCCAGGGGACTTTCTTTCCAGCAGCTGCCTGACCCTCCAACTCTTTGCCTTCGAGACCAATCACCCACCACCGCTGCATGTGAGACTTGTTCTTGAGAGTTCTCTGGAGTGTAACGCCTCTTTGGGTTACAGTCTTGGCTGCTACCCTTTCAGATTGGTCAGAGAGAAGAAAGAACTTTCTAATGACTGGCCTGCCACAACTCCAGGTACCTTGGTTCAAACTGTCACTTGCAAACTGTTTGAAAGCCGCAAAATCCTACTTTAAACAAAGCCTGGCCTGACATTACGATGAACAGATCAGATCAGCAACAAGGAAGATGACTTTGGTTGTTGTTGGTAGAAAGTGGAGGGGTGGGAGGCAGGTGGGGGTTGTCCCTCTGTGAGGGTGGTCTTCTGCCAGCCCCTGCCCTGTCCTCACATTCTGCCTGAGATTCCTGGAAGTTCGTGTTTCCACAAAAGGACAATCTTAAAAACAATTCAGCAGGGCTGGGGATACAGCTCAGTGAGAGTGTTTGTCTCATGTGACTGAGACCCCGAGGTTCAATCCACAGTACTGTAAAACTAAAGCTACCAACCTGCTGATGTCATTCCCTGCATTACAGACAGGAAAGTGAGATGCAAAGAAGTAAGAAAAAGCTGCTCACCTCCACCAGCCCCAGAACTCCTGACATGGGTGCTTATAAAACATGGACGAGGTGAGACATCCATGTGCCTAACTGCTAGGAAATGTCAGACACAGCAAGGAGAACACAGAGAAAGGAAAGATTCCAGAGCTCAAGTATCGGTTCTGTGGTTTATCAACAGGTGTCCTTAGACCCATGGCTCAGCCTCATCAAGTCTCGGTAACCTCCTCCAAGGTGGAAAGGACAGTACAGGCTTCCCAGGGGTTCTGTGAAGAGGGAGTGTGCTCAAACTAATAGTTACTGCTTATTGAAGGGAAGTACTCAGCCTAAAGGCTGGCACTGATCGGTTCCCCTCTCTCTTCCACCAGCAATCTGTTGCCTTCTTACCCCTCTTTGAGTAAGTGACCCCTTACCTTTAGGCTCCTCTGGCAGCACACGCAGTTCCACGGACTTTTTAAACACCACGCTCTCACTTTTGCGGCGGATTTCACAAGTGTAGGTCCCCTGGTCAGCCTCTTGCACATTTTGGAGCAGGAGAGAACCGTCATTTCGTGAGATGTCCCCCACCAAATGTGAACGGTTCTGGAAGCGTCCCGTAGGCACGCTAAGGTTGGAGTAATAGTATAGCACGTATTCATTCTGAGAGTAATAAACATTGGAGAAAATCAAGAGAGGAGCCAGACCTGGGAGTCTGGTTTGAAAAGACCATTACATGGAAACAGTGAAGTTATCATCATAATAATGACCAAAAAGTACTCAGCTAATAATATTAATAATGATAATGTGCCAAGCAACTGCCTAGCTTGTACAAGACTCCATGATCAATTTCCTATACAGACAAATGAAACATAGTATCCATATTTTCATTTCTTACAACATAAGGAAAAGTGCAACACCTCCTATAACACTCTGGGGATTAGAACTCATAATTTTTTAAAACTACTTCCTGTCTTATGACAGGGTCGGTGAGATGCCATTCAAATGTATGACCTAATCCCTTGGTATTGTGGGCTGGTGTTCCCAGCAGGGCAGGCAGGCTGCCACTCCTCTCAACCCTGCCCTCCTCCAGCCAGCAATATCATAAGGAGTCCTCAGTAGGAATCGTGGCAGGCTGGGAGAGGGAGCCCCCGGGAATTCTTAATTCCACTTGTCCCATGGCTCTGCTGCTTTTAGAACAGCAAATAGAAGTGCAATTTTGAGTGAAAGTAGCATTGCAGGGATAGCAGAGAATGTGCTCTGAGCTACAAAAGCAGCCATTGATTTGCAAACATAAGTATTTCTTTGCTAGCAGCAAACTACTTGGGCCATGTTTCACAGATGATCCGGACACCCACACATCTCCGTGGACTTTGTGATAGAAGCTGAAGACAGTTTCCCAGTCAGAGCTCATGAGAGCAAGTCCCCTGCCTGGCTGCTAATCCCAACACTTCAAGCAAATGCAAAGAAGCAACGTATGTTCCCCCAGAGTAGAATGCTCGAAGAATTGTCCCAACACAGAAAGATACCTGTACCACCATTCTTTTGCCTAGCTCATCTGTCTAGACTATAGGAAATGCCTCTCGCGTCCATCTTTACTACCCTGTAGGGCAGAAGACAGTAGAAGCAAACTGAGAGAACTCCATGTCTCCCATCAGCCCTCAGCCAGTTAAGCACCGGTACCATTACGGTCATGTTTCCTCTCCACAATGAAGCAAGGTTGGATAATCTGCCCTGCTGATGATACACAGCCAAATAGCTAAGCTAAGAGAAGACCCAGTGATGACTCATTCCAAAGCTCTTGCAATACTACCTTGAAGACTCAATGACTGATTCTCCCACACCCAGGCCATCCTGACACCATTAGCCAGAGGCTTGACTACACCTCCTTACCTCAGCATATTTCCCGTTTGAGAGTATCCAGTCTACTTTGACCACATGTTTCTCTTCTGTGCTCTGGACAACACATCCCATGAAGGCTGAATCACCCATATGCACTCTCAGCTCAGTGGAGACAGTCATGTCAGCCAGGCCCCAAGAATCACCTACAGGGGTTGAAGGATAGAAGACGTTACTTAGACAAGTAGTTTCAACAAGAAAACTCAGCATCAGTCTCTAGATACACGCATTTCCCCTCCATCCACGATCCAGCATGGTCTAAGCACTTAGAGGCCCCTCACTCAAACCAGCCAAACCAGCATGGCAAAGGAGAGCAATCCTCTGCTTATCTACAGGATTCAAGTCTGAAGGATTCTGCAACCTTCAAACTGCAGAAGAGTTAGCTAGCTGGTTCCCTTGGCCTCGCTGTCCCTTCCTCTTTTCTAGAATTCCTCCGCCTTGCCTTTCTAATGAAAGGAAATCCTGAAATCCACATCCACTCACTCACTTCTCTTAGCTCTGCATACAGTGTTCTTAACGGTGAACTAAACAGGAAGTGGGCTCATTCTCGCTGCTCGTGAGCTCGCGGGTTCCCTATCTGAATGATCTGAATGATCTGAATGATCAGTTGTTTTCTTCCTCTTTTCCCTTTATTTAATCCCTTCACGAAAAGCTTATCGCTGCATTTGCTGGCTGAGTCTCTCTACAGTTAAGTAGGCCAGAGCGGAGCACAGCTTTCTCTTTCAATTCCCTTTGTGTTTGCCCTCTCCCAGCCTCATCCCTCCCCAGTCCCCATCAACTCTGGCTTTTAGGAGGCCTTTGCAGGCATAGATTCCCCTCACTCCCTCGTCGGCCTGTCGCTCACAGCATTTCACTAAAAGAGAAAACTATGGCAAGGGCATTTCTGTTTCCACAAGATATCCTCTGGCACAAAGACAACAAAATCAAGAGACAAATTTAGATGCTGCCCAGTTCGTATCGAAGAAGAGCCAAGTGAACACATATGGGAATGAGCAGGAAGGTGCCAGCCTTTTCATCCAAGCTGTCTCCTGAGAGAAGAGAGAACTTCCTGCCCAACAGCAGGCTCACACAGTAGGGAGCATGGAAAAGAACATAGGAACTCTCAACCCTTTGGACGGAGGTATTACGAAAGAAACCATACTAGCTCCAGCGACTATTGGAATTTTCCTGTGAGAAAGAATTGAGTATGCATATGCGTGCGTGCGTGCGTGCGTGCGTGTATGTGTGTGTGTGTGTGTATTCTATGTCACCTAGAATTGAGCAAAGGCAGCACTTTTGTTTATTTTGTTCATTGTCACTGACAATAGTTCACTGTCTACAGCTCAAAAAATAAAGAGAGCCAGTGAGATGCCACCAAGCCCAATGACCTCAGTTCAATCCCCAGACCAACATGGTGCAAGAACCAATTCCTGCAAGTTGTCCTCTGACCTCCATATTCGTACCCCCACTTGAATAAGTACACTAATGAATAATAATAAAGAGTTGGGCATGATGATGCATGTCTGTGATCCTAACACTCAGGAGGCAAAGAAAAGAAGATACAGCATTCAAGGCCACCGTGGGCTACATAGTGTCAAGTCCCAAAGAAACCCTGGACAAATGGCCAGCTGTGGTGCCTATTTAACATTGTAAAGGGCACACTGACCACTGACCGCCAGGTCCTCTCAGCATTGCAAGTACCTGTTACAGAGTCCAGGGCTCCTCTCAACACTTTTCACACACACCCCTCCCAGTCCTAAACCTCTCCAGCCCCTGAGCTCCCTTCCCTCAGCTTCTGATTCCTATAGAACCCAGGCTTTTTAGCCACATGTCATAGAACCCAGGCATTTTGGGCACACACTATAGAACCCGGGCATTTTGGGCACATGCGGTCTTTTTCCTCTTTGTCCCCTTGGCCTCTTGGTTCGTCTCGCTCTTGGTTCCTCTCTTGGTCCTCTGCTCTTGGCTCCTGGCCTCCTCTCTTGCCTCTCTCTCTCTTCTCTTCCTCTCTCACTTTCTCTCCTCTCATGGCTTGGTCTATTCTGCCAGCCACGTTCAGTCTGGACTCTTCTAGACACCTCTGGCTGCACTCTCCCTCGTATCTACAATAAAAACTTCTCTTCGACCAGACTGAGGAGCAGTCATAACCTCATTTTCATTCACATAGAAAGACCCTGACTACAAATTAAATTAGTAAATAAGAGAGCAAAGCATTAAATTAATTTCTTCTTTCCACAGGTCTGTTTCCACGGAATAAGGAACAGGATAGAGGCAGAAAAGAGAAAGAGAAAGGAAGGAAGTGGAGAGGAGCAGCAGGAAGCTGCCCTGGGCACTCAGGCAAGGACTGAACAGGAGATTCCCACCCAGTCTACTGAGGCCAAAGCAGGCTTCCCAGAAGGAAGTAAAACCCGGGGGAAGCTTGTGGAATCCAGAAGGCTTGAGCAAGCTCCTTGGGGTGAGGTGCTGGGGGAGGGGTAAAAGTGGGAGGAACCCAGAGTTCCAGGCAGAGAAAAAACTTCAATTAGGCAACAGTTCCCTGTGTTTAGAAACCACAAAAGTATCTGCCTGACTGAGGCATCGCGACACATAAAAGGGTTCCTCCATTTCTCGTCGGTCATTTCCCTTCCTATCTGAGACTAGCTGTAATTGACCAACCCAGTGTCAACTGTAGGGATGCCAAGAGACACCTCCCTTCACACAAGTATGTCTAGAACACCCAGGAAGGACCCAAAGACATTCTGTGCCCCGTAGAAACAGAAGAAGGCAAGAAGAACCAACCACCTGCTCCTGAAACAGCCATTTCATCAGATCCGAGAAGTTCCAGCCCAGCGTTTCCATAACTCACAAATCAAAAAGAATGAAACATACATAAAAATTGGCTTTTAAAAACATGCCGGGTGGTGGTGGCGCA
This sequence comes from Peromyscus eremicus, assembly GCF_949786415.1. Taxonomy (NCBI): domain Eukaryota; kingdom Metazoa; phylum Chordata; class Mammalia; order Rodentia; family Cricetidae; genus Peromyscus; species Peromyscus eremicus. The sequence goes on along the minus strand of NC_081422.1, from coordinate 39,471,078 downwards.
CACCTTTAATCCCAGCACTGGGGAGGCAGAGCCAGGCGGATCTCTGTGAGTTCGAGGCCAGCCTGGGCTACCAAGTGAGTTCCAGGAAAGGCGCAAAGCTACACAGAGAAACCCTGTCTCAAAAAAAACCAAAAAAAAAAAAAAAAAAAAAAATGAGACTAGGGCTGGCAAAATGGCTCAGTGGGTAAAGGCACTTGCCACCAAGCCCGAAGACCTGAGTTCAAGTCTAGGAAAGCACATGGAGGAAAGAAAGGGCCAGCTTCTGCAATTTGTCTCTGACATACCCATGCCCTTCCCCCACAACACAAAATAAATAAATAAATGTCCAAATAATTGTGGGTACAAGCCTTCAGATACTGCCCCTAGTCTCTCATTTCCACTTACCCAGAATCGCTGGAATCACAATCAGTTTCAGAAGGCAAAGCATACTGCTTTCAAGTTTTCAATCTTAAGATAAAAGAAAAACCAGAAAATTATGAACAGAGAACATTGTTAACGGAACAAACCAACAGTGAGCGCCATTGTGGACCAGCGCCAGTGTGGACCAGCACCGCTGTGGGCCACGTTCTGTCTGAGGCACCGGCACAGCACTAAATATGGAAGGCAAAGCTCTGGCGCAGCCACACTTGACATATGAGGAACAGCGCGGAGAAGGAAGCGCAGGAGTTTGTATGAACAAGAACAGCATCAGGATGCTGAGGCAGGATAAGGCAAAACAAAACCAAGTGATGTTTGGAGAGACCCTTGGGGTCTGCTTCATGCTGGCCAGAAGGGAAGGTCAGATGAAAGTCACTTTTCCAAACAAAAAGGGCCAATGAGTCCTTGCGGAGCCCTTGAGACAACCACCCTAGATATTCTACAGCCTGGACGCTTCACATAAACCAAACACTACAGGGATCCGCAGCCTCAACTTTTTACCTGTCCCTCCAGCTCAATGGGAATTGCCGCCTTGATGCAGGCAAAGGGCGTTCAGTCCATGTGGAAGAAGTATCCAAAGAACGGAAACTGATTGATCAATGATTTGGACATTACACATGCCTAGCAATCGCTCCGCTAACAGAGTCATAGCCTCAGTTCACAAAGGGGAAATGTTAAGCCTAAAGGTTAACATTTAACATAATAAAGGTTAACATAATAAATGTTAGTACTAAAGGTATTAGTTATCAAATTTAACATACAAAGACACCACAGGAAATACTTTTTTTTTCCAACCTTTAAAGGCAGGACAGTGTGGTTAGAATTAAGAATTGAGCTGAACATGTAAAACCATTTCTAATGTCTTTGTTCAGTGTCTGTGCTATTAATTTCACGACATCCTCCAGCTCTTGGAAAATGACTCACTGTTCTATACCAAATCCCCCCAAATGTTCTTAGCCAAAGTGAAGAACCCTAACACTAAGAACTTACAACTCAGTCCATCTTGGGGAGCAGACTTATTACTATAACCATCTCAGCGGCGACCCCCAGCACCTAATGGCTCGGCCACTAGAACCATTCTACCTCAGAACTGCTAAGAACTGTCCCTTATTGCATTAATAGCAAGAGCTCGGGCTGGCTCTGCTGGGACATCTGGCACTGGCCATCTCCTTTCTAAAATGCAGTTGCCTGGAACTGGAGAGACGACACAGCAGCTGAGGGGCATGCACTGTTCCTGCAGAGGACGAGTTTGCTTCTCAGTCCCACTTCTAGTGGCTCATGGCTGCCTGTGACTCTAGCTCCAGGGACATCTGGTGCCTTTGACCTCCAAGGGTACCTGCACTCATGTGCGTATACCCACCCACAAATATACACACATACACAGAATTCTAGAGATAAAATTAGAAATGCATATTTTTAGATGGTTGCCCAAAAAGATGCCTTACCTGTATTCCAACCAACAAAATCCACTTGGATAATGGAAACTGCTCAAGGAGATTCCTTCCCTGGGTCTTCCTCGACTCACTATACCTTAGCTATACCTACAACACAGGATGACAAAGCAAGAATCAGATATGATCATATAGATAACAGTGTTTTCAAAAAGAGGAAACATTGCTAAACAGGATCCCATTTTCTAGAACCTAAGAGCCAGACAGAGAGCAGCCTGTGACTTTAGAGACGTCAGGCTCTGAGTTTCTGCCTTTATAGGAACAGTAAACTATCAATCAAAATGAACTAGAAGCTTTGACGACCACTGTAACTATGTAGACAATAATTACACTGTCCCAGCTATATCAGGAGTTGAACAGAAAATACAGATCTACTCTATGCCGACCACCTCCCCCAACACATACACAGTTGGTGGCCGTAACAGGCTTCTCTTATAGCACGACTTATCTTTAGCTCATCACATTCAGACACTCAAGACCCCTGTCACCTTCTCAGGGAGCTACTGAGTTCGTTTCTCTGCTCAGAGAACAGTTCTCAGCTCTCACCGGATTCCCCGAAGACAGCAGCAGTCAGAGGAGTATGGCTAATTTGCATGTCTGTCGCAGCCAATGCCTATCGAAGTCTGTACAGTCTCAAGGACAAGACCACGTTTGCTTGTATTTGTGCTCTACCAATCCGTGTTCTACAGGGTCTATAGATTGCTGGGAGCATGCCAGATAAATGCTTGTCACCAACAATGTGACCATTACCTTGAAATCAGCTTCGAGGCTTCCTGCAACCCCTAGACACTATTCTATGAGGAAACCAGCAACTTGAAAAAGACTGACTTACTCGCACAGAGCCACACCCAGCCTCCTTCAAACCAATTCTAGGAAATGTATACTGTGATGGATTAAAAAAATATCCATTTTCAGTCTTAAATACTCAAATACACTGATGGAGTTCTGTGTGAATTGGAGAGAAAAAAAAAACAATACTTTTAGCAGAAAGAGCATTGAATTTGAATTTTTTTTTAAAGTTATTTTCCAGGCTCAACCTCTGAAACTCAACTTTAACACTATAGGCTCAGACTTTTTTTTTCTTTTTTTCTAGTTGATAGGCAACTACACTAAAAATTAAGAATTGATATGCAATAAACAGAGAAAGCTGTAATGCCAGGGATTGTCTGGGCCATTTACATACTAACTCACTCAATCTTCACCACAACCATGAGACTCTTTGCAGATGGAGAAACTGAGGCACAGGCCAGTGGTATGTTTTGCCTAAGAACACATAGCAGATTGGCACAGTATGACAGGCATTTTGGATCTTTCAGCCCCAGCCTGTATCATCACGCTGAGGTGTTTCTCCACATCTGTCAAAGTAGCTGATGTTTAAGTGTGTTTACTCCCTGGGTTTTATTTGGAGAAACAAGATTAATCCCCCTACACAAACACACACACACACACACACACACACACACACACACACACACACACTGGTTGTTCTTCCGAACTTAATTGCACATACTTTCAAATACATTGCACATGCCCTTCACTCCTGTTAATCCATTTTTCAGATGTCAACTTAAATGGCATTTCCTCAAGGAAACTTCTCCTCAGCCACCTATCCTAGGCCAGACCACCCAGCCGCCCCTTCATGGCGCTCTGTATCTTTCTTTCAGGGCATTTTTCACAAGCGGTCATCATCTATTTGCTACGGTGCTCATCTGATTAAATCCTTGTTCCTGGTCTCACTCCCCAAGACTCTCAGCTCCAAGAGGCTGAGAGGGCACCTATGAATCTCTCTACAGCTCCAGCACCGGCATGGTGTAGGGGGCAGGAAATCCTCAGTTTACAGCTTCTCAAACAAGCTCATGACACCTTGGGAACTTACCAAAAATCCTCTAGTTAAGTTTCAATTTCCTGAGTAGGTGGCAAACATTCAGAAATTCTTTTTTATACACACACACATATCATCACCACCATCACCATCACCATCATCATCATCATCATCATCATCACCACACATCACTTAGTGAGGGGGAATTATCATCAGGAAATTCCATTTTGTGAGCATCCCAGAGTGCACTTACACAAACTAAGATGGCTACAATGCCTCTAGGCTGCATGATCTTATAAGACCACTGTCTATGCATTATCAGCTAAAACGTTATTTAGTACATGACACATACTTATCTATACATATACATACATTTTGAAACATATACAATAACCCCAATTCTGAATTCTAAACACACAGATCTTGATTTTTAAAATCCCAGCCAGCTGGCACATTCAGAAGCACCTTGCCAATGGGTCTTGTTTAAAGTCTCATCTCTACCCTGTTCCCTTCCACACACTGACATAGCTCAGCTGTAGGTTTCAGGTTAATACCACACAGCCAGTTATTTCATGTGCTGGCCGGGCATTCTGACCCAAGCTCATGGCTTTCTCACGATAACTCCTGGCAAATATCTCCTATCAGTCCTAGGGTGTGTGTAACTACCAAGGTTACAATATTTGATTCACATATTATGACAATATTGCAAAGCAGTAGAAGAACAGGGTCTTGCTGTCTCCTAGCCAGTTCGCCCGTGGTAATAACAAAGGCCGAAGAAACACAGACAGCTGTACAGCTTCCCGCTCCTGCCTCACCCCACTGTGACGCTAAGTTCCTTCAACTCCCGTCTGCTCCTGTGCACCTTTGGACTCTCAGAAATTTGTACGTATCCAAGTCCTCATGACCACTCTGCGACACAAACCTCTTAAAATAAGCCCTTGCTTTTCCCTCTGAGACCATCGAATACAGATGGGGGGGGGGCATTGTGCTTTTGAAGCACAACCTAGATTACATGCTACTCAGATGGGACCTTGGGAACCATCTCCTGCTCCCTCCAGACAAGCATGTAGCTAGTCCTAATTCAGCTTACGTCTGTCTTTCTGGAGGTCTGGGCTAAGCCAGGATAGTCCAGCTCTCTTGGGAGACTTGAACTGTTACCTCGGTGACACGTTGATTTATCCAGAACAGGGAGAATTCAAACAGGGAGGGGGGAGGGCTGCCATGAGCTCCCAGATGGCCAGTTGCAATTCTGCCTAAAGACATAGGCAGCAGGAGAGCTGAAGCCCATGGATGACCTCGCTCACGCTTATTACGGCAAAGCTGACTTCTCTCTTCTCTGAGAACCTTGACGTAAAGCACACTACTAAAACTAAAATTGCACCTACTTGTCTACCTCATGGCAGCCCCCACTGTGGAGCTCTATGCATGGCCTCCTCATCCTACAGCAGTTGAACCAGCTTTCCTTTGAATGAAGACTAGCCACCTTCTCAGAACAGTTCAATGGCTCACAGCACACCAAGTCACTGCTTACCCAAGATGACAGCGCCCAGGAAAAAGCAACGCTTCACGATCTCCTGCCACAGCATCCCCCACACCAACTGAGAGACATCTGCCAGCCGAGGAAGGCAGGCTCAAAGCAATCAGATGTCTGCGTGCCTTCTGAGGTGGTGACAGAAACACAAACAGGAACCTTCAGATCAAGCTTCTCCTTTCAGTCACTGGTCTCACTACCCAATCTGCATTTACATTTTCGTTATTTTTGAATTAATTTTGGTCAATTTCACGAATGTTAGCCAATGTTGGGATGGCCATATTCACCCCATTATCTTCTCTTATTCCCCATCTTATCCCTGCGGATCCCCCTTCTCTTCCCAACTAGTCCTATTCTTGTGTGTGTGTGTGTGTGTGTGTGTGTGTGTGTGTGTGTGTGTGTGTGTGTGTGTGTCTGCATGTACATGTGAGTGTGTGTGTGCATGCATGCAGGTCTTATGCAGGTAGCCACAGCTTTCGTGTGCACATGATTACAATGGCCATGTCATATCCAGAAGCATAGCACTCCATTATCTTCTGGCTTTTACATCTTTTTCTGCTTCCTCTTCTGTGATGTTCCCTGAGCCTTAGAGGAGGTGGTACACATGTCCCATTCGGGACATTTGTATTTTTATTCTAAAATGAAGGACTGTATGCAGCTTAGTAAGTTGAGCCTCATATCCAGGGTCCCTGCAGGTTTTACTTCCCCTTCTGTTACAAACTCTGCAAGCAAGATCTCAAATGGGCCAGGTGGAGTGGTGTATGTCTGAAATCTCAGCACCTGGAAGGCTCAGGCAGGAGAGGACAGCCTGGGATGGACAGTGAGCCCCTGTCAAAATGAAACAAAACAACAACAAAAATCTTGAAAAGCATGAGGCATTTGCTGAGTAATCAGCTTTATGTAAACAAAGCACAATTAATTTAAGATGAGTAAAAAACATTTGGCTGTGTTTCAGATACAGCAGCTTCTCCTCCTCCTCCTCCTCCTCCTCCTCCTCCTCCTCTTCCTCCTCCTCCTCCTCCTCCTCCTCCTCCTCCTCCTCCTCCTCCTCCTCCTCCTCTTCTTCTTCTTCTTCTTCTTCTTCTTCTTCTTCTTCTTCTTCTTCTTCTTCTTCTCTTATCATACAGATGTAGCCAGGCTAACCAACTATCCTTCAGCTGCTCCCAAAGATTCACCTGCCAGGTGCTCCAGCCCACCATGTTGCTGTGTAGGTTTCCTTTGACAGTGAGGGTTGCCAGCACACAGGGAGCAAGTTATTCTCCTAGCAAACACTTTGAGCAGCTTTGGCATCCTGGGGAACAACGTGGGGCTTCCTGACTGCAAGATACCTTTCGATTTTAAGTCACCACTTCAAAGTCAGTGTTCTCACGCACACACGTTCACCCTTAGCTCTACTGGATTGACCCAATCCTGGGTATGCTCATCTTTTGGAATTTGTCCTGTCCTGAAAACTATTGAATGTTTTCTCACCTCAAGGACCATGCTGCATGGGCTGCGTGCAAATATTTCCACTATAGTCTATTTCATGCCAACAGTTTGCCACTTGGCTCACAAAATTTCTAGAAATGCAACCCTCAGCTCCTGCTGTGTGAGCTGGCTCCATCAGGCCACTGGATCTATTCAGTCTTGCCGGCATACAGCTCAGACAGCTTTCTCAATGCTGAAAACCACAAACCCCTCTTCCACACAACACTTCTCATTTTAATGTAGACAAACATGAGAAGGGTAGCCACAAGGTGCAAAGAAGTTTATTAACTACAGCGGAGTAAGGAGTCCGTGAATCACGATGTCTATGTGCACGTAGTACACATACATATTTATAGCTCACACCCACCGACGAACAAAAAGTTAAAGTTTAAAAGTCAATGAGATACAGCAGTGAAGAGTCCAACACCGGAGTGGACTCTTCTGGCAGGAAAGTTTTGAATTGTGCAATTAAATAAGAGTCTTGGTCCACTCTATGGATCTTCTTAGAGTCTCTCTTCAGAATGGGAACTCCGTGATACAATGGAACATTATGGCTCAGGATTTGGCCTCCAGGTTTCACACCCACCCACCCACACACACACAAACACATACACATGGGGGGGGGGCACGCAACTTTCCATTCCCAAGCACCATTGCCTGACTCAGGAGCTGCAGACAGTTAAGATGTCCCCAAGTAGCCTGAAGTGACAGGTCACAGAGGGAAAATAAAGCACTTTATAAATTCACATTTTGTAACAGTTTTAAGAGCCCAATGCATAAAACTCAGGTGATAGAACCACAATGAAAAGCTTACATCTCTTTCCAGACAATGCTATAATGCCATGTGGTTTGAGCCTACAGAGCGGCAAAAAGGGAGAAAAAAAAAAGTATGAGAATGGCACCTTAGATGATATTAAAACAGTAAGTCAAACAAACAAAAAGCCTTTATCTTACATTCATGCGTAAAGAAGGCAGGGTTCTGTGGACTGCCTTATCATCGTCCTTAGGATCAAAAGCTACAGCAGCGCAAACCTCGGCAAAAGGCTGAGGAGGGACACTGAGGGCAGCCTGAGCCTGGGATGCGACCACCAACCCACGGAGCAAATAAATTACTGCCTTACTCCCTTACAGTGAAGGACTTCCATGGTCTGTCCTTTAAAAGAGAAAGGGCCATTTCAAAACAGGGTACACAAGTGTGTGTGTGTGTGTGTGTGTGTGTGTGTGTGTGTGTGTGTGTGTGTGTATGTGTTCATCAGGCATCAGTCACCTAACCCATCAATGTCTGAACTAGACAATGCCTCACAACACACTTGCAAGAAAATCCTAAGACGCCAAAACTGGCCCCTCGTTTTCACGGGGTAATGGTTTAAATGGGTTCTTGTAAGCCCTCTGTCAGAGGCCCACAGCATGCCCCCTCATAACTGGATCACTCTCTTCAGATCTGCAAGAGCCCAGTTATTTGTGCCTGGTACCAGAATGCTTTCTGCTCTGTTGATCTGTCAGAAAGGGTCTCACTGGAGTGGCCACAGACAGACACATCTTTAACAAGTACCCAAAGAACCATGGGGTCTAGCCACCAGAGATATAAAAGGCCAGTTCTTCCTCTTCCACGGGCTTCCATGACCAGAGCTAAATCACAGTGCTTATCAGCTCATCAGATTCATGAATCAGCAGGCTAGATTAACAAATCTTTAAAGCAGAGTTAATGATCCTAGTTTCAAAAATAAGATCTTGGTGGTAAGTAGAATGGCTTTTATAAGATACATAACATACAACACTAATATGGAGCCCTCCCAAGCCACTTTAGGAAGAACCATGAAGAAGATCACCATGTTGAAACAACCAGGGCTGGGGGAGGGGGTCACTTATGACTCTCACAATCGAAGTGAGCCCTGTTACTCTATAGAGAGGGATGTTTGCATACACGCTCTCAGTCCTTCCTGATACACCAGGTACGTCTTAATGGTTTATAGAAAACCTATTATAAATTAAAATTTTACATAAGTTGCTACAGGAGAGTAGAGGAGTGGGTTGCAAGAGAAGGGAGATGTCCTGTGCAACCTCACTTCCTCATCTCCGGGGCTGAGAAAAGCAGCTTGCAGACAGAACCGCATGCCCACCACTGGTGCAGCTTAGAACTAGCAAAGGTTCTGAACAACAACACAAGAAAAGTGATAAGACTTACAGCAAAGGACTACAAAATGTCTTTCAGAAGTCGCCCCTAGAAACCTTCTTCTTAAGAGGCATTTCTGGCCTCTGACTTGAAAAACCACAGAGGAAACCACAGATTAGTCAGCTGTAGGAACGCAAAAGAGCAGACTCTTTGGCCCAAAGTGTACCTAGCAAGAAAAATGAGGAAGACTCTTCTACCTCAAAACTTGTTTCCTTAACTGTAAATCGACAGTAACACTTTAATACTTAAAAGGCCCCGTCAAAGCAAGCCTACAACTTGTGAGCCTACTGAGTCTAAAGAAATTGGGACCAAATACCCCAAGTCACCCAAACACAACTGACGACGACCATTAAACCACGTAGGGCATACTGAGTTCTCCCAACAGAAAACATGCGTGAAGAAGCAAAGGTTACCCATCCCAAACAGGTGTGTTGTTCATTGGCACATCATCAGGAAGCTACAAGCTCCACATCATTAAAAAGTACAATTTTGGCATCAGCAGAGTGACAGGCATTTAGTGTTCCCCTTCAGGCAACTGGATGAAAACACGAGCTACGTTCAAGAGCGAAGGGAAACCAAGGGGTGTGTTTCTGTTCAAGACGAGAACTTCTTTGTTCAATCAGAGTGTGTTAAGAAGGGAAGGCATGAGTCCCTTCTGGAAGTTTCTGAACAGTTTATAAATACAAAGCAAACACTTCTTCAATAAATAAATGGTCCTTAACGTCTTCACCAATGACCTTCGGAACCTTCTGTCACTGCTTCCCTGCCAGTGGCACTCCGGGCCAGAGGAATGGGATATTTCCTGTGGTTAGGTAACACTTCTTCCATCACACACACACTTCATCAGTACGTGTCTTCATAGTCTGAATCCTAAAGGGGCAAGAATAGCAGATGTTTGTGCACTACAATGCCACAGTCAGATGTAGGCAAAGACCACGTGTCTGGGGTCTCCAAATGAACCTACCTGGCTTGGGGTAACAATGGTGGGATATTCCTGACGGCACCTAAGTTCCATGCAGCATCACAGGACCTCAATACAATGTGTCTAGCAGACTGATTACTGCTTAGAAGCCCTAATGGTTCTCTTTTCCTTTATGACTGTACTTTAGAACCCAAACACACCAGAAAAGATGCTTGCCTATAGCAGAACGTGCAGGGCTGAGGTTAGGAGCTCGTTTACCTCGTTCCAACCTTTCTAGCTAAAGGACACTGAGACCCTGCATAGTTATTTAACTTCTCTGTGACAGCTTCAGCATCTGAAATGGAGATAATAAAAACATACCTCACAGAACTACATGAAACAACAGTTTTTCAGCACTCTGACCAGCACTCCGTAACATACTTTTGAGTGCAGTTCTTCTTCTTCTCCTTTTTTTTTTTTGTTTTGTTTTTGTTTTTGTTTTGTTTTGTTGTTTTTTTGAGACAGGGTTATATAGCCTTGGCTGTTCTGGAACTCGCTCTGTAGACCAGGCTAGCCTCCAACTTAGACAGATCTGCCTGCCTCTGCCTCCCAAGTACTGGAATTAAAGGTATGCGCCACCAGACCCAGCTTTCCTCTACTGCCCTTACGCCTTCATCTACAGCTATGTTCTTCTGTGACACCTCCTATATAGACTCAGTAATTCTCTCCTCTCTCTCTCTTGCAGCATCAATTTTCCTTCTCCACTGGATCACCCACAACAGCATAGAAATGTGCTCTGTTTTGCCCACCATAGAAAGCAACTCAACACGCAGCATCCTCTACCCACTGCCCTATTTCTCTGCATCCTGCCTTAGAAAAGCTATCTGCACTCACTTCCTCCAACGTATCTTTGTGATGATTCTTGCCCCTTCCACAGCGCCCTCACTATCCCAGTGGAGCTACTTTTGCCAAGATCATCAGTAACCTCCACATCACCAAAACAACAGTGAACTCCCAGTTCCTTGAAAAATTCTTCCCCATCTCCCAAGATACCAAACTCTCTTGGTGGTCTCCCAACTTCAAAGGTCATCCCTTTTCATCCTCTTTTGCTAATTCCTCTTTGCTTTTCTAATCTAAAAGCCTTGGAGAACTCCAGGCTCAGTCCTTTAACCTCTCCTACATACATACACATCTATTTTCTTGATATCTTCATCAATCTCTATCTCCTAATGGCTTCTAGGTCGTATCTCCAGACTAGGCCTCTGTTCTGAAAACATAACTGTCCACTGCACATCTCAAACTTAATATGTTCAAACTCAACTCCTGATTTTACTCTTAAATCTTGCTCTGGGGCTGGAGAAATGACTCAGTAGTTAAGAGCATCCTCTGCCCTTCCAGAAGACCTGGGTTTGATTCCCAGCACTCCCAGGGTGGCTCACAACCATCTGTAATTCAATTTCCAGGGTATCTGACATCCTCTTCTGGCCTCCATGAGCACTGCATGGGCAGGGTGCACAGACACACATGCAGGCAGACACACATACACCTAAAACAAAAATCTTAAGGTTTAATTAAAACAGTTTCAATCTTGCTCTAGAAAATGTCAGTTCTATTCTACTAGTTGCCCAAGACCTCTGGAATGATCCTTACTTCTTCTCATTTTTTTTTTTAAACAAATGCCAGTAAATTCTTCTGACTTTACTTTCAAGCCAGAATAGAGAATACAACTGCTTCTCACCACCTCTACCACGGATTTCTCTCACTTGGATTCTGGCTGATGCCCACTGCCTAGCTCTCTGATCCTGCGGTGGCCCCTGACCACTATTCTCACCACACAAACTAGACTGACACTTTGAAACCACGCATCAGTCCACAGTGCTTCTCTTCAAGTTCCCTCTAGAGCACTCCACTTCATTTAGAGTCCAGATGACCAAACCCTCTACAAGATCTAGATGCTGCGTTAACCCTTTGACTCCAACAGCCTCCTTTCTTGCCCTCCTCTCTTGCCTTCCACATTCCCCCTTTGATGTTCCTAGACATGCAGGTCGTGCCCTCTCCTCTGAGCCTTTGCACCCACAATCTCTTCCAGAAGCTCTCCCCACGAGGAAGCTGTGTGGCTAGCTGTTGACTTCTCTCAGGAACGCTCTCAAATGCCATCTTCCTGAGGCTGCTTGTAAGCATCCTATCGAACACCACAGTCCTTTGGCCATCTCTCCTTTCTCTGCTTTCTTCCTGCAATATTTGCTGGAATTAAATATTGCCCAATATACTGAATATTTTACTCATTTTCAAAAAACTATCAGTGTTTATGCCCCAATTTAAGACAAGATGCTATTTCAACTGCATGTTAGAGACTGTGAGTGAGTTTTTCAGGGAGAGAACATTCTCCTTGAAAAGCAGGAATTTTTATCTTTTCACCTCTATTTTCTAAGCACCTAGAATGGTACACATGGCACACAGCAGATGCCAGAAAATAATCATTAAACAAATTAATGCAAGAAATGTGGATAATAACTCTCTTCCTTTGTGTTATCAAAGTATTCAAACCCTGGAGAGTTGAGACGAGGTCCTTCTTCATAAACTAACAACTTTTTCTCACTCACACAAGAGCCTCAAGCTCACAGAAGTCACAGTAATGAGAGGCCTGGTGAGCGAGATGGGACTGCACTCGTCTGGTGGAGTACTGAGCTCGGCAGTGAGGACAGACAGGACTCAGGGACGGGTGTGCTTCACACCCGATCATAAGGGGACAGAGAGGACTCAGGGACAGATGTGCTTCACACCTGATCACAAGAGGACAGAGAGGACTCAGGGAAGGGTGCGCTTCACACCCGATCACAAGGGGACAGAGAGGACTCAGGGACAGATGTGCTTCACACCCGATCACAAGAGGACAGAGAGGACTCAGGGACGGGTGCGCTTCACACCCGATCACAAGCTGATTCTGAGGCATCTCCAGCTGCACCACATCAGAGTCTTCCCCGCTCCTCAGATCCCAGGACAGCCACAGAGAAGCCTGAGTCATTCTGTGTGCTCAGAGAGGGACTAGGCCTTTAGAGATTTAAACCAAGATGAAGACCTGCCAATACAGTGTTTCTTGGTGATAAAAGACACCAATCAAATCACCTAAAGGCTGTACATCCTGACTTCCCGTAAAATACCAGGGTTCATCAGAGAAGTTCAATTCAGGGTTCTGAGTCCAGAAACTTGAAACCCCCTTATAAAAATTCAATAGGGCTTTTTGGATTTTTTGTTTGTTTGTTTGTTTATCAGTCAGTAGCTTTACCGCCCCTTTTCTACACCCATGAAACAGAAAATAAAACCACGGAGCGATGACATGGCTCAGTGGGTACAGGAGCTTGCTGTCAAGCCTGATGATGTGAGTTGGATCCCTGGGACCCACATGGTAAAAGGAGAGAATGAAACCCCACAAGTTGTCCTCTGACCTCCATGCACTCACTGTAGCATGAATAAACAAATGTAATTTTTAAAATGAGGGCTGGAGAGACGGCTGAGCAGTTAAGAGCACTTGCTGCTCTTACAGAGGACCTGGGTTTTGTTCCAAGCTCCCATATGGTGGGTCACAAGCATCTGTAAGTCCAGCTGCAGGTAGTCAAACACCCTCTTATGACCCCTGCAGACACCAGGCACATTGGTGGTACACAGACATACATGCACACATGACACTCTTATACTTAAAAAAAAATCTAAAGTTTATTTTTCAAAAAAAAAAATCAAGTTGAGAATTGGTAGGGGTTCCCAGAGACCCTGATTCATACTTTCCTGTGCTGGCTGGCATGTTTCTGTTTGTCTTGAGAGCAAAGGATCCTTCAAATAGGCAGGAAGAGGAGCAAACACCAAACAAAGAAACAGGGCACTTACCAGACACTCGGCACAGCGGACACAAAGCCTTGTCATGCAGTCATTGTTGTCCTCCTGGTCAGTGCTGTGGAATGAACACAAAGCAAAACTCAGCTGTCACTGTTCTTAGCAGGGGACAATTCCAAGCTCAGGTACTGAAATCACATGATTGGTTTTATAGCCAACCCTTAAACAGAGTCCTTAGGAATAAGTAAGAAATAAATGTGCATGAGACATGTATCAGAACACCTAGCAAGTGCTAGAGAAGTAGCAGCTAGTCACCATCACTCACTCAGAAAAGTACCGAACACCAGCCATGGCTGGAGCGCCATGCTAGGGTGCAAACAGAGGTAAAGAGAACCTGGTCTGTTGATGAGCTCCCAATCCCATGCCAGTGAGAACTGTAAGAACTAATATGTACTGTAATACAATACCATAATGTTCTAACAGGGTGGAACTGCTATGCAGCACAGGGTAGAGAGGGACCAGCTGTCTGTTCAGGACTCAAGGAGTATGATGAGAAGGGGACATTTCAGCTTGGTCCTGGAGGGTAAGAAAGCTTCCAGACAAATGAGAGAGGGAAGGGGGTGATTCCAGGAATGTTGGGGTCAGGAGAAAAAAAAATGGATGGATGAATAGATGGACGGACAAGTGCAGCAGGCCACAGGAAAATGTAATGGAATCCAGCTACTATGGCAAAAGCTACTACTTGGAAAAGTCAAGGACTTTTCCAAAGGTCAAGCCATGGCTTAAGAACTCTTCCTGATATTTTTAGCTTTTGTATATATATTAGCTAGTTCCTACAATGATTTTCTTATATGCTATGTGTGCTTCCAAGAACTCCTAACAGTGTATTTACCTAAAATACCTATCAAGCATCCAAGGCCAAATGATCTCCTGAACTAAGGTAACACCCTTATGGAAACAACACCTGTCTCCTAGGTCAGGAGGATAGCTTTATTTCTTGTGCAATTTAAGCTGAGACCCTCCTTCCTTATACAGCCTTACTAACATTATAGACGCCTAACGTCTTACTGGACCACTTCTAGGGATGTAGACTGAGCACATAAATCCCCTTTTCTTGATATACTAACCTATCGTTAGCTCACAGTTGACCTCCTCCTTTACAACTCCCCTTTTGGGTTGTAAAAGAAAGCCTGATTTATTTCCTTGAGGAAAACTCTTATCTGCCTTTATGATCCTGTAAGAATTCAAACCTGGTGACCTTGCTTGGCCAGAGGATTGCTATTGCTTGGTTTTATAACTGAATACCGGAGAGATGAGGGAGTGGAGAGGGATAAGGAGACTTAGAAGAGGATTTGGGGGAGAACTTGAGGACGAGATGGAGAAGAGAAAAGAGAATGGAAGAACTAGATGGGTAAGAACTGGAGAGGAATGAACTAGATGGGGAAGAACTAGATTGAAGGGCTAGAAGAGAGGACTAGAGGAACAAGATGGAAGATGAGGAAGAACCAGATGGGGAAGAACAAGATGAGGAAGAACAAGATGAGAAAGGAGACGGGAGAGGAGCTGAGATGGGAAGGAACTAGGTGGATGAGAACCTAGACAGGGCAGAACTAAGATGAGATAATTAAGATAGAACTTAGAGGGGACAGCAGATAAATGTAGAGAGAAATCAGGCAAGAAAGGAGCTAGGCATGAGAGCAGAACAGAAGCTGTACAGAGAGAGAACTGACTCAGAAGAATAAAGTGAATGGACTAAGGAGTTCTATGTACATAGATTCATTTCCTATCATCAAATATTAATTATCAGCTGGTTGTAGATTCTTCCCAGACCCTGGGAGGGGACTATCAAGGGGCTGAACCCTTATAGTTCCCATTAGACAGGTAGAGACAGACAGACAGACATGTACATACACACAACTTACTATAGTATATCTAGGAGAAAAAAAATAAGCTGACTGTAGCTGGACTATAGAGTAAGTGAGAACAAATGATGGAAACAATGTGACCTAGGAACAGACCACAGAGGGTTTTATATACCGTGCTTAGAAACAAACACTGGTATTTTTGCCAGTAATTCTTTCCGTGTGTTTGTGTGTGTGTGTGTGTGTGTGTGTGTGTGTGTGTGTGTGTGTGTGTGTGTTACAGATTCCTTGAAAAGGGAAGTCTTTCTCCAGTAAATAAATAAACACACAGACAGAGAGAAAACTTCAGAACTTCCCAAGGTAAGACTCCCTAATCCATAGGTTAAGAATCCTTTCACAGACATCAGAAACATCACAGAATTTTTTTTTTTTTTGAGTTGTTTTGTTTTGTTGAGATAGGGTCTCACTATGCATCCTCGGCTGGCCTAGAACTCATTATGTAAATCAGGCTGAACTTGAACTCACGGAAACCTGCCTGCCTCTGTTTCACGAGTACTGGGATTAAAGGTGTGTGCTTCATGCCGGCTACGGAGCTTTAATGTACATTTTAGTTCCTTTAAAAAAGTAAATCTGTTCCTGGGAAACTACTGGATGGTGCTTACCCCCTGGCATAATGGTGATTAATAAATGCTTTTGATAACTGTGGTGGTTTGAATAAGAATGAATATATGAATAAGGCTCACATATTTGAATGCTTAGTCACCAGAAAGTGGAACACTTTGATAGGATTAGAAGGATTAAGAGGTGTGGCCTTGTTGGCTGAAGTATGTCACTGGGATGGGATTTAAGGTTTCCAAAGCCCATGCTAGGCCCAATGTCTCTGTCTCTGTGTCTGTCTCTCTCTCTCTCTCTCTCTCTCTCTCTCTCTCTCTCTCTCTCTCTCTCTCCAGATCAGGATGTAGCTCTCAGCTCCTTCTCCAGCACCGTGCTTACTGCCATGTTCCTACCACGATAATAAAGGACTAAGCCTCTGAAACTGTAAGCCAGCCCCCAATGAAATGATTTCTGTTATTAGAGTTGCCTTGGTCACGGTGTCTCTTCACAGCACTAGAACAGTGACTAAGACAGTAACTACACCCATTTGGCCCTTTCAGAGCATCTGCTGACCACGCACAGCACATCTTATTTAAATTTCATTTGCCCTCAGGACTGTTCTCAAAGCCTCCTTCATTGCTCATGCATATTCTGTTAGGAGACATTAGCTCAGTGCCCAAAAAAAAGGGGGAAAAAAAATCTGACTTGGAGTTTTATTTTAATGTTGAAAGAACGAGATATATGCTCAAAATGTCCATGTGGAGCCACAGTACTGTACGGTGTGGTTCCTGAAGCAGAAGCTCCCTCCGTGCCGATGCCCACAAATGTCACCCTGATCTTCCTCTGGTACCCCTCATAGATCTATTCCATTTGGAAGGACATTTCAGCACTAGAGCTAACTTCAGCCCGGGAGGAAAAGTGTGTGGATGCGGAGTGCAGGTGCTACCCCAGCTCAGGGCTGTGAAAAGGAAACAGGCTCACGGTTGGGGACTCCAGTGGGACTTACTCGTCGGAAACTTCAATGGAAGACTTCTTATAGCCAGACCTGCTCCTCTTCTTCACCCCTGCCGCTTTCCTTCCCATCCTCACCAGCAGCAGGATGACCACCACGGCCGAGGGGATGAAGACGAGGATGGAGAGAAGGGCCACAGAGGATAGCATGGTGCCAAAACCTGTCGGAAACACGGAGAGAGGCTGTGCCCGTGCAGCCTTACTTCAGATCAGGCCCAGGCTTCAGATCTCTGCCTTCGCTCATGCTTCTAACCACAAAAGGAATAAATTCATCACAGAAAACAAAAAGAAATACAAGAAGCATATACACATAACTCCATCGCCTAGGAGTTCTTCTTTCCAGGAGCACATATGAGGCAGGATGCATATTTGTAAGAGCAGAAGTCCTATTTTTCACACTATTTTGGCTTAACACATGATATATATATTTTGATGTGACTAAAAAGGTCCTGATTATAAAGGTCTTTTCAGCCAGAAGGCAAAGGCAGGCGATCTCCATGAGTTCAAGGCCAGCCTCATAGTTTACAAAGTAAGTTCTAGAAAAGCCAGAGCTACATAGTGAGGTTCTGTCCAAACAAACAAACAAACAAACAAAAATACAATACATAGTATTCTACCATACTGAATCAATTAGCAAATCAATCCTCTAACTTTGAACATTCAAGTTATTTCAAATTCTTTGACTCCACAAATCATATTAAAATGACCACTCTTGTATATAAATTCTAGTGTTTAGCTCTGTCTCTTAAGATGAAATTTTAAAGTAGAATTGCAGGGAATATATTTTTAAGGGAATATAATTTTAGGAAATATGACTTCTACTACTAAACTGCCTTCTAGAAAAATGAACTCTACTCCTGCCAGGGATATGATTATGTAAATGTGGAGTGAGTTATTGCCAAACCAGATGACGATTATGACAAAGAAAAAGGTGGGGGAGGGGGGAGGGGACGAGGGGAGGAAATCAAGGCAGGCAAGAGGAGACAGAGGAGGAAGAGAAGCCCCAAGAAACGATAAGGCAGTTATAATGACTCAGAATGTGTCTCTGTGTCTTTGGTTCAAATTCAGTTTCAAGTGCAAATAAGCACGTACTAGTCACCACAGGGACATTTTGAAAAAAGGCATCCACAACCTCATCTCCACAGGAGAAGGAAACTGCTGCTCTTTGTAGCCTAAAAGAAAGGTAATGCTGCCCACTCCCAGAGGGAGCACCTTCCCACGAACAGTCTCCTAACCGAAGCCTGAACCTGACCGGACAACAGGAACGACTCCTCATCACTCAATCGCCCTTCATGAACCTGGGGGATTCTCAACATTCCACAAGACATTCGGTCACCTGAAGACAACATGAAAGAGACAATGCAGAAACTATGACAACGTTGGAAGAGAGTATTCAGTTTTCAAAATCAAAACTGAGAGAGCTCGGCCGGTAAAGGCTCTTCCCACCGACTCCTACAAGTTGTCTTCTGACCTCCAGACACACACTGTAACATGCATGCCTACACACCAACACACATA
The DNA here is from genome assembly GCF_949786415.1 of Peromyscus eremicus. Classification (NCBI taxonomy): domain Eukaryota; kingdom Metazoa; phylum Chordata; class Mammalia; order Rodentia; family Cricetidae; genus Peromyscus; species Peromyscus eremicus. The sequence goes on along the minus strand of NC_081422.1, from coordinate 39,452,503 downwards.
CAAAATAAATCAATGGTTTAAAGTTTAATCTTAACAGGCATATGAAGACAACAACTTTGACACAGTGATCCAGATCCTCTAAGCCAACTGCTAAGTCCCAGAGGAGTCACAGCACGGCAGGAGCCTGGCAGCGAGCAGCTTACCCCTTTCTGTGACCGTGAGCTCTGTCAGGGGGATATTGTGGTACACGTCTGGAGGGTTCTTCACAGCACAGCTGAACGTCCCATTGTCCTTTAGAGTGGGTTTGCTGATGCTGATGGATGCATCCCCTTTGTACACATTTCCAACCCAGGAAATCCGGTCTCGGAATGTGCCCGCTGTAGTTGGGTACTGGAAAGACTGATAGTGAAAGATCTAAAAAAGCAATACCACAAGAGAAAAGGTTAACTTGGAAAACACAATGAAAGGAAAAGCTGAGTAGATCCAAAGTTAAAAAGAATTGTAAAACAGGATTTTCTTTTCCCCGGTCGGTGTTTTGTTTTGTTTTGAATGCTTTTCTCACCTCTCTCTTAGAGAGACAAGTTAATAAAACTGATCAGAAAAAGACTGAGGAGAGTCCTGGGATCTCAACCTTTAAATCTTTTCTATGGCTGGAGAGATGGCTCAGCGGCTCAGAGCACTGTCCTTCCAGAGGACCTGCAGTCAGTTCCCGGCACCCACATCAGGCAGTTCACAATCACCTGTAACTTCAGCTCCAGGGGATTCCACACTTCTGGCCTCTGAGGGCACCTTCACATGTTACACCACACACACACACACACACACACACACACACACACACACACACCCATGCACATATAAACACACATAAACATACACATACACCCATACACACACATACAAACACAAACACACAAACACACACACACACACACACACACACACACACACACACACACAAAGAGAGAGATCTAAACAAGAACTTTCTTCCAAATTCTCCCTAAAGCCCCCAGGTAATGACTCTCAAGCAGAGGTACCTTCAACACTCCACAAAACATTTGACAATGGGGACAGATTCTTTTTCCCACCAAGTTTTAAATTGTATTTCTTTATTTCTAATTGACAAATAATAATTGTGTATAATATTTATGGAGCACAATGTGACTTTTCGTGTGGTGCTGAGACTTGAACTCTGGGCCTTGTGCCTGCTAAGCTCTACCACTCAGCTACATTTCCCAACTATGTTTGTTTTTGAGGAACTGCCATGCCATTTTCTAAATTAGCTGTAATATTTACATTAGTAAATTTCCCTTTTCTTCAACCTGGACTAATCCTTATCGTCATTTGTCTTTTTAAGATTTATTTTTTATTATTTTTTCATTATGTGTGCATGTGTGTGTATGCTTGCATGTGTGTGCATGCACATGAGTGTAGGTACCCACAGAGGCCAGAGATGTCATCAAATCCCCTGGAGCTGGAGTTACAGGCCCCTGTGAGCCACCCAATATGGTACTGGGAACCAAACTCAGGTCCTCAGCAAAAGCAGTGTATACGCTTAACCTCTGAGCCATCTCTCTAGCTCCATAATTTGCCTATTTTATACTAGCTTTTTTGGTAGTCTGTGAGGTGATATCTCATTACAGTTTTATTTTTACTTCCTTTATAATTAGAGGCACTGAGATTTTTTTCATATATCTGACCATTGATATTGCTTCTTTTGAGAAATGTCTGCTCAGATCTTCTGCCTGCCGCTTAATCCGGTTATTTGTTCCCGTGGTGCACTTTGGTTGTGGCAACTAGGGATGTGACTTCAGGCACCCAGTGGGTAGACGTCAAGGGCCCTGCTCAACTTCCCACGATGCATTAGACATCCCCGTAGGCTTAAATGTCAACAGTGCTGAAGTAGAGACACCGTACTCCAAAGTGACACCCAATGTTTGTTTTTCATGGTTTGCAAATGACTTTCACTGTTTACTCACTTGGCCCTTATAACATCACCAAAGCATGTGAGGCAGGTGTAACTATTCTGAACTTACAGGAAGAGAAATGAGACCCAAATCAAAACATAAAGCAAGGTACTCGAAGGCACACAGTTAGCAAGAGACAAGAGGGAGATTTTCATTTTCCAAATCACTGGGCAGGTATAAGACAGTCCAGTCTCTCTCGGGTTGTCTCCTGTGGCAGTTAACACAAGCTCACATCAAATGCCTGAGAAGTGCACAATGAGTGTCTGCTATATTAAGGCGACACTGCTTTGGACTTGGTGATTGGACACTTGGTCACCAAAAGCACATATTTACGCCTGAAGGTGTGGCAAGCAGGTATGCCAGTCAACATGACTCTTATGCAAGACAGAAGGCTTCCCTCTTTCTTTGTTTACTTGCTACCTTCCCACTTAGGACAGCAGGCGTTTCCAACCACCGAATTGCCTAATTTTGAAGAGCAAAATCCTCAGAGAAGATGCTGAATCACTCACTGGTTAATTTCATCAAGAATTCCCTTCACAGACACTTAGCACACATCCCATGTTCCAGGTGTGCGAAGGAACGGGATGCAGTGGGCGCCACACAGGCATGGCCTCTGTTCTCATGGAGCTTACATGTTGGTAAATATAGACAGTAAGAACTAATGTATATGTGACGAGTGTTCCAGAGGGGGAGATAGAAGAGGCCTACCAAGCCAACATGATGACATGGGCCTGTACTCCCATACTCAGGAGGCAGAGGCAGGAGGGATGCTGTGAATATCACCCCAGCCTGGCTGATACACTAACTTCAAGAGCAGAGCAAAAGCCTGTCTCAAAAAAAAAAAAAAAAAGCCTGTCTCCAAAAAACAAGCCTCCTATCAATCATCAGGATAAAAGCCTTTAAAAATTCTTCATTGAAGCCGGGCGGTGGTGGCGCACGCCTTTAATCCCAGCACTCGGGAGGCAGAGCCAGGCGGATCTCTGTGAGTTCGAGGCCAGCCTGGGCTACCAAGTGAGTTCTAGGAAAGGCACAAAGCTACACAGAGAAACCCTGTCTCCAAAAACCAAAAAAATAAAAATAAAAATAAAAATAAAATAAATTCCTCATTGACAAAACAAGGCCTGCTGTGTACCTTCCAGATTAATCTAATTCATGCATTACATGTTAAATTAGTGACCTCCCCAATCCTCGCTCCTTGGTAAGCCTGACAAACTAACCACTTCTCCACACACGACCTTGAGCTGCAAGAGTCTTAAATGCCACGGATTCCAACTCAGATGAGCTCGCTGCTTTCTGACTGGGTTCACAGAACAGTGCTCCAAGAGGAGCACCGTCTGCAATACAGGGTTTCTGACCCAAGAAGCTCCCTACTGCTCACTCTGTCCTACTTTTGGACAAGGAAGCAGAGCCAAATAAGGTCAGCCACGGCCTCCTGACAAGTCAGAAGAAAGTGAACTATTTTAAATCTAAAGTGACAGGAAGCTCGACTCCAGCCTTGTCTCCTGGGCCACAGTTACCCGACCCACTCCACACCACGGCACCCAGTGACAGCTCCTGATGAACCAGGCAAAGCAGATTCACTAAGATGAAAGGCAATTTTCCTCCCAATGGAGGAGAAGAGAGAAAAGAACACTCTCTAAAATCCAGTCTGGGGACAGCGAGACGGCTCAGTGTGTAAAGGCACCTTGCCATGCAGCCTGAAGGCCTGAGCTCACCCCCAGAATCCAAGGGGTGGAAGGAGAGAACTAGATTCTGCAACTTGTCCTCTGTCCTTCATATACCTACAGTAGCACACACACAAAAATAAATAAATAAATAAATAAATAAATAAATAAATAAATAAATAAATAAAATGTAAAGAAAACAAATCCAATTTATATATGGCTATGACATTCACATTTTTAAACATTTTTTAAAGACTAATTTATATGTATGGGTGTTTTTCCTGTATGTATGTATGTCTGTGCATTAGTGCATGCCTGGTACCCAGGGAGGTCATAACAGGGTTTCTGATTCCCCTTGGAACTGGAGTTACAGGAAGTTGTAAGCCAGCATGTGGGTGCTGAGAATTGAACCCAGGTCCTCTGGAAGAGCGGTCAATGCTCTTAACTGCTGAGCCATTTCTCCAGCCCCAACATTCAAATATATTCTTAAATAGCACCCATCCTGAACTAAGGCAACTGATGGAACTATAAAGAGAAAGGGTTTTTACAGCATTGTAATCTCTAATTAAACACCCATAATGGGACTTGAACCATAAATGTGTTTTATATGTGTGACTAAAGTATATTGCTTCTAATATTGCATGACCATCTGTCACCAATGACATCTGTCACCAAGACAAGGTGCCACCGTTTCCTTCAAAGGCAGCTACATAAATCACTGCAGACGTTTACATGACCAGAGGAGAAGCCAAGATAAATCTGCAGACTGTGGGATTCTCAGACAGACACACCCACTGTGCAGCAGGATTGGAGCAGCTTTCAGAGAAAGGATGTCCGTGACGTGAGTGGGGAATTCCTCTAGCCCACGTCCTGGAGATGCCCTTTTTAGTACATCAGATCTAAAACGAAGCTGTAACGCCACACCGAAGGAAACAACAAGGCAACCAAATTAAACCACATTTCCTCTTGGTTTCTGATCATTTTTTTCCTTGAGATAATGTGCAAGAGTCTTACATGGCAGAGCAAAAGGCTCTGTGTGATTAAACAGATATCATACGGGGCGGAAGACTGACTCACTCCAAAGACCTATTTATTTTTATTGCTTTTTCTAAATTTAACTCGTGTGTGTGTGTGTGTGTGTGTGTGTGTGTGTGTGTGCGCGTGCGAGCGCGCAGGGGTGTGTGGGATGTCCGTGTGTGTGTGTGTGTGTGTGTGTGTGTGTGTGTGTGTGTGTGTGTAGGGGTGTGTGGGATGTCCGTGTGTGTGTGTGTGTGTGTGTGTGTGTGTGTGTGTGTGTGCAAGGGTGTGTGGGATGTTCGTGTAGGAACTCTAGTGCTATGGTTTACACGTAGATATCAGAAGACAAGTAGAGAGTTGGCTCTCTCCTTCCCCCGTGGGTTTCAGGAATCGAACTCAGGTCATCGGGCTTGCAGAGCAGGAGCCTCTATATTCCCTGAATGAGGGCACGGGCTTGTTTTCTCTTTTTAAGGGTAGATCAAGCTGGCTTTGAGCCTGCTGTGTTGCTGAGGACGGCCTTGAATTCCTGATCTTCCAACCCCACCAACGCTGAAATTACAGGTGTGTGCCACCATGCCAGGCACTCAAAGAAACTTTCTAGAAAGTCTACACTTACGGATTCTGTGCGACTGCTGCTGGGGGGGCGGTATGTCCAGTCTATGGTCAGTTTGTCAGTGACATCGGAAGATGACTTGAAGGTGCATTTCAACTTGATATTTTCTCCAACATATCCTCGGACGTGGGCATCGGCACTGATCTCCAAAGAAAGGACGGTAGGCACACCTAATGGAGACAAGCCCAAACACTTACAATGCAGTCATTTTGTCGGATTATGCAAATGTGAGTGAACACTATAGATGCTTTGTACCACTTTCAGGGATCTCTCCAAAGCCAGGGTCCTCAATGTATTTTCAGACAAATCCATGAGGAACAAGGAGCTAAGTACCATTAATCTTTAATAACATTTTATCATTTTATAGTCTCAAATCATAGTAAATAGTTGAGTAAAAATTAAAAACCTAATCACACTAGCATTTTTCCAAACACAGGCTTGTCATTAACTTAAATACTAACAAGGAAGGTTGCCCATAATAACTAAAAGGCAACGGTACCCACTCCTTCTCATTCTGTGCCCTCCCCAACACCCCCTCACACACACACACACACACACACACACACACACACACACACACACATGCTCCAGGAATACAGCAGCTTTTATGAGGTCTAAGAGACTCAAGCAGTGGTGGCACATGCCTTTAATCCCAGCATTCTGGAGGCAGAGGCAGAGACAGAGGCAATCAGATCTCTGTGAGTTCAAGGCCAGCCTGGTCTACAGAGGGAGTTCCAGGACGGCCAAGAACAGCTAAGGCTATACAGAGAAATTCTGTCTTGAAAAAAGAAAAACAAAAAACAAAAAACAAAAAAAGAGAGAGAGACTCAACCAAACGCAATATGATCACAGCACGATGAAGCTACAAGTGTTTCAACCAGTAGCAAAAGGAGGATAGAAAATACAAATAGGAAATTTATGTTTTAAACTGTCTTAAAGGGCTATATCTAGTCTTCTCCTCCTCCCCCTCTTCTTTTTTAAAAATTATTTTTATTCTTTTTAAGTGTGTGTGTGTGTGTGTGTGTGTGTGTGTGTGTGTGTGTGTGTTCATCCACACAAGTGCTAGTGCCAATGGAGACAAGAGGCCTTATCCCCTAGAGCTGGAGTTTTGCGAGCCGTGTGATGTGGGTAAGAGGAACTGAACTCTGATCTTCTGGAAGAATAGTAAGTGCTCTAAACTGCTGATCCTTCTCTCTAACACCTCTTCCTCCTCCTCTTTTTCCTCTCCTTCCTCTCCTCCTCCTTTTTCTTGAGACAGGGCTTTGCTATGTTGCCAAGTCTGGCCTAAATTCACAGTCCTCCTGACTAAGTCTTCTAAGACCTAGGATTACAGGCATGTACCACCACACCCAGCTGTGCTTCCTCTCAAAGCTGGGTAGTGAATCATACACCTATTAAAAGTAAATTACGGAGGGCTGGCTGGAGGTGTAGTTCAAGGGCAGAGCACCTGCCTCAACTTGGAAGGCCCCAGGTTCTATACTTAGCATCAAAAAAAAAAAAAAAAAAGAAAAAGAAAAAAAAGAAAAGAAAAAGAATGTAAATTATGGAGAGGAAAAATATAATTGAATGTGTTCTACAATGTAAAAGTAAGATATCATTTTTAAAGCCTGCAGAGTGTGGTCTTTCCAAAACCATTCATTCCAACTTTGACACTCCATCTCTCCGAAAGGAAGAAAGAAAGAAAGAAGAGAGAGAGAGAGAGAGAGAGAGAGAGAGAGAGAGAGAGAGAAACAGAGACAGAGACAGAGACAGAGACAGAGACAAAGGGAAAGGAAGGAAGGAAGGAAGGAAGGAAGGAAGGAAGGAAGGAAGGAAGAAAGGAAGAAAGAGGGGGCAGGGAAGAAGAAAGGAAGGAAAGAAGGAAGGAAGAAAGAAAGAGGGGGCAGGGAAGAAGAAAGGAAGGAAAGAAGGAAGGAAGGAAAGAAGGAAGGAAGGAAGGAAGGAAGGAAGAAAAAAAAAAAAAAAAACCAGGCACTTTCTTCCAAACATGTGCTGCTGGGAAAGCAGTGAATAAAAATCTGTCTCCCACTGGAGAGCACTGTTTTAGGAAGTTAAAACACTATCCTCTGGTTTTTCTGCTTCCTTCTCTACCTCACTAATCCAAGGTTCTTCTGGTAGCCAAGGGCACAGAGCATAGCAAGATTTCAGAAAAGAGTAAATCCACACCCTGCCTCAAAATCCAGTCTTTCTGGCAAGGCAGGATGGTGTAATGGTTGAACACAAAGACGCCTAAGCCAGAAGATCTGAGTTCAAACCCCAGCCCTATCGCTGGTTCTGAGCAGCTCAGCAAGTTACCTTACTCCTTCAGTTTGCTCATCCTGGCAGAAATGGGGCTTCCCTCTAGGTCCCTGTGAGGACTACATGGGTTAAAACACGTACACCACCCAGAAGGCCTACCTACCTCGAGCAAACGCCCCACGCCTGCTGATAATGCCTCCTCTTTCTCCCACAGGCTCTCGACCTTTCCTACTGCTGGCGTATCTGAGTCACTGTCCCAGTACCTTTACCTCTGCCGGCTTTGAATCATTTTCTCACACCTCTCTGAACAATCTAGTCTGGTCACATTCCTCCCGAAAGGAGGAGACCAAGACAGAGCTTGCTAGTAAGGCCTTTAGTAAGAATCCGACCTATCTCAAACATGATGGCCAACTGGTTCCCTGAACAGCATCCTTTCTGACTGCCACGCTAAACTTGCCATTTCTTGCGTGCCTTTGCAAACGCTCATTCCTCTGCCAGAAAAAGCCTTCATTCTCAAGCCCTCACTCACTCCTGACCCATGAACGTGAAGAAAAAATCCTATTCAGCACTGGAGGGCCAGGTCTAAAACCCGAAAAGTAGAATGAACCCACAAATTACACAGGTTCCTCATCCTGTGTTTTTAGCCTAAAACCTAAGTACAATATAGAGCCTGGAGGGGTAATTTAGAGTCAGCCAGAACTGCATCAAGCTCTAGCCCACCTGCCTTCGGGCTGTGAGGCCTAGGTCAAAGTTCCCTAACCTGCTCAGGCTTCAATTGTTCCATTGGTGAATGGAAAGAATAACCTCCTAGGATCACTGTGAACATCCAATACACTTTAAACACTTACAGGCCTGGGTACAGCTCAGTGGTGGAGTGTGTGAGCCTGTGTTCTCTCCCTAGTACCACAATAAATAAGCAAGCAAACAAATACATAAATACACATAGGATGTTTCGTAGAGTCTTCAAGATAAAAAATTTTAACAAATATCAACTATTGTTATTAAAGTGGACACCACACATACTAAAAATTCTGAACTAATTCCCTGCTGGGCTGTGAATTAAAATCTAAACAGGAATAGTCTGTCTCAGACACCTGCCAACTACCCACCCTAACCCGTTCACTATGCCTGGACTGACCAGTCATTTTCCAAAGATATTACGTCTTTTCATGTCTCTATGCTTTTCTTTGAATATATCTTTGTCTGGAAGGATCTCCCCATTCCCACCATCCTGCCAGAGTTGCTCCCCACCACACCCCAACATTCACAAACCTTCACCACCAGCTCAAACACCAGCCCATACCTCCACCACCATCTCAAATACCAGCCCACATCTTCACCACCAGCTCAAATACCAGCCCACACCTTCATCACCAGCTCGAATACCAGCCCACACCTTCACCACCAGCTCGAATACCAGCCCACTTTCTGATGCCCAAATTCCCTGAAGTTCTTTGCTCTTCCTCTGAAGTTCCCATAATACAATACTACCCAAGCACATATGCCATGGCCACACCTGATTTATAAAAGTCCTTTCCTCCACAAAATACAAGCACCATCAGGGCAAAGATTCTGAGGAAAGAAGGCAGGCAGGGAGAAACTGGGAGATCACCATGATTACTAGTGTTAGAACATGTGTTCACTGCTCACTCACTCTCTCCCTATCACCTTCCTTATGGAATTCTCAACACCTCTGTCGATGCGTCTGACTGTATCCATTCAGGAAAAGATCAGTTCTTGCTAATCACTTCTAGACTGGGCTGGTGTACTAAAGGAGGAAAAAAGTATCACCCGAATGTATAGACAGTTCCCATAAGAAATTAGCATGAGAAGGAAGGAAGGGGTCAAGAATGACTCTCAGTTTCTACTTAGAAAAGCCACTCACTCAAAGAGGGAAAGTAGGCTTGTGGGGCGGGGGGCATGAATCTGATTCTGGGGAAGTTCAGATGTCTTTGATACCTAAGGGATAATGTCTAAAAAGAACCGTACGTCAGGGGTCAGCAATCTATGACCCATGACTCAAGTGGGAGCAAATGGCTCTTGTGAGAAGGGAGCAAACTCATAATAATTAGCAGTGACCCTGCTCTCGGCTCTGCAGGTAACCCAGATTGTCCAGACCAATCCATCTCCAGTGGTCTTCCAGCAAACAGCTAAAACATTTCAACATCTTCACGTAAACGAAGTTTTATTAGAATACAACCACATTAGTTTGTTTGTGGCTGCTTTTGCACACTTGGCAGAGACAGGAGATGCAGGAGAGAGCAGGTGCGTGAACAGTCTGAAATGTTCACTCATTCCATTATTGGGAATGGTTGCTAACACCTACTTTAGAGCAAAGACAAGGTCTGGGTTAGAGTTGGAAATCAGAACCTCTGTAGTTCCTCCATCTAGCTCTCCAGAGTCCTAGTCTCTCTTCCTCTCTTCCTCCCCACTCTCTCAATCTCTTCCTTCCCCTTCCCTCCCTCCCTCTCTCTCTCTATCCCTTTCTCCAACCCTTCTCTTCAGTCCTCTTCCCTCTCCATATTTCTATCAACTCCCTTCTTTAAAATCTTCCTAATCCTATGTTACATACATTCAAATTTCCCCCATTTTAGCATAATATCCTTTCAGATTTAATTTTTGTTTTATTTGTTTTGTTTCTTGAGATCATGCTATGTAGCCAAGGCTAGACTGGTCTCCAACACCTTATCCTCCTGCCTCAGCATCTCAAGTGATGAGATCACCATGCTCTGATTTGATATTTATTTTGGCCAAATAAAAAACATAAAAAATTTAAAAAACCAATTAATGGAGGTGAGAAAAGAAAATCACATTCTAACACAAATAATTTTACAGCTGGTAGAAATTAAATATGACAAAACATAGCCCCTAATTTTATACATCCCATTTTACAAAATGTAAATCTCTCCATCTTGAATTTACATAGTACTTGAACTTACATGAAAAGAGAAAAGTATAATACTGGGCTGGTTCTCTACCATTATTGCTTCCTCATCATCCCTCTCCTTCTTCTCTTGTTTTTTTTTTTTCAGACAGGATCTCATGTTTCTCAGGTTAGATTCACATTCACTACATAGCTGAGGATGACCCTGAACTTCTTATCTTCCTTCCTTCCTTCGCGTTCCTAGTGCTAAGATTACAGACATGTGCCACCATACCCTGTTTCTGCAATACTAGGGACTGAATCCAAGGTTTCATCCAAGCTAGGCAAACACTCTACCAACTGAGCTAGATCCCCAAGCCCCCAGTCTATCATTACTATATACTTAGCCAACTGAAATAAGCAGGATCAGACTTACAACTTCAGGCCAATTCAAACAAGATAACAATTTAAGGGGTTCTATCTTTGAAGAGGGATAGCAAATAAACACTTGTGAGGAAGCAAATTCTATCACCTAAGATTCAAAAGAGACACAGGAAACAAAAACAAAAACAAAAACAAACAAAAAACAGATGACGCACTGAAAGCATGCTAAGTGAAAACAGCTAGTCACAAAGGGGCACACCTGGTTTACGGTGTTTGAAATGCCCAGGACAGACAGAGGCATAAGTAAAGACAGTAAATTGGTGGTTTCCAGAGCCTGTGGGAAGGTAGGAATGGGTGTGGGATTTTTCTTTAGGGTGATGAAAATATTCTAAAATTGGTTGTAATTAACAACCAATGTAACAACAAATGTAACTAATTGCATAAATTAGTGCATACTAAAAATTATTGAACTGTATATTTAATGAATGAATAAGCATGTGAGTGAGCTACATACCAACAAATCTGTGTTTTTTTAAAAAAAACCTTTATTTTTATTTTATGTGTTTGAGTGTTTTGCCTGCATGTATGCCTGTGCAGAATTTGCACGTCTGGTGTCCTTGGAGGCCAGGGAGGGCATCTGATTCCCTGGGATTGGAGTTATAAAGCGTGTGGGCCACCTTCTGGATACCGGTAATCGAACCAGTCTGTGGAAGAGCAACAAGTGCCCTTAACTTCTGAACCATCTCCCCAGCCCCCTTGGTTGGATGGTTGGTTGGCTGACTGGTTTTTAAGGCAAAATATAAATCTATTCAAGAAGACTTGGAGGAGTGGCTGAGGAACACAAATCTATTCAAGAAGCACCCAGAGATCAATACCTTAAAAACTATTATTAGAGCGTGTGCACACATGTGGAGGTTAGAGGCAACTCTGTTGAGTTGGGTCTCTCCTTCTACCTGTATGTAGGTTCTGGAGATGGAACCAGATCCTCAGGATTACGTGGCAAGCACCTTAACCCACTGATTCATCTCACCAGTACCCCCCACAAATTAACTTACGTTGAACCATTTGCTCTGCTAGATGTGACATCTGCTCTTCTAGGTCTACAGAAAGACCACCATTTCTAGAATTTTTTTTCTTAATGGGACAATATTTGAACATTTCTCCCCAACACTCATGTTGTATGAAAACGAGAGAGAGAGAGAGAGAGAGAGAGAGAGAGAGAGAGAGAGAGAGAGAGAGAGAGATGAGTTTATGGGAAGTGACAGTAGGTAAGACTCCATTGTAAAAAAACTCAGATGAAAATCTGGACACTTATGATGACATAGGTAGCTGGGAGGGAGCAGGGAGTGTGCTGGCAGTGTGCAGATTAGTCACCAGATAAGTAAAAAACCTCCTCACCTTACCTGATGAGACTCCACCACCTAAATGTGTTCATATTTATCCAACTACTAAAGATCCTTTTCAGAAATGACCATATTTTCAGGGAAATGTTACAACAACTCATTCTAATGCTAGCTATACTAGCATTTTATTTCTTAGGAAGACACAAACAGACACAGAAAAAAATAATCAGGAAATATTTGCACCTCAAAATGAAGTTAATTAGTTTGAATTCAATTTTAGAAATTTGGAATAGCATGAAAGCAAAATAATCCAAACTTTACAATATTGTCATTATGTCAACACTGTGCTGCTGACAACAGTCAAAAATTAGACTTTCAAAAGAACTCCCGTGTCTTTTACACTTTAGAATGTTCATAAAGTGCTGGGGTAGTTGCCTTTTCTTCAACAATATGCCTGCTCTAAGAAAAATCACACCATAACCCTTCTCGAAAATGTTTTATTTCATAGCCCCTGAAATAAAATTACCAAATCATGATTTTCTTTTCCTTTCTCCCCTCCCCCCGCCCCCTTTCCTTCTTTTTTTTTCCCCAGCCTCTGGTCATGACTGTGTCTCTCAAAATATCTGGGACAAACAGAATCGCCCATCTCTGACCAGGGTGCCACAGGAGTAGAGTCCCGGCAGACAATCACTGATAATCTCGGACACGAACAGTGAGCGTCCGCAAAGCCTGAGCTCGCTGTGGTTTCATCCGGTCGCGGCATCACCCAGGGAGAGTCAAGTCACACAGGTGGTCAGGCTCCAGAGCTCCGAGACCGACCAGGGACCAGCTCTCCGCAGTGGGTGGTACCAGCCGGGGAAAACCATCCTCCCACATCCCCTCCCTTCCCAGAAACCGAGCGGGGGGTTTCTGAGACCCCTCAACCCGGAACCGGAAGAGCGACCATCTTTCCTGACCCCCCCCCAGGCCGGAAGTGGAGCCCAGCCAGCTGGCGGACTCACCTTGGACAAACAAAATGCTCAGCAGTGGAAAGAGAGCGCAGCCACGGCCTCCTGCTGCTCCTCTTGGCTGCTGCATCCCGACAGCTCCTCCGACACCTGCACGCCTTGTTTACAACTCCCGGGGACCACGCAGGTGGTGCCGGAAGTGACGTCATCGCGGGGGACAATGAAATGGCCATCCGGATTTACCTCAGGGACACGGTTTGCTACCAGAATCCTACCTGGTTTCCCTGATCAGCAATTCTTGGACTCTTAAGAAGGCTCTTATTGCTCTCTTCTGCTTCAAATTGGCTACGGACTTTGGGGAAACAATTTTATTTTTATGGAATTCTGCATGACCAGGCTTGATCCTCTGACTGTGATCCAGAAGTTCTATCACTATAGAGTGTCTAAATTGAACCTTCACAATAGATTCTCATATGAAGTTCAGGGAGACATAGGCGAGCGCACAGGGTCAAATAAATAAATCTTTATTGGGCTCTGCCTCATCGTTCCTGTTCCTTTTAATGTAGCCATTACGTCATCCAGAATTGGATGCTTATTAAATGACTGCAGTGACAGTGATGATGAAATCACTACAGCGTGTGTTCGAGGTGAAGGGGAACTAGGGTATGTGTATCAATCGTTCCAAAAGTAAGGATATTATCAAAATATTTGGCGTGAAATGAGATGGTCCGACATCCTCTGAAAATAGACGGTACAGGACCCTGCTTGACTGATGTAGTCACCCAGTTCTCCTGGAACCGCTATGGTCAATGACAGTTGAAGGGAAGCAAAAGCCTCAGCTTTTGGAAATATCTCCTAGCTGTGACATTCTCAACTGGTATACTTTACTAGACTTGAAAGTTGGTGGTTTTCTCTGTGAAGAGAATAAGAGTAGAAAAACGAGTATCCGTGCCTCTAAAGTCCTTCAAACTAAGCTAGGCAGGGTGGCAAGTCTGTAGACCCAGGATCTGCAACACTGAGGCAGGAGGACCATGATCAACGTGTGCTTCATAGTAAGACCCTGGTAAGGTTTAGGATTAGATTCAAGAAATGAGTCTTCCAAATGTGTGGGATCATTTTGCCCATTTCCCAGCTCTCCAAAACAACATGAGAAACCTATAGAAATCATATATATCTACTAGAAATTAATTCCATCCATTACTGATTCTACTGTCTCTACTAAGAAAACTGGAGCGAAGATAAAACATATCCCTTTGTTTGCTATTAACTGCTATGTGAATTTGGCAGATTAGTATATAAGCAAATAATAAAATCCATAACTCTTTATTACTAAGGGTTTATTTACACAATGCTTCAGGCATAATAAAAAATAAGTTACAGTACAAAAGTGCTCTTCGGAAGGAGACACTGAACAAGGCTGTGATACCCCATGAGTATTCAGACAAGACACAAGCTGCAAGTTCGCTGGAGACATTTTTAACTACTTCAGTACACCTATGGAACATACACTGGGCCATCGTTTAAAGAAATATCCAGTTGTTGTATTCACAATGGTGAATTATGAAGAACAGGAGAAAACACAGATCTAACTTGTAGCTTCAAAACTAGGTATCAAAACGTTTTTAGGCCAGGATATGGTGGCTCACGCCTTCAATCCCAGCACTAGGGAGGCAGAGGCAGTGGGCTTTCTATGACTTCAAGGCAAGGCCAGCCTGGTCTACAGAGAGTTCCAGAGCAGCCAAGGCTACAAACAGATCCTGTCTTAATTAGGAGAGAAAGAGAGAGAGAGAGAGAGAGAGAGAGAGAGAGAGAGAGAGAGAGAGAGAGAACAACAACAAAAGAGAACTTTCTAAAGGCAGTATGTAAAGCAGAATGAGAGGTATGGAATGGATTTCAAGACCAAGGTTCACATGTAAATGATGTCAACTTGTTTTAAAGACTGGGTAAAAATGTCAAGGTCCTGTGTCTAGAAATACAATCTATTGGAAATTCCAGTTTGTTAGAAGAAGTAATCTGTGCAGCAGTCTAATGAGGATTAAAACATCACATTGTAAAGATTCACTTTTAGATGTTCTCTGTTCTCCCAACAACGCTGTTGTGACTTGTGTGCACACACCAAGGAACTAGATGCAAAGGAGAAATCCACCCCTCTTCTTCCCATAGCCCACTTGAAAAATTTGCTTTATACTCAAATTAAGGGAAAAATAAAATTGATTCATTACCTTTAAGTAGTTTTGTTATTTCTTTGGTCCCTGCCAAATTCTCCTTAAAACAAGGTGAATTAAAACCAAAAGAACTTTAAAGAATTTCTTTCAGTTCTCACACTTACATAAGACTGTGCAAAATGATCATTTGCTTGGGTTGGCCTTTTTCACAAGTCCAAATTAATTTTAAGTTGTAATACAATAATATCACAGAGTCAACAAATGAGCTGAGTTCTGCTGAGGGAGACAGAGCACAGTAAGCAAGCTGTACTCAACACAAAGCTGCAGTGAGCTGGACGTGGTGGTGCACCTTCAACCCCAGCACTTGAGAGCTGAGGCAGGAGGGCTCTCTGACTTTAAGGCCTGCTCTACATAGCTAGATCTAGACCAGCCAGTGATACATAGTGAGAACTTGTCTAAAAATAAATAAATATAAAAACAGCCATGAGCGATTCTTTCTGGTAGCATCTGCTGGTATACTGGTGTTCTCATGACCTTCTGTAGTTACTGTGGTTAGACTTGTACTGTCACCAACAAACCTTGGATTAATTGTCAATAAACCTAGGATACTGAACAAATTCAGTTAAACAAGATGTATCTATTGCTTAAGGACAGCCATGAAAATCAGACTTCCAGTGTGAATTTGGAGTTTGCTATTCATCAAAATGGCTGGGAGGAGGTTTAGCTCACCTTTTTATGATTTAATTTATTTTCATTTTACATATGGGGGTTTTGCCTGCATGTATGTACATGTGCCAGATGTATGCAGTGCCCGCAGACACTAGAAGAGGGTGTCACATCCCCTAGAACTGGAGTTACTGATGGTTGTGAGTCAACATGTGGGTGCTGAACTGGGGTCTTCTGTAAGAGCAGCCAGTGCTCTTAGAGGTTGAGCAATCTCTCCAGACCCCTTAGCACACTTCTGTGCTGTTCTAAAGAAACTCAAATGTGAGAAGAAATGTCCTGACAGGCAGGCTAGCTGGCGCTCCTGCCCTTTGATGCCAATACACACAGGAGTACAGGAGTCACACCCCACAGGCATATGGAAGGACAAAAGTGTAACTTCCCATTTTACAAAAGCTAATACACATCCGCACTCTGGAATTAGGTAAAACCCTAGTAATGAAGGTACACAGGAGTCTAGTGGCATCTGCTCAGGGAGAGTCCTAAGCTGCTCGGCAGGGGCGTTGCTCATCTAGGCAGGTTTGAGCTGCAGAACTTGCAGGATGATAGGTCATCACTGGAAAAGTTTCCATTGACTTCAAGGGGAACTAATGTCCTTGAAAATCCTCAGCTTCCTGGAACACAAGAGTTTAAAAGGATAATGTCCTTGAGAAGAGTATAAGAGGAATACCTGGCAGTGCCCATCACACACCCACAACATCCATAACCCCCTCCTCATGGAAGATATTCGTAAGCTTACTCTCCCACTAATTCGATTTTTAATTTCAAAGGACTTACTTCCTGCTCTGTGTTACATGGTTCTCAGATCCAGTGTCTTTTCTTGTGCTGTTTTGTTTTCTTGAGATAGGATCTTACTACGTAGCCCTGGCTGGCCTGGAACTCACGGGTGTAGCCAAGACAGACCTAGAACTCACAATTGTCCTCCTGCCTCAGCCTCCCAAGTGCTGGGATTATAGGCATGTGTCACCACTCTTTTCTAAGAGCCTTTCGTGGACACTTGGGTAACTACAGATCATTCACATGCTTACGCCCCATGCCTTCTTCCCCCATTGATTAAATCAACATAAAGGAAAGTAGATTAGTCAATGTGTAAGGTACTGCTTACCTTGAAAGTTTTTCCTTTCTTTTTGGCATTGTTTATTGTTTTGTTTTATGACAAGTTTTTTTTTTTAATTATAGACTTACCTCTACATATTATAACATACATTTTTAAAACTTGTTTTCCTTTGTAACCATAATACCATAATACCATTATACACTTAATAAGACCTAATAACTCCCTAATATCCACACTCATCTTCACATTCAAAATCTTAATTACAATCTCCATTATTTTTTTTCAAACAAGGCCTCACTATGTAGCCCTGGATGCCCTGGAACTCACTATGTAGACCAGGCTGGCCTTGAACTCTGTCCACCTGTCTCTTCCTCTTGAGTGCTGGAATTAAAATCAAGTACTATACCACCATGCCAAGCCCAACCTCCTAACTTTTTGTAATTTGTTTAAATTTGTATCTTCTATCAGAAACCACAGGCTACACTTGATGATATTAGTTTGTTAAATTTTCTTTAAACGTTATTCAGATTTACTTATTTTACTTAATGAGTGTTTTGCCTGCATTTTTGTATGTGCACCATGGGTGTGCTGTGCCGAAAGAGTTCAGAAGAGGATGTTGGATCCCCTGGACCTGGTTATGGATGGTTGGGAGCCACCATGTGAGTGCTAAGAACTGAACTCAGGACCTCTGCAAGAGCAGGAAGTGTTCTTAACCACTGAGCCATCTCTCTGATCCTTAGGTCACTTACCACCATGCCATAAATGATTTATAATATAAACCAAACCATCAGATATAAATCTTTTCATTAAAAATGATTTATTGGGGGGGGCTGGAGAGATAGTTCAGTTGGCAAAGTGCTTGCCATACAGGAATAAAGCCAAGTTCTATCACCAGAACCCATGTAAACAACCGGGCATGGTGGCACATGCTGAGAATCCAAGTACTGGTGGAGCAGAGAGAAGCTTTGGTGGCCACACAGCCTAGCTCAAACAGCAAGTGCCAGGCCAGTGAGAGACTCACACATAGACACACACACAAGAAACCATCAACAACAATAACCCAAAGTAGATGGCACCTGAGATTGTCATCTGATCTCCACATGCACACATACACACACACACACACACACACACACACACACACACACACAAATGATTTATTCACATGTTGGAAGTTCATTATCGGTGGTGGTTAATATAACCCCTAAACCTCAAAATGTAGAGTTCTCTCATATGCACAAGCACCCTGAAAGGCGAAGTCATCTACGAAGCCAATAGGAGACCAATCTGCCTTCTAAATAGGAATGTCATCGGCCATGTACAGTGACCAGAGAGATCCATCCATGTGGAAGATGGGCCAAACAGCCGGGCAAGCTGAAGACAGAAGTCACCCATGTGTGACCCTTACCTTGCAGTGTTAGTCTTCCAAATATACGGAGACCTTGTTGTCTTGTTTGAGTTTTTCCTCTTCTTTCCTGAAACAAAGGAAGAGAAGCCAAACGTCAGGTGAGCAAGACAAGAAGCAAAGGTGGCAGGTCTCAGAGCAGCACCAGGTAAGGTACTCGGCCCCAGCCCCCATGCTTTAGGAAAAAGTTCATATGCCTGGAGTCTGTTCAAGCTACAGAGAGCTGAACTGCCAGTGCTGTGTAAGTAATAATACTGATGCCCCTACATGTCCTATGGGTCTGAACTCAGACACTTCAGAATGTGAGAGAAGTCCCCTGAGATCTGATATAGTATGGTGGAAGTTTAATGTGCACACCTGTACTTCACTATTGCGTCTTACTTCTAATGTCTATGCTCCTCTGCAAAAAGGGGGACTTGTTTTTTGTTTTTGGTTTTTTTGGGGGGTATTTTTTGGTTGGCCTAGAACTCCTCTTTATTGATTATATTCTCTGCAAACCAGAATGCCATCAATGGGTTCCTTAGATGCTTCCCAAAGAGTTACATGTATTTCAGTAATTATTTACTAATTAAAATAAATAAGTGATTCTGAGGTACTTATAAATCCATATGCAAAAGAATGAATGGACACTCAATTATATATAAAACTTAACTCAAAATACACCAAAGATATAAATGTAAGAATGTAACTACAAATATAAAATTCTTAGAAGAGATGGACTTCATGAAAACTGAAAACTTTTATGTCTTAATGGATAATATTCAAGAAGGAGCAGAGAGCTCAGAATGGGAGCAATCTCAGGTAATGTAAGTGAAAGGGGACAGGTACCCTTATAGCTCAACAATAAGAAGACATCCATCTTAGTTTGAAGTTGGGCAGACTATCTGAACAGACACATTTCCAGAGACGTTCTATAAACGGCCACTAAACACATGGGAGGTGGAGGCGGACCATTAGTCATCACTAAGATGCAAATCAAAATCTCACTGAGACAACACCTCACATCCACTAGAGGGCAATAATGAAAAGTGAATGCTGGTGAGAATGTGGAGAAATTCTAACGTCCATACATTGCTGATAGGAATGTATTGATTGTTACGGGAAAATGGTTAGTCAGTTCCTCCAAAAATTCAATAGTTACCAATGACTTGGCAATGTCCTTTCATTATTGGGAGAATTTAAAGTATGTGTACACAAAAATTGGTATAGAGTATGTTCATTGTGATTGATATTAGTTATAATAGCCAAAAAGAAGAAAAAAACTATATGTCCATCACCTGAATAGACAAACCATATGTGGTATGCCCACTATAGTGGAACATCATACAGCCATAAAAAAGAATGAAGTAAGATGGGGAGACAGTTGAGTGTGTAAACTGCTTGCTGTGCAAGGATCTAAGTTCAGATCTCCTGGTGCCATGTAAAAAGCCTCAGGTGTGGTAGTGAACCCCTTTAGTCTTAGGTGGAGACAGAAGGATCCCAGAGGCTTGCTAGACAGCCAGTCTATCCAATCAGTGAGCCCCAAGCTCAGTGAGAGATCATGTCTCAAAGAACATAGAGAGCAACAGAGGAAGACACCCAGTGTGTACCTCTGGCCTCCACATGGGCACACACACGCACATAGCACACACAAAAACTATGAAGTAGTGACTATTTTACAACATTGACAACTTTTGAGAACATACTGAATAAAAGAAGCTAGATACAAAAGGTCGCGTATTTCATGGTTCTGCTTACGTTAAACGCTCAGGATAGACACAACCCCACAGACAGAGAGCAGGGGAGTAGCTGTCGAGCCGGTAGGAGGAGCGAGGGCTAGAAGACAGGGGGTTTCTCCAGGGGCAAATGCTTAAAAGGTTCTAGAATTGGTGATTATTGCACAACTTTGTGTATATTTAAAAGGGTGCATTTTCTTTCTAAGGTTTATTTTTTATTTTATTTGAGTGTTTTGCCTGTGAATATGTAAGTGCAGAACCCACAGAAACCGAAAGAGGGCGTCAGATCCCCTGGATCTGGAGTCACAGGCAGTTTTGAGGCACCGAATGGAAGCTGGGAACCAAACCCAGGTCCTCTGCAAGAGCAGGCAGCGTTTTTTACCTGTTAAGCCGTCACTTCTTCTTAGATAAGTGAATGTTATAGCTTCTAAACTTTATCTCAGTTTTAAAATGTGCAGTGAGCACTGTCAGCACAGCAAACTTGCCCAACCACCGATTCAGTGACTGCTGAGTGCCTTGCCCTGTGGCTCTTACAAGTGCACTTCCCCTCACAGAGGATTCTTTTAAGCGGCACATGTTCACTTTTTTATGCTACCAAAAATCCCACATAATAAATGAATGTCTTTGGTGAGATCTTTTGTAAAATTAAGAACCCTTTTGGATTTTGTTATTGTTGCTGTTTGAAGATTTATTTTGTTTTTAAGTTATGTGTCTGTGTCTACCTGGATGCAGGTTTGTGCACATAAGTGCAGGTGATCACAGAGGCCACAGGTGCTGCATCCTGGAGCCTGAGTCAAAAGCTGCTGTGAGCTACCAGATATGGGTGCTGGAAACCGAACTCAGGTCCTCTGCAAGCGCAGTCTATGCTCTTAACCACTGAGCCATCTCTCAAGCCCCATTAAGAAGCATTTTGTAAAGTTACGACCCATGTCCTAATTTATCTGTCCTGTGAAATGGAACTTCTCACACATTTGGTCAAAAGTAAAAGCAACTGTTCAACAGGTGTTTAGCCCCATTGAAAAATCCCAAGAGCCACCCCAAGAGTACGAGCAGACATTCCCACCAGGGCTCACTCAGCCTTACGATTTTATCCCCTCATCTTTATCAGCCCTTTTCGCCCATCGCCTTTTCCGGAAGTGCTGGAAGAGGACCACGGCGATTACTATTATGATCATCACTGCGCACGCAGAGCCAATGGCCACAGCCAGGAAGAAGATCTCAGAGAAGGGCACTGTGAGGAGAAAAAGGCAAGACAGAGCAGTAAGTGAGGTGAAATCTAAAGGCAGTAACAGTGCACCTCATCATCAACCAGACTCTTCCTTTCTCCTACTTTTGTGAATAAAATAGCACATCACGTTGTAGCCTTTGGCAGCAGAGGAAACCTGCTCAGACTACATCAGGGCTTCTCTAGTGTGATTCTAGAAGCAGTGACCTCACCACTGGAGAGCTTTGAAGTGAAATTCTCAGGCCCCACCCCAAACATGCTGGACTAGAAGCACTAGGGTAAATTCAGCCATCTGCGTTCGGACATGTCCTCCAGGATGGTGATGACACCCAAGTACTGAGAACCACTGAGTCAGTTAAACTGCCCGGTAATTCAAGTTACTGCTAACCTAGTCAGAACTATGTCCAACTCAGTCCTGAATAACTCTACTCACCCCTTCATTCAGTCAGGCTTTAAAGCACCTACTGTGTTCCTGTCACTATAATAGAAATGAAAGGTCACAAGCATTATCCCCACGGCACTGTGCGTGTGCGTGCGTGTGTGTGTGTGTATGTGTGTGTGTGTGTGTGTGTGTGTGTGTGTGTGTGTGTGTGTGTTTTCCATCCCCCAGGAAGACAGACAAGTAAAACAATAACCCTAAGAGCCAGAAAGGACATCAAGAGAATGTCTATGCCAGGAGTTTCCAGCCTAGAATCCATCAGGAAGGCTAAAGAAGTTCCAGGGGATCCAATGCCTTCTTCTGGCCTCTGTGGGCACCAGGCACACAAGTGCTGCACAGATACACATACAAGTAAAACACCAATACACATACAATAGAGAAATGGAGTCTCTGTAAGTGTGCATCCATTTCTTGGTTTTTGTTTGTTTGTTTGTTTTTCCTTTTGCGGAGCTGAGGCCCGAACTCCAGGGCCTTGCACTTGCTAGGCAAGCGCTCTACCACTGAGCTAAATCCCCAACCCCCATCCATTTCTTAAAGTAAGGAAACAGAGCCATGGCTTCTGTAGGCTCTCAAAACAATAGTGATTCTGACAAGTTAAACCACTGCTTTTTGTGTGTTGGTTTTGTTGTTATTGTTGTTTGCTTTCTGTTGTTTTTGTTTGTAGTTTAGGTTTTTTGCCTAACCTATCAGAAAAAAGCAAAATCAACTGAGGTCTGAAGATACTGCATCATTTCTTTCAGTGCTCAGACGATTTATGTAGACCATACAGCTGTCTCTTGGTAGAGCCTGGAAAGACGGCTTTAAAGTGATCTGGGTAACAATGACAGGAAACAATCACACCCCTTGACACACAAAGATGTTTTAAACAATGCTGTGTGTTAGTTAAGAACACACACCTCCTCAACTCTTAAGCAGCTGAGTTAGGAGGATCTCAAGTTTGAGGCCAGGCTAGGCTACATAGAGAGAGCTTTTCTCAAACACACACATATGCATGAGAGCTAGCTCTATCTTATTAACTGTGTGACCTGGGTTATTTATTTATTTTTATTGAATCTCAGTTTCCTCCTATGTTAAGACATAACAATATCCATTTCTTGGATGCTTATTTAAAAAAAATTAGCCAGGCAGTAGTGGTGCATGCCTTTAATTCCAGCACTCAGGAGGCAGAGACAGTTCGAGGCCAGCCTGGGCTACAGAGTGAGTTCCAGGACCGGCTCCAAAGCTACACAGAGAAACCCTGTCTGGGGGTGAGGGGGGCAAAACCAGTTCCTATAAATTGTGCCTGTCCATAATAAATGAGTCTGGAGAGATGACTCAGCAGTTAAGAGCACTGGCTGCTTTTTTCAAAGGACCAGGGTTCGATTCCCAGCACCCACATGGCAGCTCACAACTGTCTGTAACTCCAGTTCCAGGGGATCTGACACCCTCTTCTGGCCTCCATGGGCACCAGGCACTTAAATGGTACACAGACATACATCAAGCAAACCACCCATGCACATAAAATAATAATTTTAAAATTGTTCTTAAAAGAATAAATAAAATGTATCGTGTGAAGCTCCTGACAGCCGGGAGCACTGAGTGAACACTGGTGACCATTATTAGTAGTGTGTCAGGATTAAATGAGAGAGTGTGTGCCAAGCACTTTGCATTGTGCCTGGCACACAGGTACTCAATACGCATCTGGAATAAATGAGAGAATAAACTGACCTATTGTGAGTCTTTTTTTAATCAGAATTACTTCCTGTCCCTTTCAGGATCCCAAGGCCACTCTTGTCACAGATTCCTCAGATCTCTTTACTTTGTTTCCATGACCAAACAAAGCCTTTATTTTTTCACCCCAGGACTCCTCAGTCTCTGAAGTTCCCAGCCCTGAAGCCCAAGGCCCTCTCTCCCTTTCAACATCACAAAAGATGGCACTTTTTTTAAATTTACTTTTTTTTGGTCAGCTCTCACTTCCTAAAACCTACCAGTGTGCACCACGCTGAGCCGGATCGACCCTACCAGACCATCGACGTCAGGTGGGTTCTTCACCTGGCAGGTATACGTCCCATTGTCGTCGAACTGCAGCTTCCAGAGGATGATAGAGACATCATACCGCTCAGGGTTCCCATCCCAGACCACCCGGTCCTTGAACCGTCCGCTCATGGGTCTGAAGGGATCCATATGATAGTAGAACACCTACAGAGAAGAAAGGATGATCTCTCCCATTCTGTATGGGGTGGGAGGCTGAGATAGTGAGGGTGGAAGAGAAGCCTCAGCAAGTCTGACCAACGCTCCAGCTAGCTCCTCGGAACACTCTTTGGCTTCTCTTTTCTCGGATCTATCACTCTCTGTCCCAAGAACTGGTTCCCAACTTAACCCCAGGCATGTGGCCCACACAGGAAAGGCAAGGGGAAAAAAAGGATTGCCTTAATACAGTGGTTCTCAACCTTCCTAATGCTGAGACCCTTTAATACAGTTCCTCATGTTGTGGCGCCCCCCCAAGCCATGCTACTTGAGAACTGTAATTTTGGTACCGTTATGAATCGTAGTGTAAATATCTATGTTTTCCTCTGATGGTCTTAGGCGACCCCTGTGAAAGGGTCGGACGATCTCGAGGTTGAGAGTCACTGCCTGAAATACACCCTAGTCAAGGGTCTGCTGGAAGGTGACAAGAATCTACTTACAAACTGCTCACGGCCCCCATCTCGAGGACGGAAATTCCATGTCACTGTTAGGGCATCGCCCACAGGGGCAAAGCTGGAGAAAGTGCATTTTAACCGCACATCTGTCCCGTTGACTGCCTCCAGGGCCCCGGAGGTGTAGATCTCCACAGCTGCTGTAGGGCGAAGAGCTGCAAGAAAGGCAGGAAAAAGGTTGACATCAGGTGTAGCATTGAAGGAAGAAAAAAAAAACCCCGCTGACACCTTCCAAATAAGCCAGCCTCCAAACTCACTTCGCCTGAGGTCTGCATACACTCCCACCTACACACAACCTTGACCCTCCCATCCCGAGGGCCAATTAAAAGTTCTGCCCAGCAAACTACCTGGTACGCTCACTTTTTTCACAGCCTCACGGTACCAACTTCAGAACTATAACCACAAACTACAAAGATCAGCCAATAAGATGGAAGGCAGAAAAAAAAATCCAAACGTTGGTCAGACATGGAGTAGTAAGATCAAGCAATAAAGCATATGTTTAAAAAAAAAAAAACGTCTCCAGGCAGGTACGTTTTCCAGCATGCAGACTTACTTAGGACTGCTACCAGCCTGCAGGTTAATCCACCCCAGCAGCTGCGCTTGCCTGCGCCCCTGGAACACTTACACCACGTGGCGTATTTACAAGTTCGGTGTGTGCATTGGGACCGCTTCAAAACCACAGCGGGGCTCTCGCTCTGATAATCTAGGTTTGCTCCGTGGTGCTGCAGACAAAATCCTCCCACAGAAATCCAAGGGCCAAATCTAGCCAGCAGCCCGAGGCTGAGAGCAGCCACACAAAGATGGTGTGTAACCTGAGATCAGAAAGCCCTGTCTGTGCCTGAATCACGAGCGGCCAAACACACCTAAACCTGTTTGCCCAAAGCACTGCCCCAAAGCAACCCACCGAACTGAAGTTTCGGGGCAATCTGGACTAGAACGAACTGCAGCCGGGTCTGGGGCTCCCAACAGCGCCCTTGAGACTTCTTCAAGCCATGAGCTCTATCTTTACACAGAGTGGGCGGTGGAGGTAAAAAACTAGAAGCCCGCCAGTTCTTACCTGTGAGCTGTAAGCCCAGGAGAAGTGGAAGCACACGCGCAGGGCTCTTTCCATACATCAGGGAAAGCCAGCCGTGGCCCCAGAGGCCAGACCCGGCAGACCCAGGGCTCCAGCACCCTGCCAAGGCCAAAGCCAGGACGAGCGGGCACCGCAGTTTTCTCCCAGAGAGGTCTGAGTCCCTCACCTACGGGAAGGTGCACAGCACAGCCAGCCAGCCGTGACTCATCCCGCCCCGGCCGGTGCAGCGCTGGAATGAAAGGTGGGGCCTCCGCACCCAGCTCCCTCCTCCCGGTTCTCCCTCCCGCCCTCCTCCACACTCCAACCCTCTGCGCAAAGGTCTCAGTCTCCGCGGTCCTCTCTTTACTTTTCCGTTCATCTGACCGAGGCCTGGCCTCCGGATGGCTCCAGAAGCAGCCAGAGGAGGTGGTGCCAATTTGAAGTGTCCCAAGCTGCTCTGGGCTTGGCCATACACACACCCTTTTAAAATAGGCTATAGTCTTGCCTAGGAAGTGAGCGTAGAAAATAGCTTGCTGTGATTCTCGCCCTCGGGCCTGCATAACCTAGGGACCTGGCTCAGTGCAACTTCCAGAAAGAATGGGAGTTCCTTCGGCCCCTCTGGGAACCCAGTTCCACCCATGACGCCGGCAGTCTTTCCTGAGACTCAGCAGAAAGAAACCAAACCAATCTCAAGGCGAGATCCTTTCCCTGGTCAGGACACCTTCGAACCTCAGCGCAGTTTGCAAAGTACTTTCCTGGTTATCCTTTCATCTCCACAACCCTCTGGGAAGGGGTACCATTTTAACAGGGAAGAGAGTAACAGCCCAGGCAGTAAGCAATTGCCCGGAATCTTTTTGAGTTTTATTTTACAGTTTGAGACAGTCTCATGATGTAGCCCAAGCTGGGCCAGAACTTGTGACGCCATTACCCAACTTTGGCAATACTCAGGGATTAAACCCATGACCTTGTACTTACTAGGCTAGTGCTCTGGCACTGAGCTACACCCACAGCCCTATGGGACTCTTTCTGACGGGCATGTGTTCTCTGCCCACAAAACAAAGTCTGATACGGGTGATCAGACAGTGAACTCTCAAGCAATTAGTCATTCAGAAGGAAAACCTTTCCTGGGCCCACTTTTAGGACAGCCACCTATGTGAGAGGTCTAAGACGTCGAGATAAAGGGCTTCCTCCTCTAAGAGTCCCAGATTAAGGACACAGCAGCAAGCTGACCAAAACAGAAGACCAAAGACCAAAGACAGCATGCAGTTAAAAAGTGGGCGGAGGCAGCTCTGTGAGTATTGGCGCCACCAAGCCAACAAACTGGCCACCTGAGTTCTCTGTGGAACCCACATGGTGGAAGAAGAGAATCAATACCTGAAAGTTGTCCTCTGACCTCCACATGTATGCTATGGTACGCATGCGCACATACACACACACACACACACACACACACACACACACACAAGTTAAAATGTAATTGAATATTTTTAAAGAAGTAGGCCAGATGGGGGATGGTGCCCTGAACACAATCGAGTTGCCCTTATCCTTGGATTAACTATCTAGAAACTTTTTAGTGACTCATGGTCTTCTAGCTGAGTCCTGGAACAAAGGGTGCTAGGAAGGGAAACAAGGGCCAGGTTGAGTAGAAAAATAAAGAAATATCAGGCTAGGGAGGGGTACATACAGTTCGAGGACAAAGCTTGTGCACGAGACCTGTCAAGTGGGTGATAAAATAAAAAAGACGAAATTCCACCCAAATGAACGTAGAAATGAATAAAAAAGAAAAGCACGGGAGAGAGATGGAACAAAATGGGTAGCCACACACCCAAACCTACTCATTAACCTGAGGAGCCCAGGGGCTGCCCAGAGGGAGGTCAGCTGCATGCTAGCACCGATGTGTTACTGCAATGAGGGTTTCTGGAAGAGAACCTGGCTCCTTCCCCAGCCTCTAGGTCTTTCTGAGCAGCTCAAACCGAAAACTCCGGGATGCTGAGTGGCCTTTACATGGTGGTAAAATGCAATCTTTCCCGTATGTAGGTCAGAAGAAGTCAGCTCCTGGAATGTGCTGGAGAAAAAAAGTTAAAGGAAACGTCGTCTTGGTCGACGTTAAGCTTTGTGGAGAAACTCAGTTCCAGAAGGAGAGAGAGGAGCAGGCAGAGGTTAAGTTGACAGCAAATTGCAAAATTCAGTGGGAGGTGGAGTCAGCTGGAGGAGGCAGAGGCACCGCAGGTGAGGAATCAGGGCAGGGCCACTGAACAGAATGGAAAGCCTGTTGTCCCAACAGAGGAATCTCCCCAGCCGCCAGATGCCCTGAGAGCTGGCAGCCAGCCCCCGCTCTGAGGGGCACAGCTGCCCGGATCCCATTCCTCAGTTCAGGTCAAGTTCTTGGCGCTGTGCTTGGCAACGCCCAGTTCCTTCCAGTCAACAGGAGAGGCTCCAAGTCACTCACTGTTCCCCACCCTGGGTGAGGAAGGCGGCCAAGAGCTGAATCTGTTATGAGAAAATGACAAGTAAAAAGACCATCGCCCCTCGGTATTCCAGAGATACCGGCGTGCAGGGCTTCAATCCAAACTAGAGGTACCTGAGAACAGCTGAGGAATAGTTTGTATCTTGGCAAATGAAACAACAACAAACCAAAGAAAGAAAGAAATTCTGGAGATTACAAGGAAATATTCAAAGACCCTGCTTTTCCCCTTAAACTTTTGCAGAGAAGAGTCTTGATTGACATTAAAATGTGTACCATAACCTCAGGGTACCATCTGTCCCAACTGTCTGCACAAGTAGCTGGAGGATATTAGACCTCCACAGGCAGGAAACTCACCAGAGGCTCAGAAGACCTAAAGACACTGCTTCCACCAATTATTTGTAAAACTTGTACTTCCCAGCATCCTAGGCAAAAAAAAAAAAAAGCACCTGCTATTTCCAACATTAGATGAAGTCAGCATTCTGTGCAGCAAGGAAAAACATATAATTTAGCTTTTAGGGTTGTTCAAACAAAGCTTTTGTTTACTTGAAAGTTTCTGTCAGGGTCCTACTAAGAGGAAAAAAATGTATTAGATGCTTTCTATGGACTAGGAATGTAGCTCAGGGATGCACTCACTACCTAGCATGCAGGAGGCCCTAGGCTCCATCCTCAGCACTGTGGAAAGCTAGGCATGGTAAGACACACATGTAATCCCAGCTCTCAGGAGGTGGGGGCCAGAAGAGCAGGTCAAAGTCAGCCTCAGCTTTGTATTTGAGGCTAAGCATTTGAAGAGAGCCTAGACTGTGTAAGAGCCTGACCATACATAGAGAGGGAGGGCAAAGGGAGAGGGTAAGGGAAGAGAGCATGTTAAAATGCTTCTCGTATGCTGATCTAGACGTGCAAAGTAGAATAAAACATTTGGATCTGGCACCATCTGAAGAGTATTCAGTGGGGCATCTGGGTAATCAATTACATTTGAATTTGATCCTTAAAAAAAAAAAGTAGGAATTCCGGGCTGGAGAGAGGGCTTAGCGGTGAAGAGCACTGACTGCTCTTCCAGAGGACCTGGGTTCAATTCCCAGCACCCACATGGCGGCTCATAACTGTCTGTAACTCCACAGGACCCTCACACAGACATACATGCAGGCAAAACACCAATGCACATAAAATAAAATAAATCAATTATTTTAAAAAAAAAGTTAGAATTCTGGGAAGAAACAGGGTTTTCCTGTTGGAACAGATGGATAGGATGTGGCAGCTACGGAGATCAGGGGCCACCACCTCTCAAACCTTGACTGCTGGGAGGAGCAGTAGACCAGGTGAGAAGCTTAGACCTCCTTGGGCAGCATCCTCACTGGTCATCCAAGGAGTATGGGCTTGGTCCCAGCTGAAGGCTAACCTGTAACTTAATAGCACAGCCAAAGAGAGCATGGGAGATCCCCAGGCCCTCCCATTCATCTTGCCATATGCATCTCTTCATTACATCCTTTGTAGCATCCTTCACACCAAAGCAGTAGGGTGTGTGTGTGTGTGTGTGTGTGTGTGTGTGTGTGTTAAGAAGAGTCTCTCTAGGGTGGAATTACTTTGCTATTTCTCAGAACCATTAAAAATAAAAGTATTGGGGGCTGGAGAGATGGCTCTGTGGTTAGGAGTGCTTGCTGCTCGCATAGAGGACTGGAGTTCTGTTCCTAGTGGCCCCATCAAACAGCTCACAACCACCTGCTACTGCAGGGATCCAACATCATCATCCTCTGGCTTCTGCAGGCACTGCACTCACGTGCCCAAAACCACACACAGACATATGTAGACATGTATATCATAATTTTAAAAGAAAAATTAAAAATCTTAAAAAAATAAAATAAAAACCAGGCTTAGGCTGTAGCTCAGTGGTACATGTACGTGCCTCACATGCTTGACATCTTGGGTTCCCACCTCAGCTTGCAGTGAAAAAGGAAGAATGGGCTGAGGAGGGCAAGGAAGAAAGAAACACCAGCCAACACTTAGTCTCCTGGCTTTCTCATGGACTCTGGCCTAGAAGCCAGGATGAAAGTATCTGTTTTTAGAAGACTCGAAGATTCCCAGCCTTCCCAATAACTGCCAGCTGCAGCATCCTTCCGTTCAAGGTAAGAAAGAGAGCTGAAGATGGCGACGTACCAGCTGAGAGGTGGCCTCTGTGTCCCAAAGAATAGCCTGTTCCCTTCCGTCCTCTACCTTGCCTTGGATGTCCTAGACATAATCCAAATAGAGTCTGGGGCTGAGGGTGGGCTCTCTGCATCCATGGAAACCAGAGGACGAGAACTCTGTCCTATATCTTTGCCGCACATAGTTTATCCTCTCCGTAAAGCCTCGGGCTCCTCTTTTGATTATAGAGGAGAGACATCATTCCCTCATTAATCAGCACAAAGAAGAGACTTGGAAGTTTAACCTTTCACTTACTCCTGAGGGAAGCCAGATGGATGCACGGGGTGGAGAGAAAGGACATCTTTGAAGAGACTTGCAAGAGGCTCTCCGACCACTTGTCCACACACTGACAGACATCCATACTACATTGAAACGATGAGGAAGAGTTTACTGTCGTATTACAGCTTCCCTATTCTCTCTGTTAGTTACTGTATGACAGTTGGTTACTGTGATCAGCTTTCATTCTTAGGAAACCCATTCATTCAACTACTTTCCCCCCTACTGAATTATGGGAGGCGTGATCACCAAAGCTGGGGTCAAATGGAAGCTCAGTCATTTATTCACTGTGTGACTTCAAGCAGTCATTTCATTCTCTGTTCCTCATTTATCTCAGGTACACAATGGGGAGAAAAGAAAAAACAATATGTGTCCACACAGGCAGATCTAAGAGTAAACTGATACGTTCTATGCTCAGTGCACACAGAAAATATTCAGAAAATTTTAGCCATTTGTGGTTTTACTTAGGTAAGATGCTGAAAAACTATTCCACATGGCCTCTTTGGGGAAATGCCTAACTTTGTCTTATATAGATCTGCAACTACCCTAGCAATTCTATCCCCAGGTATTTACCCAAGAGAAATGGAATCTTATACCAGAAGGAGATCTCCCAGGAGAATATTCATGGCAGCTTTGTTCATTAATATCCTAAGCCAGAAACACCCCAGGGAACCATCAACACAAGATAGCTAGGTATGTTATCAAATATTCCTACAATAAATACTATTCAGCAATAAAAATGGACAGACTGATGATACTACAACCATTTGGATGAATCTCAAAAATACACTGAGCAAAATTAGCAAGATACACAGCAGTGTGTAACTCTTTGATTCCATTTATATGAGATTCAAGAATAGTTCTAGAATCTTTGGTGAAAGTCAGAGTTGATGATAAGAGGTCTGTAACTCCAGCACATGGAAAACAGAGGCAGGGGGGGTCACAAGTTAGAGGCCGGCTTGGACTATAGAGCGTTCAAGGCCAACCTGGGTACATAGCAAGTTTAAGGCTAGACCAGATACATAGAAGAAGAAAAAGAAAAAAAATGTTTTTGGTGGGGAAAATCAAGTGTCAAATGTTTGTTCTTGGAGGAATGGGAGGTAAGGATTGATCGGAGAGGCAGGAAAGGCATCAGAACTTTCTAGAGTGATATTAATCTTCTATATTTTGATAAGCATTTGAGTTACTATACTGGTCACTTTTTATCACTTTTAGAGAACATCTGAGGAGAGCCAGGAAGATGGCCCAGCCAGTAAAAGCACTTGACTCACAGCCTGATGACCTAAGTTCGAGCCCCAGAACCCACATAAGAAGCAGGATGCAGTAGTGCAAATCTGTAATCCCAGAAAATCTGCAGGAACGTTGAAGGCAAAGACATGGTCAGAAGCTCACAGGTAGTCTGGAGTATGCTATACAGCAGCAGAAACAGGAGAGGCGGCCAGGCAGTGGTGGCACACACCTTTAATCCCAGCACTTGGGAGGCAGAGGCAGGCAGATCTCAGAGAGTTCAAGGCCAGCCTTGCCTTGCCTCAAAAAAAAGATAGACGTAAGAACTGACTCCCAAAAGCTGTCCTCTAACCTACACACACATACACACACACACACACACACACACACACACACACAAATTAATTAATTAATTAATTAATAAATACTAAGAAAAAAAACCCTCAGGAAACAAAAGAGGGTTTTATTGGACTCGCAATTAAAGAAGTTTCCGTCCATGATCACTCAGGCCAGTACCAGGCAGATACACCATGATGAACAGGCATGGAAAGCCGCTCACCTCATAGCCAAGGAAACTGTCTGCTCTCCCAGAGCATGCCCCCTTTCCTCTAACTAAATTCCACCTCCTGCTTTCTACCACCTCCCAACAATAGTATCCAGTTATGAATGCATCCATGGGTTAATTCACCAGGTAGGCCAGAAGCTCCGTGAGCCCGTCATCTCTCATGGGGACCACACCTGCAACATTTATGCCTCCATTAGAAATGGGAGCACTTCTCATCAAAACCACAATAGCTACATAGCATTATACCCTTGTCAAAACTCTTTAAAAATCATGCATTTGGTTAAACACAAGGTTTACTGACATTTAAAAACAGATTATAACAGGGCATGATTGCACACACCTTTAGTCCCAGCACTCAGGAGGCAGAGGAAGGGGTATCTCTGAAAGTTCAAGGTCTGCCTGGTCCACATAGTGAGTTCCAGGACAGCTAAGTTGACATAGTAAGACCCTGTTTTTAAAAAACAAGATTACAAACAAACACAGATTTCTCATTCATTCTGAATTATCTAGGGGAGAACATGTTGATTTCTGTGAGTTAGTGCTAAAATGCATTCAAAGAAATGAGATAGATGGGTAAATCGATTTGTGGTAGCAAGCACAACAGAATGGTCTTTGAAGAACCTACGTGGGGTGAGCAGGTGTTCACTGTAAAATTCCTTCTTTTCTGCTTGTTTGAACTTTTTTCCACCATAAAATATTGATGGGCAATTGCCTTCATTCACTAAATTTTTTAGCATTAAGTAAATGTCTGAGGTTCTTTATCTTACATCATTCTAATTAGAATGATGATGGTTTTTAACAAAAATTATCACTCACGATTGAAAACTACTAGTTAGAAAGCACTTACTGTGCAGCCAGCTCTATGGGAAGCATTTTCAAACCTTGTGTCTTATGTCTTGAACTGTGAAGTGAGCAGGTCCTCTACATTTTATAGACAAGAAAATCGAGGCTCAGAGAGATTTATTCACTCCAGTTACCACTATTGTCTATCGCCAGGCACTATGCTAGCTGTTGAACAAGAAGTTGGGTTCTGCCCTCAAGTTGAAAAACACAGTCAAATAAATAGATGGTTACCACACAACGAGACTACTGAGTTGTTATGAGAGAAGTCCTTAGGCCTCGGAGGCCCAAGGAAGGCTTTGCAATGGAGAGTGTTTAAAGAAAAGAAAGGAGCTGGGCAGTGCACACACCTTTAATCCCAGCACTCAGGAGACAGAGCCAGGCTGATCTCTGTGAGTTCGAAGCCAGCCTGGTCTACAGAGCGAGATCCAGGACAGGCACCAAAACTACACAGAGAAACCCTGTCTCAAAAAACCAAAAAAAGCTACTGTGGCTTTGGCAGAGAAAAGCAGCGGCTAGGAAACCCGGACAAGGGAAGAGCAGACCACACAGGACCGTGTGGACCTCACAAAAGACTGCCTTAAAGTGGCCGTGGCAGCACAAGCCTTTGATCCCAGCATTCAAGGGGCAGAGGCAGGATGATCTCTGTGAGTCTCAGGCCAGCCTGTTCTACATAGTGAGTTAGTTCCAGACCAACAAGGGCTATATAGTGAGATCCTGTTAAATAATAATAATAATAATAAATTTTTTTAAAAATGCCAGGCGGTGGTGGCGCATGCCTTTAATCCCAGCAAGTGGGGGGGTGGCACGGGGGAGGGGGAAGGGGGGTTGCAGAGGCAGGCAGATCTCTGTGAGTTCGAGGCCAGCATAGTCTTACAGAGTGAGTTCACGAAAGGTGCCAAAGCGACACAGAGAAACCATGTCCAAAAAAAAAAAAAAAAAAAAAAGAAAAAAGACTGCCTTTATCTTAGGCAGCCATTTAAAGGCCATGAGAAATATGTACAAGCTACATTAAATAAATTACAAACCACAAAGAAATTTTATCCAAAATACACACACACACACACAAACTCCTGTGATTTGTAACAAAAGTGACTCTAAAATGGTCAGAGGACTGGAATAGACATTTCTCCGAATCAAATATAAAACAGCTAACAAGCATAGGAAATCATCAGAGAAATGAAGACCAAAGCCTCAGTTAAAGACCACACTCATTTACAGGGCTATTATTTTAAAAACAAAAAGCTACTATTAACAAAAAGGTGAAGAAATTGGAATCCTTGTCCATATCTGATGGAAATGTAAAATCACTTCTGTCACTGTGGAAAGCAGTTTGGCAGTTCCTCCAACAATATCAACAACAACAACAACAAGGTACACAGAGGTCTGGAGGTTCCGTTGGTGAGAGCCTATCATGTCAACATGAAGACCTGAGTTTCAATTCTCAGGACCTTTATACAAAACGAGGTCCTGGGGTTGGGGATTTAGCTCAGTGGTAGGGTGCTTGCCTAGCAAGCGCAAGGCCCTGGGTTTGGTCCTCAGCTCCAGAAAAAAGAAGAAAGAAAGAAAGAAAGAAAGAAAGAAAGAAAGAAAGAAAGAAAGAAAGAAAGGAAGGAAGGAAGGAAGGAAGGAAGGAAGGAAGGAAGGAAGGAAGGAAGAAAGAAAGAAAGAAAAAGAAAGAAAGAAAGAAAGAACGAGGTCCTATGAGGTGTTTGCCTGCGCTTGTAGCTCTGGGCAGAAACAGTCAGATCCCTGGAGTTCCTGGCCAGCTCCTAACTCAGTTGTGAGCCCCACACTTAGCGAGAGTCCCTATCAAAAAAAATCAAAGGTGGAGTGTGCCTGAGAGAAATACCCAGTGTTGACCCCTGGCTTACACACACACACACACACACACACACACACACACACACACACACACACGACCTGACCGTCACAAAAGAACAGACTCTGTGTTTGGTTCCACTTGTCAGGGAGGCACACCAAGAATAATCAAATTCACTGAGCAGATGACTAAGGCCACCAGGAGCTGTGGCGGGAGGAAAGTGCACGGTGAGTATTTAATGCTTACAGAGCCTCCATTTAGGAATGTGAAACAGCCCAGAAAAGGTCAGAGTCTAGACAGTGACCGTTGCCAAGCAATGTAATTATGTTTACTGCCATTTAAATACCATGTTATGTGATGGTGATGGTTGTTGTTTATGTTTATTTACTTATTTGGGGGCTGTGAGGGTGAGGGCATACACATGTCATGGTCATGACGGCCATGGCCGTCAGAGGACAGCTTTCAGGAGTCAGTTCTCCCTGCCTAACTTGTGAGTCCCAGGTCATCAAGCTTGGTGGCAGGCTCTTTTACCTGCTGAGCCATGCTATAGATTTTTTTTTTTACCTCCTCTTTAAAAAAGAAAGGAAAAAAGCAGACCAGGTAAAATCACCCCAACTCATGTGTATAACAATGGCTGTGGCTGCTCCGTGGGCCGCTGTGTCTTTCCAAGTATTAGTGAGAGTAATGAAGGCTTCCTACGGAGTAAGGACGCCAAAGGAGATTCATCATTCAGTCACTCGACACGTAATATCAGAAATCAGTGCAGCTGTCACGGTGTCCAGTTCTGAAGACCTGCACAAGGTAAGCAGTGCAGGTGGGTGTGTGAGAAGGAATTCCAGGTCGGGAACAGAATAGTTCCCGAGCCCAGGGAAGATGACCAGCAGCTGAAAGGGTTGGATGTGGGTGGAGGAAAGGAGATAAAGGGAGAGGATGGAAATCGAATCAGGAGTTGACTCTAAAGGCCTCTGATAAGGTTCAGGAACTTGGGATGCACCGAAAATGTTTAAGGGGTCAGATTCGTGCATTAAAAAGATCACTCAGCTGTGGTTGGAGAAAGGCATCGGAAAAAGGGAAGGGAAGGCAAGAGGCTGCTTTCAGCAGGCGGGGGATGATTCCACCTGGACCAGGGAAGCTAAGAAATTGCAAGATACTAGGGAGCTAGGGTGGAAGGGATTGGTACTCAATTACAGAAGAGCACACAGGAAAGCAAGTGCACCAGCACAGGCCAAGGGTAGCTGCCTTCTGAAATAAAGACTCTGAAGGGCAGCTGCATTTGATGTTCCCAAGGGACAGCCAGACAGAGATGCTCGAACAAAGCTTACAGGAGGCCATTGCTTGGCCTAGTCTCCTCCACCAGGCCTGGTAGACCAGTAGACTAGACCAGACCAGAATGCAGCAGCCAGGCCTGGTAGACCAGTAGACTAGACCAGACCAGAATGCAGCAGCCACCACAAGCAACATTTATCCAACCTCAGGTCTGCAACGGGCCAATTTAAACCATTGCAACATCCAGGAGTCATCAGAACCAATTTGAAGAAATGCAACCGACCTGAGTCAGAGGCACCAGGACATCCCCTTCATCCCTGCCCTACAAGGAAAGTACCTCTGAGTTGGATAGTCTAGCTTTCCTTTCCTGTTTCTAGTTCCTTCTGCCACTTTCTGCATATAAAGCCCCCTTTTCTCTTTCATCGTGAAAGCCTCCAAAAGTTGACCTCCACATTGTAGACTAGTGATTACGAGAGATGGGGTACAGAAGGTGTCCAGCAGATCTTTAAGTTGGTGAGCTGGGGAGAAGCCATTTCACTAGAAAAGTCAGGCTGTCCAGGCCATCTGCAGGCAGACTGGGAAAGGACCGGCCTCCCAAAGCAGCCCAGAGAGGGAGGTAGATGGAAGGGGACATGAGCTGGAAAAGCCTCTAGTTTGGGGCTTATTTGTTAACTTTGAGAGTAAAAGACCATAAGGTAGGTGGTCACACACACCTGAAAGTACTCAGGAAACTGGAGACCGGGAGGATGGCTGAGGATAAACAGAAAGAAAGTGGGGAGGAAAGGGGAAGAGAGGGAAAGGAACGGAGAGGAGAGAGGAGAGGAGGAAAGGAAAGACAGGGATTTAGCTTGTCCAAATGTTCACTATGATAATCCAGCAGCAGGAGAAAATGTAACCCTTTCATTGAAAGCAGTAAAGACTGTTCTGGTCGCTTAGGCTGTCCCTGGCCTATGATCCCACTGTGATGACTGACAGGAACCCCTGTCACAGAGCAGAACACAATTCAGATGGTCATTGTAGATGAAAGAAAACCCCAGGATGGCTGTGAATATGGATAACTTAGAAAGCAGTGGTAGCTCACACCTTTAATCCCAGCACTAGGGAGACAGAGGCAGGTGGATCTCTGTAAATTTGAGGCCAGTCTGGTCTACAGAGTGAGTTCCTGGATGGCCAGGACTGTTACACAGAGAAACCCTGTGTAATAGAGGGGAAAAAGAAGGAGAGGGAGAGGGAGAGGGAGAGGGGGAGGGGGAGGGGGAGGGGGAGAGAGAGAGAGAGAGAGAGAGAGAGAGAGAGAGAGAGAGAGAGAGAGAGAGAGAGAGAAGAAAAAAGAAAGCAAGAAGGCTGGGGGGAAAAAGTACATGTGCTCCTGTGTTTGGTGGGGAGGATGCATCCTCCTAATTTAAGAAGTTCTCATTTGGACCGGGCAGTGGTGGGGCACACCTTTAATCCTAGGGAGGCAGAGGCAGAGGCAGAGGCAGAGGCAGAGGCAGGCAGATCTCTGTGAGTTCGAGGCCAGCCTGGTCTACAGAGTGAGATCCAGGACAGGCTCCAAAGCTACACAGAGAAACCTTGTCTCGAAAAACCAAAAACCAAAAGCTCTCATTTAATGATTTCTATTCTATTTGTCCTATTTGTATCACAGGGAAGAAAAGGTCACTGTTCTCGAGTGAGGGAAGGAGACTGGGACAGACAAGCCTCTTCAGGACAGAGAGTCTAACACAGTTGCTAACTGGAAGGTGAGCAGAAGCTGGCCAAAGTAGAAAACCTGGAGATCAAGTAGTGTAACCATGGTAACATAACTAATGACCCAGTCAGATTTAAAACCAGGTCTGCCTGACTGGCAAGTCAGCTCCTGAGCCAACTTCGCTGTCTACCATACCAATCTCCCTTCTCCTTAGAGTCCTGTGTGCCGTGGAATTCCCCTCACCCCACCCCCACCTCCTCTGCTCTCTAGGGGACTCTTGATACCGAGGTAAGTGAAATAACACAGGCTCCCCCTTCTTAACACCTCTCCCCAAAGAAAAAAGGCTTTAGGAAAACTCTTGGAAATTTTTGTTCATCCCTCTTCCTGTTACAAAAAAAACAAGCAACAACAACAAAAACAGCTTCAGAGCAGCTGCCAGGTGTCCTGCACTCTCCTAGGAATTCAAGCAGGAAAATGATAAGATCTTAGCCCCCAAGGAGCTCTCAAGCAAAAAAACCCTGAGAAGCCACACTTCCAGGTGCAGAAAGTCCATAGGCAGGTAACAGCGCAAGAACTTTGAGAGACTCTGAAAAGGTTAGAGACCTCGGAATCCTGGGAAATAAGGACCAGTAACCAAAAGAGCAGGGCCCATGGACCAAGGCCCTGGATTAGGTGAAGGCAGCCAGGCCTGGTGAGTGATCCCTGTAGCAGCTCCTGAGAACAGTTATTACCCATGTTACATAAATTCCTTCACTATCTTCCCATCTCACAACCTTCGAAAGCACTTTATCGGTCTCCTCCTTCTACTGGTCAGGAAGCGAAATAAGGAAACTCAATGATCTGCCTGTGGTCCCACTGCAACCATGGAGTCCAGAGCTTTAAGTCTGGGTTCCAAGATCTTTCCTCTACAGATGGAGCTCAAGGGTTAAAGACACAACTCAGTGGTGGAGCGCTTGCCCAGCAGGAGCAAAGCCCTGGGTTCAACCCCGGCACAGGCAACAAACACAAATAAAACCAAGCCCGACAAATGTAAGACACGAGGGACAGAATGGCAAAGACATATGGAAGTGAGCCTCTGACCCCACTGCGTTCAAAGCTTTCCATCAAATTCTAGTCATGTCGGGGACAGTCTACCAAGCAGTTGGCATTTTAGGTGAGAGTGACTTATCAGAGAGGTAATGGACCATGGTGCTTTGCACACAGAGAAGGATTCAAGCAGAGTCAAGCAGCGCAAGTCCATGGAGCATTCACTGAACCCAGACAGTAGGCGAGGTGAAGGAGAATGTGTTGGTGGATTACAAGTTGGACTCTCCTTAAGCGCCTCACGCGGCTAGGCAAAGTGGAAGAAAAGATGTGCCTTCGAGTCTCTCGCTCCATAAACACCACCGAGACGGCACAGCATTTACCTTTGAGAACAGACATCAGCTTTTGGAAGGAAGCGGGGCTTGCAATTAGAGGGCTCACAGAATCACAAATCACAGCGCAAAGTGAGCCGGAGACGCTCACGGCAAGTCGGGTCTTGCCCACTCATCAGCAAGTTGATGTCAAGATCTGCATCATCCTTCCCACCCCAGCCTCAGTCTCAGCAGCTCTCTGCCCAAGTCCCTAACTTGCAGGAACTCCTCTGATGAATGATGATGATGATGATGATGATGATGATGATGATGTGTGTGTGTGTGTGTGTGTATTTCTTCCATGTAATCATTTCTGGAGAGAAGGGGATGCAGACACACTGGGTCACAAGTGTCACCAGCAAGTGGATCATGGGTGGGAGAAGTAGGTTTCTGTATCTCAAATGATAGGAAGAGGCCTGTTCCCAGGGCACAGTTAGGGGTCACACCTACAAATTGCAGGAACCCTAGGAGACCTACTCTGCAGTCTGAGGCGTGAGTAGAGATTACAGGGAAGAAAGCCTTAGCACCCTCACTGTGCTACCAGGAACCAGTTTCTTAACACCTTGCTGTAACCGGCCTGGCAGGAATGAAGGCATTCTGAAGAGACACTTATGTCCCTCCCTCAGGCTACCCAGCTGTCTGACTACTCCCACAATGGTCTCCAAGAACTAGAATTCCCCCAGGAATCTCCAGCGGGGAGAAGGCTGAAGTCTGGTGCCAGCCGAAGTGGGAACTCGTTACCAGGAAAGAGACTGCATATATTTCTGACTACTTGTCAGTCCAATTTACAGGAGGGACGGGAGCCAAGGAAATGCTGAATTAGTCAGGCAGTGGTGGCGCACACCTTTAGTCCCGGCAGAGGCAGAGGCAGAGGCAGGTGGATCTCTGCGTTTGGGGCCAGCCTGGTCTACAGAACAGCCAGGGGTACAGAGAAACCCTGTATCGAAAAACAAAACAAAGGAGCTGGGGGAAGGCTCAGAGGATCCTGTGTCTTTCCCTCCTAAGCACTGGGAATACAGGCAAGCCCACACAGCAGCCACATCTAGGGGGTCGAACTCGGGGCTTCGTATTTGTGCCATGTGTAAAGCAACACCCCAGTTATTGTTGTTGTTGTTGTATCTAGGTTTCGATTTTATTTCACTTTTTAATGAGTGTTTTGCCTTCATGTAAGTCTATGTACTACAGGCATGCAACAGTACATGTCCTATGTACTCACGGGGGCCAGAAGAGCCATTATATGGGTGCTGGGAATTGAAACTGGATCCTCTGGAAAAGCAAACAGTGCTCTTAGCCATGTCTTCAGCCCTTAAAAGCTGGATTTTTATGTAAAATAGCCTCCACTACAAACATTGACAATGAATTCACGAGGTTGAAAGTTCTTGATTACATTCATTATTTGTTTATTTGGGGGGTGGAGCGTGCCGTGGGACACACACGGAGGCCAGAGCACAACTTTCAGAGGTTGGTTCTTTCCCAGTGCGGGTAGGGGGTGGGTAGCCACATCTCTGTACACCAAGCACCAGCTTGCCTGAGAGTCTGCAGGACTAGGAAGCCACATCTGGCTCCTTGTCCAGAACTTTTCTTAGCTTTCTCAGGCCCTATGTTTGGATAGTCAAGCCTCCACATCGGTTGCCATATGCAGTTGGACTTTTTTCCTTTGGGCCACCAGCTCTCACATAACAGGGAGACATTATTTATGAAAGCTCGTCCTATAGTTTAGGTTTGTTCCTAACTAGCTCTTATAACTTAAATTAACCCATTTATATTCATCTACATTCTATCGTGTGGCATTACCTCTCTTCCATCTTACACCTCCTGTTTCCTCTCTGTGTCTCCTGGCATCTCTCAGACACCTAGATTCCTCCTCCTCTTCCTTTCTCTCCCCAGAAACCCCACCTATACCTCCTGCCTAGCTATTGGATGTTCAGCTTTTTATTACACCAATCACAACAATATATCTTCATACAGTGTATAAATATCTCACAACACCCTAGTGTTGGGTTTAAAGGTGTGCACCACCACTGCTCTATTGGTGAAATTATTAAGGCCATTCCACGTAGTTAAAAGGGAGGTTTATTTTGTGGGGTAACTTACAAGTGAAGGGATAGGCTACAGGGTCTGGGAAAGGTGTAGCGCAGTCCAGCTGTGTTCTCTGGAGAACTCTGCTCAGTCTAGCTCCAGCGTCCAGGGTCCAGGAACCAAGAGAGCCTGCGCATTCGGATCTCGGGTCTTCAGGGTCCTCTCTCAGCCCTGCCTTGTAGGCGTGACCATTACCGAAGCCTCAATGGGGGTTGGAACTTCCAGGTCAAAGCTGAAATGGCTACCCACTACACTGCCTAGCTATTTTTATTATTTTAAGTTATATATGTTTGTGTGTCAGGGGGAGGGATATGTGCACATGAGTGCAGGTGTCTTAGGAGGACAGAGGCATCAGATTTCCCTGAAGCTGGAGTTATACGTGGTTATGAGCTGCTGATATGGGTGTTGGGAGCCAAACTCAGGTCCTCAGCAGCAAGAGCAGTATGTATTTTATGTGTATGGGTGTTTTTGTTTGCCTGCATGCATGCCTGTGCACTGCATACATTCTTGGTGCCCACAGAGGTCAGAAGAGGGCATCAGATCCCCCAGGACTGGAGTGACAGATGCTTGTGAGCTTGTGAGCCACCATTTAGGTGCTGGGACTCGAACCTGGGTGCTAAGGAAGAGCAGGAGCGGTCAGAGCTCTTACTCTCTGAGCCATCTCTCCAACCCCAGGATGTGACTTTCTTATAAAATATTTGAAATCATTCACAGAACCAGTTGGTGAGACGATGTAGTGGGTAGCCGTTCCAGCTTTGACCTGGAAATACCACACTCTTTGAGGCTTCGGTAACTGTCACGCCTATAAGGCGGGGCCGAGAGAGGACCCCTGAAGACCCGAGATCCGGATAGGGGAGCTTTCTTGGTTCCTGGACCCTGGACGCTGGACATAGACCGAGCAGAGTTCTCCAGAGAACACCACTGGACTGCGCTATACCTTTCCCAGACCCTGTAGCCTATCCCTTCACTTGTAAGTTATCCCACAAAATAAACCCCCCTTTTAACTACGTGGAGTGGCCTTAATATTTAAACCAATAAGACACCCCCTTCCTATGGATTGAACACCATACCTGACAGTGGTTAGTGTCCAGTGAGTGTCCATGCGAGAGGAAATTGAGTCCCAGCCAGCAAAAGTGACAACTTTTA
The DNA here is from genome assembly GCF_949786415.1 of Peromyscus eremicus. NCBI lineage: Eukaryota > Metazoa > Chordata > Mammalia > Rodentia > Cricetidae > Peromyscus > Peromyscus eremicus. The sequence continues at coordinate 39,410,119 of NC_081422.1, read as the reverse complement.
GGATCACGGTGTGAGCACGCACTCGGCCTAAAAATCCCTTCCTCTGACGGCACAAAGTCAAACGGCTTCACTGCAAACCCGCTGCCATTTTCTTCTTCCCGGCTGTGCCTCCTCAGCATTTCCACAAAGTGATCTGCGGCCATCTGTTCATAACAGCCAGACAGAATTTAAGCATAGCACCACAAATTAATGGGAAAAAAATTTGTTTTAATCAACCAAGATTTTAAAATGTATTACTTTCTACAGCAAAAGCCTGTGAAGCAAAAATGGAACCTAGAAACAGAATCATCAAAACTGCAGTCTAGTGTGCGAGATCCGTCCTGGTTTTCATTGTTTTTCATCTTTTCTCTGCTTCCTCCACTCCCCACTTCTCACAGATCCATTGGTTTTACTCCTTCTTTTCCTTAAGATACGGTATGAATGACCATATAGTCTACTGTCCAGCCCAGGACACTTTGAAAAGTCAAGTAGCATTTCTGGTGTTTATACTGGAAAAATAAGTGTGACCAGGGCTGTCACAGCCATGCTGGGGTGCAAGTTAACCTCATGTAAACTCTTAGGTCCTCGGTTCCATTTTTGTGACATAATGGGATGGAACCCAGGGACTTCTAAGAGCCTGTGGGTCCCTTATTTTCTAGGAGTCCCAACATTGTTCTGATTAAAAGTGTGTCATTGACTAGGAACCCTTAAATTACCTATCATCCCTTTGAAAATGTTTTTAAATATTTGTTTATTTATTGGTATTTATTGTATATTTATGTATTGTGTGTGTGTGCCCACATGACACTGCACACGTGTGGAGGTCAGAGGACACTTGTGAGAGCTGGTTCTCTACTTCCATCATTTGGATCCCAGGTGTTGAACACAGGTCTTTGGTTTGGCAACAGGCACTTACCCTCTGAGCCACCTCGTCTGCCCCCCCCACACACACACACACTACCCTTAAAAGCCGGGCTTACTTGATGAGCTCTGCCCTGCTTCGAGGTGGATCTGCTGAAGGCAGCAGGAAGCACCCGTGCTACCTCAGCCTTGCATTTTGGCCCAGCAGGCTCCCCTCCACTTCCCTTGGAGGCCTGGGAGCAAGCAGGTTGGACTGGTCAGCTCAGAAGTGCTTCTGTGTGGAAAGGATGCCAGATGTTTGTCCAAGCAGAGGGGATGAGTCTTCACAGTGAATCAGGGCAAAGAGTGAAAGCCCTCCTGCCCGATCAGTCGGGAGCCACCCAGAGGTTCCGGTCATCTCAGCTGTGTTACTCCTTCCTTCCCATCGATTCGGTGATGGTGACATATGCCCCTGGAGACTAAATGTCTGCCGAGCTATGCCAATGGTAACCAAGGGGCTCAGAGTCAAGTAAAGACATCTACTACCAAGCCTAAGGACCTGAGTTTGATCCCCAGGACCCTCCTAGGGAAGGCAAAACCCAACTCTCTAGAGTTGTCTTCTGATCTCCACACTCATGTGGACACACACACACACACACATACACTAAATACAAATGAATTTGTAAACATTTTGTAAAGGGTCAGGGCTAAATGTGTTATTTAAAGTGGCCACCTTGAGTCTATACTTCCATTCTTTTTGTTTTGGTTTTGTTTGGTTTTTCAGAGACAGGGTTTCTCTGTGAAGTTCTGGCTGTCCTGGAACTAGCCCTATAGACCTGACAGGCCTCGAACTCACAGAGATCCATCTGCCTCTGCCTCTGAGTGCTGGGATTAAAGGCGTGCGCCACTGCCACCCGGCTCTCCATGCTTTCATTCTAACAATGCTGACATTATTTCAAACATTTCTAAAGTGACTCTGTTGGAATTGACTTAGAAGCTTGAATCACTTTTTTCTTTCTTTTTAATCTTTCACAACAGCAAATGCTTGTGTCTGTGTGGGGAAAGCTTGATTTGTGGGCATTTAAAGTTACACGAATCAAATCCAAAAGAGACAGAAAATGAATGCTGGAACCAGGCACCGACTACAGAATCAGGACGAAGAAGACTTTGAAGGTCCCCGAGGGACGCTGTGAAAGATAAAGTCCCTCAACGCTTTGCCAGACACAAGGACACGTACCAATAAGCCCAGCACCTGAATTTCTGAGCCCCAAGGATTGCCATGAGTTTAAAGACCGCTTGAGCTATATCTTGAGAGCCTGTTTCAAAAGGAAAACACACACACACACACACACACACACGCACGCACGCACGCACGCACACACACACACGCACACACGCGCGCACACACACGCACACACGCGCACACGCACGCACACCTGACTAGGTGGGCAACTGTAAAGGCACCCTCCACCCCAGAGTGACTTGAAGACCTCTCACTGTAGTAAGTTGGACTCCCCAGCTCTTTCCACTTTCGAAACTAAGCCTTTCATGCTGCGGCTCCAGCCTCTCAGCTTCTCCATGGGCTCTTTACGACTTCTTTTCACAAAATCAAACTACTTTCTTGTGCCTCCCTCCACTTGTCTGCACTTACTGCTCTGTCTGATAAACCTTTATTCTCTTTCACAGTGAAGTTCACATTCCCTGGAGTCTTCCCTGACCCCTGGAGCCAGAGTTAATAGTCCCTTAGCACCCTGTGACACTTGCTTACAGCCCTTGCTGACACTACACCGTCATTATTGTTTATATGTCGGCCTGCACGCCAGGCTGAGTTTCTTAAGGACAGAGACCGTGTCCCATCCATTTCTGTACCTCCAGCACCAAAATTGTCAGCCACGGAGTAGGTATTTGCGCAGTGAAGGTGTAGGTTCTGAATCCCGGCTGTTCCTCACCAAACACTCACGGTGTAGAGCTCCCTCTGGTGGAACTTAGAAGAACTATATGGTGAAGACCTTAGCGCCTGATATTCACTGGCCTTGTCTCAAAGGCTGAGATATCCACGTTGGACAAGAGTTCCACTGTTTTCTGCCTAGGAGCAGCCACTAAAGTAAGGACTAAGTAGAATCTATAAATTATATATATAATAAATCATTTCTGAACATGTTAACTAATTAACATGCTAATAATATAGCATGTATTATTAATTAAGGAGCTGTTAGATAGCTAATAAGAATTAGATAGCTAATTAATAATTATTATATATTAATAATTATTAATTAGATATCTATAATATAATAATTATTAATTAAATATCTCTTATTTTCATTCATTCGTTAAAATTTTAATTATTGAATGAATAATCAACAAGCCTTGAATTTGGGACATGCCCATTCATCTATGAAATAAATATTGTTTTAATTAGATAAGAAAACTGTGTCTAAACACCTAAAGAATACTCGTTACATGTTCAGTGCTATACCAACTTTTGTGTGTGTGTGTGGTTTTTTGAGACAGGGTTTCTCAGTGTAGTTTTGGAGCCTGTCCTGGATCTCGCTCTGTAGACCAGGCTGGCCTCGAACTCACAGAGATCCACCTGGTTCTGCCTCCCGAGTGCTGGGATTAAAAGCATGCGCCACCACTGCCTGGCCTATACCAACTTTTTTTTAAATACCAAATTTAATTTCAAGAAACTCAAGTCTGAGTATCAGAACCTTCTAACTGCAGAGAATCAGAATACCTGGTGTCTTTGAGTCCTTGCAGAGGGGAAACAAGGGCGGCAGAGACAGCAAGTTACCCAGCTACCCCGCTCACTCCTGCCCAATCCCCTGATCCCACTTCTAAATCTAAAGCTCTCTGCACGAATTCACACAGGCCCCACAAAGTGAGAGACAGCTCGTTTTTAGCTTCTTACTATGGAAAATTATGAACATACACAGAGATAAAACAGACATTGTTTTGCTCTGGTCCTCCCTGACCTCTGACTCCTAACAATCTTTCTGTACCCCTCCCCCTTTCTGCACTGGTCCCTGAGCTGCATGGAGGCAACATAGACATATATTTATTATATATGCAGTGTGTCTGGTTATTATTCTAGGCTGTATCATCCACTGGCTGGGACAGTTTGGTTCTGGAAGGACAAGGATTCAAGCTGACGAAAGGCCTGGGAATAGAAATTTGAAAGACAGAAAAAGCAAGAGTAGTGTGTCTACATGTACATGTTAAAATACGTGCGAATTCAGTTCATACTTACTGGGAAATTAGCACTGGTTTTCCTTTTCTTTTAAAATACTTGTCCTTATTTATATAAGTAATACATATTCATCGTGGAAATTTTTGAACATGTAGAAAAATATAGGATGAAAATTCAGATTTCTCTATTTATACCCAGGGACCATCTTTGTAGGCATTTTGCTGGTTTTCCTCCAATCATTTTCCTAAATATGCATTCATATTTCACATGGTAAAGATTATACTATGAAATTCATCCTTTAAATGTTTATTTTTTTTAACTTATGAGTCATGTCTGTGTCTTGATTTCCTCTTGGTAATATTTTTTGCAGGATTATATTTTCAAAGAATCAGCCCTTAAAAACACATATAATCTTTAAAAAATAAAATCCAGCATCTAGGTTCTGAAAAGTGAATACCAGTTGGTACTCCCCGGTAGTCATCAAGCCCTTTCTTTCTTTGTCAGATTGAACTAGTTTGGGCATTTGTTTAGATTTAACTTGTAAATTCCCTTTGGTTTTGTAATGATATAAAAGGATAAACATAATAAACTCATGCCTGGTTTTATGTGTTTATCACTTTAAAAAGGATTCCTATGATGTCTCGTCCCTTCCAGAGCTAACGTCTGCTCTCCTTTCTGCCAAGACTTCTCAGAAGAGTGGCTTGTCTCCTCACTCTTACCTCTCACCCTTTTGTTATGCTTGCTAGTCTTTAGTAAAGAAACAGACAGACAACGCTCTCTTTAGATTTATTTATTTTTATTTTATGTATGTGAGTATTTGCCTGCATATATGTGTGTAAGCCACATGCAAACAAAACCCACAGAGACCAGAAGAATATATTAGATCCCCTGAAACCGGAGTTACATACAGCAGTTAACGACTGTTTGGGGAGCTGGGAACCAAACCCAGGTCCTCTGCAAAAGCAGCAAGTGCCCTTAAGTGTTCTTCCTTCCAGCCCCAAAACCTCATTGTACGTGTGTGTGTGTGTGTGTGTGTGTGTGTGTGTGTGTGTGTGTGTTTTACAGATTCTTTGAAAGTGGAAGTCTTTCTCCAGTAAATCAATAAACATACAGACAGAGAGAAAACTGTCTGATATAGGTGCTGGGAACTGAATCCAGATCTTCCTTAGGAGTAATAAGTGCTCTTAACTGCTGAGCCGTGTCTCCAGGCCGAGGACAGCTTTTAAAAACCAACTGATGAAAGCTGAGCATGAAAAACACAAAACAAATGAAAAGCCTGCCCTTTCATTCACTCTTTTACTTCAATATTGTTGGATAGTTTTACAGTCGTCTTCCTTTATATGTATTTGCCTATGCTTGTACATTTCTTTCATGAAGTATATCTTACATAGAAAAAAATGCACCCATTTCAACTATATTGTTTCTGGAATTTTGGGAAATATGTACACTACCACAATTAAGATGTCAGACATTCCCATTACCTGTAAAGTTCCCGCAAGACTCTTGTGACCAGCCTTCCACCTTGCTCCAGCCCCAAGTGACTAGTAATCTCCTGCCTGCACTCTAAATGTTGCGGAATTCCACCTACAAAGAATTACATAGCATATACTCTTGTGTCTGGCTTCTTTTGCCTAAAACAGTCTTTGAGATTGATTCTTGTTGCATGCATCCGTAGTTCCTTGCATTTTATTGCTTCGTGGTATTTCTATATGAGTGTGCCATGATTTATTTATTCCTTAGTCTATTGTTGGACAGTTGGGTTTTTTTTTCAGGTTTAGGAAATGATGATAAATGCTGAGCCAACTCCCCAGCTGTCTCAGGGTTTCTATTGCTGTGAAGAGACACCATGACCATGGCAAGTTTTATGAAGGAAAACATTTCATTGGGGCTGGCTTACAGTCAGAGTTTTAGTCCATTATCTTCATGACATGTGGCATGCAGGCAGACATGTGCTGGAGAAAGAGATGATAGTTCTACATCTTGATCCACAGGCACCAGGGAGAGATTGTAACATGAATTGCTAAATGGTCCTTTTTATTTAAAAAAAAACAAAACAAAACCGAAGCCTGATATTGGGGTGAATGCTGAAAGATCAGAGAGACAAAGGAACAAGCCACCTCTTACCTCTGGGACTCTTCAGCCTGAAAAAGCTTTCCTCAGCCGAAAGACTTTGTTCCTATCTCCTCATGCCTTATATACCTTTCTCTGCCCACCCATATAATTTCCTGTCTCAACTTTCCTAATGCTAGGATTAAAGCGTGTGACTCCCAAGTATTGGAATTAAAGTTGTGTGCCACCACTGCCTGGCTTCTCTGTTTAATCTAGTGGCTTGTTCTGTTCTCTGATCTTCAGGCAAATTTATTAGAATACACAATATATCACCACAAGAGACTGTCACACTGGGCGTGGCTGGAGCATATATGAGAACTCAAAGCCAGCCTCCACAGTGATACACTTCCTCCAACAAGGTCACACTTCCTAATAGTGCCATTTCCTATGGGCCAAGCATGCACACACTTGAGTCTATGGGGGTCATACCTATTTAAATCACCACACCAGCCCTTTTTAGTAAGTTTTAATAGTTCTATATTTTGGATATAAGTCCTTGGTCATTTTTGTGTGTTATAGATCCTTTCTCCCATTCTGTGACTTACCTTTTTATTTTCATAGTCTTCCAAAATGCTATAATTCTGATCAAGTCTAACTTATTCTTTGCTTTTATGTTACTGTTTTTGTCTCCTAAGATAACTTTGCCTACACCAATGTTACAGAGATGTTATCTTACGTTTTGTTCTGAAAGCTTCATAACTTTAGCTTCCACATTTATGTTTGACTCATCTCAAGCAAATTTTTACATAAGGTTTGAGAGATATATTTAGTATTTTTTTAAAGATTTATTTATTTTTGTTTTATGTCTATGAGTGTTTTCCCTACATGTATATCTGCATTACTTGCTATCAGGAGCCTGCAGAGGCCAGAAGATGGCATGAATCTCTTGGAACTGAAGTTAAGAGAGTTGTGAACTGCCATGTAGGTTCTGGAAACTGAACCTGGGTCCTCTGCAAAAGGCAAGTGCTGGGATTAAAGGGGTGCAGCACTGTGCCCAGCTTCTGTTTAGTGTCTCCGGGGCCGTTTGTTAGGATGACTCTCCTTCTGTATTGTCCTGACCCCTGCACCAAAAATCAGCTGACCCTGTGTTGGGGTGTATTTCTGAACCCTACATTCTGTTCTACTGAATTAAACATCTTTTCTCATACTAACTCCAGCAATACATTTCAAAATATCCCATAGGTCAAAGATAAATCAGCAGAAATGACAATATATGGTAACTGAATAGGTAAAATATGGCAGGTTAAAATGCATGGAATGCAGCCAAAGGAGTATGTATTTATCAGTGCAAATGCACACACAGATGCCTCTCAACTCATGTTCCCATAAGCTCACTCTAATATAAATACTAGTCGTTAAACACGTTTGAAACATCTGAGCCACCGAATGTGCTGGCTTGCCCTCGCTGACCTTGAACGTGTTCAGAGCACTTATGTTCACCTGCCTACGGTTGGCTGTAATCATTTAACATGAAACCTCTGCTAAAATGGTGTGTTGGACATCTTGTATGCATGCACAGATGGGCATCTTGGGTGCATAATGGGATGTGAAAACAAACCAGTCTCCCGAAAACACTGACAGCCCCATCCACCGTAGACTATCAGTTCTTGACTTCTTCATCCTGGGGCTGGCACTGCCTACTGCTGGCTCAGGAAAGGATCAAAACTGAGAACTAAAGTGTGGTTTCCACTAAATATGAATGGCTCTTGGTACCAGAGGAGTTCTTCATGGTGATTCTCTGCCCAGAGGAAAGAGTTGCCAACAGTTGAAGCAGGAGTGACTTGAGGGCAACGAAACAAAGCAAGGGAGCAGAAAATTCCAGAGAGTAACAGAGCATGCTCATCCAAGGGGGTGTGGAAGTTCTGTGCTGTGGGTTAAGAAATTTTAATAAATATGAATGAGGTGGATGGCAGGGGGTAAGGTGACTCTTCTCCCCAAACCATAGTGGACAAGATCACCCTCTTAGGGTGTTTCTATGATCCTCTTGAAATCCCATGAGGCCTGGGGGTAGGGGGTTCAAAACAGCGATACTGTAATGGAGCAGTGGGGGCTAGAGAGAGGGCTCAGTAACAAAGAGCACCTCAAGGTCATAGGTGGAACAGGTACCCGCTACAGGAAGTGTTGAGGCTGTTAGGAGAAGAGAGAGGTTAATGTGTCAAGTACTGGCTGGAACTAGGTGAGCATGCCTGTAAGTGGCACATGGATCCAGTGGAGTGGAAGGTAAAGCCAGGTAGAGTAAACTTGGTCACTTTGAGGCCATTGTCTCGTGACCCAGGATTTAACACTTGACATAGGCGCAAAGATATTTATTAATAGTTGCTAGAAAAGGTTCTTGAAAGTTTGGTAATAGCGGTGGTTTGCCGCTAGGCATTGTAGTACATGCCTGTAATATCAGCATCCTGAAGCCAAAGGCAAGAGGATTGCCTTATGTACAATGCCAACCTGGTCTACATAATGAATTCCAGGCCAGTCAAGGTTACATAATGAGACTTTGTCTCAAGGAAGGAAGATAAAAGTAGTCTACGTGGAAGAAAACACAAAGCATCGCTATGGCCGGTGATATACGAAGAGCTGAAGAGGCTCAGAAAATGAACATTCTAGAATGAATCTGACATATCATACTAGAAAAATCACAAGCCAAAGTCCTTTAGTAGGAGATTATCATCCTTCATGTAGCTATATGTTGTGGAATATTACTTTAACTATGTAAAGATGTGTTACATTTGTTTACTCTGCATTTGTTTAATTATGTAAAGATGTGTTGCTGTTTCACCTTGCCTGCCTAAGGCACCTGATTGGTCTAATAAAAAGCTGAATGTCCACTAGCTAGGCAGGCAGTAGAGGGATAGGCAGGGTTGGTGGGCAGAGAGAATAAGTAGGAGAAGAAATCTGGAAGAATAGGGAGAAGAAAATGAAGGAGAAAAAGAGGGTGATGCCTGGGGCCAGCCAGCCAGGCAGCCGCCATCCAGCAAGACACAGAGTAGGACACACAGAATGGAAGAAATGTAAAAAAGCCCCACGGCAAAACGTAGATGAAGAGAAACAGATTAATTTAAGTTATAAGAGCTGGCAGAACAAGCCTAAGCTAAGACAGAGCATTCATAACTATTAAGAAGTCTCTGTGTCATGACTTGGGGGCTGGCAGTTCAAGAAAGCCTGCTCCGGCTATGACCACAATACCTGACAGAAACAACTTTCAGGAAGATGTATCTGGACCCATGGTTTCAGCCCAGTATGGTGGACAGCAGCTTAGACACGGTAGTGCGAGTGTGTGGTGATGGCTACTCAAATCGTGGTGAGCCAAAAAGCAAAGATAGCATCACAGTAGCCAGGCACCATGTAGGAAGTTCAAAACCTTGCCATGAGTGACCTCCTTCTGCCAGCTTGGCCACACCCCTCCCAAAGCAGTATCACTAACTGGGGACTGGGCTTTCAAAGCATGAGGCTGCAGGAGCCATTGCAGTTTCAAACCGTAACGGTTTGCTAGATAACCAAGATCAGTCTGCTAGATTTAACAAATAAAAAAATATTCCATGGGGGGTGGGGTGGAGGGGTGGCTCAGTGGTTAGGGTGCTTGTTGCTCTTGCAGAGGGCTTTGATTCAGTTTTCTGGACTCACTTGGTGGCTTACAACCATCCTCACCTCCACTTTCAGGGAATCTGGCCTCACCTTCTATCCTCTTCAGAATGTACACATGTAGTTGGGTTTTTTGGTTTTGTTTAACTCTTTGGGGGCCGCCACCCACCTCCCAAATAAATACATGGAGACTTATTCTTACTTATGAATGCCTGGCTTTAACTTGGCTTATTTCTAGCCAGCTTTTCTTAACTCAAATTATTCTGTCTACCCTTTGCCTCTGGGCTTTTACCTTTCTCTATTCCATATACCTTTCTTTCCTTCTTACTGTGTGGCTGGGTGGCTGGCCCCTGGAGTCCTCCTCTCCTTCTCCTTTTCTCACGCCTCCCTCTTCTCTTCTCTTCTCTTCTCTTCTCTTCTCTTCTCTTCTCTCAAGCCTGGATTTCTCCTCCTGAGAGATTTATTTTCTCTGCCTGGCAGCCCTGCCTACCCCTCTCTCCTGCCTAGCTATTGACCGTTCAGCTCTTTATTAGACCAATCTGTGTTTAGACAAGCAAAGTAACACAGCTTCACAGTTAAACAAATCCAACATAAAAGAATACAATAAATCTTTGCATCATTAAACAAATGTTCCACAGCATAAACAAATGTAACACATCTTCAACTAATATTGTACAACATACACACACACACATACATGCAGGCAAACCACTCATAGACATAAAATAAAAATAAAAATACTTTAGATACAGATATAGTCTGGACTGGGATAGCAGCTCTGTTGTATAGTGGATGCCTTGCATGAGCAAGGCTCTCTGTTCAGTCTCTAGAATTGAAAAGGATAGAAAAATGTTGCCTGGTTAAATTTTAATTTCAAATGAGCAACAAATAAATTTTTTGTATAAGTGCGTCCTGTACATATCTGGCAATGTGTATTTGTGTTGCTCCAAGACTATGGGCTGGAGAGATGGCTCAGAAATTAAGAGTACTGGCTGCTCTTCCAGAGGACCAAAGTTCAACTCCCAACACCCATATTGGGCAGTTCACACCACCTGTAACTTCAGCTCTGGGGAGTCTGACACTTTCTTCTGGTCTCTGGGGACACTTGCATTTATGCACACATGTGCACAGGTACACACACACACACAAATAAAAATAAATTATAAGAAAGGACAGCCAATGCCAGGCGGTGGTGGTGCACGCCTTTAATCCCAGCACTTCAGAGGCAGAGGCAGGCAGATCTCTGTGAGTTCGAGGCCAGCCTGGTCTACAGAGAGATCCAGGAAAGGCGCAAAGCTACACAGAGAAACCCTGTGTCAAAAACCAAAAAAAAAAAAAAAAGAAAGAAAAGAAAAGAGAAAGAAAGGAAGGAAGGAAGAGAGAGAAAGAAAGAGAGAGAGAGAAAGAAAGAAAGAAAGAAAGAAAGAAAGAAAGGAAGGAAGGAAGGAAGGAAGGAAGGAAGGAAGGAAGGAAGAAAGAAAGAAAGAAAGAAAGAAAGAAAGAAAGAAAGAAAGAAAGAAAGAAAGAAAGGAGAGCCAAGACTAAATGAGAAGATAGCCGAATGAGTTTCCCAGTTCCCTGTTAAGCTTCCAGAACTGACTGAGCCAAACCTTATACCCAGAACTTGTTGGCTGAAAGATCAGATGTCTATACAAAAGGTCATCACAACAATATGGCCTGTGTATAAAATACAGTAGTAACTCCCACAGTCCTTCCACACCAAGACCTCACAGTAAATACACTGGTAGAGGCTGAGTGTCTTACTAAAGGGTATCAATTGATACAAACAAGATACCATCAGACCCTCTGAGTCACAAAGTTGGAGTGGTGCAGCAATAATCCATTGTGAGACAGAATGAATGAAATCTAGATGGGGTATGAACGCAAGGATGCAAGCCTCAGCTACCGGAGTTCCTAGCCCAGACTCCCAAGGCATCTCTCACTTCTTCACCCTCTGCTCAGCCTGTGGCTGGCTACATGACGGCTACTCCTTGAGCAATGGCTGACAGAGGAGAATGAAGCCTGAGCTTTGTTGTCAAATGTCATCTGAGCGTGTAGGTGAAAGTCAAAAATGAAGAGCATGGGTAGCCTTGAAGACACCAGTGAAGGGAAGCCCTCCCACTGGCAGTAAACATGATAGTTCACTTTATATGGAAAACGGCCTAAGGTCAGCCTAGGCAGAGGTTCGTGGGCAGTAGTAAATAACTTGATGTATTGGCCAAGGGCCTAGAACAAGTGACAACAGAAGACTGGGGACAGAGAAGTCTGGGGAAGGGGTGTGTGTATGGCAAAGCACACACCACAAAGCAGGAAAAAATGACTTAGCCAGTTAATGTCAGCTGGTTCTGCCTGGGGCCGTCTCAATACTGGAACACTGAGGCTTATGAAGGAACCGTGTCGACAGTGGTGGAGCTGTACCTGGGCACAGTAATGTGGTCTCTTACTCATCAACTCCACCATAGCTCCTGCCATCAGTGAAAGAGTCCCCGTGCCGAGCCCTGAGTTGGTGTCATCCTGGAGCAAACGAACCAGTCTCTCCTTAGCAAGTGGAGCATCTTTCCAGGCCAAGGCTGGAGAAGACTTGTCATTGATGTTGTCCTAGTTGTTACTGCCATTGGTTTGAGACGGGATCTCACTCAGTACCCCAGACTGGAATAAAACTCACTCTGTAGCTCAGACTCACTTCAGACTTGTGGTGCTCCTGCCTCAGTCTCACAAGTGCTGAAACTGCAGCCGTCAGCCACCACACCCTGGTTCAGGGTTTGACTTCCTTGCATGCAGTACCTCAGCTAGTCCTGCCATCTAAGCATTCCTGTATTATCTGATCCATCACCATTGTATCTTACACAGCATCACAACTGTAAACATTGCAGCTCCGATGGAAAAGTATTCTGAAAGTCAAGTTGGGAGCCAAGGAAGACCACAAAGTCACTGTGAGCATAGCAGCTTACAGTTCTGTGAAAGGTAAGGTGTCCCCAATGTAACAACTCTGCCCCGGCAGGGGAGGGTTTCCCCAGGGAAGTTGTTACAGCTCTGCTCAGGTCCCCCTGAGTGTAACAACTCCGCTCCGCTAGGGGAAGGTTTCCCCAGCGAAAGTGTTACAGTTCTGTTCTGTTCTGCTCCAGTCCTGCTCCGCTCTGTTAGGATCCTGCTGTGACAAAATTGTTACTTCTCTGCTCTGGGGAAAATGTCACACCATACAAGAAACCTCACTCAAGAGATTTATTGGGAATCCAGGAGGGTGGCTGCCTTGGGTGAGAAACAGCAGCAAACTGAACAGGGTACAGACCTTATATAGGATTTCTTGGGGGTGGGTGGAACTTTCCAGGGTGGCTTGAGATTGGTGGATTTTTGGTGATCTAATTTTGGGGCAGGCTCAGGGATTGGTGACATTTTGTGGTCAGGGATTGGTGGGATTCTGTGCTCAGGGATTGGTGGCATTTCAAGCTCAGGGACTTCAGGGATTGGTGGGATTCCGTGCTCAGGGACTGGTGGCATTTCAAGCTCAGGGACTTCAGGGATTGGTGGGATTCTGTGATCAGGGATTGGTGGCATTTCAAGCTCAGGGACTTCAGGGATTGGTAGGATTCTGTGCTCAGGGATTGGTGGGATTTTGCAGCCAGACTCTGTAGCAAGCTCAGGGATTGGTGTGATTTCAAACCCTGGTCTTGGTATCAAGTCAGGGTTAGGGTGTTTTTCCTTGGCCCTTTTCACCCTATAACAACCAGACACACTTGACCAAAAAAAAAAAAAAAAAAAAAAAAAGAAAAGCATGTCAGTGGACAGATTGTAAGCATTGCAGCTAGGATGGAAAGGTATCCTGGCAGTCTGGAGCCAAGAAATATCACAAAGTCACTGTAAGTATAGAAGCTTAACAGTCTCCTCCCCGGAAAGGTTTCCCCAGTACAACAACTCTGCTCGGCTAGGGGAAGGTTTCCCCAGCCAAAGTGTTACAATTCTTCTCAGGTCTGAGCTGAGCATGTTCTGGTGAAAAGCTGTTACTTCTCTGCTCCACTCCATCCTGGCGAAAGAAGGTCTCACCCAGACCTCGTTCAAGAGGTTTATTAGGAGAGAAGAATCCAGGAAGATGGCTGCCTCTGCCATGATGGAAAAAGGCAGCAGCAAACAGAGCAGGCACAGGGCTTATATAGGGCTTCTTAGGAGCTTTATCCAGGGTGAAGATTTTCAGGGTGGGAGTTGGTCAGATTTCAATCCCTGAGTTTTGACAAACTCAGACATTAGCTGGATTTTGTGCTCAGGGATTGGTTATTTTTTGTATTGAGTTGGTCAGGAGCAGAGTGTGTTTCTTTGGCTCTGTCTTCAGGGCCAAAGTGTTTCCTTCACTGGCGCTGGTTTCAGGGTCAGGGTGTGTTTCGTTGGCTGGCCCCTTTACCCTACACAGATGAACATGGGTCCCATGGTCCTATCACATGCCATATCACTCTAAAGCTGCCAGCCTGATGGATTAAGCAAACATCCTCTGCTCCTCACCTCCAAACCCCTATCCAAGGCTCAGGGAACGTTGCAGAAGAATGGGCAGGAAGAATGTAAGAGCTGGAGGATGGGAGGGGAGCTGTGAAATGCTGTCTTCTGGAAGCATGACTGATGTACGTGTCAACTCAAAGCAGCTGTGGTTACCTGCGTGAGAGCTGCACAAGATCAGGCCAGTCAAAATCCCAACGTGGAGGAGCAGGATTCCAGAGACCCCTCTCCTAGTTAAGGAGCTATTGACAGTTAGTGAGTGACTGCTGAAAGAGGAAGACTCACTTTTCTTTGGGGTGTGCCTCCTGGGAGGTTGGCCTTGCCCCAGTGGGTGGCCTTACACTCACTCACACCTTCACTTGCTCACACATGATTAGGACTTATTGGGCACAGAGGACCAATAATAATAATAATAACAACAACAACAACAACATGAAGTCCTAAGCAGGTTGGTGGGCCCCAGGGGGCTTGGGGAGGCAGTAGGAGTGGATAAAACAAAAACACGTTGAATACGTGTTTGAATTTTTCAAAGAGAAAATAATTTTTTTAAAAAGAAAACATCTTGTTGGAGAGATGTGCGGTAATTTGAATGTAATTGGCCTCCACAATCTCGTAGGGAGTGGCACTATTAGGAGGTGTGGCCCCGTTGAAGTAGATGAGACCTTGTTGGAGGAAGTGTAGCACTGTGGGAGTGGACTTTGAGGTCTCCTATGCTCAAGACATCGCCCAGGGTCACAGTCCATTTCCTGTTGCCTTCTGATCAAGATGTAGCCAGCACCACATCTGCCTGAATGCCGCCATGCTCCCTGCTATAGTGATAATGGACTGAGCCTCTGAAACTGTAAGTGAGCCACCCAATGAAATGTTTTCCTGTTTTCTTTATAAGAGTTGCCATGGTCATGGTGTCCCTTCACAACAATAGAAACCCTAACTAAGACAAAACATCTTGTTGGAGAGATGGCTCAGAGGTTAAGAGCACTTGATGCTCATGTAGAGGACCTGCGTTCAGTTCCTAGCACCCACATGGCAGTTCACAACAGTCTGTAACTCCAGTTTCAAGGATCTGATGCCCTGTTCTAGCTTCCTTGGGTACTGCACATACATGCACTGGCATGCATGCTAGCAAAACATTCACACATATAAAATAAATCTTTTTTCAAAAGAAAGAGATCAACCATGACCCTGAAAAGGCTGCATAAGGATGCAGTAAAGCAGAAACATGGAGCAGTGAGCTGTGTGGACCTGCGTGACACCATCCTGGAACCCCCTTCAGGACTGCTCACACCCCTAGCTGATAGGATTAATGTCCCCTGAGAGTCACAAGCAGCTCAGCCACAGGTACCACCCCAGGAGAACCTGCTGCCTCACCCAAGTCCACACCCCCTCCTAGGAACAACTTATGTTCACACTGGGTGATGTGCCCTTCGCCTTATTCAAGACGACACTGGGCTCCTATGGTGAGAACACAGTGGAGTTGACTGAGGCTGCCTCTCTGAAGTCGACCTTCTCTCTCCTTCATGCGGCTTCCCTCCCTGCCTTGCAGGTGTCCTACATTCCCATGAGCACCTGCGCACAGACCTCCACCTCAAGGTTTGTTTCCCAGAGAACTCAAAGGATGACAGTGCACATTTAGAGATATGAAGATAAGCCCAGAGGGAAGGGGTCCGTTATCGTGGTCCCACCCCTCGGGGAAAGGCAGAGGGGTGGGAGGGGGTGGGAGATGATGGTCTTGTTTTATAGCCCTCCTGTGCTCTTCATTGTTTTTAATATGCACGTGTATTACTTCCATAATTAAACCTTTTCATATAAAAATCTTAAAGAATCAGGTTGGTGAGATGGCACAGTAGAAAAAAGGAACCTGCCACCAAGCCTCACAACGTAAGTTCAACCCCCCAGGACCCAGGGAACGTCGAGGAAGAGAGGTCAGAAAGAATGTAGGAGCCACAGACAGGGAGGTGCTGGGTTCTGGGCTCCGCACGGCCACTGCACTCATGCACTCACACTGCAGCTGTGGTTACCTGCACAAGGCAAAGCCAGCAAGGACAGACGGCATCCCAACAGGCAGCGTTAATCAGACTCAGTGAGTTACAGGGGCCGAAAAAGCGGGGAGAGATGAATTGGAGGTGTCTGAAGGGAGCAGAAGGGGGAAATCGAGGTGGACATGATCAGGACAGATTGATTGTATACATGTATGAAATTGTCAAAGAATGAATAAAAGGTCATCTTCTTGGGAAAAGGAGCAAGAGCCAGAGAGCGAGATAGCAAGGTGGGAAGAGGGGGATCCTGACTGAGAAAGAAAACTCAGCACCAACCTCTGGCCTCCACAAGCACCTCCACACATGTCCCCACACTCAAACTCACACACACACACACACACACACACACACACACACACACACACACGAAAAGAATTTTTAAAGGAACGGATAGTATTACTTGTCTGGGGCAGGCGGTGGGTAAAAATAACGTAAGAGCAGGAAAACAGGCAGAAGGGCTGTGAGAAGCTGTCTTCTGGCCCAGGCACAGCCCACGCAGTCATGACCTTATATTGCAGTGGCTGTGGCTGCCAGCAATTGATCTACATGTGACCGGGCCTATCAACAATCATGGACTGGGGAGGTACTTACGGGGCCCTCAGCCTTCCCGCTGAACGGTGGGCTGCTGATGGATTCTGGAAGAGGGGCCGTCATTTTCTTTAGTCCTGTCTTCTGATTAAAGCCCTTAACATGATGTCAGGGCACAGAAAGGAAGCTGTGCTGGTACTCAGTGTTCAGTACCGGCTCAGCATCAGAAGACCAACTGAGGAGCTCATCAGGCGCCAGTGGACTGCTCCAAGCCCACTGTCACACCGTGATAATCCTGGTTAAACTCAGCAGATAGCATTTAAAAAAAAAAAAAAAGCCAGAGAGATACCTCAACAGATAAACTTTTTTGTGTTAAAAACCTAACGACCTGAATTGAAACCTGGGACTCACATGGTGGGAAGAGGACTGAGTCCCTCAAGTTGTCCTCTGACTGCCACACATTGTGGCATGCGTATGCCCACCCACATACACATACAACAGATGAATAAGTAAATAAATAATGTAAAAAATTAATAAAGAACATGAATGTAGGGAGACTTGTTGAGAAAGGGAAATTAATAATCAGAAGGCATGTTGTCCATGTATGAAATTATCAAAGAGCAGACTCAATGATCTCAAAGAAAGAGGTCATTGTTTATAACTCAGAAAGGGCCTTTGCTAGATTTTAAATAATAATAATAATAGCAGCTACCTTAGTGGATGTATGAGTAAAGCCCTTAACATGATGTCAGGGCGCAGAAAGGAAGCTGTGCAGGTACTCAGTGTTCAGTACCGGCTCAGCATGTGCCCTGAAGGGCCAGGAGGAGCTGTATGGCAAAATCCTGTCTCGAAGAAAGAAAGAAAAACAAAGGTCCTCACAGATCTTGTTACTAAGATGGCTCCATCCTGCTGCTCAGAGCCAAGGGCACCATAAAAGAAGACAGAGTCTGAGTGTTTCCACATCTTCCTGCCCCAGCTGGTGGGGTTATGCGTTAGGAAGGCGCCCTAGTGTGGAGACTCTTTGCACAGGGCACACACATAGGTATTTTTCACAGAACCCAGAGGACGTGCCAGAGTCCCCTTGCTCATCCTTGTGGGAAGGCTGCGAGGCCCAGATTTCCTCAGACAACCGAGGCGGATCGGGGCTTCTGCCTGGAACATTTCGAATATTACCAAGTGACGTGGAGCAGGCGGGCCCCGCAGGCCCTCTACACTTCCTGTGTGGGGTCCAGACACCTGCCTCCCCTGCCTGCTTCTGGTGCTTCTTCAGAAATGGTAAGTCTCTCCTGGTAAAGCGGCCTGGTTTCCATCCTGTGATTGCAAGCAGTGATCCAGGGGAGTCTTTACAGACAGCCAGCACGTTGAGAACTTCCTCTGGCTTCCTTTTCAGAAGTAATGAGCTGGCTGTCTCCGCCATCTTAGTAGAGCGTGCGTTCTGAGAAGGATGCAGTGGAACGCTTTCTGCAGAATTCTGCTCCTCGGCCTCCTCCTCGTAGGTGAGTAGGCAGGAATGAAGAAGGGTGGTGCTTTTCCCGGCCATTGCAAGGCTCACAGCCTTGCCTGGGGCGGCTGGTGCTTCACGGACTAAAAGGGTCAAGGAACTGTTGATGATACCGTTAGGGAGGGGGGACGAGGGCTGGAGGGGGGAAAATGTGGCCCCAGGTGCCCGGGAGATGGTTCAGGAGACAGGCAAAGGAAACCAGTTGGGTTGATCATATCTACTGAGGGAAGGGGTCTGTCTGTCATCCAGAATGAACCCATCTGTCTGATCTGAACTCAGCAGTGCTTAAGGGAAGGAGCAGGGGTAGCTCTGCTTGGTTTTGGGGAGAGGGAAAAGGTAGACCCGGGCCCTGCCCTGCTTACTGTCTTTGAGACAATCCCTTTGTGATTTCCGGTCTTTTGAACGTGACCATGAGATTCCAATTAGTTTAGTCCTTTTTTCTGAAGCAAGGTGGGATGTAAGTTGATAAACAGCTGAGCGCTCTCGTGTGAGATAAATAGTGCAAGCGCGTGCACAAAAGCCGTTTGCGAAGTGTGCGTGCACTGCATGAAGAAAGGACTTTCCACGGTTTAACCTATTTGATTCTTACTTCTTCCTTGGAAGAAAGGTGGCCCAGCCCCTGACTTACAGATGAAGTTGTCACTGCAGGATTGAATAATTATTCAATGATAAAGAGTAAACCCAGCAGCTGATCTGGGAAACCAGAATGTCTGTCTACAAGGCCTGTGCTTGGAAGGGTTGCACTTTGTGAGCCAAAATGGCTCATGAGAGTTTTCCGTCAAAGACCTAGAAAATACTGTGTTGCCAGAGCTGGCCTCCTCTCTCAGAGCCACAGCCATTGTGCCTCCATTTCCTGCTTCACCTTGGGTTTCTCAAGCATGAGTACACACACATCTTCACTGGGGGTGCTGAGTGAGGTGGCTGGCTGCTTCTAACACAGAGGCTCATGATGCAGTCTAGGTAGGCTCTTCTTAAACTCAACATCCTTCCGCCTTAGCCTCTAGAGTCCTGGGATTATAAGCTTGTGCCATCATCTCCCTCAACATTCCATATTTCTAAAAAGCTTTTATGTTTATTAATCTGTGACAGGTCCAAGGAATACACTTTAAGTCTCAAGGGGCAGAATATGACTCTTGCGTGGAATGGCCAGGCCTTTTCTTAGAGGTCTATGGTATAAATTGTACTCTCTGTTAAATTAAAGAGATAATAGCGATAGATAGATAGATAGATAGATAGATAGATAGATAGATAGATAGATAAAAACACAAATTAAAAAAGAAAAGAGGAAAGCCTCCGAGAAGGTTCAGTGGGTGAAGGTGCCTCCCACCAAGGCTGACAACCTGGGTTTCATCCATGTGAAAGGCGAGGACTGATTCTTATAAGCTGCCCTCTGACCTCCACACATGTGCTATAACACGCATATGCTCACATACCTACACACAAAATAAGTAAATGTAAACAAATACAATAAAAGGAAGAATAAAGAGAAAGGGGGGGGGTAAGGAGAATACTAAAGACTTAAGCACCCTAGTAATGTGCCTTGTCTGCTCTGGGGATGGGAGAACACCTCACCCTACACAGAGGCTGTTCATAAACAGAACGCTCAGGCAGTGCAGGGGAAACTGGTCACGTAACAGACACAAGTCAGTGTTGAGCGAGGGGACCCAGGAGAGCCCGGATGCACAGGCTCTAGCTGAGGAGCAGTCAGGTTTCAAATATTCCCACCCCTGTCTCGAGCAGAAAACAAACGGAAAATGTGAGCTGTCCGGCTCTCAGGAGCCAGAGGCAGAAAGAGTCCCAACACCTGTAGCCACCAAGGGCTTGTTTTTCTTCTGAAGTCGGAGACCGGTTTTCACAGTGGAGAGTCTGCTGTCACGCTCATTTGCTGTCTCCTGGGCCACCCAGAAAGGAGCCTCAGTGTGCTCAACTTCTGTTTGTCAGGGCCACGCGTGCACCTGTGTCTCATGCTGCTTGTCTCCCTGTTCAGCATCCTCCCGAATTGGCTGGGAACCCCTGCCCAATACCCTGCAGTAAACATCCTTTACTGGTGTAGAGAAACAGCTGATCTGAGGGGGTGGGTGGGTGTGGAAAGGCCTTTAAGTGCCAGTGACAGGAAGACAGGAACACAACTTTTTTGTTTAGCATTTCAGGCATTCACAGCCCTTACTAACTCATTTCTTTATTGTTTGTTTTCTAGTTGGCACTCGGCAGGACGGTAAGATATGATTCCTTTCTTTGCTATGAAATCATGCCGGTATTCTTGGTTCAGCCGTCACACTAAATAACAATGTTCCAGTCTATAACTGATGGGCGATGTATACAATAGTAGACCCACGTGATTATAATGGGACTGGGTCACTGTATCCTTTCTGTGTGTACATACACAGATACGTACCATTGTGATTGCCTGTTCAGTGTAATTACATGCTGCAGAGGTTTGTAGGCTAGGCACAACACTCTACAATATATAGTCTAGGTGAACAGTGGGCACAACACTCTACACTATATAGTCTAGGTGAACAATGATCACAACACTCTACAGTATATAGTCTAGATGAACAATGATCACAACACTCTACAGTATATAGTCTAGGTGAACAGTGGGCACAACACTCTACAGTATATATTCTAGGTGAACAATGATCACAACACTCTACAGTATATAGTCTAGGTGGACAGTGGGCACAACACTCTACAGTATATAGTCTAGGTGAACAGTGGGCACAACACTCTACAGTATATATTCTAGGTGAACAATGATCACAACACTCTACAGTATATAGTCTAGATGAACAATGATCACAACACTCTACAGTATATAGTCTAGGTGAACAGTGGGCACAACACTCTACAGTATATAGTCTAGGTGAACAGTAGGCACAACACTCTACAGTATATAGTCTAGGTGAACAATGATCACAACACTCTGCACTATATAGTCTAGGTGAACAATAATTACAACACTCTACACTCTAGTCTCTTGAACAGTGGGCTCTGCTGTCTAGGTTTGTGTACATGTGTGCTATGACATGCATTCAGTGACCAAGTCACTTTAGAATGCATTTCTCAGAATTAACTGTGTTTAGAGTGCAGTTTTCTCAAGGCTTCCCATAGACAAACCGCAGGCAACAGTGAAAGATTTTTCTCCTCCTTTACCTCATAGATGTACCCCAGTTTAGGGAACAAGGAGACTGTAGAAAATGATGAACAACTTAAAACTGTTGAACAGTTTACAGTAGAGCTGGGAGGGTGACTCAGTTGGTAATATGTTTGCCTGACAAGAATGAGGACCTGAGTTCGATTCCGAAAACACACATAAAAAAGCCAAGCACGCTGGGCGGTAGTGCTGCACGCCTTTAATCCCAGCACTCGGGAGGCAGAGCCAGGTGGATCTTCGTGAGTTCGAGGCCAGCCTGGTCTACAGCGTGAGATCCACCAAAGCTACACAGAGAAACCTTGTCTCGAAAAACAAACAAACAAACAAAAAGCCAAGCACAGTCCAAGCACTGGGGAGGCAGAGACAGGAGGATCCCTGGGGCTTATTGTCCAGTCAGCCTAGCCAAGTCATCAAGCTCCAGGTTCAGTGAGACACCTTGTCTCAAAAGCAAGGAGATGGAGAGCTATAGCAGAAGGCACCCAATGTCTGCCTCTACATACACACACACACACACACACACACACACACACACACACACACACACACACAGAGGAACACTAACATACACACACACACATACACACACAAACACGCACACACAGGAACACTAACATACACACACACACAGGAACACTAACATACACACACACACATACACACACAAACACACACACATAGGAACACTAACATACACACATACACAAAAAGTTAAAAGTACCAATGGTTTTCATTCTTCTGCTTTTCCTATTTGATATGGGGTTGGTAGAGGATGTGAGGTTGGCCAGAATGCATGTATAGGGTGACCCTGGTTAAGTTTTGGAGTGGCGTTTGGGTGCACATTCATAATCATGGGCTTGGATAGTCTGAATGGGGGTGTCTATTTGTGCACTAGCCGGAACTTTACTTTCTCAGTCAGAGCAGTTGAGTCAAGACTGTCCCAATCCTGTTTAGTCAGCGCCTCCAAACTGAGAGACGCAACATTGTATTCAAAAGCAACAACTGTGGCAGGCTCCGTTCCCTTCAGTGTATAGCCAGTGTCCATGGCAGTCATTTCGTGCATAGCCAACAGATACAGAATGCAGAATGTAAGACTCCAAACAGCTTGTCATACACAGCCAAAGAAACTTCAAGTCCAGTTGTGCTCTTAAGACTGAGGGGAGGGTCCTCACCCACGGGAGCAGGCTGGATCATAGTCGCTGATAAGAATATAACTAACAGCTCTTATTGCTTCCCTTTCAGATACCGAGAACCCTGGTAAGAGGATTCACTCTACACAGCCTCTTCTCAGATGTTGAACAAACTGATCAGATAACACCATGGGAGTCGTAGTAACAATGGGAACTGGAGCTAGTACAGGGAGACTGGGGTCAACTGTCTGAAATGTGTCTGATTTGGCTACTAGCTTCCATGTCTGCTTAGAGCTATGCATGGATGCTTCCCTGTGCTCGGGAAAGACTTTCGCACAGGTGGCTGTGGGTCAGACAGACCCTCCATTGGTTTTTGTGTGAGCCGTAAGTTCCTTGAAGGCCGAGGCAGAATTTCATTTACCTGTCCTTGGTGCCTGGCCCATAGTGGGTGCTCAATGAAGTGTGTTTGAGTGAATAAATGAACAGAATGTTAATGTTTTGCTAGTTCTTTGTCCTCAAGAAGCCAATTGACTTTAAGAGACACAAATAGTTGATGCTACAGTGTGCTGCATGCAATGGGTGGGTGCAAAGAAAGTATGAAGTATGAAAAGAAAGGCAAACTCCACAAAGTGTAGCTGAGGAAGGCTGGGGGGTTGGTTCCTGAGCTGAGTTTTCAAAGGTTTCACTTGTACTTCAGCACAGAGGATGCTTGAGGCAGAGGAGACAAAATCTAACCCTGAGACTTGTTTAAATACCGATTCAGTTCCCTACTTGGGTGTTAATGGATAGCTGCTTCATACCTCTGCTATTTGATCGTTGTGTGTAAAATGGAAACAACCTGTAGCACTGATGTGTAGACTTCATGACTGATTCATTTAAGATATAACAGTACCTGCCAGTCAGAAGTCAGTAGGTGGCATTTAGCTATTCCATAGAAACTCATTGTTTTTAGAGAGCAAACGTTGAAGGTTTGGGGTGGAGGTAGAGCCATGGCTCAGCAGTTAAGACCACTTGCTGCTCTTTCAGAGGACCAAAGTTCAGTTCCCAGCACCCAGTTCCAGGGAATCCGGCCTTCTCTTCTGGCCTCTGTGAGCACCCACACGTATGTGTGCATACTAACAAGCAAACATACACATAGAGTTTCTTTTAAATCTTTTTAAAAGGGATTAAATGAGTGTGGTGGTACACACCTTTAATCCCAGCACTCTGGAGGCAGAGGCAGATGGAGCTCTGTGAGTTAGAAGCCAGCCTGGTCTACATAGCAAGTTTCAGGTCAGCCAAGGCTACATACATAGTGAGACCCTGCCTCAGGGAGAGAGAGGTTGGGGAGATATATATCTTGGAAAGTAGATGCAGACAGACCTAGCCAGTACTTGAATAGAAGAATAAATGTTAAAGTTTGTTGAGCATATATGTTCTAGCTGTTGACCTAAATTAGGGGAGAAAGGCTTAGAAACAAATAGTCTAATCAATGAGGGATAAATAATTTATAGGAAACTCAATTTCTTAACCATTGTAAAATGCCATGGATATGTGTAAGAATGGATGTGTACAAACTCTTCATGAACACATCTGTCTCTAAACATGGACATCCAGCCCTTGTAAATCAACATTCTGATGTTGAATTTAGACCAATAAGGTTGTAAGCAATTTTTTACATGTTTTCAGACAAACCTCCTAAACATAGTATAATGTCTGTTTACTTTTAGTTTATCTTATTTAAGACTTCTGATTCACATAAACTTTCTAGGAAACATCAATGGTAAAAAAAAAATATTAAGTCAAAGCAGCCCTCTGTTATGATTATATCCAGCTCCCGGCTGCTACCTGGGGAGTAGTTGTGTGAAGTCCCAGCCAGATGTCTGGTGAGCAGCTGGGTCAGAGCTCAGCTATGGTAGCAGGATGGCAGGAAGGAAGGCGGGAAGAAGGCAGCATCTTTCACAAGCATCTGCTATGTGCATCCACTTTCACCTTCAGGATCCTTTTGATTCTTTCAAATACCCTCTGAAGTGGCCATTTTATCTCCACTTCCCTGATGAAGAGGCTTGAGGCTGGGAGCCATGGTGCATGCCTGTAATCCCAGCACTCAAGAGACTGAGGCAGGAAGGTTGGAAATGTGAGGCCAGACCAGGTGACATCACAAGACTTTGTCTTAAGTAATAAAGACTTTTTAAAAAGAGGAACACTGGGGCTCAGAGAAGTTAAGGACTTGTTCCTGCTCATACAGTCTGGTCATCCGTGTCTTTCCCCAGGAACACCTGTGTCTCGGCACTAGCCACCACCATTTTCTCTCTTCCAGCTCAGATTCTGTCATGTCAGGGCTCTGGCATATCCCAGTAGCATCCAGGATGCAGCCACAAGTCTTCCAGAAGGACCACCAGCCCACCTCTTAGGGCAACGATGCCTGTTATAGGGAGTGTGAGTTTTATGAATGGATTTCTGTCGCCCACAGCTGTGGCTCCTCCCTCCAACCAAACAACAGAGAGTTCCTTATACTCAGAGATAATCTATAGCCAAGTCACTCCTTACAGAAAGAGCCATCATCCTCTTAACGTGTGCAGAGAGTCTTGGGTCACTCAGAGGCGATATGGAGGAAAGTGTGTTGAGTAGGACATTTGATCTTGATTACAAGCAGCTCCATCAGCTTTAAGGGAGAACATCAGAGGCTGAGGATGTGGCTTAGTTGGCAGAGTGCTTGCCTGGCATGCACGAAGCCCTAGATTCAATTCCCAGCACCACATTAACAGTCCATGGCGGTGTGTACATAGAATCCCAGAGCTCAGGAGTTAGAGGCAGGAGGATCAGAAGTTGAAGATCACCCTCAACTTCATAACAATTATGTGGCCAGCCTTGACTGCACAAGACTTGTCTCAAAACAAAAAGAGAAAAACCATGGGAAATATATAGGCCAAGAGTCAGTCATTCAAATGTGTGGTGGTCTTTATCGCTAGGACCCTGTGACAGCTAGCCGTAGATGATTCTGGCTGAATAAGGAGAACAGCCCAAGAGTTTTCTGTCCTTTGATTAAAACTCCAGTGTCCATAGTTCTGGCTTGGGAGCACATGTGCCCATATTTTGAATTTGAAGTATCTGGATTACGCACGAGCATATTTTGGGGCCTTAATCCAGACCTCACCTCTAGGGTTTACAGGTCTTGGGGTGTTGGTACTTAGGACTGCTAGAATATTTTTATCTTAAATGGAAGTGTAAACCAGGATTATTTTCTTACTATTCTTTCCCTTTTTTTTTTTTGTTTGCAGATAATGAGGCACAAAAATGTGAGTCTACAGTGCTTTATTTATGCCCCGTCAGAAGACACAGGCAGTGGATGGAGGGGAGGAGACAGATTGAGAGAGAACGGCACCAAGAACTGAGAGCCTCCTATTATGTTCCCAGAGTCTGTTTCAGAAAGACCTCAAATGAGGACTTTTGTGGGCTTTTCTTTACTTCCAACTTCCCCGTTCCAGCTCCCTATGTGACTGCCTCCACTCTGAAGCCACCTTCCAGAGGGTTCTCTGCCCCTCCATCTATACACACACACACCCTCTCCCAATTTATCTAGTCAGGATGCCTCCCTCTGCCAAGCAAACCTCAACCGCAGTGATAAAAATCTCCTGTACCTGGCTGCCTCTTACAGTACCAACTTGCCATTTGTGAAATTACCTTGTATTTCCCTTCCAACCTCCTTCCCTTTTCCCTTTTTCCTCAGATTTTAAAGTCTCCATCTCCGGAACCAGGGTAGAACTGACATGCCCTCTAGAGAGTGAAGTCGTTTCTTGGAAGAAAAATGGTCAACAAGTAACTAATGAGAATGATAAGCTTCTGGTGCTGGAGAACTTTTCGGAAGTCCAGGACAGTGGTTACTATGCCTGCCACGCAGAAACCCCATCAAACGCTTACCTCTACCTGAAAGCAAGAGGTAACTCGGGCTCCTCTCCAAACAGCTTTCTCAAGAACCCCCCCAAGCCTGCCACAGTCCCTGTCATCCCAAATCTCCTCCTGCACTCTGTCCCTGGCTCCCAGGGACCACACAGTATCAGTATTTTCTGAAAAACAGATGAAACAGTGGCCTGGGATTGTCTGGGTAACTTCAGTTCGTATCAGAAAATAGCAAGTTCCCTCAGAGGCAGGCTTGGGTCACTTGCCTTGTAACATACTCAGAATCAAGGTTCACCAGCACCAGAGACACATTTCATTAGGTGGACTTGCAGAGAGACTCAATGCCACTACCTAAAAGTCCTAAACCAAGGCACCACAATAGGAAATAATAAGAGCTGCATTTATCTAGTACTGTTCTTGGTCTAGGGTGGGGGTGGGGGCTTGTTGTTAATTGTTTTGGTTTTGTTGTTATTGTTTATACTTGTTTGTTTTTGTTTTTCTGGGACAGAGTTTCTCTGTGCTGCCCTGGCTGTCCTGGAACTGACTCTGTAGACCAGGCTAGCCTTGTACTCACAGAGATCTACCTGCCTCTGCCTCCCGAGTGCTGAGATTAAAGGCATGCGCTATCACTACCCAGCTAAGTAGTGTATTTCTAATCCCAACACATGCCTCAATTATCCAAAGGCACACTAGGCAAGCTCTATACCACTGAACTCCGCCCCCAAGGTCCATACCATGGGATTCTTTCCTGCTATCCCCACATCAGCCATATAGGTTAAGCACATTTTTTAATTCCCATTTAGTTGATGAGAAAACAAAGTGGGCTGAAAATCCCCACAACTGGTGAGTGATGGAGCTGAGACTGTTTGTCTCCAGAGCCTCTGACTGTGATCAGCCATGTTGCCTGTCATTCTCACTGGACACTGTTGTAGCCAGGACTCTGATGCTGGCAGGCATGCAGGTGTTGAAGGCAGACTTGTCTTCCTCTGTTTCTTCCTCTTCTCCGAGTCCAGCTGTTTTCCTTTTTGGGTCACGTCTCTCCCTCCCCCACCCCTGCCCCCTGCAGTGTGTGAGAACTGCGTGGAGGTGGACCTGACAGCAATAGCCATCATCATCGTCATCGACGTCTGCATCACCCTGGGCTTGCTGATGGTGGTTTATTACTGGAGCAAGAGTAGGAAGGCCAAAGCCAAGCCTGTGACCCGAGGAACCGGTGCTGCGGGCAGGCCCCGAGGTAAAACCACAAAGCCGGGTGGGGGAGATTGGGCCTGGAACCAGGATGGGCAAGTCTACAGCAGATTCCAAACAGCTTCTCTAGCACGTTCTCTGTGATATCAAGGTCCCTTCAGAGGGCTCCCGATTCAAGATCATTACTCCCTTCCACCCTAAAAAAAACTCTGAAAACCAACGCTGACCAACCAATGCAGTGGGCTTCCTCAGATGCCCAGCAGTACTCTGCAGGAAGCACATTCGACCCCCAAACTGTGGGCAGAGAGATCTCAGGATGTTAGTCCCCACCTCTTCTTTTCCCTTCCTCCTGCAGAAAGAATGGGAGGACCTGAGCTAGAGCAAAGTCACAAATGAAGAGACCAGTGTGGAGGCCTTAGGGATGGGGTGAAGGAAAGAAAAAAGGAAGGGTTGCTGGGTGGGAAAGGGAGATTAGAAGAAAGGACAGAGAGGATTGGCCTCCCTTAGGTTGGATCCCCTGGCAGCCATCTTTACCGCAGGACTGGTGTTCAGCTTGGAAACAATGTTTTCCCCCTCCCTCCTCTGCAGGGCAAAACAAGGAGCGGCCACCACCTGTTCCCAACCCAGACTATGAGGTAATGGGATATAGTGGGTGGGAAGTTGGAGGGGCTGCTTCTAGAGAGAAGGAGACTGCATGGGACTGCCCATCTCCTCTGCCCGACACTTCAAGCTGCTCATCGGGTCTCCCAGGACAGGCTACCCGTGTGCCTTCTCTGCCTTCTTCATGTTATAACAGGACTATCTCAAAGGCTGGCTTGGCTTCCACAACCATGTAGAGGCAGGGGACCAGAGGAAGGGAGATCTGTCTTTTGCTCTCACTTGCTGGTTGACTGAGATTCTCTATGCACATGCTAACCTGATAGATAAGAAGGGTGTTCCAGCAGCATGCCAGTGCAGTCAACCAGTCATCAAAATAGGGCAGTGCTTGATTAGTAAATAGCCCCTAGTTTTCCTCCATCATGCACACTCACACACACATGCACATACACCACACACACACACACACACACACACACACACACACACACCACATGCATGCACAGTCGGGCACCACAGCTCCCCTCCCACCAGGCTGCCATTTGATTTCCCAACTGAAGAGTTAATACCTGGCACCAGGCCTGCCTTCATTGTGACCATGCACTAAGAATTGTTAAAGATTTTCTCTATCACACTGGACAAATTGAACAAAATCTGAGCATCAAGAATGGGGGATCTAGTGTTCTCTCAGTAACTCCAGCTAACCTTGACAGAAGTGCTGGAGGCAAGTCTTTCCAGTCTCCCTTGCTGGGTTAGGGAAGCTGAGGCTTCCAGAAGGAGGTAGCTGGCTCAAATCTGTGCCAAGTCACAACTGGACTCCTCCTGACTCCAAGCCCAGAGGTCCTACCCTGCACTGCAGCCAACACTCCAATGCGTTTCTTCCTTCATAGCTCCTTCCTCCCACCCTCCTAACCACCTTCCTCTTCCACCCTTAGCCCATCCGCAAAGGCCAGCGGGACCTGTATTCTGGCCTGAACCAGAGAGCAGTCTAACAGATGGGAGAGACACCGGCCCCCATGGACCCAGATCCAGCCCCCTGAGCACCGTGCCGTTCCTTGTCCTCTGGACAAATTGTGGACCCCACAGGATTGATCTTCAGTCTTCTGGGGAACACACCTCCTGGAACCTTGCCTCTGCTTCCTCTCCTGCCGCCTCTGCTAGTATCCAGTGCTAGAACAGTGCTGTCTCAATATCCTCTGAAACATTATGAATGGTCGGGCCCTCAGCCAGCCATCTTGTCGGGATGCTTATTCCAGCCACTCACTCCCTGCCAGCTCCTTCCTTCTGCACAGATGTTATCTTTGCTGTCAATCCCCTCCTTTCCCTGCATATAAATTGGCCCTCTTCCCCAGCCCTTTCCTATAGCTTTCTGTTTTCCCACCTCTGTGTTTTACACCCTAACCTGGGGATGGGCTCAGTGATCATTGGCAGAGGTCCTGGCCCGACACCTGCTGCGAGTCCCTCTCCACGTTTCATCTTAAATCCTTGGATAGTCATCTGCATCTCCGTGAATATACCAGACTCCTCTCTGCTAATGGAAAAGCAATAAAGTGTATTGGCTAGAAAAGTTACTGTCTCTTTTTTTTTTTTTCTGGAAGGTTCTCAGAAGCAGCCTGTGTCCTAAGGCAATTCAGCCTCTCCCCAGGGACTCAATGCATTGCTTGCCTATTGGAGGGGGTGGGCACTAGCAGCCCTCACATGCATCAAATCATCAAAGGTGCTGAGTGATGGGTGGTCCCTGACGGAGTGGTCGGTCCATAAAATGAATGAGACAAATGAGACCCGAAAGGCAGGTGGTGATACCAGAAAAGAAGGGAGGGAGCAGAGGGGGTTGGGGCTGAGACAAGGCTTCCACCAGCTGCCAGGAAACTGCTGAACAGAACAGAGGGAAGTGGAAAAAAGCCTCACAGTGCAGCTCGCTCCTGCCTGGGAGGCAGCTGCCTGAAGCCCCAGATGTGGTGGTTATGCAGCAGGATGTGGGCTGTGCTGGGAGTGAGGGCCAGAGAGACAGTGGCGGCCAGAAACCAGACATGGGAGGCCATCGGTGAGAGGGTTTGGTTCTCTGTCTCCCACACACTCAGCTTGCAGGAGAGAGGAATCCAGAGCCCAAGCAAGCTGTCCTAAGCCAGCTCAAACCGGCAGGCTCTCTTCTGTCCCTTTCTGCCCTCAGACACATCCCTGCGACATACTGTTCACGCTCAGCCTCAGACTTGTGGCTACAGCTACTATTTGTTGGTCTCCACTGATACGTCACTTTTTTCTCTCTGGGCATCAAGTTTACGTTAAAAGGAACCTTGGAGATTTTGCCCATCACCAATGGCTATTAAGCAGGCTGGCTCGGAGATGGCAGATTTTGTCCAGCATATATTTGATTGTGTCCAGTCATGGACATTCATAGCTCAGCATGGCATAAGCATTAGCAGTTGGTGTTTACTGAGTATTTACTATGCTCCACAAATTGTTATTAGCCCTGTATGTGTTATCTCCCTTAATCCTCATAGAGACTCCACAAGGTAGACAGATGTTTTCATCTTCCATCTACATGGGCTCAGAGAGGTTAAGTCATCTGTCCTCAAACTCACAGAGATCCTCGTGCCTCTGCCTCCCGAGTGCTGGGATTGAAAGTGTGCACTGCCAGCCAGGTGGTGGTGGCGCACGCCTTTAGTCCCAGCACTCAGGAGGCACAGACAGATGGATCTCTGAGTTTGAGGCTAACCTTGTCTACAGAGTGAATTCCAGGATAGCAGAGAGGATTACACAGAGAAACCCTGTCTTGAAAAACAAAACAAAACAAAGCTACATCTGAAACCTGGTTATCCTTTCCTATGAAACCTGTTAGCAGGCAAACCTGGTTGTTCTAAAGATAGCAAGACCTGACTTTTATATATGGAATGAACTACCAAGGGAGCTGCAGCCTTGAGGAAGGAGCTGGTTGCCCATTGCTGCCAAACTGACAATACTACAGTTAGCTACCAACGCCATCAAAGATCTGAGAAGGATAAATTATAGCAGAGAGTATGGCACCCGAACCCATTAAAATGACAGAGACTTACAAGCTACCTGGATGATTACCCTAGTAGGCTTCCATAGTCTCGATAGCTTCGTTGGGGGACAGAAGTCATAGGTCTTTGGCTAGCACATAGAACAGCATTATATATTCATCTGCTGCACAGGACAGCATAGGCATTCAGCTGCCAGGCACAGAATGTCTGAGAGATTTTCCTGTGGATGAGGAACTTGGGAAAATTGTCCTGCCTTGACTTGGGCAGAGTAGGGCAGTCAACCGAATGCTGTCCACAGTGTGTGCAGGGCCCTGGAAACAGGTGAGGCATGGGGCAGTTTCATCCAGTGGTTAGTGTCACCACAATCTAGGTCTGTGCCCCATCTGTCTTCCTTGGAGATCTTAGGGTCACTGCTAGGAGCTAGCATTTCTGTCCACCACAGGAAGCTTTTTCCATTAAACATTTTAGATGCCATATTCAGCAGATCTCTGAAGAGTGTGAGGACCATTAAGTATTTTAAACAAACTTTCCTTGTTTTTAGTTGTTTGCTTTTGGCTTAACCTTGAAAACATATATAGGATGCTAATGCAATTAATTACATTAGTACTTAACGTGACTACAAATATAGTTCTGAATACATGAAAGAATTTGATCATTTATAAGGTGACTGAGTATTAACTTCCATGTCTTAATCATCTCTAATAGTTTATAGTAACTAGATCTGCATTTTTATCCTGGTTAAGTTTAGCCTTAAAAAATAATAATTTTTTAATTGAAGCTCTTCTAGTATCAAAATAAAACTTTAAATCATAAATATAATCAATAAAAAGACTGGCAACTTTACTTTCCTGGTCCTTTCATGATGCACCATTACAGAATATCAGAGTTTCTTATATGATTCAGTTTATCAAAGTATCTAAAGCTTAACAAAGTTAGCAAAGACAAGGAGGCTACACATACTTTCTTAAGTCAGTCTCTATTAGCTAAGGAGAGACATTCCATAGGTCTTTGACAGGCTGCTTAAGTCTGTCTTGCTGCATCATAAGATAGGAATACCCCAGCTTCTGATGTTTAGTGTTTGGTGCTCATAGCTATGGCCCTCTCTTTAGCCTTTTATTTACTTATTTTTTTAAGATTACACATCAATAAATACATCATAATATAAAATTTTATAAACTTAAAATGTCCCATAGCCTTAAAATTTAAAGTAAATATCCAATTTTTAAAATTTAATTTTTTTTAAACTCTAAAATATCGTTTAAAAAAGTCTAAAATCTCTGAACTGTGGACTCCTACAATATCAAAAAATAAATCAAGTACCTTTTTTACTTCGAGAGGGAAGAAACAGGGTGCAACCACAATCTGAACAAAGCAAAATCAAAGTCCAACAGTGCAAACAATTCAATGCTCAGTATCTGGAATTCATTCACCATCCTCTGGACTTCCCCAAGAGGCCCAAGCCACTTCTCTACCCTGGCAGCACATATAGCGTGTCTTCTAGGCTCCAGCTAGCTCCATTTCATTTTGGCTGTTGTTTCTGGAGGCCATCACATGACACAGGCGTCTCCAAAACTGCTGGGTCCCCATTGTAACTGGGTTGCGTTTTCACCAAGAGCCTCTCCGGGGCTCTCTTTAGGAAGTCCGGCCCTGACACATAGTGCCAGAACTCAGCTCCTCTCCATGACCCCTTCGTGCCTTTATAACCAATACCACCTGGGTGACTCTTACATTACAAAGTTTGGCTGCCAGCATGAGGTACATTCTTGTATATGAATGCATGAAGGTGCAGCTTTAATACCTTATTTAAAAAGTGTTATTTTTAAACCCTATCTTTCATAAACCTTGTTTTTGTGACTTTGTTTCCAGGACAAGAATTATCATACAAACTCCATCCTAATCCAAAATATCTTGGAGAGCCCCTGTCGCCTCCTCGGTCGATTTATACCATGTGGTCACATTTAATCAAGGTAGCAGGGAAGTCACATGTCAATCACCCTCTCCAGTCCTGGCAAAGATGACTGTTAGTGATGTAGCTGCCTGCATCCCAATGGTGGACAGCAGCTAAGATGTCAATCTCATATTGCTTATATCGTAAGGTGGCACTGTGCCACATGGTTCCTTTTAGAATACCTATGTAGCCAGGTGGTGGTGGCACATGCCTTTAATACCAGCACTTGGAAGGCAGAGGCAGGCAGATCTCTGTGAATACAAGGCCAGTTTGGTCTACAGAGTGAGTTCTAGGACAGCTAGGACTACACAGTGAAATCCTGTCTCAAAAAACCAAAACCAAAACCCAAATTAAAAAAAAAAGATTATTTATATACAGATTTTTAACTATCAATTCCCTTTGTTATGAGGTTTTCTGGTTTGGTTGGTTGGTTGGTTGGTTTGGTTTGGCTTAGTTTGGTTTTTCAACACAAGGTTTCTCTGTGTAGCCTTGGTTGTTGTAGTAGTTTAAAAAAAAATGGCCCCCAAAGGGAGTGGCACTATTAGGAGGTGTGGCCTTGTTGGAGCAGGTGTGGTCTTGTTGGAGGAAGTATATCACTGTGGAGGCAGGCTTTGAGGTCTCATATATGCTCAAGCCATGCCCAGTGTCCCAGACCACTTCCTGTTGCCTGTAAGATGTAGAACTCTCAGCTACTTCTCCAGCACCATGTCCCACCATGATGATAATGGAATAAACCTCTGAACTGTAAGTGAGCCACCCCAATTAAATGTTTTCCTTTATAAGTGTTGCCATGGTGATGATATCTCTTCACAGCAATAGAAACCTTAACTAACACAGCTGGCTGTCCTAGATCTGGCGCCAGAGACCAGGCTGGCCTCAAATTCAGACCCACCTGCCTCTGCCTCCCAAGTACTGGGATTAAAGCTGTGTGTCACCACCACCCATCTAGTTTTAAGTTAACTTTTTTGTTACAGATTTTTACCAATTTTTAATTATACCAAGTAAACCTACAAATCTTGAAGTAAAAAAAGTTCACATAATAGTCTTACAAATCTTGAGATAAGGTTTTTATCTTAGAAAAAGTTTTAGGCAGTTAAATGAAACCAATAGTCTAATTTTTTCGTTGTTTTGCTTTGCTCTCTTTTCCCTGTCACAAAATCAGTTGGCTTGCCTGACATAGGACAGAGAGGGAACTTTTAAATAAGCATACTTGAGTCTAGAGAAGGGAAAGCCATAACCCAACTCCAGAGCCAACTTTTCAACGAAGTAGAATAACATCAAACAACTTTAATATTATCCACATCAAAAGACTTTTGAATTCCTGCTAAATTGAATCCACTGGCCAGAAGACTCAGAGATAAGGAATACTGAGCCCTGGCCATCAAAGCAGCCATGGCAAGCAGCTACAGTGGAGGCCAGTGGCTGGTGGTGGCAGAAACAGTCAAAAAAGCCAAAAAACATAGAACACAGAAAGCTCACACACTCAGGGGGACGTCGAGATCATGATGGGGAGACGTGCAGAGATGACTGGCCACACTGGTGGAAGCCCATGAACTGTGGACTAGTGGCTGTGGAGCCCCCATGGGACTGGACTAGGCCCTCTGGATACGGAAGACGGTTGTTTGGCTTGAGCTGTTTGGGGGGCACCCAGGCAGGGGGATCAGGATCTGTCCCTGGTGCATGGGCAGGCTTTTGGGAATCCGGTGCCTGTGGTGTGACGCCTTGCGCAGCCTTGGTGCAGTGGGAAGGGGCTTGGACCTGCCTAGGCTCAGTGTGCCGGGCTCTGCTGACTCCCCATGAGAGACCTTGATTTGGGAGATGTGGGGATGTGGGGTAGCTTAGGAGAGAGGGCTGGGGGGGGGGGAGGAAGGAGGTGGCATCTGTGGGTGGTATGTAGAGTGAGTAGAAAATTTCTTAAAGAAAAATGAAAAAAAAAATTAAATTAAAAAGAAAAAGCTCACACACTCAAAGGAGACAAGTCAGAAACAAAACATGTGGTCCCACCGTCATTCACACATTCAACTGAGCCTGACTCATTCCCAGCTCAAGTCCCCTGTTTGCAACAAAGACCAGACAGACAAGACACAGAACCAGAGACGCGATGTCTCACTTTTTGCCCTGGATGGGAGAGTATGTGGGTCCCATAGAATCCCTTCTTATCCCAAATCGGGATCCCGACAGAACCAGATGTCACAGAATGTTGCTATGACCTACCAGGGGGAGGCCTCTGTAGATCCTTGCAGCTTTTCTCAGCGTGGCAGTTCGTGACGACAGTCTGTAAAACCAAAAGCACACCTCGGAGCCTTGGAGTGTGTCTCAAGGTGCTCACTTTCTGAGGTGGCCCTTCAGCCCTGGAGTCCCAGAGTAAGGGTCCAGCTTTAGCATTTGGATGAGCGGTTTGATCTCACAGGGGCTTCAAGAAAATGTTAATCCCACTGGGTGACAATAAAACCACTACCATAATTTTTAAGCCAAATTTGAAGCAAGTTTTATTAAATATTGGCCAGGTCCATACTCAGGATTCCTAGAATGTGGCCCCAAATTACATTAGTCAGGGACTTAAAACGCAAAACCCACAAGGCTACATACTTCCTACTCTCATCCAATCAAGGGCAAGCATACATCCTGACTACTTCCTGCCTATGTACCACCTGCCTACGTGTAATCAAGTACATCTTGTACAGTTGGGCAACCATGCTTGTTTACAGAAGCAAAAACACAGGACTTGTTATCTTACATGAACAACATCCCCCAGCATTCCAGGAAGTTATCTGTCCTAGGGCAAGTGGGACTTACAGGTTGGACAAATTTTTGTTTTATAAATCTCTTAAGCACAGTAATTTAAACTTACAACGTTAGCCCTTACATGACCCCCACATGTGTACCATGAAGTTCATTCATACACATACACACACACACACACACACACACACACACACACACACAATTTCTTAAAATGGAAAGAAAATAAAAGGAGTGGACCTGGAGAGATAGCTTAGTAGTAAAGAGTACTTGCTGCTCTATCAGGGTATCTGAAGCCTATCCCAGCATCCTGTGAAGTCTCTTGCAACCACCTGACACTTGCTCCAAAGGATCTGAAACCCCCTTCTGCCTCCTTGGGCACCTACACACATGCAGCATGCACACCCGCTTCTGGGGCCCTGCACAAACTGTTCACACTGTTGGGTTGACTGCCCTACTCTGCCTAAGTCAAGGTAGGCCAATTTTTCCAAGTTCCCCATTCACAGGAAAATCTCTCAGACTTCTTTTAAAATGAAAATAAAAAATAAAAATAAAAGAGAAATCACTTATCCTGATCCAAATGTGAGTGCCTCACCTGCAAACCCTGATCCAAGTTGCCCTGCACGTCATGTTCCACTCTGGAAACATGTGTGTGGGTGGGTATGTGCATTCATGGCATGAAGGCCAGAGCAGGACATCAAGTATCTTCCTCTCTCACCCACCACCTAATTGCCTCCAGAGAGGCTGGCCAGACAGCTCTTGGGGTCCACCTGTCTCTGTCATAGCCATGCTCAGCTTTTCAAATTGATGCTAGGGATTTGAACTCAGATTCTCAGGCTTGCAGAGCACACCATCTCCCCAACCCCTGGTAATTGTTATTATTCCTTTGTAGTCACAAAACAAAAGAGTCATAAATGAATGCATTTACCAAATGCATTGGTGGGATCAGCAGGTAAGCAAGCTACAACAAAGGAATTTCTAGAATTCTGACCCAATCTGATGACATTCTTAGCCTTGGGGTTGGAGGAAGCTACTGGGCTATTGATGGCCCAAGATAACTGTGATGCTAGTTCTGCAACATTCCAACTCTCCACAGTCACAGAGCACTAATCAGTCTGCACAGTCTTCAACATAGATATGCCTTCTTCAGGGTATGCCACTTCACAAGGATATCAGGCTGTAGATTAAGTGGGATTCAGGGGACAGGAAGAACGCACCTTACCTTATAGGGGACCAGAGAATTACAGTAGGTGCAATGTGTAGGTGGGACACAGTGGGAAGGAGGAATGTGGGCTAAAGGAAAGACAAGAAGAGGGTGAGTAACAAGAATTGAATTTGCCCTCCTGTTTGGGGCATGCACACACACACACACACACACACACACACACACAGATTAAAACTATAACGTGTAAGAAGTTGGTCAGTAGGCAATAATAGACAGTGTCCCTGAGATAGGGAACAAAGTGAACCCTGAAAAAGTGCTTCCCTGCTGTGGCACAGGGAGAAAGAACAAAGGCCAGAGTCCAGAGACCTCTGTGAAGCAAGTGGACAGAGACAGAAGGCAAAGCTTGTCGTGTTTTAGGAGAGCATAGGTGTCCAAAGACCTGAAAAGACCCCCCCACCCCCCACCCCCGCCATCTTTAGTTGAAGACTGAGTACCAGACACAGAGCACGGAAGGAGTTACTTGGAAGGATCTGGTGGAAGGTTTGTGGCCACCAGGGCTGGAAATAGTTGCTACAACTTCACACGACAAGGCCCTGGGAAGAGCTAGAGGCTACATGGCAGAAGAGGCCAGCACTAACTCAGAAGCCTCTCTGGTGCCTAAGGCACCAATCCCATTTGGGAGGGCTCTGTCATCAGCACCTAAGGCTCTTACAAAGGCTCCACCTGCTAATACCATCGTCTGAACTGGGGGACAACCAAAGATGA
Organism: Peromyscus eremicus; assembly: GCF_949786415.1. Taxonomy (NCBI): domain Eukaryota; kingdom Metazoa; phylum Chordata; class Mammalia; order Rodentia; family Cricetidae; genus Peromyscus; species Peromyscus eremicus. Next base: position 39,372,311 of record NC_081422.1, on the reverse strand, counting down.
AATGAGGCTGTGTGCAGCAGTACATTCCAGTAATCTCCATATTCGGGAGGGAGAGGCAGGAGGATTGCTGCAAGTTTAAGGCCAGCTTAGACCATGGGCAAGTTCCAAACCAGCCACAGAAAGAGAGTTTGTCTCAAACAAATAAATAAATAAATAATGGGAGGGGCACAGATATGCAAGTCCATAACAGTATGACAACTTTGAGGTCAATAAATTTTACAGCCTAGATTAAACTGATACATTCCTTGAATAATATAATATAATGAAGAGAATATTTCAGGGCTTCTTGCATTTTTTTCTGCTTAAGGCCAATTTTTGCTTAAGAAATTTTTTTTTTTTTTTTTTTTTTTTTTTTTTTTTTTTTTTTTGGTTTTTCGAGATAGGGTTTCTCTGTGTAGCTTTGCGCCTTTCCTGGATCTCACTCTGTAGACCAGACTGGCCTCGAACTCACAAAGATCCACCTGCCTCTGCCTCCCGAGTGCTGGGATTAAAGGCGTGTGCCACCACCGCCTGTCTACTTAAGAATTTTTTACATGACTCTGCTAAATAGATATATAAAATAGGAGTACAAATCGAATATTTACCAACAATAAATCATGAGCGTTTTTATTTTAAAACAAGTTTTGGGAGCCAACAGGATGACTCAGCTTGTAAAATAGTGTACTACCGAGTCTGAAGATAGATTCTCCCAGAGCCCACATGATGGAAGGGAAGAACCAACTCCTGAAAGTTGTCCTCTGACCTCTACATGTGCGCATGGCATGTGCAATTATTTTTTTAATTACAAAAATTAAAACAATTCTTTGGTGTGTGTGTCTGTGTGTCTGTGTGTGTGTGTGTGTTTACCATTTATTGAGGTGAAAGATGGGGGTCTGGAGAGATGAGTCAGTGATTAAGAACACTTACTGCTTTTACAGAGAAACTGAGTTTGGCTCCCAGCACCCTCTTCAAGCAACCCATTAACTCCAGTCTGGGAGATCAAACGCCCTCTTCTGACTCCTGATGGTACTGCATTCATGTACACAACCCCCCACACACACATACACACACACACTTAATTAAAAATAAAGATGTCTTGCCGGGCGGTGGTGGCGCACGCCTTTAATCCCAGCACTCGGGAGGCAGAGGCAGGTGGATCTCTGTGAGTTCAAGGCCAGCCTGGTCTCCAAAGCGAGTTCCAGGAAAGGCGCAAAGCTACACAGAGAAACCCTGTCTTGAAAAAACCAAAAAAGAAAAAAAGAAAAAAAAAAAATAAAGATGTCTTTATCTTAAGATGAAAGATGAATATGCTTGTTTATTTCTGAATAAAGAACTAAATCTTGGTTGAATTTTTTGTTTGAGACAGGGTTTCTCTGTGTAGCTTTGGAGCCTTTCCTGGAACTCACTTGGTAGCCCAGGCTGGCCTCGAACTCACAGAGATCCGCCTGGCTCTGCCTCCCGAGTGCTGGGATTAAAGGCGAGCACCACCACCGCCCGGCTTTGGCTGAATATTTTATATCAAAGGACATAGAGTATTGTCAGTGTGTTTTAGAGTTGATCAGTATTTTTATTTTTCAGGGCTGGGCGTGTAGCTCAATTGGTAGAATGCTTTCCTAGCATGCATGAGGTCCTGTGTTTGATCCACACCATCGCAAAAACCAGATGTGGTGGTGTGTGCCTATGACCCCAACACTTGAGAAGAGAAAGCGGCAGGTCACCCTTAGCTACATCATAGGTTTGAGACTACCCTGAGCTACATGAAACTCAATCTCCAATTTTTAAAAATGTTATTATTGTCAATGCTGAGAACACCACTTTACATACATATGTACTATAAACTAGCAAAATATGCTTAGGGTCATTCCAAAATGTGTTGGAAATTCTGTCCTGCTCTCAAACCAAAATTCATTTACCTTGTCTTTTTGAAACTCAACCAGCAGCTCAAACAACTTGGAAATTAAGCATTCTAACACAGTGCTGATATGTGCTCATTTGATAGTTACATGCTGAGGGATGACAGTGGGAAAATATTAGAAGTGTTTGTTTCCATAGGAGACCACTGTGTTTCTACAATGGCAGCAGACTGTATGCACAATAAGAACAGTGCATTCATAACATACAAGAGTCTCCCACTTGAGCCAAGGAGTTTCAGGAAATGTTTGTTGGTGCTGAGTAGTCTGACGGTGGACCAATGCCTAGTGCAAACGTTGTGTGTTCGGGACCAGAGCTGAATGAATTTGCACAGCGCAAGACAGACAAACACTGCCAGAAATAACCTGGATGCATTATGTTCTTTATTTTGAATTAATTCGGGGTTGCAGGTCTGGTAAGATAGCTCAGCAGTTAAAGGTGCTTGCCTGATAGCGCTCTCTCTCTCGCTTTCCACCCCACCACCCCCGCTTGCTCGCACGCACACACACTCACACACATACACACACACCCCCTCTGAGTCCCAGTACTCTTTGGTGTTCTGCCACCACCCCCACTCACGATGTCATGGAAACTTTTGTGGCTCAGCTTCTAAACACAGCGGCCTGCCCTCAGCTGTGGTAAGGCAGCAAAACCCCAAAGAGTTGTTGTGATAGGGACTGGAACCAATACGCAGCTGAAGAAGAGTGGCTAGGCTGACCCTCCCCACAGGAAATCCTCAGGGTTAGAAACACCAGTTGGCCAGGATGGACCGGAAGCTGTCCATCGCACTGCCTGTGTGGGACTGAGGAAAGGAAACGCTGAAGGGAGACCACAGGTAGGCAAGACCCCAGCCAAGCGAGGACAACCGCCAACCCATGTCTTGTAAAGCACAGGCACCTGCTGATTGAAAGAACACACCTTTATTGATTGAGCACAGAGGGAAGGTACACTTGATAATAACACTCGGGGAAGCCCCAGTCTCGGGATCATTTGTTCCGGGGCCAGTTCCCTCCAAGACGACTGTACTGGGCATCGTCACGATCTCGGAGAGGCTGGAATGGGAAGCATGACACCAAGTCAGCATCTGAGCTCTTCTCCGCACCCACGCCTGACTTCTCCAAACATCCAAGGATGAGCTACTGCCCTCCCCACCACCCAGGACTCTCCACACATCTCACACCCATCCTGTCAGGTCCCTTAGTTCTCACTCCCTTCTCCCATTCTCGACTCCTCCCTCAGGGCTTACCTGATACAGCTGCTCGTTCTTCAACAGGGCTTGAATGTCAGAAACTAGAAGCAAGGAAAGAGAGTTACTGCAAGCTGGGGAAGATGAGACAATGAGACCTCAGCAGCCCGAGGAGTTCCTTTGAACACTGCGGGGGGGACTCTGAAGCCAGTCACACCCTCCCTCAGTCTCAGAAGTCTGCATGAGTATCACGGGCAGACATGTTCTTTCAGCACCCTGTGGTACCCCTAGGGACTAGATGAAGCCAACCCTACCACCATCACCATCTTTCAGCCAGTTCATGAACTGAGAGAGAGAGAGAGAGAGAGAGAGAGAGAGAGAGAGAGAGAGAGAGAGAGAGAGAGAGCCCTTCCACTAACCCCCAGAGAGCCTTCCAGTCTCATGTCCTGCAAAGCAGTAGACTCCCAAAGCCAGGAGCAGAGTGGCAATGAGGTCAGTGATGATGATACCAGCCACGGTGGCTGAGTCCAGCTCCACACAGTTCTGGCACACTGTGGGGGAGAAGAGAAAGAAAAATTTCAAGGTCAGGGAACCATCGCCGATCCTAGAAAGACCCTAGGTTTCCCATTCCAAGACTCACACTTCAGTGAGATGGTGATGACCTTGCTACTTCCATCCCCACCCTCATCCCAAGGAATTGCTGAAGAGAAACATGACATAACTTCAACTTGATGGGGCTTTACCTGAGGAAAGGACTAAGCCCCTCTCCAAGCCAGCCCCTGCCTCCTGTCTGTCTTAGTCAAACCCTCTCCCATTCTAAAGCACTCCCTGACAAATCTGGTCCATACCACCATGAGTGCCCTTGGTTTGTTTAGAGAATAAATCAGTTCACCACAGTCTGCTTTTAGACAGAATGTTCTCACATCCAGAGGGCCCATGATCTCATCCCAGTGGGTCCAGGAGGCACATACTTCGGTAATATACTTGTAAGGTAGACAGCTCCTCTGTCCCATTTTTACACTTATAGATCCCTCGTGGGTCCAGGATGCCTTTTCCCAAGTTCAGTGTTGTATTTTTTGCAAGCCACACTTCCGCCGATCCTTCTAGATGAATGATACTGGTATTGCAACTCACAAATACTTGGTCCTCATATTCGGTCACTGATACATTGAAGGAGCTCCCTAAGAGGGAAAACACCATAATCAGAGGCAGCTCTCTGCTGTGTAGCCGACCTATCATTCAACTGAAGTGAATACTTATGGACCGACCACGTGTGTAGTAAGGGATACGATTCCTAGTGAAAGGAAGGGGCAGAAGAGACTAGAGGAAGACTTCAGGAAGTTATCCAGAAACTGCAGAGCCATGAAGGACATGAGGCTGTAGTCCAAGCAGAAGACAGATTGTCCAAATTGGCTTTAACTGCCAGCTTAACTCAGCCTAGAGCCACCTGAAAAGAGAGTCTCTAATTGATGGATTGCCTACATCAAATTGGCCCTGTGCACATGTCTAGTATAAGGGATTGTCTCGATTGCCTTACTGATGCAGGAGAGTCCAGACCACTGTGGGTGGCACCATTCCCTGGGCAGGCGGGTCTGGGCTGTGTAAGAAGGTTAGCTGTACAAGCAAAGGAGCCAGAAAGAGCGATCTTCCGTGGTTTCTACTTTGAGCTCCTGCTTGAGTTTCTGCCCTGACTTCCCTTAAAGATAGACTGACCTGGACTTGTAAGCCAAGTGAATCCTTCCCTCCCTTAAGCTGCTTTTGGTCAAATAATTTTATTACATTAGAATTCAAACTAGGACACGGATCCTGAGTGACTTGGGGCAAAAGAGAAAACCATGAAGCTGGGTTGATCCAAGAACCTTCCCGAAAATTAAGTTCAGACCACCGATTAGACTGCTGGGGTTCCCCAAGAGACCTGGGAATGCAGAAGAATGTTCTTAGCCTGGAGACTGTGCCTTTTATACTAAAGACTTCTAATTCCTCTTCCTAGCCAATAACCCTCTCACTTCAACTTCTCATCATTTCCTTCTCCGCTTTCTCCACTCCAGTATCTGCCAGAGTACTGAGAGGCTCAGTATGAAAGCCTTTTCCAAGGCCATTGACCTCTGGGACAGAGAGGAGCTGTGAACTACCAGCCCAGTGATCCAGATTTCCCAGGGCAAAGCCCATGTAAGAACATTCCCTGGGAACATAGCTCAATGGCAGAGGCATGTGCAATGCCCTAGATTCGATCTCCAGTACTGCCAATATACACTCTGGCACAGCGACTTGAATCTGTAATCTCAACACTTGGAAAGCTGAGACAGGAGAAAGCCTGAGACAGCAAGGCCAGCCTGGGCTACAGAGTAAGTGAGATTCCATTAAAAAAAAAAAAAAAGTAGTTCTATTAGTGTGTTAGTGGCAGCTGGGACCGAGACATAGGCACTGTCATCTGTGGCAGCCTGGGGAGTTCCTTTAATCTTGGAGGAAATTTAACTCACGTAAAACCCAAATCTTCTCCTCCTTCAACAGAAAATTTTTAGGATGAACCAGTAATGAAGCAATTTGGGGTTTATCTTAATACAATGTCCTTATATTAATATAAGGACATGCATGTTAAGAGAAAGAGAGGCACCCCAGAAGGTTTCCCAGAGAGAGATGTGCCGTGTCTTTGCAACAGATGTGTACACCGTTCGGGTGGGTTTTGAAGTTCTTATCCACAGAGTTGCTAAGAAACCTAAATGAGTTCACAGAGTGGTTGGTACGGGCATCTGACAAAATTACAATTGATTAAATAAAAGTCTAGATTTGGGGATGCCAGAAGGCATCTTCACTATAAACAAAGTAAGCAGTCTTATTTGTGAGGGCCCTAGAAAATGTTCTAGAGAGAAACGAGGCCCTACTCCCAAGGTCATATACACGCAGGCATTAAACCTGTCTTGATGCTATTTTAACACAAAATGCCTGTATAGGAAAAGACTAGCACATGGGCAACTTTCACAGCAAGTGTTAACTGTGCTGAAATTCTCAAGTCTCAGCTTGAGAGGCTTCAACTAGCTTCTGGGGTGAGAGGGTCCTTTCCCTTCTGTGTCTCTGTAATTTTTCCTGTCTTTCTAGCCTACCTCAGGGCCACACTTGCTTAAGGAGAAATGGCCACAAATAATAATAATAATAATAATAATAATAATAATAATATCAAATCAGTTTCTGAGGCTCCATATATAGGGGGTGTAGGAGCCAGAGATACGCACAGCGGGCCTCCCCAGACAGCCGGAGAACATCTCTCAGCCCACAGGATACTGCAATGTCCACTGACAGCAGTAGCAAAGATGGAGTCTGTGTGTCTCCAATGTGAACACAGGAGCGTCCTCCAGAAAGCTCCAAAATGGCTGCCCCTCCTGCCTCTGAAGCAGGAGTGTATACGAGCACGCTAGAGAAGACATGGGTGCGTACAGCTCTTCTCCTCTTGTAGTCCTGTCTTCTTTGGAGTTATTTGCAGCAGAAACCCCTGGTGGCCAGGACAGCTTTTAGAGTGGCCCTTTGGCCGAGTTTTCCCGAGACTGCTGAGTTCCTGAGATGTGAGCTCTCCAGGGTTGTTTGGGGGTTAGTTTGGTTTGTACTCTTGCACTCTTAGAGATCTACCCCTGAGCTATATCCCCAGCCCAATCTTCTGTTTTAAAAGTGAACAAACTGAGAAGAGCTGCTACCTACTAACTTTAATAGAATATATCCCCATCTGTCCTTCCCACCCAGCTAAAGCTAACTTTTCCCAAGATGACTCCTGAATTCTGAACTGTGGCTCTGGGTGGTTACGTAATGATGGCCGATGACCAAGAATTCTACTCCAGGAGGCCGTTTGCCTCAGAAGATGCAATGGGTGTAACTTCTTCCATTACCAGCCTTAGGCCCAAGCACATGCAGTGTGAAACCGTTTCCTACAGACGTCTGGTCCAAGGCCGTGGATACCATTAAGACCAATGTGAGCCTGGACTGGAGGAGGTCAAAGCCAAAGGCTTGTTCCTATACCCCAACCCCGCCCTTCTGACCCTCCCCTGCCTGATGATAAACTGGAGCCAGCACTGAGATGCACTTCCCAGTAAACTTCTTCCAGTGATGATGTCCCTCTCAGGTCCCTTCCTCCACACAGCTGAAGAGGCCTCACTTACCTTGAGGGAAAAAAGCGGCCAGTATCAGACCAGCCAGAATCCCGCTATGTTCCATCTTCCGGAGGAATTCATCCAACAAACAGAGTCAAGCCACAGAACGATCGGCCAGGGTGGCACTCCCCTCCGCCAACGGACTCATGGGTATTCAGAAAAAGGAAGAGTGGGGGAGGAGCCAGAAGAAATCTGCCTCTCTGCCTTTGATGCTGGGAGGCTGTCAAGGCAAGAGTAGGTTAGGGATGGGGTAAGAAGGAACAGGTGCAAACCGCTCTTTCTGGCCAGAGCTTGGGAGTAAAGGCAGAAGACAGAGGAGAGACTATGAGGGAGGTTCATTCTGGCTTCTACGAGGTGAGAGGAGATTGAGAATAGCTTTTCCTGGGTCACTGGTAACAAATGAAGAAAACTTCGGGCTTCCTATTGACAACACGACTACGTTTACTTACAAACAAGACAGAGTCAGCTCTTCAAATCCATTGAGAGAAGCTATGAGCCCCATGACACAGGCCACATTAACAGTTCCTCCCATTTGTTTCTGGTCAGTTTCAGAGGGCAGTCTGGGCACTACATCAAGCTGCTTCTAGCCAGATGGACTTCAGAAACCCCCCAAGTCAGACATCTGAATCCTAGATCCAGTGTGTAGTACCCATGGCACCAAGCATGGAGTGTTTCAGAGCTTGTCTCCCTTGGTATCACCATAAGGATTTTGAGAGGGGTGTTTACATGGTGCCGCCACATCAAGTCTTCTCAGTATGAGATTCTTCTTAACCGTATAATCCACTCACTGTATAATCGAGCCTCCCCAGCAGACAATAGACTTTCTCTACCACAGCCTGTGGGAATCTGAAACTTTCCACACTGCCACAGTTAGAAGGTCATCTGCCTGGGGCCGAACTATAGGCTTGTGCCTGGTGTCACATAGGAGGTCTGTGAATTTCTGTTACCCATTGACTGACTGAATGAGACAATGGCCTGAGACCCTGGAAGTAGCCCAGGGTTGTGTGCCGAGAAATATGCTAGCTGTCCTGTTGGGATGGGCCTACCTATTTTCAGGTAGGTACCACTTTGATGTTCTCAAAAGAACAGGGACAAAATCGCTCAATGAAGGTCTACACTAAGATGCTTTTCCATTCTGAACTCCAGCCCTAGCCACCTAAAGGTCCTACCTAAATCCTTGAGTTCTGGGGTCAAGTGAGAAACAAGTCTAGTCCTAGCAACAACTACGGACAGTCCTCAACCCATTACGCAAAGAGGTTCTAAGGATAAGGGGGTTTCCAAATGGGAGTCTAGAGCCCACACTCTCACTCCCCACTACCTGACAAATGCAAGCCTCAGCAACAACAACAGGAGATATGCCTGCACAGAAGCATTCCTGCTGGGGCCCCTGCTGCCCACACTTTAAGTAGAGGGTGGGGACACTGGGTTTTGCCTCTGCCCAGAGCCCCAGCTCAAAGGATGCTGGGCGGAGCCAGGCTAGCTGTTACACAGACTGGCTGGCTGGCTGGCTGCTACGGGACCTCCACAGCTCTGCTGGAGAAGGAAAGAGACTGACATGGAACAGGAGAAGGGTCTGACTGGCCTCGTCCTGGTGATCTTTCTTCTTCAAGGTAAGAGTTTACTCCAGGGTCTGACAGCCGGGGGAAGGCTCATGAGAAGAGGCCATAACCAGGAAGACAGGGTTATTGGAATCCTAATTAACCTTGAGCCAACTTCATCTGTCATCTCAGAATTCAAGGAAGGGGAGGCAAAAATGAGGCCCCCAGCTGTCCTCTGCTGGAAAGAAGCACAGGGACCAGAGGGCTGAACTGGCTAGAGAGAGGATGGCACTACCGCCATCTTAGGTGTGAATGCAGTTCAGAAGGACCGTGCAGCCGGAGTAATGACTCAGTCAGTAAGGTGCTTACCATGCAAGCATGGGAATCTGAATTCAACCCCCAGAACTCACTAAAAATGAGGGTGTGGTAGCACATTCTGGTCATCACAGTGCTGGGAAGGCAGAGACTAATGGATCCCTGGGGCTTTCTAGCAGGCCAGCCAGCCTTGACAAATCACCACCTTCAGGTCAGTTAGACAGACAGACAGACGACAGACACACACACACACACACACACACACACACACACACACACACACAGAGCCCAGATAAGGAAACTGGGAGAAAAGGGTATATTCAGTGGACCTATGGAACATTTGTCTACAAAGCTGTTTAACTAGTCAACAAGCATGGCAAGGTCCAGACATGTGAGACTCCAGAGAATAAAAAGATAAATAAAAATCTTCTGTTCTCAAGAGTTCAGAGCATCATTAGAGAGATCGGTTTCCCCAGACACACTGAGTACAAGGTGCAGCATGGGGACGCCTGTGTGAAATATCCAATAGGAAGTAGGTGAATTTGGCTGACACCTGGGGGGGGGGGGGGCGCTAAAGTCACGAAAATTATCTTTTTATTTGTTTGTGTGATTGTTTTGTGTTTGAGTGTGAGGGTGTGTGCATGCCGTCATACATATATGGCAGTCAGAGGACAACCCGAAGGAGCTGGTTCTCTCTCTCTACTATGTGGGGCCCAGAATCACACTCAGGTCACCAGGCTCAGCTGCAAGCACTTTGTTCCTCCCTCCTTTCCTTTTTAACAGGGTCCTACTATGTAGCCCAGGTTGGCCTCCAACTCATAGACATTCCTCTTGCCTCAGCCTCCTGAGTGCTGGTGTTACAGGCATAAGCCGCCACACCCCGCTAAAGGCCTGAAAATACTTGAAACTACAAAACCTTTTTGTGATGTGTCAAAAACAAAGAACTGAAGATGGAGCTCTAAGGAACCAAGAGAGTATGAAATATTTGCTGGATGTAGTGGCATCTAAACTCAGTACTCTGGAGGTAGAGGCAGGAAAATCAGGAGTTCCCGGGCAACCTGGGCTATACAGAAAATTCTAGGTCAGCCTAGACTGTGCAAAACCCTGTCTCAAAACAGCAACGACAGACAGGGTATAAAATGTTGAACATAATCCACTACTATAAGAATATATTTAAATTTTTAGTTTGTGGGATTTGATGAAATGAAGATCATGGCAGATTGGGACAGTTTCAGTACAGTGGTTTGAGTGGCTGCCAGACCAGTTTAAAAAAAAAAAATTGGTGGAGGGGGTGATAAAGAGCAGCAAAGGTGGAACTGTGCCGGGGAGGGATTTGAGGGAGAGGCAGAAGAGATGGCGCACGCCTTTAATCCCAGCACTTGGGAGGCAGAGGCTGGCGGATCTCTGTCTCGAGTTTGAGGCCAGCCTGGGCTACAGAGTGACTTCTAGGACAGCCAGGGCTGTTAGACAGAGAAACCCCGTCTTGAGAGAGGAAAAAAAAAAAAGAATTAAAAGATGGGCGAACACGTGGTTTAGCTAAAGGAGAAGGCGATGCGCATAATGAAGGTCTAGAGTAGATATCAGAAAGACAGAGCTGAGGGCAGAGTCCAGGGCACCCAGGAAGGCAGCAGTACAGGTAAGAGGAGCAGGAAGCAGGTGCGGGGGCTCTCAAGAGGCGGGCTCAGACAGGAAGCAGGACCCAGCAGCCCCGCTGCTCTCCACACGGGGAAGGGGTGGGGGCGGTATGTAGACCACAGCAGACTGGGAGCCGTGGAGAAGCCTCCCTGAGAGAAAATGAAGGAAACCACAGACAACACGGGCTAAAAGACAATACTGAGAGCCCGAGGGAGGCTTCTGGAAGGAATACCAGGTTAAGCAACAGAAAAGCTAAGCCCTGAGTCCAGCTCAGCCACCAGGAAGTGGTGAACACTTGAACACCACTGGCCTCTGAACTCGGTTCTCCCACCGGTCAGTTGGATATTTGGCTACAGGGATTCTTGAGTCTCAAGAGACCACACTTAGATATGCAAATGTCAACAATGTCAGCAGTCACTGCCATCTCCTTTCCTGTTGACTCTGAGTAGCATGGAGAGTCTCCTTGCTCTCCTATGATACAGCCAGGTGATTAGAGATCAAGGCCAGTAAAAATATTTTTAGGGGCCATAGAGATGGCTCAGCGTTTAAGAACACGCTTACTGCTCTGGTAGAGGACCAGGGTTCGAGTCCCAGCACCCACAAGGTGGCTCACAACTGTCTGTAGCTCCAATTCCGGGAGATTGAGACATTCTCTTCTGGCTTCCACCAGCACCAGGCATGCACGCAGTACACATGTACACACCAAGCAAAACACTCATACACATAAAGTAAATCTTTAGAATAATAATATATTCAACTGTTGTGTCCATTTACCCCATTCACTCCCATAACCATTCATCTGAAAATTAGGCTCTTCCCATGTTCTAGGCACTGCGCTGGTGTCATTCATAAACAGCATCAGCCTGCAGAAGTTGTAAGGCAGTTGATGCTTCCAGCTACTTCGGTTAAACTTGGACTAATGACTAGCCCCCCCCCCCATCACTAACTCTACATCTAGCCCCACCTCTTCCAAATCTGTATCTTTAATGAGCTATTTATTTTCCTATCCAAAATGCCTTTCCCTATCATGTGAGCTTTTCCTTGTTCTTCAATATAGGCCAAATGTCATTTCCTCCACTAAGCTTTTTTCTTGAGCAGAATTAATTATTTCTCTTTTCCTCTCCTCTCCTCTTCTTTCCACTGCTGTTTTCTCTCTCTCTCCCTCTCTCTCTCTCTCTCTCTCTCTCTCTCTCTCATTTTTTAAGACAGGGTATCACTATAGATCATTGCATCCTGGAACTCAATATGTAGACTTTCAGAAATCTGTGCACCTTGCCTCCCAAGTGTTAGGATTAAAGGTGTGCACCATCACACCCCTCTCTCTGTCATATTTTATGTTTTATTAATTTTTTTTGGTTTTTCGAGATAGGATTTCTCTGCGTAGCCTCTGCTGTTCTAGAACCGACTCTGTAGACTAGGTTGGTCTCACAGAGATCCACCTGCCTCTGCCTCCCGAGTGCTGGGATTAAAGGTGTGAGCCACCACCACCTGGCTGAGTTTTATTAAATTCTTAAGACAGCCATCCCAGGATATGCCCCGTTGACAGTCTACTCTCTGATGGTCCAGTCTTAGTTATGTCTTACTATCTGTAGTAAGGTCCATGAAACTGCCACCATAGTAAAAATGGCATATCACTCTATTCCACATGGGGGAAGGGACAGCCATATTGGAATTGCTCCCATGATGCCCCACCTTCAGATGGCTTAGCCTCATTTGCATACCTTGCTACCCAAAGCAAGAGCCATGAAATTATTCCTCCCGAGACCTTTGGTTCTGCCATGCCCATGTTTGAGCACCAATTTGTTATGCTAACTTTTTCCTGGAGAGACATGAACATCTATTCACTTCAGGTAGGACACTGATGCAGATCAAAATAATAATTCTACCAAAGTCCAGCTCAGTGAATTAGTTTAGTTGGCTTACTTACAGAGAAAGGGTGAGGGGTTAAGTGCAGGATTGTGGGTAGCCTCAAAACAGCTACATCGCTGCAAGGTTCCACCCCATTACGGATAACAAACTTATAGAAGCTGCAGCGTGGAGTCTTCTATTATCTCTCATATACATTTGTAGAAGCACTGGAGTTAGAAGCAGCTTCAAAATCCTCATTCTCTAGAAAGTAAAACTTGACCAGCCCCATCTCAAATCATCTCTTTAGCATAAAGTCAGGATAGCCAAGAGTCTACCATGAACAACAAAGGCACACTTATCATTCAAGAAATCCCAAAGATTTAGAAACTCCCACCCAGAGGGGCCAGAAAGATGGCTGAGTGGTTAAGAGCATGCTGTTCTTGCAGAGGACCAGCGTTTGTTTCCCAGCATCTACCCCAGGCAGCTCACAACTGCCTATAACTCCAGCTCCAGATATCTGATGCCTCTGGCCTCCAGAAGCAGCTGAACTCTCATGCATATATGGACTTGTCCTGATGTCCATATTCAGCTACACACACTAAAAATAAGATAAATATTAGAGAAAGAAAGCAAGTCCGACCCAAAAAGGTAGAGCAAAGACCAAACACAGTAATGTTTAATTCAGTTTGGTGATTTAGGCTACAGCCAGGAAAGAAACACAGATACAGCCATTGCCGTGGACTAGTATCTCTCTTGATCTTGACCTCAAGTAACCATGCGAATACCTTGGCACGTCAGAACAAGCCCATGTCCAACTGATTCTTTATCTTTCTTTTGTCTTTCCAGGTACTGTGGCCCAGGCAAAACAAGGTAAGAGAAATGATTTCTCTCTATTCTCAAATTCTGAGGCCCTCCATAGAAGTATGGCTTCCTACAACAGTAGTCTCAGGGGTTGAGGAGATAGCTTAGCAATCAAGAGGACTTCCAGGGGACATCAGTCCAGTTTCTAGCACCCACATGGGATGGCTCACAACTGTCTGTAACTCCAGCTCTAGGACACCCAACACCCCCTTCTTGCCTCTGTGAGTACCTGTACATACATGACATATACTCATACACACACATGCATACACACACACACTCATTTTTTAAAAACCAGTAGTCTCATAATTTAGAAAGGGAATAGTTTTGAACAGATGAGGTGGTAAAAATCAGAGAGCTGACATTTCCGTTATCAACCAAATCAGTGTGTCCTGCTGGGACCCATTCTGGGCAGTTTCCCTAGACCCAGGCAATGAATTGTCTGATTCTTGCAGTAGAAACAAGATCCTAGTAACTAAGCATGTCTTGAAATATGACTGAATCAGCAGCATTAGCATCATCTAGGAGCATGTTAGTAACAGATCTCACCTCCCCAGAACTACTAAATAAGACCGGAAATTCTAACATGATCCACATGTGATTTGCATGCACTGTAACAAGGTAGAGAGAGTGTTGGAATGGCCTTCTGGTACAATTACAAAGACCCTTCACAGAACCATGACTTTTTCCTTTCCAGAAAATGAAAACCATTTGATAAAAGTGGATGACAATCGAGGGGATGGCTCTGTATTTCTGACATGTGGCTTGAAAGACCAGACCATCATGTGGCTTAAAGACGGGCACACAATAAGTCCGAATGAAACTAAACACACGTGGAATCTAGGAAGTAGTGCCAAAGACCCCCGGGGCATGTATTGGTGTCAAGGACCAACGGGCAAGTCAAAGCCACTCCAAGTGTATTACAGAAGTATGTAACCCCTTCACAATGTCTGTTGGGAATTCAGCAGTACTTACTGTTCTGGTGGGTTTACCGTCTAGGACGAGGTGTGAATGGATGCTAAGCAGTGATTTACGGTAATAATAATAGCTAGTTCTCTTTGTCTGGGGTTACTACTCTTTAAATTGACACTTCCCATGGCTTCTTCAGAAAGCACAGCCCTGTACAACTTGATTAACCTTTGGATGGACCTCATGGATAAAGCAGTTCAGCAAATAAATCAGTTGGGAGGAGGGAACCTGGGATTGGTGTGCAGTGGAGAGGAGAGCAGGGTCGTTGAGACATGGAGACCAAGTCCTCCTTCTTCTTCACCTAGTTCCTGATTGTAGGACTGTTTAGACTTCCCTAGCACTTCTCAGAGAGGAACACTGAGAAGCAACAGTTCTTGGGGCAAGGATCCTCCATTGCCATACCACACATAAAGGGGGGAGCCTGCTGCCTAGGGCAGAGGCATTGGTGCTGGTGGGCAGGAGAAAAGAAAAATGCAAGAATGCCTTATGTCCTGAAAGAGGTCTGTCTCTCCCTTTGTCTTGTCCCCCACAGTGTGTGAGAACTGCATTGAGCTAAATATAGGCACCGTATTCGGTTTTATCTTCGCGGAAATCATCAGCATTTTCTTCCTGGCTGTTGGTGTATACTTCATTGCTGGGCAGGATGGAGTTCGACAGTCAAGAGGTAAAAGAAACGAGATGTGGTGGTGCATGCTTGTAATCCTAGGTACTTAGGAGGCTGAGAACGGAGGGCCCTGAGTTCAAGGCCTGCCAGGGCAACAGAGCAATACCTTGTCTTAAAATAAAATTTATAAAGGGCTAGGGGGTGGGAGATAAACCTCAGTTAGTAGACTGCTTACCTAGTTTGCACAATGCCTAAGGTTCAACCCCTAGAATACACAGACCAGATGTGGTAGCATGTGCCTATAATCCCACTCAGAGATGGAGGCTAGAGAATTTTCAGCTACATAGAGAGTTTGAGGCCAGCCTGGTCTACATAAGACCCTGTCTCAAAATGAAGAGGGAGCAGCTGGAGATACGGTTCAGTTAGTAGAGCACCTGCTTAGCTTACTTCAAACTCTGAATTGATTCAGTCTCTATTACTGAATAAAACTGGGTATGGTGACACAAGCCTGTAATCCCAGTATTGAGGAGGTAGAGACAGGAGGATCTAAAGGTAAAGGCTACATAGTGAGTTCAATGCCAGTCTAGGCTACATGAGACCCTGTCTCAAAACAAAACAAACAAAACACATAAATAAATAATTGAGGGATGTAGCTCAGTATAAAACACTTACGCAGCATATATGAAGTCCTGAGATCATTCCTATGTTCTGGAAGGAAAAAGAAGTAAAAGAGCCAGGCGGTAGTGGCACACACCTTTGATCCCAGAGCTAAGGAGTCAGAGGCAGGTGGATCTCTGTAAGTTCGAGGCCAGCCTGGTCTATAAAGTGAGTTCCAGGACAGCCAGTGCTGCTATACAGAGAAATTCTGTCTCACCAGGGAGGGGAGGGGGAAAGAAGTAAAAGAATGTCCTGAGTTAAGAGATGGGACCAACTAAGACCCTTGGCTTCCCTCTTATCAAAATAGACCCAGCGGGGAGACCGAGTTGGTACATATTACTAATGTGCATAACTGGTGACCCTATGTCTCTGTGGGGCAGGGAAGAATGACATTTCTTATTATCTCAGCATATTTGACCAGCCTAAGATTTGGCCTCTTTTTTTTTTTTCTTTCTTTTTTTTTCTGTTGTTGTTGTTTTATTAAGGCAGGGTCTTGTATGGTAGCTCTGGTCGGAACTCATTATGTAGCTCAGGCTAGCTCAAATCCCTGGAGTTCCTCACAAGGAGTGAGATTACAGGCACCAGTTACCATGCTTGATCTCTCTCTCTCTCTCTCTCTCTCTCTCTCTCTCTCTCTCTCTCTCTCTCTCTGTTTTAATACTTTATTGAAGACAGGCATAATGGCACACGCCTTTAATCCCAGCACTCCAGAGGCAGAGGCATGTGAATCTCTATAAGTTTAAGCCTGGTGTCTATATATCGAGCTCCAGGCTAGCTAAGGGTTACAGAGATGCTGTCTCACACACACACACACACACACACACACACACACACACACACTCACACACACACACACACACACACACAGAATTAATTATTGAAGCCAAGTGTAGTGGCTCACATCTGCAGTCCCAGCATGAAGGAAGCTGAGATAGGGGGATCACCTCAAGTTTGAGGTTAGCCTGGTCTACATAGAGAGCTCTAGGCCAGCCAGAGCTACGTTGTGAAATCCTGTCCTGAAGAAAGAAAGAAGAAAGGAAAGAAAACATTCTTTAAAAAAAAAAGTCTTATGTAACTGTACCTTGTGCTTCTGGTCCGCTTGCTTCTACCTCCCAAGTGTTGGAATCATGGCATATGCTGCAATACCTGGTACATGCAGTGTTGGAGATCAAACTCACCGCCTCACACATGCTAAGCACTCAACCAACCGAACTACAACCCCAGTACCTCAAGAAAAAGCCTTTTATTGAAGTAAAACCAACGTATAGAAAAGTGAATCACAAGAATATAACTAAAATTTAACAAAACAAACATATTTGTGCATCGGGCACTCAGTTTAAGAAACAGAGTATTACCAACACCATAAAAGCCCTACTGATGGTTACTTCTGGCTACTCCCTGTGCCTAAGCATCAGCACTATCCTGACCTCTGACCATAGAGATGTTTTGCTTGGTTCTAGTTTTGTGGAAATGTACTTGTGCGGTACACAGTCTTGTGTGTAGCATTTTTGTTCAGCAATGTGCTTTTGAGAAGGATCCATATTCTTCTGTGCTGATGATTCTTATACTACTTAGAATTCCATTATGTGAATAATTGAATTTATTATCATTCTGTCTTTGAATGTATATTTTGTCTATTTTTTTTGTGCAGCTTCAGACAAGCAGACTCTGTTGCCAAATGAACAGCTCTACCAGGTAAAGTGCCAGGGATGAGGACAAACAGTGCTACATTTGGTTGGGGTGGACCTTCAGGATTGGGGGCAAGTTCTTTGGAAGCTACTGTAGGGATAAAGAGCTACTTATGGCATGCCCCATAATGGAATGGTTGCTGTGTTGGATAGCATGGAAAACATAAAGGAAAAGACTAAGATAGACCAAGGTAAAGATCTGGTCTTCAGAAAAAGCTGAAGACCACACTGACTGAGACCCACGAAGAAACTCCACAGGGACCTTCCGTCTCCTCCTTCTCCTCCTTTTCTTTTGGCTCCTAGAGCTGTGAAGCACTGAAGTTCTGTTCATAAAAATAGCCAATGAATGTGCTTCGTGTTAATTAATAAAAGATGGAAACGTGAGTTGATGATGCTGTCCTCTTCAGCCCCTCAAGGATCGGGACGATGACCAATACAGCCATCTCCAAGGAAATCAACGGAGGAAGAAGTGAGCTCAACAAGACTCGAGTAGGTGGGTTCCTCACCATTCATCTTGGGGCCGTGCCTCTGCATGGTCCGCATGCTTCCTAGCCCCTGCTGAATCCCTTTTTCCAATGAGGATGAGAAATGGGGTGTGCATGGTTGACTACGGAGTCTCTTTTCTAAAGTCGCTAGTACCAGGACTGATTGACTGCGTGGGTGCCATAAGCATCTGTAAATCCTCTGAGAGCAGAGCCTCAAGCCACAGAGATGCTGAACATTAATCTTAGCCTCATTAAGTTTTCTCAACAGGCACAGTTTTTCTTTGTGATGAGGGACTTCCTAGCCATTACAGGAACATCCTTGGCCTCTATCTGCCTGATGGCACTGGTACCCCCTCTCCCCCGCTGTATGATGAGCAAAAATGTGTTAGACACTACCTAGTGTCCCCTCTAAGGCAAAATTGCCGTTAAGACCCAAAGACCAGGGCTGGAGAGATGGCTCAGGGGTTAAGAGCACTGGCTGCTCTTCCAGAGGTCCTGAGTTCAATTCCCAGCACCCACGGTGTACAGGCATACTATACGTGGTAAATAAATAAATCTTTAAAAAAAAAAAAAAAAGACCAAACTGGGCCTGGTGATGTATGCCTTTAATCCCCAGTCCTCCGAAAACCGATTCTCTGTGAGTTCCTAGCTATCTTGGTCTAGTAAAATTAATTGATTGATTGATGGATTGATTAATTAATTAATTGATTAATTAAATGGAGAAAGGAGAGGAAGAGAGAGGGGAAAAAAACAAAACCTAAAAACCTTTATTAACTTTTTAAATAAGCCTAGCAACCAAGCCCTTCCCCAGTGTCAATCAAGAAGACAGATTTGAGAAACATCAGTTGGTTTTCTGACCAGTTGCAAATTTTCTTTCTCATTGCAGGTGTTGCCCCTCCCATCCAGAACCCAGGATCAAAGCAATGTGTTTCAGAGAGGGCCCAGTAGAGAGATTTTCAGCCCTGCTGTTAATCTGCAGAGGTGGCAAGCAGAGAGGACGAACCGTCTGAGAAAGTTTGGGTTTTTCTCAAAATAAAATAAAAGTCCAAGCTTGGGGGAGCTGGTGATGTAACTTGGTAGTGGAGCATTTCTCCAGCTTTCTTGAGGTTCTGTGTTAGATTCTCGGCACCCTACCCTTAGACCCCCCAAAAAACAGTGAAGGGAAAACAAGCAGTGTGGTGTCTGCAGAGCGCCACCTACTGGGGAAAATCATAAAAGACAAAATTAAAAGATCAGGCATAACCCACATCTCTGTCCAAATAGACATTTTCTTCTTTTTAATTTTCATCAGGTTCTTACATCATTCATAATTCAGTGGACCAATATGGCAGTGTGGTGGCTCATCAGGTAAAAGTGTTTGCCACACAAGCCTAAAGGCTTGAGCTCAGTCCTCCAAAAAGTCAAAAAAGAGAACCATGTCGTTCTCAGATCTCCACACACATGTGAAGCATACACACATCCCATACATACATATCACACCCACTTTAATAATAAATAAAACATAATAATAATAATAATAATAATAATAATAATAATAATAATAATAACTCAGTGAATTATATATGTAGTATGTAGTGAAAGGTCTCCTTCCCCTGGATCCTTAGCCACAGGGTAACCTTCCCCACAGGCAAGTGAGCTTCTTACACATGCTCTTGGGTATACTCTAAGCATGTAAGAGCAAGTTCTCAAGTATGCTTTATTCTCCCCTCCCCTATTCTTCACACCAATGATATAGCACTACATAGCTTGCATTTTCTCCTAATCCAACCTGAAGATTATGAAGCAGAATAAGATAGAAAAGATCAGTTACTGGCCATTGACTTATTCAGTGACTTAGAGCACTACTTGTACTGCCTATTTGCCAAGCACGATTTCACTTGCTCCCTGGAACAGAATAACATGGATAAATAGCTAAAAGAATGAGTCTTTGCCCCTAACAACCTGTTGCTGGCTGCCACATAAGCCTCTGTCAGAAGTTGCTTGCTTGCCCACCCCACCTTGTGGTTCTCAAGTGTAAGATGAGAATGCAAACTGGACCCAGGATCGAAGCCGCTCAGGAGCTGTCCTGGCTTCAGTCTGCTGGTGACATCACCTCTCTTCCATTGTGCTCTCATTGCTGTTGGAGTGCTTATTCCAGAAAGATATCAGCAACATTTCTGGAGGTCCCCTGGTGATATCTCCTTCACCTTGACCCCAGTTGGTCCAGAAAGTGGCTACTCTTGGGTCTCTGAGCCCACCAAAAGTCTCTGGAACTTGGAAGCATGCACCCCTGATGGGATTCTAGGGTCCCATTCCAGTGGCCAAGGGGACTGAGAGACCCAGGACTGGAGTCTCCAAGTGGGAGAAGGTTGAGATTAGGTGGGACATCCAGACCCCAGGGAGACAGGCAGGAAAGCCAGGGTGGGGTTGATCACCCCATGGATTTTGCATCCATAGCCTTGATGGGATACTAAGGTGGCACTGGTCTCTAAGGAAAAGTTAGATTGGTCTCCAGGGAAATGGATAGACTGAGAATTTAAAATGAGAATGTATAATTTCTGAACGAATGATGAATGCTTGTAATGGTCCTGCAGCTCTGTGGCTATGGGGTCTGATTGATCCCCAATGTGCGGTTTCACCTGAATGGGCTCTCACCTCCAGTAATAAGAGGTGACAGGGACATAGGTGTGGCCCCTAGTAAGACCTTAAGTTGTCCTGCATCCAGCACAGGGCTATAAAGTCCCCCAGCTCCTGGTTAGGGGACTCTTCTCGTCATGGGGTCTGCAGTCCCTCTGTGAGACCCCACAGTCGTGCGAAAACTGTTAAGCCTGAAGAAGGAAGAAAGCGCTCCCACTAGGTTCTCCAGAGGATGAAATTTTGCCCATGTTGCTGCCTACCTACCGAATCCAAGGTAAGACCACCTGATCCTGCCTCTGCATTGGCATCTGCCCTGACACAATGCTCACCGACCTCATCTGGTGGCAGCTCTGTCAGACTCTGGACCACTGTGTTCCAGGGATGAGCCCATTCCAGTGTGTCAGCTAAGGGAAATCCTAGGTCCTCCCCTCATCCCAGATGATGGCATCTGTATAATCCAGCCTCAGACTTGCCTGAAGAGGAGGGAGAGCCCCTCCATGATTGCAGAGAAATTATAAAAGATATTTTCTCCTCACGGCCAGACTTTAGAGGTTCAGCTGCTCCCCAATTTAGATACAGAACCCTTAACAGATAGAACTGAATCCTACAACAGGGGGATGCCCCTCACGTCAAGAGACTCAAAATAACAATATATAGAGAAAGAGGGCTGCTTACCTCAGGGGACAAAGAAGTTTAAAACAGAGACGGAATCCCCCAGCTCCTGGAAGCAGTTTGGGCCCCCAACTGTGGCAGTGGTCACTGTCAGGCTTACATAAGGGGTCAAGGTTGAGCAAGTTGGAGAAAACAGCTGGCAGATGAGGCAGCTAAAGAGGCTGCCCTCCTGGGTCTAGACATGGCCCTATAGCCCCTCTCTTCATCCCCCAGAAGGTATGTTTACAATCCCTGTGCTCCCAGAGCCCTCCTCATGTAAACTAAAGGGGGAAAACTGATTAAAGGGCTACTGAGAATTAGGAGATCTGGCTGGTTACTGCTACAAACAGAAAAATACTGATTCCTGAGATGACTGCCCCCCCCACCTAGTCAGGCAAGCTCATAAAGCAACCCTCCTGGAAAAACTGCTCTGCAAGAATTGTTGCAAAGATATTTGATGGTCACAAGGTTGTCAACATTGATCCAAAAAGCTAGCAAAGCCTATCTGCAGTGTGCTTGAAAGGGGCCCAAGTGCTCAAACAGGGACCCAAGGCACCCTACGCTGGCACAAAACCAGGAGTTTTATCCATTGAAACATCTAAAGGTGGGCTTTACTGACGATCAATCCAGCAGAGGGTACCCATACTTGCTGATTATAGTGTGTACTTTTTCAGGCTGGGTAGAAGTTCTTCCTATCTGCACAGAGAATTAACTTGGACCTTGCACATTCAGTACCACCCTCAATTATCAGACCTCATTGAGAGAATGAATAGAACTTTTAAAATGGCACAGGCCAAACATTACCAAGAAACAGACCTCCCTGGCCAGAAATTCTGCCACTCGTACTATTTAGGGTGCATTGCATGTTCTTCAAATATGGTTACTTTCCTTTTGAGATCATATTTGAGCCTCATGGTGGTGGCACACAACTTTAATTCTGCACTTTAATTTCAGAGGCAGAGGCAGGCCAGCCTGGTCTACAGAGCAAGTTCCAGGATAACTAGGACTACACAGAGAAGCCCCGTCTTGAAAAACCAAAATATGAAATTTAAAAAAGAGCAGAAATTATGTTTGGCCACCCACCTCTACTACTCCCAAAGGTCTCAAAGGACCTCCAAGAGTACGGATACCCTTGCCTCCAATGTCTCTTGAAAGATTTGGCTGACACTGCACAAAAATTGTTCACCTCCTCAGCTCTTGAAGTTGCAGGTGTCAAGTTGTGGATACATCAAGCCAGAATACACCAAGGCTTCAGTGAACCCAAGCCAGAATGCACTGTGAGAGCTGACCCAGACTAGCTTCTGAAATTGACCAGCTCAAACAATCTCAGAGTGGAGTCAACAACTCAGCTCCTACTCTGCCTCTCCACACCCTTCCCAATCCCATGGACATACATCCAAGCCAACCCTACTCAGCCTCCGACCCTGTCACATAAATTACTCTGGAGAGCAACCCTTAGTGCCTTAGAGTGATGCTTCTACTAGGAGTAGACTAGGTGTGGATCATCCCTCTGACCTCATCATGCTATGGAACTGCCCACACCAGTAAAACAGACTGTGATTCCTCGTGGAGATGTCCCCAGCCAGTGACAGTCTATGGACGAGTGGCCAGAGGACAAAAGAACACTTGTGGATTGTTGTGTAGGGGGACCTATTGGTCTTGTCATCTTAAATACTGGTTGTGACATTCATGAGTGTACTTTACCATGAAAGGGGCCTGCAAGACATTTCCCATAGAGGAACAAAGGAGTCAAGGTCATAACAGGCCTTTGTTTGGAGGGAACCAGGGAAGAATAATGTGGAAACTGACCATAGGAAAACCCTTCATCTGAGAAAGACATGTCTTAAAATGCTGGCTTTAATAAATGCCAGTCATGAGCTCCTTTACCTAAGGTATGACTGCTGGATATTTTACATGGAAGCCAAGTTACTCATACTGGAGTAGGAATCACTAACCAAAGCCTGACTAACAACACAAAAGGGGTGTGTTTAACTGGGCCACCTGATCAGGTCATAAGAAAAGCCCGATGTGTGGGAAATCAAAAGGGCTGTACCAGACCAGTTAAAAGAACAGTAGTTCTGCCCGCAGTGAGGGCTCACCCCTTTAATCCCAGCACTCGGGAGGCAGAGGCAGGCGGATCTCTGAGTTCGAGGCCAGCCTGGTCTACAGAGTGAGATCCAGGACAGGCAGGGCTACACAGAGAAACCCTGTCTCGAAAAACAAAACAAAGAACAGCAGTCCTTACAGCAAATACTTGACCTGCCCGAAAAATGTTTGCACCTGTTGCCAGACAGTCAGGTGCAGATTCGTACTCTTGGTCCCTGACTTGGATGTGTTCCCAGGAAGCAAGGCTCCAAAAGAGGTTCCGCAACACTTACACCCTTAGATCCTTTTACTAGTCCTGCTAGAAACGGCCCTGACAGGGTCAGTGACCACCGGTGCCACTACAATAGGCAACCGACAAGTTCAACATAGCCAGCTCTCTACTCAGACCAAGAAACATGTAACTCTTGTTCAGGAAAACATAGTTACTCTTCAGGATGAAATAGATTCATGGACAGCAACAGTTCTCCAAAGTCCTAGAATATTAGACTTGATTACCACTAAAAAAAAATTTTAAGGTATATACATGGTTTTAAATGAGAAAGTCTGTTTTTAATACTAATCGGTCAGGAATAGTACAAAAAAAATGCAAAAAAGCTATTAAAAAGGATTAAGGCTAAAGGTACAAATGAGAGCCCCTGGAGTACAATACAATCATGAGGTTGTCACCTAGGTCTTGTGTTTTATAGTTTTTAGGGCTTTGTTGTTTTAGCTTTAACAATACATTTCATTTTGAACATGTGTAAAGTATTAGTTACAAATAGGAATAAAAGGTATAGTTGGAAAATATCTGCACCTGTAATTTTATTCAGGTAAAATTTACCTCATAGCAGTTGTATCAACGTATACTACCAAGTACAGCAAACAAGTTTCTGTTGCTGCCATGCACGTGGGTTACCAATTTATTGCTGATGTTTGAGCTGTGCCAATTGGAGTTGGTTTTGGGAATTTATTTGTTTGTTTTTGGTTTTTCTCTTTTGGGAGCCCACCACCCAGCTCCCAAATAAATATACAGAGACTTATTCTTACTTATGAATGCCTGGCCTTAGCTTGGCTTGTTTCTAGCCAGCTTTTATAACTTAAATTATCCTGTTTCTCTTCTATGTTTTGCCTCTGGGCTTTTTACCTTTCTTTATCCTACATATTTTTTGTTCCTTCTTACTCCATGGCTGGCTTGGTGGCTGGGTGGCTCGGTGGCTCAGTGGCTGGGTGGCTGGTCCCTGGTGTCCTCTTCTCCTCCTTTTCTTGTTCCTTGCTCATCACTCGAGCCTAGATTTCTTCTTCTACTTATTTTCTCTGCCTGGCAGCTCCATCTATCCCTCTCCTGCCTTGCTATTGAGAGTCTGGCTCTTTATTAAACCAATCAGGTGTTTTAGCCAGGCAAAGTAACACAGCTTTACAGAGTTAAACAAATGCAACATAAAAGAATGCAACACATCTTTGCATCATTAAACAGATATTCCGCAGCATAAACAAATGTAATGCATCTTAAACTAATATTCCACAACAGTCAATATTATTTTTAAGGGAGCATCTCAGTGTAGGGTGGGTTTTCTGTTTATGTGTTTGTTGGTTGTTTGAGGTAGCCTAGATTAGCCTCAAACTCACTGTCTAGCAAAGGCTGACCTTGACTGCTTGATCTTCCCGCCTCCATGTGCCAAGTGCTGGGGTTACAGCATGCTCCACCATGCCCCACGCAATATAGTTTTAATTTTAATTTTCCTTATAAAACTGGGAATCATTTGTTTTTATTTTATATCAAATTAGAGTTTTTTTCCTTATTGGCTTGTATCATCCCTGTACATACCCGGGAAAACTATATCTTTTGTGATATTTGTAAATATTTTAAAATTTTCCTTATGTTTTATGTACATTTTCAAATATATGTAATAGATTTCATTTGTCTTTTGTAACTTTTAGGTTGTATTTTTATTTATAAATATTAAGATATATATTTACATTACATATATACTTAAGACAGGGTCTTGCTGTGTGGCCTTAACTGACGTGTAACTCTATTGATAGAACAGGCTGGCCTTGAACTCACAGAGATTTATCTGTCTCTGCCTTCTGAGAGTTGATATTAATGGCATTGTGCCACCACACTCGGCAAGATTTATATTTAAAATTTCTAACCATTGAAATTTTTGTTGAGACAAGGTCTTGATATACAGCTCAGACTGCCCTTGAATTTTCCTGTGTTGTTCGGCTAGCCTCCAATTCATAATTCATAATCTCTAACACCAATTTTCTTTTTAGATTTTTTGAGACAGGGTTTCCCTGTGTAGCTCAGAGATCTACCTGCCTCTGCCTCCTGACTACTGACTACTGAAAGTAAAGGTGTGCACCGCCATGCTACGCTTCTAACACCAAGTCTGTAATTGTATGTATGCATGTTGTACACCTGTGCACGTCTGTGACATGGCACACACTTGGAGGTCAGAAGACAACTGCTTTCCTCCTACCTTTACGTGGGTTCCAGGGATTGAACTCTAGGCATCAGCCTCTTGCAGCAAGTACCGTGAACTGCTGAGCGATTGCTCCTGCCCTGAAACGTTTAATTTTTAAAACTAAACTTCAACTCTCAAAGGTTGTCTTTGATCTACACACATTTGCACACCTGCACTCACACGCACACATCACAAAGGCACACTCATGTACACACCTGAATTTTTTCCCTATACGATGTCTTTAGGAGGTAGAACAGCAGTAGATACTCAAACACTGCACAGTGCTTTTATGTATGTGATAAAAATATGCATGACACAAAATTTGTTATTTTATAGTCTTTTGTTATTTTGATTTGGTGTTTTAGGGGTAAGGTCTTGCTTTGTGGCTCAGGCTGGCCTTGAACTTAATCAGAATCCTCCTGGCTCAGTCTCCCAAGTGCTAGGATTATGGGCATATTGCATGTGCCTGACTAAAGTTACCATTTTAGCAATCCTGATGATTATTAAAGCACACTTGTTGATGTGTGACTTGCTCTGGATGAACCATCCAGTGGCCCCGGAGCTCAAATATGACAACACGGGGAGGAAGAAGCCCACTACTAACAGCACTCTCTGCCTCTTGCTGTCAAGGGTAAGCAGCCTCTGCCACGAGCTCTTACCGCCATATTTTCCTTTGCCTTGACTGACCTTAGGGGAAAAGGTCTGAAACTGGGAGCCAAAATCAATCCTTGCCTCTTGGCGTTGTTTCTGAGGGTATTTTATCACAGCAACGGAAACCACAGTCTCATTTGAGTGTGCCGTTCCACAGCGTTAAGTGCTTTCCAACTGTCGGCAGCTGTCACCACTGTTCATTTCCAGAACGTCTTCATCACCATGAACAAAGACTCTGAGCCCATTCCCTACTCATCCCTAACCCTTAGCAACATTTTCCTGCTTCCTATCTCTATAAATTTGCCTATTCTAGGCACTACATATAAGTGGACTCACACAGCACGTGTCCCTTTGTGTCCAGCCTACTTCATGTAGCAGGTTTCCAAGGTCTGTCCAGTTTTAGTATGTATTAGAGCGCTATTCCTTTTTAACACCATAAGCTTGTGTTAGGCTTATGTAACCTATGTTAATATCTATTTACCCATTAATGGACATTCGGGGTTGTTTCTACCTTTTGACTACTATGAATACAGCTGTACTCTGGTGGACAAATTCCTATTTAAACCCTACTTTCAGTTTGTAAGGGATATCATAAAATTTAGGTTCGTGTAATAATGCTATGTTTAACATTTTCAGAAATCACCAAACTGTTTTCTAAAGAGGCTGCACTATTTTAAATTATTTATCAAAAGATAAGGGTTCCGCCGGGCAGTGGTGGTGCACGCCTTTAATCCCAGCACTTGGGAGGCAGAGGCAGGCTGATCTCTGTGAGTTTGAGGCCAGCCTGGGCTACAGAGTGAGTTCCAGGAAAGGCGCCAAAGCTACACAAGAGAAACCCTGTCTCAACAACAACAACAAAAGATAAGGGTTCCAATCTCCACCCCCTACATCGCCCCTCTCTTCTTGAGAATTTTGCCACATAACCCAGAAAAGGCTGGAATCTGTGTATCCCAGGAGTTCCTAACTTGTGAGTCAAGACCTCTTTGGGGGGGGGGGGTTGGTGGTGGTGGAGCATATCAGATATTTCCATTATGATTTGTAACAGTAGCAAAATTGCAGTTATGAAGTAGCAATGAAAATAATTTTATGGTTGGGGTCACCACAACATGAACTGTCTTAAAGGGTTAAATCATTTGGAAGGTTGAGAACCACTGTGTAACCCATACTGGCCTGAACTTCCTGATCTTCTTCTGTAACCTCCCTCCCCAGGGCTTGGATTTCAGGTATGGACTACCACACTCAGTGAGTTGTAGTTCTTTATATATATATTCTTAATATTAATCTTTGATTGCTTATGACATGCAATTTTTTCCTCATTTTCTCATTTTGTGAACAGTACTCTTGCTGCTTTCATTAATTTTGTGTACCTCAAAACAGACTAGTAGGATGTATACCGTTACCATTGTATATATAAAACTAAGTCCAACCCAAAATAACACACTGCTTGGCACCAAGACCTGCTCAAAACATCTTAGACATTGTCTTTGTTGGTATTGTTAACTACAAAGAGAAAGTGGATCGGCTCCAAAAGGCCACAGGACAGGTGGGAGCGAAAAAAGCAGAAAGCCGCAGTCTGTGAGCAGAGCCAGAGGTCACGATATTGCATCTGCCCTCAAGAGATGGATTTCCAGGGTCCAGCTTAACATTCCACTGAACTCGGAACCAGCCCCGCCCCGCCCCGCCCTGCCGCCTCGCCCAATCCCAAGGCCGCTTCCGGCCCGCCCCCCTGCCAGCCGCCAGCTAGTGTGCGCGTGCGCCCTGCCGGTGTTTTGCCTGCCATTAGTGGGCGAGGACCGACAACGCCCCTACTTCCGGCGCAGGGTAGAGACCAGACAGGCGCGGCGCTCATCGATGATGTCAGCTCCGGTTGCCTTGCTGAGTCGGAAGTGGGAACCTTTTGGTCGCTGTGGCTGTGAGGTGTCGTCGTTGCTGCCCTTTCAGGCTCTGGTAAGACAGAAGGTATCTTCAGGGGAGGAAAGTGTTGGGACTGCGGCCGGGGTTTTCAGCTAAGCAATTGCCAGTGCAGGCCTCTGCACACTTGCTGCTCTCCCTTACCTGACCTGGGTCCCTCTTGAACTTCGACCCTGTCTGATCTGGAAACCTTATGGTGCTCCAGCGTCGGGTGTCTCTGCACATGTTCTTCTTTGCCAAACCCTGCTAGAAAGGACCCGAATGTC
Organism: Peromyscus eremicus; assembly: GCF_949786415.1. Lineage (NCBI taxonomy): Eukaryota > Metazoa > Chordata > Mammalia > Rodentia > Cricetidae > Peromyscus > Peromyscus eremicus. Next base: position 39,343,851 of record NC_081422.1, on the reverse strand, counting down.
GGCTGTGGCTGTCTTTTGCCTTCTTTTAACTAGGACCTGCGCAGAGTGGGTGGGTCTCCCTCCTGCCCACGAATCTCTTGCCAAACCCCAAGATAAAATATAAAGAGTGGACGACAGAAGGCCAGATGCAAAAGGGACGAAATGAAGCTAGAGTCATAGTAATCAACCCAGTTGAGTGCATGTAGCAAGATGTTGATGTTTAAGGCGAGTGATGGGCTTGTAACTCTTCTGAGATTCTGCTCTAGTTTTTCTTGGATTGAGAAAACATTCTCAGATTGAGTGACCACAACTCAGAAGCTTTGTATTTAGTGGTGTTCCCTTTAGGATCCGTTTTTGTCTCCTAGAGCAAGAATGGGTTTTGTCTCACTGTCATTGACTTTTTTGATTCCAGAAAGGAGACTATAAAATGCGCCCCAAGACAGCATGCTAGGGTTTGGTGGAGTTTGGGATTTTTCCTTTTTTTTATTTGGTTTTTGTTTGGTTTTGGTTAGGGCGTGTATGTGTTTCACTTGATGAGGTCCTTCTAGCTTGCAGATAAATGTGTTACAAGGATTTTTGTTGTGATACCTCAGGTAGCACTAAAGGTATTTCTAGGTAGAGCATGCTAGCCTGGAAACATTTTTTAATTCCAAAATAGAGACTTTATGGAGTAGATTTGGTACAGCTTAATTTGGGCTGGGGGCAGGGAGTTGCTGGGATTGGAACACAAGCTCTGGGGTGTGTGTGTGTGTGTATATATATATATATATATATATATATATATATATATACACTAAATGCTCTAGCACTGAACTATAACCCACCCCACCCAACCCTATCCATAGAGCTTGGTTTCGACAGTCTCCGTTTTAAAGTGCTACTGGTAGTTCTACTTTAAAACCAGATCAGACATGATCTTAAAATATCTGTATGCTCACAGGAGCCAATAGTGGCCTTAAAGGATTAACATTACTCTACATAAGTGAAAATTTAAATCAGGAGAGGATGGGAGAAATTTATGGGACCAATGGTAGACACTTGTTATAGATGTAGACTTTTGCAGTAGGTATACAGAGTGAAATTTGTTATCAAGGAAGACTTATTAAAAACAAATAAAATCCAAAGGCTTTGAAGGGCTGGTGGTTGTACCATCCCAAAAGCTAACAACGGAATGGGTGTGTTTCTGTCTGGCAGCTGAAAACAAGAGATTTGTTTATTTTTATTACCGTTACTGTTATTGTTTTTTCTAAAAGGATATTTTACTTATGTGTACGTGTGTGTTTCTGTATGTATGTACGCCACATGTGCAGATGCCCCCAGAAGTAAAGAAGGGCATTGGATCCCCAAGAGCTGGAGTTACAGGAAGTTCTGAACTGCCCAACATGTGTGCTGGAAACTGAACTCTGGTCCTGTAGAAGAGCAGCAAGTGCTCTTACCTGCTAAGCCACTTCTCCAAGCTTTTGTTTGTTTCTTTCTTTCTTGTAAAGATGTTTTTTAAACTTTATTTATGGATGTGTATCTGTAAGAGTGTGTGGATACCTCCAGAGAACAGAAGTGGTTGCGAGATCCCTCGGAGTTGGAGTTGCAGGTGGCTGTGAGCTGCCCGGTTATGGGTACTGGGGTCCAGGCGCTGGTCCTCAATTAAGGCTGTAAATCATCCTAAATGAGCCATCTCTTCAGCCCTTCATTTATTCCTGAGTCAGGGTCTCACTGTGTAGTCTAGACTGGCCTCTTGCTTCCACTTCCCAAGTGCAAGGATTACAGGTGTGCACCACGGTACTCAAACTGAGAAATTTAAAACAAACAAAATACCAAGGTTCCATTTTATGAGACTTTTCTTTTCTTTCTAGGTACTTTAATTTACATGTGTAAGCTCAATGAGTATACCTAAACTGGAATCTCCACAGAGATTTTCATCAGGTGATCAGCCCTCCTTTTCCCTGTAAGTTGTTACACCATTTAGCCTTGTTTCTAGAGAAAGAAATTCTCTGTACTGGTTTTAAGAAAATATAAAAAAGATGAGTTTAGTAGGGTAGGCAAAAACCGTTGTGGTTGTTGTTTGTTTGTTTTGTTTTATTTTGTTTTTTCAAGGCAGGATTTCTCGTCTGTGTAACTAGCTGTCCTGGAGCTCACTCTGTAGACCAGGCTGGCCTTGAACTCACAGAGGTCCACCTGGGTCTGCCTCCCTAGTGCTGGGATTAAAGGCGTGTGCCACCACCACCCATCTCAATTATATTTTTAAAAATTACTCAAGCCAGGCATGGTAATACATGCCGTTAATCTTAGCACTTGGAGACTGAGGCAGAAGAATCACTACAAGTTCAGGGCCAGCCTGGGCTACACAGTGAGACCCTGCTTCATTCAATAACAACAGCAAAGGCCTGGAGATGACTCAGTGGGTCAGAGCTATTGATGCCCTAGCATGAGAACCTGAGTTTAAATCCTCAGCACCTACATAAAGAGCTAGATGTGTCCACATGTACACCTGCAACCCCAGCACTATGGGCAATGGAGACAGGTAGTGCTTGCTGGCTCTCATCTTAGCTCCAGGTTCAGTAAGAGAGCCTGTCTCCAGTGATGAAATAGGAACCCAATATCCTCAGTTGGCCTCTATAGCTGTATACATATATGCCTCACACCTGTATCACACACACATACACACTTAAAACTGACTTATGCAGTTATGGACTTTGCCCGCATACCTGTGTGACACACACACACACACACACACACACACACACACACACACACACTTCAAGCTAATTTTGCAATTAGTTGACTTATGTAACTGAAAAGTTTGGAAGATGGCAACCCTAGGCTTGTGTTTTACTAGCCTAGCAACCAAAGAAGAAAGAGTTCCCTTCTTATTCGATTCAGCCAGAAGTCCAAAGACAATGTTCACTTATTCCTGTAAGCCTTGATAGGGTCTTTTGCTCATTCTCAGATCAGTCACTTTGTCCTCTACCCCGCTTCTTGGAACTGGTGGATGAGATCAATGCATCTGGATATATGTCTTGAGTGGAATTGATACTCAGAGGAAAAGACTATGGTAGTATTGAGGAAAAAGATGCTATTTTGTCTCCGGAATATTGCCAAGAGTTCATTTCACTATACGTTTTGCCATCTTTTGGAGTTGAGGATACCTTGGGGTAGGGGAATGGTGGTAGGGAGCCAACAATGAGTCGACAGTTGAGTGTGGCATCACATGAATTAGAGGAGAACTAAGCTTATCCAGTGGTTATATGGGAGAAAGTCTCTCAAGGACTGTTAATTCCAACATAAAATATGATACTTTTTATTAAGTTCAACTGAATATACATGGCAAAAAAAAAAGTAAAGCAGCATCTAAGAGTTCATTTCCTTAGAGTAGGAAAGCCATGCACCATCCTCGAGGAGACTAGAATGACTGGCAGTCACTATGGCTAATTAGCTTTTAGCTCTGATGCAGGAAAAATAGCAGAGGCCATAAAGCAACTGACCAAAATATCTCAGAAGTGCCAAGAAGTGATATAAACTCTCTTCCTCCATTAATAAGGGTAACTTTTCCAATTTGTAGTAGCTTTTGTTAATACCATTTTGTAAGGAACCTTACTTCCATGAACTGAAGGTAAGCTAAGTGTGGTGATTTGTTCCTATAATCTCAACACTGGGGTGGCTGAAACAAAGAGGATCATGCACTCAGGCCAGCCTTGGCAAGACCATGTAATGGTGATGCCCTCCTGTAATTCTAGCACTCAGGAGGCAGAGACAGGAGGAGCATGAGTTTCAAGCTATCCATCAAGTTCCAGGGAAGCTTCGGCTTTATAGTGAGGCTCTGTCTCAAAAACACAGACTAATTAACTAATTAACGAATGGTAGATCAAATGTTCTTCCTCATCTCTATCCTATCCCCTCATCTTTGAGGTGTTTTATCTATATTATGTTAGTCTACCTGACCGTTGAATTTGTCTTTTGAATATAAAAAAATAGATAAGCAGTAAAAATTAGTATAGAATCAAAAAAGACTAGTTGAGCATAATGAATGCCAGTAACTCCAGTACTCTAAAGGCTGAGGCAGGAGGATCATGAGTTCAAGGCCAGCCTCGGCTATATAAAAAGATCCTAGCCCATTTTACAGAAAAAAAAATCAAACAAGAATGTTTAGACTTTAGTTGAAGAGTGATCTGTAGTTTTGTTTTTGTTTTTATTTGTTTGTTGTTTGTTTTATGTGAGGAGATGTTTTGCCTGCCCATATGTCTGTGTACCATGTGCATGCTTGGTGACAGAGGAGGCCAGAAGAGGGCATCAGATGCCCTGGGATTAGAGTTACAGACAGTTGTGAGCTGCCATGTGGGTGCTGGGAATTGAACCTATGTCTTCTAGAAAAGCAGCTGGCACTCTTAATCGATGAGCCATCTCTCCAGCTCCAGATCTGTAGTTTTAAACCTATGAGTAGAATTAGGTTACTTAATATACATGACAGACCTACAAACATACAGCTAATCTGATTCTGTCCTTGATCCAGCATTCATATCTGATTCAGCATTCCAAATCTGAGTATCAAGCCAAGCATGGTGGTGCATGCATGTAATCCTATCACTTAGGTGTATGCAGAAGGATTAGGAGTTCAAGGTCCTCCTGAGCTACATAGTGAATTTGAGCACCCCCTCCCTTCTCCGTGTAAGAAAACCTGCCTTTTAGAAAAAGAAGAAATCAGTTCCTGTATAGCTAAGGAATTCCCAGCTTCAGCCCTGCATTGTAGCGGTCTGGGCAGGTGCCACCTTGTCCTCTGCATGTGAATGAAAACTAGTCTGCCAGCTTAAAAACTTCCAGGAAATTCATAATTCTCGTGGTACGTCTCAGTGCTGTGGTTACAGTTAGTGGGAATTGCAGTCGCTGACTGTTTGAGCTGTGTCCAGTTGGTAGGTTTGTAACCATCTTGCCAAATATGTCTTGAGTTTGGGAACAGGAATTGGCATGTCTTACTCCAGAGCATTTTCAAATGCATGGTGCTCAAGAAATGGGAAAAGAACAAGGGCGGGTCCGCTCCAGTGCTTGTGTTATCTGTGCTTCTGAATCTAATTCTTGTCCTTTGCGTAGCCCCGCCCCCTAAGCTGGATGGAGGAGACCCTGAAGTGAAATGACAGACCAGGAGAATAACAACAACATCTCAAGTAACCCCTTTGCTGCTCTTTTCGGCTCCCTGGCTGATGCCAAGCAGTTTGCAGCAATCCAAAAAGAGCAGCTGAAGCAGCAATCTGGTAAGTAGAGGAGCCCGTGGCAGCAGATGTCACGACCCAGAGCCGGGCCTTCCCAGGGGAAGGGCTCCTTAGGAAAATAACTGCCGTTAGAACTTAAGTTTGGGGCAGAAGTTGTTTTGCTTTTATTTTCTGTCTGTCTGTCTTGGTTTGAAGGCAAGCGTTGGTTTGTTGTTGGTTTTCACAGCTTGCTTTGTCTGAGGGGCCTCCCCTATGCTGTCCTCCCTCACATAAAAAGAGCTTGGCTAGCAGGTGGTTCCAGAGGGGCAGGTGACAGCCATGATCCCGAAGCTTCAGTAAAGGGAAAACTTGTCTAGTAGCAGCTTTGTAGCACAGGACACCAAGGTGGTGTGGTAAGCAAGCTGCATGCAGGTGTAGAAACCAGATGTAAGAGCTTTCTGATCTCTTGACAAAAAAGAGTTGTTCTTAAGCCAGCACTTGGGAAGACCTCTCAGGTGAAGTGTATCTTTGGTTCTGCTGAGTGGCCCCCTTTGTAGCTCACTGCTGTTTAGGACAGACTGCTAAGAATCTAATCTTAGCTTTAATATGAAAAAAAAGAAACTCAGAATAATCTCTCAATAGCCAGAAAAGTGTCTTTCCTCATTTGGAGCTGAATTTAAGATTGAGTACAGCTCCTTTCTATCTGGAGCCAGACCGGAGAGATTAGAATATATTTGTCCCCTGGGACAAATTGTCCCCTGGGAGAGTCACAACATTCAAACTAGAAATGACCACCCCCCTCAAAAAACAATAGTGCTTTTTTTTCCTTTTGATAGAAGGAGAAGTGGTTTACGTTTCCCTTCATTTATTTGAAAAGGTATATAGTTGAGGGGCGCTGCTGAGTTTGGCCTCGCTTTATGACTAGGATTGACAGGACAGGAGGGAAGGTGACAGTCAGGGGAAGAGATTGTGGAGGGAGGAAGAGAAAGGAAGTGCGAGGCTTTCGAACGGGCTGTGAACGGGCTGAGAGCATCGTAAGCCGCAAGCTGCAGGAATAGAGCAAGGACGTGCTTTCTGGCACAGGCTTGGTACTCATCACTTAGTTTGTTTACACTAAGCTCCTCATGCCACCAGGTCCAACCTGTTTGTCACCAGCAATTAGTATTCCGCCAGAACCTTTGGCCTCCTGTGCTGAGCTTCAGGGAAGCATATCTTACTTCTGAGAGTTTGGTCCAGATTTTCAGAATACCACTTTGTCAAGAAAGAAAAGAAGTCGGCCAGGGAGTGGTGGTGCACACCTTTAATCCCAGCACTGAGGAGGCAGAGGCAGGCAGATCTCTTGAGTTCAAGGCCAGCCTGGTCTACAGAGCGAGCTCTAGGACAGCCAGGGCTACACAGAGAAACCCTGTCTTGAAAAAGCAAAAAAAGAGAAAGAAAAGTTGTCCACCCTCATAGTTTCTTCTAACTAGCAGGCACTACTTTTAGAAGGACATTCCTGTGAGTGCCCTTCGGAGAGGCAATCTTTGAGTTGCTCTACAAAACATTAAAGGAATTCAGTTGATAAGGGGGAAAAGGTAGGAAAAACTAGAAGACAAGATGTGACAGCAATTTAAATAACAAATGATGGAAATCCCAGTCTCACTAATCTATAGGAAAATGCCTGTTGAGACTACAGTTAGGGGCTGTTGAGATGGCTCAGTGGTTAAAGGCTCCTGTTTCCAAGCCTGATGAGTTCAGTCCCTGGGATCCTCGTGGTGGAAAAAAAGAAAAGACTCCAACAAGTTGTCCTCTGACCTTGCATGTGCTCTGTAGCAAGCATACAACCAACCACACATACACACTCTAAAGAAATGTAATAAAAAAATTAAACAATTAGGTTTTTATTTGTTTGTTTAAAATGTCAAATTCTCGTCTTTATTTTTGGTCATGAGCATGTTTTAACAGCCTTGGTTTATGCATGCAACTATAACATCAGAAGCAATGCAATTAAAAAAAAAATACAACTTTTTAGAAAATTCCTCAATGTTCACTTCACTTTAATTATAAATAGCTGGGTGGAACAGTGTGTTTCCACATACACTGACAGTTATAATCAAGGTCTGTATACAGAAACACATTGTTCTACCCTACATACATGTCATAAACACACAACAATAATAAGTAATTTTTTAAGCCTACAACAGTGGTACCAACCCCTAGGACTTGAAAAGCAAAATCTCTTCATACACACATGATATGAAGTGTCCACCTAGGAGAATGCATACAGCCAGATTAGAGAGGTACTAAGAGTATGTGATGTGGCATTTTCCTCAAATTAAGTAACTTGAGCATTTGGGACATGTTAACTGTTTGACTGCATCACATTAACTAGTCCTAAGTGGCAGGCACTACCTGTCCAACATTTCAAACAGAGCAGGTACTCAAAACATGTTGGCAAATTGCTCAGATTGTATGGTACACTTACTGAGTAGACCCATGTGTAAGAGTATAATCTCAGGGTCCAATAAAGAAACATCAACTTGACTTAAAATAGTTCACATAACTTTACATCTCCCTAAAGAAAGCTTGTATGTGTCTGGTGGATGTTGAATTGATGGTATAATGTTAAAAACTGGCCAAAAATGACCTAGCACCCAAGGCTCCCAAAGTGTAATGCTAAAACATCTCCACTGGAGGGATTTCAGTAATCTGAAACTTTCAAACCTGAGTGGCCAAACTGGTCTCCCTCAAAGGAGTTAAGGAGCTTCTGAGCTCAGGAATCATGTGAGTGTTCAGCTTTCCTCAAATGAAACGGTGAATGCTACAGAGGTAGCATGGTTTACCAAGTTAACTTCAAAGCCCCAAAACAAAAGAACAAGGTTATTTTTCAGTTGTATTAATAGAACTGTCTAAAGTTTACAGTTCAGGCTCGCTCTTGGATACCTTGTCAATCTCATCTCCTTTTGTATCATGAGGGCATTCATGAGTCCACGCTCCCCTTGGTCCAGTGGCATCTATTGCCACATCGATGACAGAATCGGGAGTCATCCATCTCAGGAACATGAGGAAGAGATAGCTGAAGACAGCCAGCAAAGCGAAAATGTGGCCTGTAAGTGGGCCACAGTGGGAGGTGAGCCTGGTCAGCCTCTCATGCATCGGCAGCACAGTTTCCCTCGCCACCCTCTCGTACACCTTCTCAGTTCTCTCGGCCACGTTCCGCCAGGTGTAGAAAGCCTTCACTACATTGTGGATATTTTCTGCATCTGGGAACATCCCCGACTTCACTTGGAAAATAGCTTTTTCCAGCCCTTCACACAAAGATTTTACCGAAGGTTCACATAAAATAATAAGATTCTCCGGAAGCACTTCAGGGATCCCACCAACCTTGGTGCTAACAACCCGTAGACCACAGCTGGCGGCTTCCAGGATCGCCATGCAGAAGGCTTCGGTCAGGGAGGTGTTAAGAAAAATATGTCCTTGAATTAAGACATTTCTGACATCCTTGTGTTCTAAAGCTCCCAAAAGATGCACTCTGTCATGTAGTTGGTATCTTTCCCGTACTTCTTCCAAAACGATGCTCTTTGGTCCCTCTCCCCCAATTAGGAAATTTAACTTGGGATATTTCTGACAGAGTTCGGGTATTATACCACTAAGCAAGTCGATCCCTTTTCTGTAAACCAGTCTGCTCACGACAACAATGGTTATTACACCGCCATGCCGCCTAAGTGGTCCTGGGGTGAAGTCAGTAGGATCTACAGCGTTAGGAATGACGGACACTCTTTCAGGGTTTAGTGCTGCCCGCAGTACAGTGTTTTCCTTACTTGTGTAAGAGACACAAATGATGTGGTTTGTGTCACAGAGAGACACAGTTAGAAGCTTGTTTGTAAGCACAGAGCTGACATCAGCAAATCCGAAAAGGGAATGATCTGTGAAAACTGTGTGAAGTCTCATTGTCTTGGCGTGGAAGAGAGCGTCATGGGCCATGGCAGAAAAAGAACTGTGGGAATGGATTATGGTAACTCTCTCCCGGACAAATATGTACCTGAGCAATGGCAGACTGTGGAAGAGAGTCGTGGCTGTAGATTGGTTGTACATGACTCTGAGGGGCAAGTAATAAACTTTGAGGCCATTGGTGAGGTAACGGATGCCCTTTCGATTTCCGTAAGCATGGGTGATAATTATGACCTTGTGCCCCCTCTCAATGAGGCACTGAGAGAGCTGGTAAATGTGGCTTTCCACACCTCCCATGTTTGGGTAGAAAAAGTCAGAGACCATGCATATATTATGTGTGCGGGTGCTGTTGGTGGACGGCATCACTGAGGGGCGCTGCCCATGCCCACCTCCTCCTCTATAGGCCATGCTGAGTTGGTGCAGGAATCAGTTCTCAGTACAAGCCAGTTAAGAAATGTGTCTTCTGTCACCTGAAGTTCACAATGCAATGATTTTTCTCCTTATTGAAGGGTAGTAGTGCTCAAACAGTCCCCTTCACATTTTTTCTTGACCTTTCTTGTAGTCATGTGGGCCTTTCCTCCATAAGTGCCTTCTTTTTAGTAGGCTCCTTTGTTTCCATGTCACCTCTGTAATTAGATCAAATTTATTAAAATTAAGAGACATTTTCTCATACTCCTAGCTAGTTATGTAGATGAAAGCAGTCTCTTTGAGAATAACTTCTGTTAACTTTTAAAATACTTAAGCGCTTTAAAAGATTTTGTATTATGTTCATTTGATGTGTGTATGTGGAGGTCAGAGGATAACTTGCTTTGTTCAGTTCTCTCCTTCCACCATGTGGGTTCCAAGGATTGAACCTGGGCACTAAGCTTGGCAGCAAGTGCCTTTGTCTGCTGAGCAATCTCACCTACCCTAAAGTTTTCAAGCTCTTTGAGCCAACAATTCTACTTCCTAGATTTTTTTTTAAGATTTATTTATTATATATACAATGTTCTTCCTGCATGTGTCCCTGCAGGCCAGAAGATCTCATTACAGATGGTTGTGAGCCACCATGTGATTGCTGGGAATTGAACTCAGGACCTCCGGGAGAGCAGTCAAGTGCTCTTAACCGCTGAGCCATCTCTCCAGTCCTCCTTCCTAGATTTTTGTCTTACACAAATGCTCACCCACATAAACAAAAACAATTAGATTACATTCAGTGCTGTATTACTTAAGGTCATGAAACCCTGGAACAGTTCTCATGTTTACTTAATGAATAAACATGGAGTTTAAGTGACTACATAAGTCACAGTAAAGGCAAAAATTACATCACAAAGCAACTATTAAAAGGTATGAGATGGACTGGGCCTGCTAATGCAGGCTGATGACCCAGCTACTCAGGAACCCAAGGCAGGAGCATCAGAGTTCAAGCCGTCCTCCCCTGCAGAGTTTAAGGCTGGCCTGGGCAATAGAAGACACTATCTCAAAAAATCAAAAAATAAGGCTGGGGATAGAGTTCAGTTGGTAAAGTGCTTGCTTGCCCTGGGTTTAATCCCTGGTACCACATAAAAGCAGATGTGGTGTGCATCCCTTTGATTTTGGGAATTTGGTGGTAGAGACAGGAGAATTAGAGGTTCAGGATCATCCTTATAGGGAGTGTGAGGACAAGAGGAGGCCTGTTTCAAACACACACAACACACAGGATTAATCCATGGAATGAAGAAGGTCTCTAAATGACTTCCAGGGAATAGTGTTGGTGTTGATAAGGCCTATTGAAGGGCTGGAGAGATGGCTCAGCAGTTAAAGAGCATGTGATGCTCTTGCAGAGGACCTGGGTTTGGTTCCCAGCACCAACATGGTGGCTCATAACCATCAGTAACTCCAGTTCTAAGGCTTGAAAGCCCTCTTCTGACCTCTTCAGCCATAAGGCACACACACATTGCACATATATACATCCAGACAAAACACCTATAACAAACAAAAATAAATAATTTTTTAAAGCCAGTTGAGAAGCTAGAGATGACCCAGTGGTTAAGAGCACTGGCTTCTCTTCCAGAGGTCCTGAGTTCAATTCCTAGCACCCGCATGGCCGCTCACAATCATCTATGACTAGTACCATGGGATCTGATGCTTTCTGGTGTGCAAGCATACATATAGACAAAATACCTGTGTGTGTGTGTGTGTGTATGTGTGTGTGTAAAGCCAGTTAAGACGGCTCAGTGGGTAAAGGCACTTGCTTCCAGTTCTGATGACCTGAGTTCAGTCCTTGGAATCCACATGGTGGATGTAGAAAAAGGACTTCCTCAGGTTGTTCTGTGATCTCCAAATGCATGTCATGGCACATAAATATACACACATGCAAAAATAAGTAAATGGTAAAAAAAAAAAAAAAATGTTTTAAAGTGTGGTACAGATCTGTCATTAAACAACAACAAAAAAAGATGGAGAGATGGCTCAGCATGCACATTCCCACACAGAGTGCATAGGTACACATCATTTTAAACGCATCTTTACAACAATGATCCTCATGAGATGGCTCAGCAGGTAAAGGTGCCTGCCACCTGGTCTGATGACCTGAGTTCAGTCCCCAAGACCCACAAAGAAGGAGGAGGAAACTGGTGTTGCTACAGGCTGTCCTCTGACCTCCAAGTGCACACTGACACACGTTCCCCACACACAAAAACGAACATCACAGAGACAAGGAAAGGCAGCTGAAAAGCACATCAGTTTTTTAAATAAGAAACAGTGGTAATGAACATTAGCACAGGAGTCTGGAGCACTGCAGATTAAGCAGCTATCTATAGGGTACTGGTTTGAGCAGCCCTCCTACAGGAAAGATTCCTGAGTGTAAAATTACCACAACTAATGTATTCTCCAGGGAAAGGCCACACATTTAAAATAATTACTGTCATTCGATCTATTTGGTAGTTATTTTTTCTCTAAGGAAGTTAGGTAATGTTGCTAATTTTGTCACAGTGGGGTATGATTATGGGTGGAAGTAATGAAGCTTACTGTATAGAAGGCAAGATTTATAGCCGGGATTTCAGACTCCTGCACTTCACTTGCCTGGCTTGAGTTGCTCACTAATGAGATGGATAATTTGTTTCACACCTGCAGTTGTCCTCCTGGTGGTTACACTCATTCTAGGTAGTGTGTTTTGTTCTAAGGGAGGAGCACACTGTGTAACGGCTTATGTGTTCCGGCAGATGAGCTCCCAGGAAGCCCAGATGACTCCGATAATAGTGTGTCAGAGAGCCTGGACGAATTTGACTACTCTGTGTCTGAGATTAGCCGCTCCTTCCGGTCACGGCAAGAAATATGTGAGCAACTCAACATCAATCACATGATCCAAAGGATCTTCCTCATTACTCTGGACAACAGTGAGTTGCAGACTTGCACCCTCCAATTGGTTGTCTGTTCTTCCCTCCTGGCTTAGGCGAGGGACTCCTTTGGCTCTTAGAAAACTGCTGTGTCTAATGGAGCACAGGGTTTATTTCAGTAAGTTTAAAAAATAAAAACAGTATTTTAAAAGCTTAAAAACAGTATTTCAGCCAGGCAATGGTGGCAGACACTTTTCATCCCAGCACTCGGGAGACAGGTGGATCTCTGAGTTAAAGGCCAGCCTGAGCTACAGAGTGAGTTCCAGGATAGCCAGGGCTACACAGGGAAACCTTATCTCGGAAAAACAAACAGTATTTCTACAAATCTAACCTCTGTTGCCATTTTGGTGCTGACTGGGCTGTGTGACTACATGTCTGTACTACTTTTAAAAGGAAGTAAAAAGAGTAGCTAACTCCATTTTCTTCTTACATGGATGCTGAGAGGTTCAGACATGTCTTACCTGTGTGCCCTATCTGTAATTCAACCCTAAAGTTAATGCTGGTATTTGGAATTTTCTTCCGAAATATCGTACTGAGGGTTCATAACAGTCCATGCTCTGTAACTACTTTATGTATCAAGATCACTCTAGTATTCCTGAGTTCAAGAGAATTGCTATCAGGATCAGTTGTTGTAAGCTGAGCACAGCTGTACACGCCTTTGGTCTCCAATACTGGAGAGGTGGAGGCAGGAGGGACCGCTTGAGCCTAGAGGTTAAGGACTAGCCTAGGCAACATAGCAAGACTCCGTCTCAGAAAAGGAAAACAAGACAAAGCAGTGTCATGGGGACAGGGACATTACCCTTAACCTGTCAGATGAAAACTGTTTCACAGGTGATCCAAACTTGAAAAGCGGGAATGGCATCCCCAGCCGGTGTGTGTACTTGGAAGAAATGGCAGTAGAGCTGGAAGATCAAGACTGGCTTGATATGAGCAATGTTGAGCAGGTACCACTCCTGATTATGTGCAGACCACAGCCGCGCTGCTAAATCCCGGTCATTCTCCAGACACGACCTGGCTTGCTTCCACCTCTTCCACTGTATGTGTATTCCTCTCTGGCCACACATCAGGATCCACACATTGTTTAAGAACCAGTTAAAGCCAGGCGGCGGTGGCGTGTGCCTTTAATCCCAGCACTCTGGAGGCAGAGACAGACGGATATCTCTGAGTTCGAGGCCAGCCTGGTCTACAGAGCGAGATCCAGGACAGGCACCAAAACTACACAAAGAAACCCTGTCTCGAAAAACGGGGAAAAAAAAAAAAAAGAACCAGTTAAAATGCCTTCATAGTTGCCAGAAAAGAGTTATCATTCCCTCCTCCGAGTTCCTTTTCTTAACCATTTCTTATGGGAACTGTCACTGTCTCTTGTGGCTTTTTATTGAACCTGTCTTATCACTCCTATTAGACAAGGCCCATCTCTTTCTTACATACTTTCACTCTCAAAAAAATCAAAATCAGGTTAGGGAGATGGTTCACAAGCAGATCTGACTCCCCAGCACCCACATGAAACTGACTGTGGCCATATGGGACAACAAATGAGAGGGGTAGAGAGAAGAGGACCTCTGGGAACTTGTTGGCCATCCAGCTGAGCTGAAAAATGGTGAGCTCCAGGTTTAATGAGAGCTCAGGGGAGTGAGGTGGAGAGTGACAGAGCAGGACACCCAGTGCCCTCCTCTAGCCTCATTCTAGCCCTCAGGAGATCAAGTCCAGAAAGCAATCATCCATTAGGTAGAACTGTTTCCCAGGGTATCAGAGCCCATAATAAGCGTACTGTGCCTTTGAAAAACTGATTAATAGCTGGGCATGATGGCAGATACTTTTAATCCCAGCTTTGAGAGTCAGAGGCAGGCATAGCTCTGAATTGAAGGCCAGCCTGGCCTACATAATGAGTTTCAGGACAGCCAGGGTTACAGGAGAAACCCTGTTTCAAAAAACAATAAGGAGCCTAGAGAGATGGCTCAGCTGTTAAGAGTATATACTGCTCTTAGAGGACCCAAGTTCAATTCCTAGTACCTACATCATATGGCTCACAGCTGCCTGTAACTCCAGCTCCTGGGGGAACCAATGCCTCTGACTACCATGAGTGTCTTCAGTCATGTGCGTATAATCACACAGATACACATAATTAAAAATAATAATAAATGTTTAAAAAAAATTGAGTGGTCTGCAGAGTAAGTCTATCTGCAGAAAGGCTACACAGAGAAACCCTGTCTCAAAAAAAAAAAAAAAAAAAAACAGTACAATTGAGAGGGAAGACTGATAACTTGGCATTTACCTTTCACATTTAAAGCAATCACACAGAAGTAGATTTCACATGCTTCGGCCCTGGTCGTGTTTTCCTCCCCGCCGCCCCTGGAGCTGAGGCCCAAGCACTCTACCACTGAGCTAAATCCCTGACCCTGACCCCTCATCCCTGGTTCTTAACACCATTCAACAAGTGACTATTTGCTGTGACTATCCCAGACACCTGAGTCTTGCTTTATAATAACTATGTATATAGTTAGTTTCTAACATTTCTAAATTTATACTGAGCTATATCTGATTCTTGCCAAAGCATGTATCAAACTCTTTATATCTTAATGTTCTAGGATGTACCTTGCAATGGATTATATTTGTGTTGATTTTCATTAATAGGCCATCTTTGCCCGGTTATTGCTTCAAGATCCAGGAAACCACTTGATCAGCATGACTTCTTCTACAACG
The DNA here is from genome assembly GCF_949786415.1 of Peromyscus eremicus. NCBI lineage: Eukaryota > Metazoa > Chordata > Mammalia > Rodentia > Cricetidae > Peromyscus > Peromyscus eremicus. The sequence continues at coordinate 39,328,709 of NC_081422.1, read as the reverse complement.
TTAAATCTCTCTGCTGATCGAGATGCAGGGGAGAGGCACATCTTTTGTTACCTTTACTCCTGCTTCCAAAGAGCCAAGGAAGAGGTAAAGGAATAAGCCCCGTGGAGTTTTAGATTATCCTCTTGAGTAACTTTAGCATGTGAGTGAGGGTTGGATCAATGTCTTTCATGTCATAATATATATGTATATCATGGCATATCTGGAACAGAGTATTCATAGCACTATCAGATTGCCATAAAGCCTTAGTCTTTCTGTGGCTTGGGTTCCATCTCTCTTCCTAGTTAACCAGTGCCTCTTATTCTCTCTATAACTCAATAGAAATCACACCCTTAAAAAAAAAAGGCTAAACACCTGATCAGTCACATGCCTGTAACCAGCACTCATGAGGCACAGACACAAAGATTGCTACAAGTTCAGAGCCAGCCTGGTCTCCATGTCTACACAGTGAGTTCCAGGCCAGCCTACAGTACGTAGTGAGACTGAAATAAAACCACATAAACCAAGCAAAACCCTTCTCTGCTAACAGCATTTCCAGTGAGATGGAAATCCTGAATTGGGATGAACTTGACATCTTCGGGATTATAATTTTATCAGGTGATCTTTTAAGCCAAAGAACAAGTCCATCATGAATTTCCAGTCCCTAAGAAACCAATACTGCCAGACAGTGGTGGCACACACCTTTAATCCCAGGCATAGGCAGGTGAGTCTCTGAATTTGAGGCCAGCCTGATCTACAGAGCAGGACAGCCAGAACTACACAGAGAAATCCTGTCTCAAAAAAACAAAAACAAAAAAAGAAGAAAGAAATCAGTGCTCTTTGGGAACGTGATGTGTGTTGCATTCTATTTACCGTACCCACCCTTGCTCCATGTTATAAAAAACTGTGTGCTTTTCTCTCTGTGTTGTAGATTACCAAAGTTCCAGAGAACCTGCTCCCCTTTGCAGTACAGTGCAGGAACCTCACTGTGTCCAACACTCGAACAGTTCTCCTCACCCCAGAGATCTATATTGACCAAAACATCCATGAGCAACTGGTAGATTTGATGTTAGAAGCCATTCAGGGAGCCCGTGAGTATAAAAGGAAGGTCTTTCAACATCTACATTTAGAATACCAATTTAAAACTCCTCTAAGCTGGGTGGTGGTGGCGCACACCTTCAATCCCAGCACTTGGGAGGCAGAGCCAGGCGGATCTCTGTGAGTTTGAGGCCAGCCTGGGCTACCAAGTGAGTTCCAGGACAGGAACCAAAACTACAAAGACAAACCGTGTCTCAAAAAACCGAAAATAGAGAAAAACTCCTCAAATGGTTTTGGCGTCTTAGAGCCATTATGATTCTGATAGAAATTAAGGAAGACAGCTTACACCTTGATCTTTAGGCCTCAAACCATCAGAATTCTAAAAAATATCATAGAGGGGCTGGAGAGATGCCTCAAAAGTTAAGAGCACTTCTAGCTGCTTTTCCAGAGGACCCAGGTTCAATTCTCAGCACCCACATGGTGGCTCACGACTATGTGTAACTCGAGTTCCAGGCAGATCCACTGCCCTCTTCTGGCCTCCACAGGCACTGCATGCACTTGGCACACAGGCACACAGGCAGACAAACACCTACACACATAAATAAAAGTGAGTAAATCATAGAGAGCCAGTGTTTGGAAGTGGGTACACAGCTCATTGGTCAAGCGCTAGTGGAACACTTGCCTGACATTCACCAGGCCTTTGATTCAATTCCTGTACCACAACAGAGACAGACAGACAGAGAGAACGTGAAACAGTGTATACAGACATAAAAACTGACATGGCCTCCTTCCTTTCTCATCTATCTTCTGTTAGATTTTGAAGATGTAACTGAGTTTTTAGAAGAGGTCATCGAAGCCTTGCTGTTGGATGAGGAAGTTCGAACATTTCCTGAAGTCATGATTCCAGTGTTTGATATTTTACTAGGCCGAATAAAAGATCTGGAGCTCTGCCAGACCCTACTGTATGCATATCTGGATATTCTTCTCTATTTCACTAGGCAAAAGGATATGGCCAAGGTAGGTCTCAAAGGCACCCTCTGCTCATAGTGCTGACAACAAAGTACTTGGTGCTTCCTGTCCTGACAACACTCTCACATTGCCTATAGAAAGCCAGATATGGTATCATATGCCTGGAATCCTAGTACTTAGGAAGTGGAGGCAGGAGGATCAACGTTATCCTCAGCTACAGTGTGAATCTGAGGCCCAGAGGACAGGGCTGGTGCGGTGGCTCAGTGGGTAAAGGCACTTGCTAGAAAGCCTGAAGACCTACACTGGATCCCCAGAACCCACATGGGGAAAGAAGCGGGAGAGAACCAACTCCCACACACAAGTTGTCCTCTGACCTCCACACTGTGCCTGTGGTATGCACACACAGGCACACAAACAAATAAAAGTTTACATTTTTTTCTTGTAATTTGAGGCTGGCCTGGCTTTTATAACACCTGGCCTTTAGAAAGAAAAAAGAGAAGGAAAAAAGAAAAGAAAAAAGAGAGGCAGGCAGTGGTGGCACATGCCTTTAATCCCAGCACTCAGGAGGCAGAGGCAGGTGGATCTCAAAGTTCGAAGCCAGCCTGGTCTACAGAGTGAGTTTCAGGACAGCCAGGGCTACACAAAGAAATCCTGTCTTGGGGGAAAAGAAAAAAGAAAACAGAAGGGCTGTAGAGGTGGCTAAGTGGTTAAGCCCACTGGCTGCTCTTCCAGAGGTCCTGAGTTCAATTCTGAGCACCCACATGGAGGCTCACAACCATCTATAATGAGATCTGATGGCCTCTTCTGTCTAATGCCCTCTGTGTCATGCAGACATACATGCAAATAGAACACTGATATACATAAACTAAACAAATAAATCTTTATAAAGAAAAAAGTATGTGTATGTATACATATACATACATACATACATACGTATATATATATATATATGGGTTGGTTGTATTGAGACCCTTGCAGCTCATCCCCTTTATCCTCACCATACAGATAAATAAGTAGGTTTTGTCCTTTCCTACAGGTTTTTTTAGAATACATTCAGCCCAAGGATCCTAGCAATGGGCAAATGTATCAGAAGACCTTGCTGGGAGTAATTCTGAATATCTCGTGCTTGTTAAAGACTCCGGGTGTAGTAGAAAATCATGGCTACTTTCTGAATCCATCTCGTTCCAGTCCTCAAGAGATCAAAGTACAAGAGGCCAACATTCATCAGGTGGAACTGTTTCCCAGGGTGTTACAGCCCCCTGATTTGAGATGAGCATTTCCTCAGGAACCATGTAGGATAAGGCTACTTCAGCCTCTTTGGGAAAGCAAATTGGTTGGCTTTTGTCATAATAACATGACGAAATTGCCTTCTTATTGGGAGGGATCGGGTGGCTTGTAATCCTAGCACTTATAAAATAGAGTCAGAGGATTAGGAGTTCAGAACCATCCTGAGCTACATAGCAAGTACTAGACAAACCTGCACTATAGAAGAGCCTATCTCAAAAATGAAGGAAGCAAAGAAATCACTCTTGGTATACACTTTTAATCCCAGCACTTGGGAGGCAGAGGCAGGTGGGTCTCTGAGTTTAAGGCCAGCCTGGTCTACAGAGCGAGTTCCAGGATAGCCAGGGTTACCCAGAGAAACCCTGTCTCAAAAAACAAAACAAAACAAAATCCCCTCTTCATACCCTTCACTTTGAGGAGAGGATGGGCTTCAGTGTTGGGTGAGAATAAACTTGTAGATTATATAGAACCTGCCGTATGTGACAGTACTGTCACATCCCCTTCAGTCCTTGCCCTTCTTGCCAAGACAGTTATTGTCACTTGACTCATGAAACCTTTCCATCTTATAAATCTCTTTGTCCCTTGTCCTTCTCTTTATGTGTAGACCTCTTAACATAAAACTTAGCAAAGTCTGACTGTGGGGTATTAGATGGCTGGCTGTGGGGCATTGGATGGCTGACAGGGCAGTTTAAGTGTTCCATTTACTATCTAATCATCACGATGCTGTCAAGCAGGTGTTCAGCAGGCGACAGCAGTAGCCAAATCCAACTGCCCATGTTTTTTTGTTTTGTTTTGTGTAAGATTTACTGTGGCCAATGAGATGGCTCAGTGGCTCAGTAAAGATGCCTGTCATCCAGCCTGATGATTTGAGTACGGCTCCCAGGACCCACATAGTGGAAAGAGAGAACCTGCTCCCAAACATCCTCACACGTGATGCTCAATTGCATGCCCCTCCCACATACTAAATACATTAACACTAAATAAATATAATATAAAAATTAAAAATATTTATTGATTGTAACCATGTCTATTTGTATTGTTTATGGCTCAGTTTCATTCTACAGCAGAGTTGAATAATTGCTATGAGAACTATGACAAACAGAGCCAGAGAATTTATCATTAACACCTTACAGAAAGATCCCAAATGTAAAACCTATACAACTTTCTGCAATTTGGCAGCTGACCAGAAAATGTCTCAAAAGTACCCAAAAATACATATATTTTTAAAAATCAGAATCAGAGAATAAGGTATGAAAAGAGTGAAGGAAAAGATTAAGATTAGCATATTTTTAGAAATTTGTATTTGCTAGGGTTTAGGAGTGAAAAAAGAAAATACCAGGATTGTGAAATTGGAATGTTCTGTGGTTGTGTTTTCTGGTTAAACAGTTCATGGCTCAGTTCCATGAAAAGATCTACCAGATGCTGAAGAACTTGCTCCAGCTCTCTCCAGAAACCAAGCACTGTATCTTGTTCTGGCTTGGAAACTGTTTGCATGCAAATGCAGGCCGCACCAAGATCTGGGCCAATCAGATGCCCGAAATCTTCTTCCAAATGTATGCCTCAGATGCCTTCTTTCTGAATCTGGGTGCTGCTCTCCTGAAGCTGTGCCAGCCATTCTGCAAACCCAGATCCTCTCGGCTCCTCACTTTTAATCCCTCATACTGTGTCCTGAAAGAGTTGAATGATGAAGAACGAAAAATTAAAAATGTACACATGAGAGGTAGGCGGGGAACTGGGCTTTTCAAAACAGTGAATGTGTGTGTCACCTCTAAAGCATTTGCTCCCTTAGCCTTTGAGAAAGTGCCTCTTGTTCAAAACAGATGAGGCACACTGGAGAGCTAGTGAAATGTTTTTAAACACGGGTTTTTAAAAACAACTGTCATCTTTTAAAAGTCAGGCCTTGGTGAGACCTTCTGTCTGTTTTGATAACCGTGGATACTCACTCCCTCATCTTTTATAGAAATCAGTAGACCACAGCTGCCATAGTTTTTGAACTCAGAGGACAGACAGGTTGACATGGTGACAGCAGAGCAGGAAGGAGTGAGGGACCAGCTCTGCAGAAGCTGCTGGGGTCTTCTTCATAGCTGAGTCTTGCAAGACACCTCAGGGCACCTCAGGGCTTAGCAGGCAAAGGAGCAGGAGTGTCTGGCAGGACCAGAACAGGGGAAAGAAGCAGTGGGGCGTGATGGTGCATGCCTTTGATCTGAGCACTTGAGAGGCAGAGGCAGGCGGGTCTCTGACTTGGAAGCTGCCTAGAAAAAAAAAAATCTGTGGAAGGTCTTTGTTGAGGAATAGTAAGAAGTTCCATGTAGTTAGAGCAAGGGGAGTGAAGAGTAAGAGGTGGGAAGTGGGAAGGAAGAAAGTTGACACCAGGCTGGAGAAAACTTGAATAACATAGAGAAGTGAAAATGAAGAAAATGAATCAGCCCCGATTCTGTCACTCAGAATGAATCTCAGTTTTGATGGATTTCCTTCTAGGCTTTTTTTAAATCTTCTTATAATTATAAAACTAATATCTGCACCAAAGTCATTCAGGTTGAACACAGAAAAACATAGAATAAGTAGAAATGGTCCATTGCCTATCACCTTAAAAAAATACAATATTACCACTCGTTTTAGTTTTTGCTGATTTCGTTGGTTCAGCGAGAGATTTAACTATTTCTATGGATAGCAAGAAGCCAGAAAGTGTTTTTAGACAAGGAAGTAGTAGGAGATGTGTTGTGAGGAAGATATATTGTAGCAATGTGGGCGCTGAGCAAAAGTCACGGGAGGCTGAAGACCACGCAGACGAGTGGAGCTTCACCGCCTTTCTTTCCACTTCCTCGAGGTTTGGACAGAGAGACCTGCTTGATCCCAGCTGTGCAGGAGCCAGTGTTCCCCCAGAGCTACAACCTTGTGACGGAGAACCTGGCCCTGACAGAGTATACCTTGTTCTTGGGCTTTCACAGGTAACTCCTTTGATGTTATTGGGAAGGAACTGTTGGGAAAGAACTAGGAATGGTGTTGACAGTGAGTCTAAGACTCATGTTAGCATGGCAGAAGGAAAGAACTCGTGTGCGTTGGTTTAAATTTACCTGAGGCCACTTTGTACAGATTACTTTGTGCAGTTTTTAATCTATTTTTAAAAATTAATAACGTGCTACTATTTTTCTCCACATTTTGCCAAATTTTCAATTCCTATCTTTCTGTTATTATCTAGGAAAAACAAATTATTTTCATTTTATATTTCACTTTCTACTCTTGAATTCTTATTACTTCTGATACCAAAAGACCAAGAGACAAAACTGAAAAAAATTGAGAGCATGATGATAAGGGATTCCAGTAAGACCAATATGACCACAAAAGAGCTGTGAGCCTAAGAGAAAGGATTCTAAAAATGGGAAGGTGGAGAACTTGTGTGTAGAAGTTCCAAGAGGGTCCATTTCTAGCAAGCCAGCTACATGTCACTCTACAGTTTCCCCCTCTTACTTAGCTGGGAGTGATTACCAGTATAAGGGGGGAGAGATGACAACTTACTCGTATTTCTGATCTATAGAAAGAGTATTATGAATACCGATTTTGTTTTTACTTGGGGTGGGGGACAGGATACACATGGTGTTAGGCGGCTTTCTCAGTCACTCCCCACCATATCTTTGGAGGAACAATCTTTCACTGAACCTGGAACTCACTGACTCAGCAAGACTCCAGGCATTCTCCTGTCTCTGTGTGCCCAGCATTAGGACTGCAGGAGCATACCACTAGACTCAGCTTTTACATGGGATCCGGGATCTGAATTCAGTTCTCATACTTTCACAACAAGCACTTTCCCAACTGAGCCAGCTCCCCAAATCCCAGTAACACTAATTTTTGTTTCTTTGTTTGTTTGTTTTTTCAAGACAGGGTTTCTCTGTGTAGCCCTGGCTGTCCTGGAATTTGCTCTGTACACCAAGCTGGCCTCAAATTCAGAGATCCACCTGCCTTTGCCTCCTGAGTGCTGGGATTAAAGGGGTGCATCACACCCCTGGCCTAGAATACTGATTTTTTTTTAATGCCTTCTCAGTACTTAAAGCATTTTTTTTTCAAAACTCCAGCAACAAATTACTGGGGGAAAAAAAAAAGAAAATATATCTTTGTTAGATAGTTTTTCTAACCTGTTGTTGACATTTTAAATGTGATGACAGAAGTTGAGCATGTGTTGAACTGCTCAATCTGCTTGACAGTCTAGATTCAGTCTAGATGCCAAGCATCTAGTTTCCAGTCAGTAACCCTAGTCACTGTCCACAAGAACAAAGGGAGTGGAGCGGGAGGGTGGTGGCGCACACCTTTAATCCCAGCCCTTGGGAGGCAGAGGCAGGTGCATCTCTGAGTTTGAGCCCATCCTGGTCTGCAGAGTGAGTTCCAATGGCCAGGGCTACACAGAGAACTCCTGTCTTGAAAAAACCAAAAACAAATAACAACAGAAGCAGCACGGGGGTGATTTAGGACTGTGGATGTAGAAGCAGTTATCAGTAGCTTTTCCAGGTCTTCCTTTCAAGTGATGGATGCTTTATGTGTGGTCGTTATAATCAAGACTTGTTTTTTGTCTGCTCAGTTTTCTAACTGTGCAAAGATCACCCACTGGCCCCACCTGTGTCCCCTAAAGCTTATGCTGGGCTGCTCATACTCTGCCTTGTTAAAATGACTGTCTTCAGTAATAACAGCTCACTCTGCACCCTGCTCATTCAGAGTACATAGTAACATTTTCCCAGAGCAGTGCGCCTTGCTTCTGTCCAGTCAGTGACTTTTGTGAGTGCCTTCTGTGTCATTGTGCCTAAAACTGTCCACAACCTTAGAATACTAGAATAACCAAACAAGGATTTGCTTGCCAGCGTAGTCTATACTACACTGCCCCACATGAGCCTCCCTGACCGGTCTCTTCTGCTTTCTTGGGGGCAGGTTGCATGATCAGATGGTAAAAATCAACCAAAATCTGCATCGGCTGCAGGTTGCCTGGCGGGATGCTCAGCAGAGTTCTAGCCCTGCTGCTGACAATCTCCGTGAGCAGTTTGAACGCCTGATGACCATCTATCTTTCTACCAAGACTGCTATGACTGAGCCCCAGATGCTGCAAAACTGCCTGAATTTGCAGGTGTCCATGGCTGTTCTGCTGGTTCAACTGGCCATAGGCAATGAGGGCTCACAGCCAATAGAGCTGAGTTTTCCTTTGCCAGATGGCTACAGCTCTTTGGCTTATGTGCCAGGTAAGCAGCCTGTCCCTTGGGAACATACTATTAATAGCCACCTAAGTTTAACTGGGTCACCTTGGAAGCTTAATCCTCAAAATACCCGTCCTTAGTTATTATCCCATTGTTTTTAGAGAAAGTACTCAAACTTGCAAATAACATCTCCTGGCCAAAGCGTGGGGGCACTAACGTTGTTTCCCTGCTGTGTGTCTCCAGTGTTCTGACAGTCAGAAAACAGCCTTCAAAAGATGAGCTGTAGTCAGGGTTTCACAGCCCTTAACTTCTGTCATTGATATTGTTTCTTTCAAACTTAGAATTTGTCTGTCTAACTCTCCCCGAGCTCTTTTAGAAAAAAACAAACCACCTCCTATTAGTTAACTCTAAAGGGGGATTGTGTGTATGTATGTCAGTGAGGGGTCAGTAGATATTGCTCACTAATCAAATTAAATGTTCTTGAATACTGTACTGGTCTTGCATGGCTATGTAACAAGTTACTTCCCCCCAAACATAGCAATTTAAGACAAAAAACATTATCACACATAGCTCTCTGGATCAGAAATCCAGGAACACTTGACTGTGTGATCCTAGCTCAGAGTACTAATGAGTTTGTGACCAACTGTCAGTCAGAGCCATAGGACTCTGAGCACTCAACAGGAGCTGGAGGATCCACTTACAAGTCCAGTCATGTGGCTGTCAACAGGCCTCAGCTGCTTGCCAGTAGCCCCACCCATCCCTAGTACCACTCAAGGTGTGCCAGGACAGGTGACCAAAACGAAAGCTGCAAACTTGATAACTAACCTTGAAAATGATGTACTCTAATCAGGGCATCTCCTAGCCTAGAATAATGCAGAAAAGGACTTTGCCAAAGTATGAGTGCCAAAAGGGGGGGATGCTTGGAGGACCACCCTGGAGCTCCTTGCTGCAGTCACCTGGTGTAATTAGCCACACCTAAAGTGTGGCTTAAATTGTGACTGGCCTTTGGGGCACAGTATGCTAGTGTTAGCAATATTTTGTGTCACTACTGTTCATGTTTCTACTCATAAAAATAAAGCTTGATGCACATGTAAGAGATCCCACAGTTAGTAACTTACCACCATCTCTGGTATTTAGATGGTGATAAAAGTCCAAAAGACCTTTGGGTTTTTTAAACCTTCATTAATTAATGTGAAGGGAGGGACTGGGATGTTGTTTGGGACCAATGAACAGCTATTTGGCTAATTCTAGCAAATCTTTTTCAGAATTTTTTGCAGATAACCTGGGTGATTTCCTCATTTTTCTCCGGCGCTTTGCTGAGGACATCTTGGAGACATCAGCAGATTCCCTGGAGCATGTCCTTCACTTTATCACCATTTTCACTGGAAGCGTAGAAAGGTGATGTGCTGGAAGCTTGCCCCATCAGTATTAGAGCTACAAAACATTCTGCCTGCTGTGGTGAGACTTAATAAGCAGAGGACTCTGCCTACAGAGAATTTGAACCTGAATATAAAGTGCCTGCTGGGAATTCCACTGCTGGTCCCTGGTTAAAATAGTTAACCAGAATACCAGAGGCCATACCAGTGGCAGCCAAGTGCTGAATTCTTCACTAATTATGTGAACCAAAGCTTGCTCCGGCACCTTGAGTTGCATAAGTGGTAAACCTAGGTTCATGTTACTTCTAGCCTTTGCTCTGACACAGGGACACTATGGTTTTTAGAACTGCTTCCCTGATATTTTTATCTGGGGGTGGGGGTGGGGGTTGGGGTTATATATGTAGGCCAAAGGAAACAATTTCTGTGCACAAAAGGGCACATTTGCCGCAAAATAAAAAGTCCACAATTCTCGGCCGGGCGGTTGGTGGCGCACGCCTTTAATCCCAGCACTCGGGAGGCAGAGCCAGGCGGATCTCTGTGAGTTCGAGGCCAGCCTGGTCTACAAAGTGAGTTCTAGGAAAGGCGCAAAGCTACACAGAGAAACCCTGTCTCGAAAAACCAAAAAAAAAAATAAAAAATAAAATAAAAAGTCCACAATTCTCTAAGGGACATCAGATTATAGAAGCCAACCTTCACTGAGCTGGGCAGACCCAAAGGGAAGTCAGAAGCCAACAAGCATTGATTAGACACACAGGTTGGGAGTATGGGTGCTATATGATAATTATAACCTAACCTTTGCCTTCAGTAAGCTTGGGAAGGCAAATTTATTCAAGATGAATCGGTCAAAGAATAGTACATAGTAGATAGTACATTGATGTAGAGAAGAAAATCGAATGTCTAAGCTTTACATGGAAACCGAAGTGCTCCCTCATACATGGTAAGCTGTCCCCTCAAGAGTCAAAAGTGCATAATAGTGATCTTCTATAATCCCAGCACTCAGGAGGCGGAGACAGGAAGACTGCCACCGGTTCAAGGCCAGCCTAGTCTGCATAGGGAGTTCCAGGACAGCCAGGACTACATGCATAGTAAAACCATCTCAGACAACATGTTAAATGGTATAGCCTGCATCCGCCAAGTACTGACACACTTGAAGCAGGGGTGACTTTTTTTTTTTTTTTTTTTTTTTTTTTGGTTTTTCAAGACAGGGTTTCTCTGTGTAGCTTTGCGCCTTTCCTGGAACTCGCTTTGGAGACCAGGCTGGCCTCGAACTCACAGAAATCCGCCTGGCTCTGCCTCCCGAGTGCTGGGATTAAAGGCGTGCGCCACCACTGCCCGGCGTAGGGGTGACTTTTTATGTATGTGATAGTGATAGAGCATGGCCTGGCCTTGTGTGGAATGGGATCATACTGGGGAATCAAATGCTCTTGCTCATCTTGCTTCCTGCCCTCTGCAGAATGAAGAATCCCCACCTAAGGGCCAAACTAGCAGAGGTGCTGGAAGCAGTGATGCCTCACTTGGATCAGACCCCAAATCCCTTGGTGTCCAGTGTGTTTCACCGGAAACGTGTGTTCTGCAACTTTACATATGCTCCCCAACTTTCAGAAGCCCTAATCAAGGTTTTCGTGGACATTGAATTTACAGGTAAAGAAGTCCTGTGACCAGCTCTACAGCTGAGAACTAAGTTTCACAGCTTGGTCACTTTTGAATGTCACAGAAATGTCAGCCAGTGTTTCTTGAATACTTACTGTGCGCTAGGCTTGATGCAGAGTGCTTTATGTTTTCCTGTATCATTACCTTGTCTATCTGAAGGTTTATCTATATTGTTCTCTCTTTTTTTTTTTTTTCCGAGACAGGGTTTCTCTGTGTAGCTTTGCGCCTTTCCTGGAACTCACTTGGTAGCCCAGGCTGGCCTCGAACTCACAGAGATCCGCCTGGCTCTGCCTCCCGAGTGCTGGGATTAAAGGCGTGCGCCACCACCGCCCTATTGTTCTCATTTTATATGTGAGAATATAGATGCTCAAAAAGTTTTAATTATTTGTCTGTATCATACAACTAAAAGAGGTAGCACCAACTCTGTCTCACAAAAACACAAACAACAAGAACAGAAAAAAAAAAATCCACCTGCACAGTGTTGACAAGCACGGCAATCGTGAGGACCTGAGATCGGGCCTTAGGACCCGGATAAAAAAGCCAGATACAGCAACATGCACCCAGTCCTAGTTCTAGGGAGGCAGAGACAGGGGCATGCCTGGGGCTCGCTGGCCATCCAATCTGGCCAATCAGTGAGCTCTGATTTTAGTGAGAGACTCCGTCTCAAAAACAAAAAACACGGTGGAGAGCAATTGAAGAAGACACTTGGGGTCGACCTTTAGCCTCCATATGTCCATGTGCAAATGCACACACATACACATAATATGGACACGGACACACACACAAACATGTATGAACACACACCCACAACGTGTCTATATGTATCAAAAAAATGAGTTAAAGAAAGCATTGCCAGGAGACAACACTGTCTTTCTAGTCAGTCCTGAGCCCCTGGGTTTGATTAAGCAGAACTTTATCTGAATTAGTAGGCAAGATATGTTCAACAGTTGTATAAGAGTCTTTTTAAAGGGGACTTCTGTCGTCTGGTGACACAGGCAGTTGACATTTAAAGAGGCATTTAGCATTTTATTAGCTAACTCTCCATATTTGTTTTCTGCCTTTGTCTCTTGCTTACTCCGGGTCTCAATTTCCTCACCTGTAAAATGAGTCAAAGCCAGGCACGCCTTTAATCCCAGCACTCGGGAGGCAGAGAGAGGCAGGTGGATCTCTTAGTTCAAGGCCAGCCCGGTGTGTAGAGTGAGTTCCAGGAGAGCCAGGACTACTCAGAGAAACCTTGTCTCAGGGTGGGGGTGGATTCTTAGAGAAGGCTGGGGATGTAGCTCAGTGGTAACACATTTGCTTAATGTGTGCAAGGCCTATGTTTTGTGTGTTGTGTGTGTTTTTAATACAGTATCTTTATCCCTTAGCAGTTTCATACATGTAAAAAATGCTTCATCATAGCCACTCCTAATCCCCACACACACACACACACTCTCTCCGGTACTCCCTACATGTTCCCTTTCCCCTTTCACGTCTGCACCTTTTTTTATCCATAACCCACTGAATCCAATTAGCGCTGCCTGTTGGAATGTTACTAGTCTTATTGATGTGATCTTGTGCAAGTAATTGTAGCTACAGCCTAGGTTTCCTCCCCGGCACCACAGGGGTATGGGCTGGGGGACTCCTGGAGAAGATTTGGCAGCAGCCTTGACGTTCAGAGTGAAGAAAATGCATGTGCATAAGTTCCTGCTCCTTCTCTATTAGACTACCCTTCTGATTTCTCCTTCTCGCCTTACTCTAGGGGACCCCCATCAATTTGAACAGAAGTTTAATTACCGCCGCCCTATGTATCCCATCCTAAGATACATGTGGGGGACAGATAGCTACCGGGAGAGCATTAAGGTAAAAGAGGTTTTCATGAAACCAGTTGCTTCAGGTCAGCCTCAGTAAAGTTGTAATTTGGTACTAAAATTTTTTCTTCTTCTTCTTGGGCTGGGACTTACAGGATTTGGCTGACTATGCCTCTAAGAATTTAGAAGCTATGAATCCCCCACTGTTCCTCCGATTTCTTAACCTGTTAATGAATGATGCTATCTTCCTTTTGGATGAAGCCATACAGGTAAAAAAGAAAGAACTGTATGTGTTCCTATACCATCTGTAGTGTCAATGAGGAAGGCTTGAGATCATCAGCATTGGTGATAGTAGGGTGATGATAATAGTGTTTGATTTGGTTTGGGGGTGTGTGTGTGTGTGTGTGTGTGTGTGTGTGTGTGTGTGTGTGTGTGTGTGTTTAGACAAGTTTTCTCTCACTCTTTATCCCAAGCTGACTTCAAACTCATAGGAATCCTTTCACCTTAGCCTCTTAGAGTTTTGGGATTTCAGACATGAACCAGTACACGTGGCAGAGGGTATATTCTTTTGACCGTTTAATTATAATAGAGTAATCCTTGCCTTAGAACAGTCTCGCACACCAAAAATGTCTGTGTAATTGTGTGCCCCATTCTTGCCAATACGCCGCTTTCTAGGCTTATCATTTCATTAGAGACAAGGTCAAGGGTCATTGTTGAAGCTTCATGGGCTTGGGTGGTTATTTGGTTGAGAGTTTAAAAGATAGTATTGGGGCTGGAGAAATGGCTTAGTGGTTAAGAGCACTTATTACTATTGCAGAGGACCTGTTCCCAGCACCCACATGGCAGCTCACAACCACTTGTAACTCCAGTTCCAGGGCATCCAACACCATCTTCTGACCTCCACAGCCTCCTGCACACATGTGGTGAACATACATACGCATAAATCATTTTTTAAAGTGTAATAAAGCCAAACTAAGGTGTACCAACAGGCCAGCAATGTGAAAAGAAATCATAGGATCTTAATTTAGTCAGCAACTGTCAGATTTTCATTGCAGAGTACCCGAGAACAGCCTAAAGAAGGAACGATTGCTTTTGCTCACAGTTGCAACGGTTTTAGTCTAGGCTTAACTGTGTGTGTGAAGGCCCTGCAGCTGGACAGGATCTCCTGGTGGAGGCAGAAGCATCAGTATGACCAGGCAGTGACCTCCAGGAGGAGGTACAGCTTAGTTTGAGGGTAGCCTACTGGACAGTCAGGAGCTCTGGTTGATAACCCACTAAGTAACTTGGGTTTAGTTTGTGAGAGGGATCTGGCCTCCTGCTCTTTTCATAATCCTGCACTCTGACACTTACGTAGGTTCTCTGAGGAAATGAGAGCGGTTCCTATGATAAACACATCTAGTAAGTAGGGACAGTATGATTCTGAAATTGGATAGCTCATTGTTTGCTGCAATTGTAGGATGATGAGAGGTGAGGGCTTTAGTAATTATGACATTCTAATTAATTTTAGACATCAGGCATGTTTGTAGACTTTGGTTTTTTGTGAGCAAGTTTTGAACATTTTGTGTTTTTGTTTTAGGAAGGATTCCTTTTTCCTGGTAGCCTGGTGTTTTAGCCTGGGCTCCATATGCTGCTCCACTGATCCTCCCTCCCCTCCAGACAGTGTCCTAGTTCCAGACAGTTACCTACCAGTCTACTCAGGCTGAGACAAATCTCTATGAGAACTTTAAGATTTAATGTGTGCGTGTGTGCATGCATGTACACTTGCTAGAATGCACACATGGAGGTCAGAGGACAACTTGAGGGAGGCTATTTTCTCCTTTCACCAGGAGGGTTCTGGGCATCAAACTCAGGTCATCATTCAGCCTTGGTAACAGTGCCTTAACCCACTGACCCATCACACTGGCCCTCCAAAAGATCTTAAGCTCCAGCCCTGTATTGACAAAGGCTCAGGACCTTTACATGGTGTCTGATTTTCCCAGCTTAGTTGACAGGGTTTTGTTTTGTTTTAAGATTTATGTGTATGGGGGTTTAGTTTGCATGTATGTAAGTGCGCTATATGCATGCAGGTGTCTAGGGAGGCTAGAAGAAGCCATTGCATCTCCTGGAGCTAAATTACAGGTGGATGTAGGCTGCCATGTGCAAGAGCAAGTCCTCTTAACCTCTGAGCCACTTCTGCAGCTCTGGGGGGGTTTTTTGTTTGTTTTTTTGTTTTGTTTTGTTTTGTTTTGTTTTGTTTTTTGAGACAGGGTTTCTCTGTGTAGCTTTGCGCCTTTTCTGGAACTCACTCTGTAGACCAGGCTGGCCTCGAACTTACAGAGATCCGCCTGCCTCTGCCTCCCGAGTGCTGGGATTAAAGGCGTGCACCACCACCGCCCGACTGTGTATTAGTGTTTTGCTGGAATGTATGCAAATGCATACAGTGCCCGTGAAGGCCAGAAGAGGGCATCAGACCCCCTGGAACTGCAGTTCCAGGTAGTTATGAGCCACAGTGTTGGTGCTAGGAGTCAAACCCTGATCCTCTGCAAGAGCAGCGAGAGTTTGTAACCATTGAGCCACTGTTCTAAACCCAGTTGACTGGATTTTAATTAAACCCTCTTAAATGTCATGGCCCTTCCATTGCATTTTCTTATCTGTTGTATCATGTTTCTGGTTTCCATAGTATTTGAGCAAGATAAAGATTCAGCAGATCGAGAAAGACCGAGGAGAATGGGAAAGTCTGACGCCAGAAGCCCGCCGAGAGAAAGAGGCTGGCCTGCAGATGTTTGGACAGCTGGCACGTTTCCATAACATCATGTCCAACGAAACAATCGGTACCCTTTCCTTCCTGACATCAGGTAAGAACATGATGGTCTGCTTCCTCAAAATTCAGGGGTCAAGGTCTGTTTGGGATCAGCTCAACTAAATGCTAAAAGAGTTAGAATCTGGTACTAGACTGCAGCTCAGATGGTAGAGTGCCTGCCTAGCCCACATGAAACCCTGCATGGTGGCACACACCTGTAATCCCAGCACTTTGGATGTTGAGGCAGGAGGATCAGAAGTTCGAGGTTACCTGAATCTACATAACAAGTTCCAGAACACTTTGGGATGCACAAGACCCTGTCCAAAAGAAAACTGGACTCTGGTGACTCTAACTCCACATCTGAGAGTGAAACAAATCAGAGAAACTTCAAAATGAATGATGGTGCCCATTACTGACATGCCAGAAAATAGAAACTAGTAACACAGTTGGTTTCTTGAAGGAGCTTGGAGTGCAGCTTAGTGGTAGAGTACATGTTTAGTGTGTGCAAAGCCCTAAATTCAATCCCTGATACCCAAAAAACTTCGTTAGGATGAGTTAGCCATTAACTCTGTGTGTGTGTGTGTGTGTGTGTGTGTGTGTGTGTGTGTGTGTGTGTACACCATATACAGTGTACATCATATATGTTCATGTATGTGTACATATATTCTGGAAAATATCTCCATCCAGATTACACGAAGTAGATTTCAAAAAGACACTTATTTCCACTCTCATTACAGCAACACTGTCCTGTTTAGTAACCACTAGCCACGTGGAGCTATCAAACATTTACAATATGGGTAGTCAGAATTAAAGTGTGCTCTACTTGTCAAATCCATATTGTAAGATTGTGTGTGTGTGTGTGTGTGTGTGTGTGTGTGTGTGTGTGTGTGTTATAAAAACATAAATCTAGGCATGGTTTTGCATCCTCTTGGGAGATGTAGACAGAAGGACTCTGAGTCCTGGGCCAGCCTGAGCTACATAGTGACAGCCTAGGGCAAATAACAACAAATGAGGGAGGGAAGAGGACCGATAATTTTCATTCAGTGAATAAATGTAGTTGATATAACAGCCAGTGAGCAGGAGTAAAAGGGAACTGTCTAGTGAGAATCACAGAAACAGATTTTAAAAACTTTGTTTGGTTTTTGGTGTTTTGGTGTTTTTTGTTTTTTTCATGGTTTGTTTTTTTTTGTTGTTTTGTTTTTGTTTTTTTTTTTGTTTTTGTTTTTTGAGACAGAGTTTCTCTCTGTAGCCCTGGCTGTCCTGGATCTCACTCTGTAGTCCAGGCTGGCCTCAAACTCACAGATCTGCCTGCCTCTGCCTCCTAGGTGCTGGGATTAAAGGTGTGCACCACCACCTGGCTACAATTTTAAAATTTTTTAAAGCTTCTTTTAAAAACTATCAGGTCAGAGAAATCAGAGAAGATAAGGCAGCCACAAAGCAAGAACAAAAGCCACAAAGGACAAGGAAGACATTTTGAATATTGAAAATATAGCTTTAAAACTTTAGATAGGGGCTGGAAAGATGGCTCAGTGGTTAAGAGCACTGGCTGCTCTTCCTGAGGACCTGGGTTCAATTCCCAGCACCCATATGGCAGCTCACAACCATCTGTAACTCTAGTTCCAGGGGATCTGACACTCTCACACAGACACATATGTAGGCAAAACACCAATGCACATAAAAATAAACAAACAAACTTTAAATATTCAATGAAAGGGTTAAAAAAATGAACTCAAGGAGCTCTCCCATTAAAATGGAGCAGAAAGGGCTGGAGAGATGGCTCAGAGGTTAAGAGCACTGGCTGCTCTTCCAGAGGTCCTGAGTTCAATTCCCAGCAACCAACATGGTGGCTCACAACCATCTGTAATGAGATCTGGTGCCCTCTTCTGGCCTGCAGTTATATATGCTGTATACAAAATAAATAAATAGATCTTTTTTTAAAAATGGAGCAGAAAGAAAATGAGATGGAGATTAAGAGAGAAAAGGATGAAAAAATGAATGGTAGATTTAGGAATTCTGAAATACAAGTAAAATGTGAGGCTCCTGGATGCGGCATCTGCCACCAAGCCTGACAGCCTGAGTTGGAGCCCTGGGACCCACATGGTGGCAGGAGAGCACTGACTCCACAGCTGTCCTCTGACTTCACACCCTCGCTGTAACACACACAAAATGTATTTTTCTAATGTTTTAACAGTGTTCGTGTGTGGGTAGTAGCTTTTGTTTCCTTCTTGTTTGATTTTGGTTTTGCTGGTCTATGATTTCTCCACTGAAAATGTACTATGTAATTTAAAATCCTCAGAGGTTTCTGATGAAATTAGATATAAGGGGAAAAATTACTGATGGGTTGAGTTTTGAGACTTTGGCTTTTTTCCAGAGATCAAGTCACTGTTCGTGCACCCCTTCCTGGCCGAGCGCATTATCTCCATGCTGAACTACTTCCTACAGCACCTGGTTGGCCCCAAGATGGGCGCTCTCAAAGTCAAGGACTTCAGCGAATTTGACTTCAAACCTCAGCAGCTTGTATCAGACATCTGCACTATCTACTTAAATCTTGGGTATCTGAGATTGGCATTGAGCAGGCTGTGGGGGCTGCTAATGTTATGATAGCAGAATGGCTGGCTAGCCATTGTGTGAAAACAGTGAGGGAAGGAAGGCTCATTTCTAGCTGATAAATGGAAGAGAGATTTTATCTGGTCCATGGGACATGGTTCAGGATTTCCAACATTCTCTCTTGATCTGTGCAAAGATAAACTTTACTGGTTATGCTATTTGTTAAAACATTTTTTAGGACCATAGAACACTTCGTAGAGATATCCTTGTAGAAAATTAGATGTGGTGGCACACACCTTTAGTATCAATACTTAGCAGCCAGAGGCATGCAGATCTCTGAATTCTGTGCTAGTCAGATCTATAGAATGAGTTCCAGGACAGCCAGCCCTACACAGAGAAACTCTGTCTCCAAAAAAAAAAACAAACAGAAAAGAAGAAGAAAGAAAATTAGATGTCAAACCAGGGAGATAGATATTTTAGTCAGTAAAATGCTTGCCACACAAACATGAGCGTCTGAGTTCAGATCCCCAGCACTCACTTTCTAAAAAGCTATATGTGGTAGCATGCACCTGTAATTCCAATACTGGGTAAGCAAAAACAGGAGGATCCCTGGAGCTCACTGGCTATCTAGCCTAGGCAAGCTGATGAATTCTGGGATCAGTGAGAGGCCATGTCTCAAAAAATACAGTGTGGGGAGTAATTGAGGAAGACACCCAACATTGACCTCTGGCCTCCATACACATACTTATACATGCACATACATATACACCACATACAGAGATACACGTACACACAGCAGAAATAAAATGTCTTTCTAGTTGAAAAGAGCACTTGTGGCCTATACATGATGGAATGATTGTTCTGTAGCCCATCTGCTGTCTACACATTGACCTGTGCTCTGATGCTCCGTTTCTTTCTAATGCTGACCTCCTAGGGATGAGGAGAATTTCTGTGCCACTGTGCCCAAGGATGGCCGTTCCTATTCCCCTACTCTCTTTGCACAGACAGTCCGAGTCCTGAAGAAAATCAATAAGCCTGGGAATATGATCGTGGCTTTCAGTAACTTGGCAGAGAGAATCAAGGTAAGGTCGAGGACAGTTTGTTTTCTCATATATTCAGTAAGAAATGCCACACTGTCACCTCAACCTTGCTTCTTTTGCCCTACTTCAGGGAGAAAGGGGTTACTGCCTAGAGGCATTGGAAACAGGTCCTTCCTCCTAGTCAGTCAATAACTGGGAACAGCCATCTTACTAAATAGTACCCCTTCCAAGGGAGAATTGAAGATGTGTCTAACAGATGAAAAGAAAGTGCATTTGTGAAGTCTTTAGATTAACTTTTATGTCCCAGTATTAGGAAAGATTTGAAAACCTAGTGTTAATGCAAAAGAACTTTTTGGAATAAAATTCAGGAAGAAGGGCAAGGCTTGCCGAGACACAGCTATAAGCCAGCATTCACCCAGCTGAAGCAAGAAGATTGCAAATTCAAGACTAGCTTGGGCAACATAATGAGCTCCCAACTCAGAATAAATAACAACAGAGCCAAGAGGAGTAGTCCACAAACACTGTTTATACTGCTTTTCCCTGTTCTCCACATTCCTATTGGTGGCTGGTTTATACTGAAATGCATTTTAGAGATTAAGGTACTCTATTGTCCTCAGCTAATCCTTCCAGTTGGACAGTAGGATAGCTCCATTAGAAATGGGGGGAAAGGAAAAGTACATGGCACAGAAGTCTAATAGAAAACCTTCCAGAACGTGCAGTGGTGGCGCACACCTTTAATCCCAGCACTTGGGAGGCAGAGGCAGGTGGATCTCTGAGTTCAAGGCCAGCCTGGTCTACAGAGTGAGTTCCAGGACAGCCATGGCTACACAGAGAAACCCTGTCTCCAAAAAAGAAAAGAAAAACAGAACCTTCAAACCTTCTTTACTGGTGTCTGCCTTTCCTTTTTTTTTTTTTTTTTTTTTTTTGAGCTGAGCTTGATTGGCCCAGCCAGACACAGACCTAAGGAAGTGAGTTACAGGATCAGTTGTTGGAGGCAATCAAATTTCTGTACCTGCTTATATCAGAGACTGCTCTTCAAACAGGCTGCGTGAGTAGCTCAGTAATTACACAACTACCAGCCTCTGCCCTTTCCCCTTTCAAGTCCTAGCATCCAGAGCAGAACGCTGCCAGAAAGAGGTGTTCCTTCTTTCTCCTGCTGACACTTGCATCCACTTCCAGCCATGACTCCCAGCAGCTGAGCCAACCTGCAGCAGAACTACCTCTGCTTCTAAAACATGGGTCTTGGGCTTGTTCTTGAAAAAAAAAACAAAAAACAAAGTGTAGCTCTGTCGTCTCTGTGGAGGGTTATTGATGACCAAAATTAAGGTGTAGTTACTGAGCAGTTTGGGAGCTGCACTGAGTTCGCTTTAGAAACCAGCTCTTGTCACCTCAGTCTCTTGCAGATCTCCAGCAACAGGAGGAAGAGACATATGCAGATGCCTGTGACGAGTTCCTGGATCCCATCATGAGTACACTGATGTCTGACCCTGTGGTGCTTCCATCTTCCAGAGTCACTGTGGACAGGTCCACCATTGCCAGGCATTTACTCAGGTATACCCGTCCACAGAACTGCCTCAGGAACACAGCTGTGAAAGCTTCCCATGTGTGCTTGCCAGCCAGTTAACACAGTACTGTGCACAGTACATACAGAGTCATTGGGGTAGCACTTCTTATCACCTGTTTAAGATTTAGAGATTCACAAGATAACTCTATTGAGAGGTACTAGCTCTTACCTTACGTCTTTCCTCCTTAGCCAGGTGTGGTGGCAGGAGCCTGGAATTCCAGCACTTGAGAGACAAGCAGGAGGATTACCCTAACTTTGAAGCCAGTATGGTGTACATAGCTAGTTATATAGGCCAGGAGAGCCACACATTGAGACCCTATCTCAAAATACAAAAGAAAATAATTTTTGTTTTGGATTTTTTGTTTTTGTTTTTGTTTTTGTTTTGAGACAGGGTTTCCCTGTGTAGCCCTGGCTGTCCTGGAACTCACTCTGTAGACCAGGCTAGCTTCAAACTGTGGGTGCTGGGAACCAAGCCTGGGTTCCCTACAAGAACAGCGTGTGCTCCCAACTGCTGATCTAACTCTACAGTCCCCAACCTTTTTATTCATTTATTTTTGAGATAGGGTCATGCTGTGGTGCCTAGGCTGGCCTCAAACTCCTGAGCTCAAGCAATCTCCCTGCCTCAGCTTCCTGAATAACTAGGAAAACAACACTGTATCCAGCTTGCCCCCCTCCCTTAAGACAGGATGTCATGGGCTGGAGAAATGGCTTAGAGGTTAAGAGCACTGACTGCTCTTCCAGAGGTCCTGAGTTCAATTCCCAGCAACCACATGGTGGCTCACAACCATCTGTAATGAGGCTATGACCTCTTCTGGTCATACATGCTGTATACATAATAAATAAATAAATCTTTAAAAAAAAAAAAAAAAAAAAAAAAAGACAGGATGTCATGTAGCCCCCAGGCTGTCCTTAATTCACTTTGTAGCTGGAATGACCTTGAAATCGTGATCCTCCTGCACATCAAGTGCCACGATTGCTTGACTTGACCCCTTACCCTTGTTAAGTGTAAGGTGAGATAGGAAG
The DNA here is from genome assembly GCF_949786415.1 of Peromyscus eremicus. Classification (NCBI taxonomy): domain Eukaryota; kingdom Metazoa; phylum Chordata; class Mammalia; order Rodentia; family Cricetidae; genus Peromyscus; species Peromyscus eremicus. The sequence continues at coordinate 39,306,499 of NC_081422.1, read as the reverse complement.
GGGTACTGAGAGACTGTGATACCCATTTAAAATGCTGTTCTGTGAGTCAACTCAAATTTAAGGAACAGGATATTGAAAAATTAGTTTTCTGTTTCATTTTGTATTATGCTTTTTGCTATATGATGCTATGCTAAGTAATACCAGTGAAAAATCATGGTGCTCTCAGATCTATTGATTTGGGGTTTTTTGTTTGTTTGTTTGTTTGTTTGTTTGTTTGTTTGACTTTTCCTGGAGACAGGGTTTCTCTGTGTAGCCCTGGCTGTCCTGGAACTTGCTTTGTAGACCAGGCTGACCTCAAACTCACTGAGATCCTCCTGCCTCTGCCTCCCAAATGCTGGGATTAAAGATGTATACCATCACCACTCAGCAGATCTATCAATCTTTAAAGTATATCATGAATCTTTTGTTTTGGAATCAGATTCATGTAGCCCAGGCTTGAACTTGCTATGTAGGTGAGGATGACTGATCATCCTGTCTCCCCTCCTAAATGCTGAAATCACAGATGTGCACTACCATGCATGACTTATGTGGTACTGAAGATCCAACTTAGGGCTATGTCCATATGAGAAGGCATTCTACTAGCTGAGCTACATCACTAGCCAGTCTTGGAGCTTGCTTTGTTTCTTTTGCTATATTTTTTTAAAATAACATTATTTATTTGTGTGTGTGTGTGTGTGTGTGTGTGTGTGCGCGCGCTTTGCAAGTGTGGAGGTAAGAAGACAACTTATAGGAGTTAGTTCTCTTCTTCCACCATGTGGGACCTGGGGATCAAACTCAGATCTTCAGCCTTAGCAGCAAGCTATATCACACAATGTGCCATATTGCTGGTCCCACCTTTGTTTGTTTTTTTGTAGTGCTTCGAATCAAACCTAGAACCTTGTGTGTGCTAAGCAAGCACTCTGCCACTGATCTATACTCTTCAACACTGAACCATAATCTGCATTGACTTGCATAGCAATCAGCTAATTTAATCAAATGTCAGTTACAAGGGCCTTATCTCGTAACAGCTTATACTGTTCCAAGATCTGTCACTCAAATTACAAGTAGTGAACCTGGTTCAGTAATGCTCATCTGTAGTCCCAGCTACCTGGGAGATTTAGGCAAGAGGTTATTGGTGCCCGGGAATTGGAAGCCAACTTGGGCAACATAACAAAACCCCATTTCAGAAAGGGGGGGGGGGGGGAAGCCAGAGGGTGGTGGCAGCACATGCCTTTAATCCCAACACTTGGGAGGCAGAGGCAGGTTGAGTTCGAGGCTAGCCTGGTCTACAGAGTGAATTCTAGGACAGCCAGAGCTACACAGAGAAACTATGTCTGGAAAAGCAATAACAACAACAACGACGACAAAAACAAAAACTACAAATGGTGATTTAAGATAACACAAGTGACTAGGATCTCTGACTTGAAATCTAAAGGCTGATGACAAAGATAGCATTTCTTTTCTTCTTTTTTTTTTTTTTTGGTTTTGGTTTTTCAAGACAGGGTTTTTCTGTGTAGTTTTGGTGCCTGTCCTGGATATTGCTCTGTAGACCAGGCTGGCCTGGAACTCACAGAGATCCACCTGGCTCTGCCTCCCAAGTGCTGGGACTAAAGGTGTGCACCACCACCGTCCTGCTCAAAGATAGCATTTCTTTAAGAAAATTTTTTTATTTATTTATTTTACTTATGTGTATGAGTATTTTGCTTATCATGTGTGTGCCTGGTGTCCATAGAGGTCAGAAAAGACATTGCCTCCCTTGGAACTGGTATTAACAGATGGTTGTGAAAATCCATGTAGGTACTGGAAATTGAATCCAGGCCCTCTGGAAGATCAGTGAATGCTCTTACCACTAAGGCATCTCTCTAGCCCCCAATAGCATCAATATCTCAGTGGCAGTGTTGGATAAAGTTTATTACGGGCAGAGAGACAGGGTAGCTGAGGAAGATTTGAAAACATACCTCTCATTTCCTTTCTAACCCCAGGTCAGCACCTGACTCAGTCACAGTGCGCCATGCTCGAGACTCGGCAGCAAGATGCTTAGATGTTCTCTATCGGAACTTTCCAGAGTAACTCACTGTCCATTCTTTTCTTGTCCTAGTGACCAAACAGATCCTTTTAACCGTAGTCCCCTTACCATGGACCAGATCCGGCCAAACACAGAACTCAAAGAAAAAATCCAGCAGTGGCTCGCAGAGAGGAAGCAACAGAAGGAGAGACTTGAATAAATACTGTGAACTGAACAACCCAAACCAGCCCCAGGATGTAAACAGTTGTTTGTGGGTTCTCTTTCTGGCTCTGATCCTTCCTTCCTTCTTCCTTCCTTCCTTCCTTCCTTCCTTCCTTCCTTCCTTCCTTCCTTCCTTCCTTCCTTTCTTCCTCTCTTTGTTTTGTGTTTTGGTTTATTTCATTCATTGTTGTTGTTTTACTAAATTAGGAAATTGTTCTTGTACAAATTATGATAATTAAGATTCTTAAGACCATGTTGTCTCCCTGGCTTTCATGAAATTCTCCTTCTCACAGCATCTTCATAAATCATCACTAATTTTCAGCCTTGGTTTTCCTATTCCTCTTGTTTCCTTTTCTACCCTAAATTATATTAAGTCCAACTACAAAAGTGTCCTGCCACTTTTTTCTTTCCCTTCCCAAGTACCACTCAGACATGTTTTAGTGAACACTGCTTTTAAGTCTGTGATGTCAGCTACTTCAGTGACAGCTGGTAGTATCCAGAAACCCTGTTACCCTGTGTATCTTCTAGCCGGTGAGGGCTGGACTTAAGCCCCTGTCCTTACTATAGCTCTGTAATATTACAGAGCAACTTTTCAGATAAATGCAAATACCTTAGTGTGTGTAGACTTTTGGCTGATGGATAAGATTGGGAGAACCTTATACAATTTCTGTCGGTTATCTCTTAATTTTGTATTATCTTGTAACTTAAAGATACTATCACAAACACTCCCATGAGGTTGTCACCACCAAAAGCTTAGCTGCACAGTCTTTTAATGGGTGACAGTAATGGGTGAAACTTCCAGTAAGAGAATAAGTAAGAAGCTGTTAGTGCCCTTTTCTATTTTGTGCCCCAAGGACTAGACCTGGGTAAAATAGGCAATAAATAGTGTATCTATGGAGATGTTATTTTAGGACACCAATACAGTGTATCTCAGTGTGTGTGTGTTATACACACAGATACTGTGTCCTGTTTTTATTGGTCTCATATGAATTGAGTACCACATTATATTGTGTCCTCCGTGGTAAAATGTATGTGGTATGTGGCAATGTCTTCTCACATACTCATTCTAGTCGGGTAAAATTGTAAGACTATAAATATAAAATGTTTATCAATTAACGAAGTAGAGATTGGAGCAAAATCTGGTCCACAAGCCATTTTAAATATCCACTTAGCTCTGGGTACTTAATAAGTGGTTTGACCCCACTTCTCCAACCGTTTTGCTTAACATGCCAGGAGAGGCTCAGTCCTCTATGGGACATTTTTATATCAGTATCAATCTCTGCCCAGAGGTGTAAAAGACAAGAAAATGGAATTGTGGCTTCCTTTAAAGAACATTACTGTCAGCCACGACCTTTCATAGACAGAAGCAGTGTTTCAGTATTCCAACACAAGTTGCTATTAGTCCTTTGTGTATTTTCTGATGGTGTCAACTAGAAAACCTCTGATCAGAGACTCTCACTCTGGCTGTTAAATAAATGTCAGCTGTTGCTGTGCTTGTCTGTGCACAGGGAAGCCCAGGACACGCTCACAAATGCCAGATTGTTAAGATAGATGCCATGTGCCCAGTTGACAGGATTGCTTTTCTTTAAATGAACCTGATTTCCTGTGTGTATTATTCTCCTCTTTCCCTCTCTGGGAATGAACTGCATTTGAACTAAGCTTCTACCTACTGCATTTATTTTCCCAAAGCTAGTGTGGTAGGATGTTTTTATTTGAAAAGGAGGAAAGACCAGAGTTTTGCAGGTGAAAACTGGAGGAAAATGGGTACAGAACCTCAGAAGACAACTGTTCCAGCAGCTTTCTAGCTAATGGCCTCTATGCTGCCTCTCCTGTCTATCTGTACTCTACTTCTGAACTGAACCTTCAGCTTGTAAGCCTTTTTTGGCAAGTTTATGCTGTTTTGTTTTTAAGCTCTTCTGATACTTTCTCTGAATGGCTGTGCACCACTGATGCTGCTGAACCCTTTTACCACAAAAGCAAGTGTGTAGCTTAAGGCCACTATTGGTGAGGAAACCAAGTGTCCTCTGTGCCTTCTTTCTTTCTGTAAACTAATTTAAAGACATCCAGAAAAAGGAACTCTGGAGACTGCTGTCTTATACAACAAGAAGCATGTGTGCATTAGCAGAGGTAAGGGGTCTTGTCTGGAACTCAGCAGCAGCTGTCAATCTGCTAAGATCTCCTGACAGACCTAGTTTTCTGTGATGACTTTGCTGGAGTACAAAAGGAAAGTGAAGACTTCAGTCAGCTCTGGTATTGCTCATAGCTTACCCAAAGGCTAATACTAAACTTGGAAAATTAGTTAGGGTTCAAGCAGTTGTTTGTGTGTTTAATATGGCTTTCTGTGGGTATGTGAAAATTGAAGGAAACTTGAGAAGTAGTCTAATGGTGTAGGTGAAGATGCCATTTGCTGGTCAGTACCACACTCTACACAAGTTTCATTACATTTTTTTGATTCTGATTGCTGAGCAGCGATTGGGCAAAGCCTAAGACTACTGGGTACCTTTACAAGCCAGGCTGATGCTGTACCATTGTCATGTGAGGAAACAGTACACGTGTCCTAACTGCTAAACTGGAAAAGAACCTAGAGACAGAAAATGAAGAACAAAACAACAGAATGGTTGGCTGAAAAAAAAACTCGATCACTATAACTATGTTTAACATTCCAGGAAGGTTACTTCTTGTCAAACTTGCCTGGGGATGTTGTTTGTTCAAAACTTGTATTTAATAAATGAGCACCTGACTTACCACTCTGTTAGTCCTTTATTACAGTATTAAAAGCTAGCAGCCTGGTGTGGTGGTGTGTGCCTGTAATCCCAGCTACTAGCCAGTAGGAGGAAGGAAGGGCAAGGCCTGCTAGGGCTACCTAGTGAGTTCAAGACTAGCCCAACTTAAAAATTTTTTTTTCTTTTGGTTTTTTGAGACAGGGTTTCTCTGTGTAGCTCTGGCTGTCCTGGAACTCACTCTGTAGACCAGGCTGGCCTCGAACTCAGAGATCTGCCTGGGGTGCTCCACCACTGCCTGGCTCAAACTAAAATTTAAAAGGGATGTAGCTCAATGGTAGAGAGCTTGCCTAGCATACACATTGCTAAATTCATTTCCAGTACCACCACCATAGAGAGAAAAAGAAAAAGCTAATGACATTTCAAAAGTCCTTCTGAAAACCTAGAGGGTTTTGCCACTTCCTCTAAGCAAGTGCTACAACCACCAATTTGTGGACTCCACTACTGCCCAGCAACTCTTCTCTGTGTCCTTAAGATATTCTAAAGTGGACTGGAGAGATGGCTCAGCCAGAGGACCCGGGTTCAATTCCCAGCACCCACATGGCAGCTCACAACTGTCTGTAACTTCTTTTCCAGGGGATGTGACACCCTCACACAGACACACCTGTAGGCAAAAACACTAATGCTCATAAAATACAAATAAAAGGTTTTGGTTTTTTTTTTTAAGTTTCTAAAATTTAGACTCTCACCTGAAATTCTCTCTCCTTTCACACTCAGGTGGCATCCATCAGATTCCTCACTTTGAAACTTTGCTCCCATCACCGCATTCAAGGAAAGGTCCCACCATTCCCAAACTAATTCCTCTATCTTCTTCGCTGTCTCCCTGTTCTTGACAATTCCCCTTCTCTAACTTCAGTTTCTCTTGAGCTCCACATTCCCCTTGAGTTGTCTGACTTACGGTCTCTACCATATTTCCTCACTGATACAATCTGGTTTCTGTGATTTTGAAACTTTCTAGTTAATATCACAGATGTTCATACTGATAATTAGCTTGCCTATCTTTCCCCAAAAATAAATGGTCTTATCCTATAGTCCAGACTGGCCTGAAATTCCCAATCCTCAGGCTCCTGTATGCTGAGATAACATGGGTTTCACCACCCAAGTTATCTTTCCTGCCTTAATTTTTTTTTTTTTTGTTTTGTTTTGTTTTTTCGAGACAGGGTTTCTCTGTGTAGCTAGCTTTGTGCCTTTTCCTGGAACTCACTTGGTGGCCCAGGCTGGCCTCGAACTCACAGAGATCTGCCTGGCTCTGCCTCCCGAGTGCTGGGATTAAAGGCCTGCGCTACCACTGCCCGGCTCCTGCCTTAATTTGACATCAGTATCTAAGGCAGTTTGTCTCTCCCTTGTTAAAATGCTCTTGACTCCTTAATCCCACTTCTAATCTGTCTTTCTACCTAACCATCCCATCAGTTTCACTTCCAGCACTACTTCTGGCTTCTCCAGAACTTCTTGTCCTCATAAAATACCACTTTCCTACATTTTTTTTTTTTTTTTTTTTTTTTTTTTTGTCATGTCAAAGTTTCAAACCTTTGGAATTTGTATGTTTTCTTACACGTCAAGTCTTCCCAGATCAGCACCATGCCTAATCTTATGTTCCTCTCTGAGTTTACCCTGCAATTCTGATACTTACTCCTTATATGACCATTTAGGAATCTCGGTCTCTAAGGGGACAATACCCAAAGCGTTCACTGAATTACAAAATGCCTGGCATAGTATACACCCTCAACACACACACACACACACACACACACACACACACACACACACACACACACACACACGTGACTTTCTTCCTCCTGTCCGCATTGCTCCATGTGGTTTGATTGGAAAACCGGGATTGGATTCCAATTCTAATAGTGGCTGCGGAGGAAAATAGGATTATAAAAGGGCAATTAAAGAAGTGGTTAATTGGGTGAGTCTGGTGACTTGCGTTAAGTGACGCCTACATGGCCCCTTAAAGCTCCTATTCGGCCTCGGACCTGCTGTGTCTCTAAAACAAACATATCGGCCCACAAGCATCTTACGATGCCCTCCAGCCTCGATTTCCACGTTCTCTGAAAAACTACGAAAGTGCCACAAGTAAAAGTGGAGATCAAGCTAAGAAAATCAACGACGCACGCGCATTTCCTCACCTCAACGGTCTTCCGGGCCGCCATGAATGGCTGCCCCAAGCAATGCCTGTTTCCCGAGGAATCTCATTATTCTCCACATGTTCTCTTACCTCATATTTTCATATCTACATTTTATTTGTGCCTAACAAAATAAGCTGACCAACTATGTTCCACAAACAGGGAAGGGATACCTATATATTTTGAACAGGCACAGAGAGGGACAGCCTGACCTTGGAAGTCGGGCAGGGGGCCTGCCACGGGTCCTTCCGAGGGTGACATTCAGCCGGCGGTTCGAGGAGACGGACCTTCCACCCTAGACGATGGCCAAGCTCGTCCGTAACTTCGCGGAGAAGGCCCCGGGGCTAGTAGCCGGTGAGCGCGGCCCGGGGGAGGCTCGCGAGGGGCAGGAGTGTGCTGTGGGCACCACGGGGCCCGCGGGCGTCGGGAGGGCCGCCAGGAGGCAGCCGGAAGGCTGCAGCCTCTCCTAGCCTGCACCCGGCTTCTTAGGGCGCACACGCTGCTGGGCCCCGGCCGCGACCGCGGAGAGGGTCGTGTGAAGAAGCCCGGTTTCACTCCGCCGCGAACGCCATGAGGCCCCCTTACCGTGCCTTGGAGAAGTGGGAAGGGAGGACGGAAACGGTAAAGGTCGCACGTCAGGCCTCACTGGGTGGTCTGGCGGAGTACTAGAAAGTCATCAGAAATTCTTAAAAGACCCGTAAGGCCTCTGAGAGTTGTGTTTGCTTACCGTCTTGGTCAGATCCTAGAGGAGTCTGCATCCGGCGAAGGGAAGTAGGAACGTAGGGATGACTATCCCTGTCTCGGTCCGCCTAGAAAGCGATGCCCGTCCACTGTCGTCTTTATCATGGTGGCTTGGCATTCGCAGGGTTACTTTGTTAGAAAAGTCTGCTAGAGTGCCGTATCTCAGATGAGCACTGAGTAGTCACAAGCCTGAATAATATATTCTGTCGCTACAGTTCTCTTCTGAGTAGCAGATTACTCGTTTTATTTCTGAAGCGGAAGGTGAAATTTACATTTCTTTCTCTTCTGTATTGTAGTAAATGTTTGAAGGTCAGATTTCTAAATAGCTGAATTTCTGTATGTTCAGATTTGGTTATAAAATGTGAATATAAAGCGAATTTTAAAAACATGTAGTGCTTTTGAGCTTGTTTTGCTGTGTTTGGATGCTTAGTAATTCGTTTTCTCCTCCCCTTCATCACCAGCCAAACAATAATGAGCTTAGAGTGCCAGACTCAATAAATACTAGATTCCCTCCTACAGAACACTTAACTAGTCTGCTAGTAAGCCGTTTTCCTCATTTTTCCAAAGGATTTCTTGTTTTTAGCTTTACCTTTACTATGATCATCTGGCTGTGTTGCAAACTGCTAGGATTTTACATCAATACAACCAGAAGGCTTGATGCTTGGACTTTGGTGGTTTGAGGTGCAACATTTAATATTTCATATGGAATTTTTTTCCTAGCAGTATGACTTTTGCATAATTTAGGTAGCTTGTATTCAGGAATTTAAAACTGGTGTTATTGATGAAATCCCAAAAGAAAAACATTACCAAGGTAAACTTTGGTCATGTTAACACTTAACTCTTTCCACTATTGTGAGTAATTGAAAGGTAATTTGTTCTTCCAGAAGTACTGAAAGGGAGGGGGCTCTGGTGGGGTTGGAATGTCAGGTGGATTTTGCTCTACAGCATAGGCTGGTGTATTAAGTGAATGTTAAAGTATTTGATACTGACACTAATCTCAGTTCCCTAGGGTATGTAGCTTTATCATCAGACCTCCCCAGGAAGGTCAGAGTCTTTCTCTGTTTTTTCTCCCCTTAACTAAGCTAAAGATTTTATTTGGTTTTCACCAGTTTTTCCATTAATATCTTTCACTTCTAAGTCCCAGTCCTCATGGTATTCTCTTTTTTTGTTTGTTTGTTTTTGTTTTTCGAGACAGGGTTTCTCCGTGTAGTTTTGCTTCCTGTCCTGGATCTCACGCTGTAGACCAGGCTGGCCTTGAACTCACAGAGATCCGCCTGTCTCTGCCTCCTGAGTGCTGGGATTAAAGGCGTGCTCCACTACTGCCTGGCCAGGGTATTATCTTACAATTAGTTGTCAGTCTCTCCAGTGTCCCCTTTCTTATGTCTGATCTTTCAAGATTTGGCCACTTTGAGGTATCTTGTCTGGATATCCTGAAGAGTGTTCCCCAAATTTGGGTTTCTCTGATAATTAGTCTGGAATTGGGGATTTTAAGAACAAGAACTACAGATGAGTCACCCTGATCACATATTAAGAGGTTCATGATATTCATACCCATCTTTTTGGGTTTTTTTTTTTTTGGGGGGGGAGGGGGGAGACAGGGTTTCTCTGTGTAGCTCTGGCTGTCCTGGAACTGGCTTCAGAGACCAGGCTGGCCTTGATCCTCCTACCTCTGCCTCCCAAGTGCTGGGATTAAAGACATGCAACACCACTGCCCAACCCATACCCATCTCTTGATCTAATAAGATCTTCCACTATAAAACTATTGATTTCACTTTCTGTGCCTGTTTTTATTTCTTTTTTTTTTTTTTTTTTTTTTTTTTGGTTTTTCGAGACAGGGTTTCTCTGTGTAGCTTTGCGCCTTTCCTGGGACTCACTTGGTAGCTGTTTTTATTTTTATTTATTTTTTATTTTTTGACAAATTTTAGTCCTTTTCAGACACACCATTCCCCTTCCCTCTCCTGGACCTCACCTCCTACCTTCACCTCTACCCCGAAAAGAATGTTATTTTACTATGACATGATGGTGGTGACCGACCAGCCTTATGTCTTTTGTGTCTACATCCATCTTTAGAAGCAAGTAACCAGAGCAGGAGGATTTTCTGTTAGAGTGTTGGGTGGGTCTAGCTTCTACATAGATCAAGTGGAATTCTGTGAGAAAGATCTGTCTTGTTTCCATTTCCTTTTTTTCTTTTTTCTTTCCCATTTTTTTTTTCTGTTCTAAATTATACTGGCTCATTTTAATTTATTTCATGCTTTCATATCTAATTCTGTGTCATTTATTGCTGGGATTGTGCCAGCCTTGGCCATCTGTAGATCTTTTAAGTTGGCACCTCTGCCCCCTTTAACATGCCTCCTTATTTTTTTGTACCACATGATGAATCATCATTTTATTTTCTCTGTCCAGCCTTAGAATTGGCCATTTCTCCAAGAAGCCCTACTTCCTTTTAATAAACAATGGAATTTACAAGTTGTCATCTAGATACTGGGTTTTTTTTCTTGCTACTAGAGTCCATTTTAAATTTCTCTCATTGGACAGTTTCTTTTGCTGTGATAAAATACCATGGCCAAAAGCAAATTAGGAAGGAAAGGGTTTATTTCATCTTCCCAGTATGAAATCCATCATCCAGGGAAATCTGGACAGGAACCTGGAGCCAGGAACTGAAGGAGAGATTTTGGAGGAGTGCTGTTTACTGGCTTGCTCCCCATGGCTTGTTCAGCCTGCTTTTTTTTTTTTTTTTTATAGCACTCAGGTCTACCAGCCCAGGGGTGGCAGCATCCTGAGTGAGCTAGACCCTCTTCACATCAATCACCAATTAAAAAAATGCACCACAGGCCGAACTAGTAGGGGCATTTTCTCAGTTGAGGTTCTTCCTTCTTACCAAATGACTGTAACTTGGATCAGGTTAACACAAAACTTGCCCACACAAGCATTCGGACACATGCTGTATTTTATATTAGTCTGTATAGATAAGTAATTGTTTCTGGGACTGCAGAGATGGCTCAGTAGTTAAGAGCACTTGTTGCTCTTGCAGTTTCTTTCTTTGTTTGTTTGTTTGTTTTGTTTTTCTAGACAGGGTTTCTCTGTGCAGTCCTGGCTATCCTGGAACTTACTCTGTAGACCAGGCTGACCTCTAACTCAGAGATTGACCTGTCTGTGACTCCCAAGTGCTGTGATTAAAGGCCTGCGCCACTAATGCCCGGCTGCTCTTGCAATTTCTATATGTGTTTCTCTCCTCAGTTTGTGTGTCTGTGTCCCTCTCTCTCACAACTTCAGCCCAGGACTTTGCATGTGCTCTACCACTGAGCTACATCTCCAGACCTTATGCTAATTTTGTGATTATTTCTCCTTCTGAATTCATTGATTTGAAATAGTGAATAAATACATCAAGGAATTTTAGGTGTTTGTTTGGTTGGTTTTTGTTTTTCAAGACAGGGTTTCTCTGTAGTTTTGGCTGTCCTGGAACTCACTTTGTAGACCTGGCTGACCTAGAACTCACAGATCTGCCTGCCTCTGTCCTGAGTGCTGGGATCAAAGGTGTGCACCACCACCCGGTACAGTCTAGTTTCAACTGCTTTTACCAATACATGTAAGTTTTATTTTTATTATGAGTGCAGTTTTTGAAAGAGGATGCAGCTATGCATGGTGAGAGATTTAATGAAGCACGTATTGCTAAGGATACCAAAAATGGATACTTACTGGTATAATTCCCTCTGGACTTGTGGTCAATATTGTGATGAGCTCTGATCTTACTGATAAAAGGATGCTATTCTACATAGCTTCTTTCCCTTCTGGACTCCTCTTCAAAATGTGGTGTTTCTACAAAGAAAAATGAATAAATTGCTTTGTCTTTGTTTTCCAATTAGGGACTAGTAACTTTAGAGTTAATTAGATTTGCCATTCAGAGGTGAATAAGTACTAGCTGGCCACTAGTGAGTCCTGGCATAATTGACTGCTTAGAGCTTCCTGTCTGTTGAGTGTCCCTGTGACACAGGTGTTCTGCATCTTTAAAAGCCTCTTGTTACCAGGGAGCAGCAGCTCTGACTTTTCACACCGGCTGCACATTCGGTCCAAGCAGTGAGTGGATGTGATAGATGAATAAATATTTGTGTCCAGCCCACACATCTGCTTCTTTCGATCTCTAGTGAGTTCATCCTGGGTTTTTGTTTTGTTTTGTTTTCCAGCTGCGGTGACTTACTCGAGGCCTCGATTGGCTACATTTTGGCGGTACGCCAAGGTTGAGCTGGTTCCCCCAACCCCTGCTGAACTCCCTGCAGCTATTCAGAGTGCGAGAAAAATAATTCAAAGTGCTAAAACTCGTAGCTTCAAACAGCTTACAGTTAAGGTAACTATGGGCTGTGAAAAAGTATGTTTGTGATAGAAAATGTCTTCCCTGGGGGTTTTTCAGGTTCTTTTGATTAATATATGTATTTTCCAATAAAGCAGAATCCAACATAATGAGAGATAATCTCTTTTGACTGCCAAGAAAAGACATTTTTTCTCACTTTGTAATCTGGATAGAACTAACTCAGCTCTTTTTGTCTTGGTCTAGTTGTGGTCTTAGAACAAAAAGGTGAGCATCTTGACTGGCAGCCTTGATTTTCTTCCTAATCTTAGCTAGTATATTATAATCTGATAGCTGCCTTTGCTGAGTTTTTGTTTGTTTTGTTTTTGTCATGGAATTATCCCCATTTCAGCTAAAGACCTCTAGAATTATTAGGCAGAACAAGAATACCAAAATCTGGGTTTTCAAATTGCGTGTAGACTAAAGGCCACAAGAATTGGAACTTGGAGCCAGGTGGTGGTAGTATGTGCCTTTAATCCTAGCACTCTGGAGGCAGAGGCAGGCAGATCTCTGCCTTTGAGGCTAGCCTGCTCTAAACAGCAAGTTCCAGGACAGACTACAAAGCTACACAGAGAAACCTTGTCTCAAAAAAAACAAACAAACAAAAAAGAATTGGAACTTGACTTTTAATATCCAATTCAAGTAACTACTGCGTTCCAGCCTTCACCTGGGTAGTGGTGACAGGAGACTTCTAATGGCCCCTGGTGTGACTGAAGGGGCAATGACCTCCAGAAACACTCTTAGTAGAAGTAAAGGCGTTCAGTTTGTTTATGGAAAGATATTTTTTTCCAACTAGAGTTTTTAGATACAAGTTTGTGCTTAAATGAAACAATGCTTTCAAGAACCATGTGTGGGTTTGTTTGGGTTTTTTTTCCCCTTTTGGGGGCGGGCGTCAGAAACATAAAATAGATGTTGAACAATTGGAAAGAATTAAACCAAATGATAGTAAATAAAAATGAAGTACATGGGGTGGGTGTAAGGGAAGAACACAGACTTCTCCATCTTTGACGGACAGAAGACAAGCCCTATGAATGCCCTGTCTAATGTGTGAGCCATTTCCAGGATGTGGGTTGTTTTAGAGCCCATAAAGTGTCTCATAAACTAATAATGAAAGGGTTAAGTCAGTTCAGGTCTTTAAAAATCCCTTTGAAAGAATTTATAAGCTCAGGCCCATTTGCCTTACAAAATTGAAAGTTCAAGGTTTTCAGAAGTTGAACATTGAACATTAGTAATTCCTGACTTTGGCTAAAACTGTTCTGTAGTTTTGAATAACACCCTTATATTCTCTGTCAATCCTGAGAGAGAATAATTTCAAATATGTGTTGGGTTTTTTGTTTGTTTTTTAAAGTACCTTAAAAGTTGTGCTTTTTCTTTTCCAGGAAGCTGTGCTGAATGGTTTGGTGGCCACTGAGGTGTGGATGTGGTTTTATGTCGGAGAGATCATAGGCAAACGTGGCATCGTTGGCTATGATGTTTGAAGACTGATCTTTAACATCTGATTTTATTTGAGTTCCTATTTGAATGTTCTTGGACCACATGTAATGAGACTGCTATCTGAATAAAATATTAGCTGTCGAATAGTAGTGTTTTCTCTGTCAAATACTACATAGATGGTCACAGTTTTTCCTGATAGTAAGTTGAGTTGTCTTTGTCCTTGTTACATTGATACTGATTTAGTATGTGTCTGTTTAACCATCAATTAGAAAAGATGGATGTGAATATATATATTCACATGATACATAATACATGATGGTAAAATTTTAATTCAAAGGTTTAAAACATTATTAGCCAAGTGTAGTGGCCCGCGTCTATAAGCCTAGCATTTGGCAGGTAGAGTTGGGAGATGACAACAGATTTGAAATTTGTCTACATAGTTCCAGTTAGCCATGGTTATAGAATGAAACTATCTTTAAAAAAAAAAGAGAGAGAGAGAAAAAGGCACATCGAAAATTTAGGCAGATGTAGTGGCATACACCCAGCAACTTAAAAGACTGATGTAAGATCACTTGAATCAAGGAGTTCAAGACCAGCCTGAGCATATAATATAATGAGACCTTGTCTCAGAAGGACATATTGGGGAGGGGCAGGAGTTTAAGGTCATCTTGAGCTACAAGAGACCTCGTCTCAAAAAAAGTTATTACAGAAAAGAAAATTGGATTATTTTTCTCAGCAATTCTGTAAAAACGTTGGGGGTACTTGTCAATTTGAATATTTGCCTCAAGAAAGAATAGTAGGGGGTAGTATTCTTAGATATATGTTTATAATATCTTTGACAGTAGAGCAGGGTGAAAGAGCCATGTAACTGGGATGCTCTGGTGTGGCGGCACACTCCTCTTATCCCAGCACTTGTGAGACAGAAGCAGACAAATCTTTTAATTCAAAGCTGTCCTGGTCTACATACCAAGTTTCAGAACAGCCAAGACTACTTAGATCTTGTCCCTCTCTATTTAAATTTTAAAAAAAAAATTTTTTTTAATTGGGATGTATTATATTAAATCTAGTTTTATCACTTTTTCGTAGCTTTGCAAGATCCAGTAGATAACAGTTATGATAGTGTCACCCAAGGGTCTAAGTGGTGTGTTATGGCCTGAAGTAAACAGTGATTAGCATCAATTTGTCTTGTGGATATAAGAGATACTGATCCAACATTGCCTTTTGCTGTAGCCTTACAGTCTCTGGTTGGCTAAGGGGTGTTTCTAACCCATTCTTAATTTTTGCAGCTTCTGTAAGCAAGTTATTGTACATTTCTTACTGTAAAAGTATATGGTCTACAGTACAATATTGATTGTTAGTGTTCGGCTTTTGTCTTTTTTTTTTTTTTTTTTTTTTTTTTTTTTTGGTTTTTCGAGACAGGGTTTCTCTGTGTAGCTTTGCGCCTTTTCCTGGAACTCACTTGGTAGCCCAGGCTGGCCTCGAACTCACAGAGATCCGCCTGGCTCTGCCTCCCGAGTGCTGGGATTAAAGGCGTGCGCCACCACCGCCCGGCCCGGCTTTTGTCTTTTTAATCCCACTTTTACACCCTGCATTTGGAACACTGCTCCTATACCCTAATGAAGAAATGGCACAGCTTTTCTAGAGATAAACAACAAGGTCTCTATGGAGACTGCTACTCTTCCGAAATATGAAGTAATGTTCAACAGCTTCTGTAGGAACACAATTGATAAAAACCAAAACCACCCTGTTGGCAGAAGTATTCTGTCGTATAAATTGCATCAAAGTGAAGGGCTGCAGAGGACTTCCACAGTGATTTAGGTGAATTTCTTTTCCATGTAGTGCATGACTAGTAAAATTCACCAGGAGAAAAACACAACAAACTGTGAAGTCAGCCGGTGCCTGCTGTAGCTCACAGAAGTTCGTAATATGTAATGCTCCTTTTTAAAGCAGCAGTCCACACCAGAAGGCCCTCAGTTTCTACTCCACTACTTCCTCCTTTACCCTACAACACACCTCTGTCTATGACTCACACTGTGTGTCTAGATTTTCTTAGATTAAAATAGCAGTGGCTGCTTGTAGTCATCGCTGGGTTTCACCAGGCTTCTTACCCTCAATGCTTCCACATACCTTGCCTCCTAGCAGAGAACTGTGTGGAGTTTCATAAAGTTGTGAATGCTGAATGCTTTTTTTCATTGTAGTTCAGTTGTTTTATGTGTGTCATCTAAGTTCCAAGTACTTTCTAGACATAGAAACCTGTTCTAAGAGCTCGGTCTGCTTTGCAGATGAGGACAGAGGAAGGTGCACTTGAAAGAGGCTAACCCAGACTATTTTGAGAAGTTGGACCAAGAGAAGTTGTCTAGAGATAACCTAAAATAAACTAGGGAGGCACACTTGCTCTTATTTACATCGCTCAAGACTGAGGCAGGAGGTTCAAGAGTACAAGGCCAGTCTAGGATACTTAGAGCCCCTGTCTCAAACCAGAAGACATGAGGAATGGAGCAGGGTATGGAATAACCACAAAGCTATTCTGTGGAGAAAAACAAGCATGCATCTGTAATGCCAACAGGGAAGTGGAACAGGATGATGGGAAGGTCAAGATCAGGGCCTGAAGAGAAGGCTCATTAGCACTGGCTGCTCTTCCAGAGGACTTAGGTTCAATTCCCCGCACCCATCTCTAACTCAGGGTCCAGGGCATCGATTGCCATCTTCTGACCTCTGCACCAGGCGTGCACATAGTGAACAGAATACATACAATGTAGGCAAAACACCCATACACAAAAGAATTTTTACTGGGGAGATACAACACGCACATCTACTCACCCCAGACAGGAATCCCATGACAGACCCAAATAAGATACCACCGAAGTTTAACTTGGTGAACCAGTGAATTTTATTGGGGTTACTTAGAGAAGCAGAAATGACTTGGCACACTGCACAGCCTGAAGGCAGCTCAACAGACTGGAGAGTGTCCTTTCCAGGTGGGTCTAAATTGGCCTCAGTTGGTCGAAACCACTTCCAGGAAGCTGGGCTGGTCTCAAGAGTCTTCTTTGCAGCTTGGCTTGCCTGAGTTTTTTGCAGCTCAGGTTAACTTCTGAGGGGTACTCTGAGCTTTTACTCTGGCAAGGAGTGGCCTAGTGAATCTGGTCAGTTTCAGAGACTTTTGGAAGCCATTTTGAGTTGTTTACTTTCCTGCCTCAGGAGCTTCCCTGTAGAATGGCATGTTTCAATCTCAGGAAATTTAGACTACAAAAAGATCAGGGTCATATTTTGCTACGTAGCAAGGATACCAGCCTGTAATATGTTGATACTCTGTCTCCAAAAGAAAAAGTAAGCCTAACAGTGGTTGAGTATTCTTTTAATCCCAGCACTCGGGAGGCAGAGGCAGGTGGATCTCTGAGTTCGAGGCCAACCTGTCTACAGAGTGAATTCCAGGACAGCTAGAGCTGTTACACAGAGAAACCCTATCTTGGAAAAAAAAATAAATAACCTGAAATTTCTGGCATAGTGGACATTCTGAAAGACCAATATGTATGAAGTAGCAGGACACAGTAGTAAGAGGTAAAACCAGAATGTTGAGAAGAACATGAAATATCTTTTATGCCATATTAAGAATTGCACTGCCTGGTTGTACACACCAGCAAGATATGCTGAAGAGCCATAGGCAGAAGGATCATGAGTTTGAGGCCAGCCTGAGCTATTCCATTGAGCCTACAAGATGACTCAGTGGGTAAAGGTACTTGCCACCAAACCTGATACCTAAATTCAATCCCTGGACCACACATGGTTAAAGTAGAGAACCAGCTGGGCGGTGGTGGCACATGCCTTTAATCCCAGCACTCAGGAGGCAGAGCCAGGCAGATCTCTGTGAGTTCAAGGCCAGCCTGGTCTACAGAGCGAGATCCAGAACAGGCTCCAAAACTACACAGAGAAACCCTGTCTCAGGAAAAAAAAAAGAGAGAGAGAGAGAGAACCAACTCCGGTAAGGTTTCCACTGACCTCCACATGTGCTCAGTCATAATAGCCATCTGCCAATACAATTTCTTTTTAGGAAAAGGATTGAATTTGGACTGGAGATGTGTGGCTCTGTTGGCAGATTTCTTGCCTAGCACACCCAAGGCCTTGGGCTCGATTCCCAGCATTGCATAAACCAGGCCTGTGGCACATGGCCTGTAATCCCAGCACTTAAGAGGTTGAGGGAAGAATATCAGCAGTTTAAAGTCCTGCTTGGCTACAAGGAAGAACAACTTGGGATGCATGTCTCGAAACAGTGAATTCAGCCAGGTGGATAGCACACGGCCCAGGACGCAAGGCTGAGGCAGAAGGATCAAGAGTTTGAGCCCAGTTTAGGTTACCTACTGGCTCAAGGCTAGTCTGAGGTACATAATGAGACCCTTTCTCAGAGAAAAAAACAGCTGTAGTACTGGGCAGATAATGTAGCTTAGTGATAGTGCTTACCTAGCATATGAAAGGCCCTGAGTTTGATCCACACACCAGAAAAAGAAAATCATAGTATTTGAAGAACAGAAAAGGAAAAATTATTTGGAAAAAAAGATTTTAACAAGCTGGCATGGTGGTGCATGCCTCTTGGAAGGCAGAGACAAGTAGATCCCTGTGTGTTTGAGGCAATCCTGGTCTACAAGTTGAGTTCCAGGACAGCCAGGGCTACATTGTGAGATCCTGTCTCCAAAAAAAAGGAGGTTATGGATGACACTATTTGCAAGTGGCAATTTCAATCCCCTGTGACAAAAGCTAGGGCAGAAATGCATAGGGTGCATGTCCTGCATTTCCGCAGTCTGCAAAGGTTCCAAGAAGAGTGAACACAAAAGGGAAGATGGTAGCCTCTGCAGTGCAGCCAACGCAGTTACATCGGTGACAATCACAGATCATCCTGCTTTCTTATGTCTCAACTCTGTTTTGCTCTACTCTCAAGCTAGGCCAAGATTTATTGCCTCAAGATTTATTGCCTCTTAGATCTTCCTTACCCTAAATACTAGATAGCTTTGTGGGACTTCTTATCCCCTAATGAGTTTGATGTTGATTTCTGCCAGGACATGCATTGCCCTGACTGTGATCACTCTTGTGATGAGGACCGACGCAGTGCCCCAGGGACATGCCGCAGGGGTGCACTTACCTGCACCTGCTCCACACAGAAGGCTCCCACACTAATTGGAACACTGGCAGCCAGGGCCCTTGACAATCTGTCTTTGACCTTGCCTTAATCCCATTTTGGGATACCAAATATTGTTTAGCCACACCGTTTCTAATCAATTCAAATAAAAACCCAGCTTTTAAATATTAGGTCATGTGATCGTCTGCTACTGCCTCTGGTTGCCTTCTGATCACCAGGTCACTCCCTTTTATCTCTTGGCCTTTTTGTCTCCTGGTTCATTATTACTCTATAACACAGTGGTTCTCAACCTTCCTAACACTGCGACCCTTTAATATAGTTCCTCATGTTGTGGTGACCTCAACCATAAAGTTACTTCATTGCTATTTTATAACTGTAATTGTACTACTGTTATGAATGGTAATGTAAATATCTGATGTGTAGGATATCTGATATATAACACACCTCCCATGAGGGGTCACGACCCACAGGTTAAGAACCACTATTATAACACTACTTAGCAATTTCAACATACATGTGGGTCATTGATTTCCAAAAAAAATAGTCCCTGGACAACAGCAGCATCACTATTACCAAGGATCTTTTTAAAAAATTATTTGCCGGGCAGTGGTGGCGCATGCCTTTAATCCCAGCACTCGGGAGGCAGAGCCAGGCGAATATCTGTGAGTTCAAGGCCAGCCTGGGCTACCAAGTGAGTTCCAGGAAAGGCGCAAAGCTACACAGAGAAACCCTGTCTCGAAAAAATAAATAAATAAATAAATAAAAAATTATTTATTTGTATGTTTGTGGAACACTTGTGGGGTGATCAGAGGACATGTGGAAGTTGATTCTCTTAAGATGTGGTTTCCAGGGATCAAACTCAGGTCTTCAGACTTGGAGGCAAGCACCCTTAACTGCTGAGCCATCTTGCCAGCTCTCACCAAGGATCTCAGAAATGAAAGTTCCCAGGCTCTATCCCAGAAATCCTGGGAGTAGAAACTTGCAGTCTGCATTTCGTTGGCTTTCCACGGAATTCTGAACCATGCTTAACTTTGGAAAGATCCACATAAATGATCCAACAGCCTGAACTCTCAGTTCATCTCCAAACTCCCCAACAATTAGCCTTTCACCTTCCTTTAGCACTGCTTCCCATGTCCTTACAAAACACAGCATCCCTTTCTAACCACCTACCAGCCCATTCCTTGAAATACTCAGCTACATTTATCTGAAGACACTCTGACCATGAGCAAATTGATCCTCATAACCCTGACATTTCCCTCATTTTCCAACTTTATTTATAGTCTGTAATCTGTGGTTATCATTCTTCAGAACACACCTTCAATTTCCTTGCCTCTCACCATGGAACTCATTTGCCAAAACCACATCCTTGGCTTAATCCAACCATCTAACTACTCTGTGCTTCACCCATGAAGCTAAGTGAAGTTGGAGAAAACAATCATGATGACTAGCTTCCTTTATACTCACAATCAGAACCTTAAGACAGCACTTCATAAGACCTGCCAATCATATTGTATTTCTTTTCCTTAGGCCATGATTATTTCCATCAACAGATGATCTTGCTTCCCACTTGACTAAGAAAATGTAAGCAGTTGGAGAGCTTCCACTTCCGAGACAGCTACACACCTACCACTGTTTGCACCCATATAAATATAGATGCAGGAGTGACTCAGCTGGCCCCAGCTCTGGAGCAGTCTCAGCCCGCAGGCCTTCAGGAAGTCAGTCCCCGAGGCCTGCATCTCTCCTACTGTGGCAGCCTGCCACCAAACCCTGCTGTGTATCAGCACAGGACCAAACACAGCAAGTGGTACATTTTGCTCGAACTAGGTGCAGCAGATTGCAAGCTCCAACCACACAGAACTCACTTGTACAAATTGTGATGGGTAGAATTAACATACCCATTCAGGATCCATGCTTTATAAACACTTCTCCCTCTGCCTCTGGTCCTGGCACATCAGAGTTCCCACTTCTTCAGTTCATCACCTCTTTTGAGAAGTCTCCAGATTTGTCCAAACTGTCCCCCTTGCCCTCCCATGGATGCCTTGTACAGCCCACATCATTGTACTCTAGTGCTATATTTACGTTTATTTCCCTCGCTAAGCTGTAAGCTTCTTAAGGAAGACATGGTATCCAAGTCTCCTTTGCAATCCCAGCCTATCACATTATCTGGCTTGTATATAGTAGGGTTTCAAAATATGAGAAAAGCAGACTCTACTTGCTGTGTTTGGTCCCGGGCTGATACACAGCAGGCTTTGGTGGCAGGCTGCCACAGGGAGAGATGCAGGCCCCGGGGGACTGACTTCCTGAAGGCCTGCGGGCTGAGACTGCTCCAGAGCTGGTGCCAGCTGAGTCACTCCCGAATCTCAACCTCCTGCGTTCAAAGATTTGGATCCTGATTCACTGGGTTGCTTGCCTGGATGTTCATGCAGGGATGCTTCTGCCTGAGGGCTAGGAAGGAGGAGCCAGGAGGTGGGCAGCTGAAGAGCCTCTACGAGGGAGGACTTATGCAATAGACTCCTGAAAATCCCTGGAACGCCTCCGAAACTTACCATCTAAACACCTCTTTGCTAAGCCTGCATTTCAGGGTCATCCTCAGTGCAGCTGGAGGAACGTCATAAACAGCGTGCTTTTTTTTTTTTTTTTTTTTTTTTTTTACAGGATTTTCAACATGCAACCTATAGAAGGGCATTGATGAGAATTATACCTGGGGCTTCCTGTGTGAAGCAAGAAAGGTTATCTTCAGAAACTCCAATGCCAGAGTTGTCAAATCCAAAAGCAATTAAAACACTGTTGTGTGGTTTGGAATTATAGCTTACATGTTAAAATAGCTACCATTTCCCCTAAGGATAGCCTGCATTTTTACCCTGATGTCATCTCACTCTGGGTCTCAAGAGGGTACAGAACTCTAAAGCAAGTTATTTAGGCCAAGTATGGCAGCACATACCTATAATGCCAGCACTCTTAAAGCAGAGACAAGAGGACTGCTCTAAGTTCAGTTCCAGCCGGTAAAGATAGTGAGTTCTAGGCCAACAGAGCTGCAAAGGAAGATCCTGTCTCAAACAAAAATAAACAGGTAAATATTCTAACACACCAGCAATTAGAACACCGTGGGAGTGTGGCTATCAAGTCTAGTGAGACTCAGAGTCACAGAGAGAAAGCCATGTAATCCAGGACTGGTGGGAAAAATGAAAGCACCAACAATCAAGTAAACATTTAGATGGGGTTCACTCATTGCTTACCTTGAACAGTTTTGTCTACCTCTTATACACTGGCTTGTTATAAGCTCTCCAAGTCACTACCACAGCCTAAAAGAACAAATTGATTTTCTTCCTTTCTTTTTGTTTTTTGTTTGTTTGTTTTGAGACAGAGTTGCTCTTTGTAGCCCTAGCTGTCCTGGAACTCACTCTGTAGACCAGGCTGGCCTCGAACTCACAGAGATCCACCAGCCTCTGTCTCCCGAGTGCTGGGATTAAAGGTGTGTGCCACCACTGCTCTGCTTAATTTTTGACTTTTTTACATTTATTTATTTATTTACTTACTTACTTAGTATAGATATATGAATATGTTTGAGTGTGCTGTGTGTGTATATGTGTATATGCACAAGTGTGTGGGTGTCTGCACTTGTGGTCATTTGAAGAACCTGGAAGAGGACATTAGAGTCCACTCTGTCACTCTCCACTTCATTCCCTTCAGACAGGATCTCTCATTGTACCTGGAGCTAGCCCGGCAGCCAGGAGGCTCTGCCCCTTCTCCTCTGCCCTCTTCTCCCAGAGTTGAGGTTACAGGTGTATGGGAACACGCCCAGCCTTTTACATGAGTTCTGGGTGTTCTAACTCAGGGTCTTGCATAGTTACCCACTGAACTGTCTCCACAGCCTTTCAATTTAGATTTACTTCTTAAAAGAAAAAAAAGTATTTATTTCAGTTTTTTGAGACAGGGTTTCATTCTGTCTCAAGCTGTAGCTCTCCATGTAGCCCAAGCTGGCTTCCAACTGACAGTGATTCTCCTGCCTCTGCTTCACACGTGCTGAGTTTACAAGCACATGCTACTACATCCACTCAGCTTTTTTTAAACGTAATTTTTATTGACTCTTTGGGAATTTCACATCATGCACCCCAATCCCGCTCATTTCCCAGTCCTTCCATGTTGGACCCTAACTCCCATAGCATCCCCCCTCAAAGAAAATTCCAAAAATATTAATTGAAAACAAAAACAAAAACCATTTTGTTCCTCCGTCTTCCCTCCTCTCCAGCACCTCTTCATTCATCTTAGTGGCATTGGGAGCTTCCGTGTGTCATGCAGTAGTAACCCTTGTATCAGCAATGAGTTGTTGGTCAGGTTCAAGGCCTCTGGCTTCTGATGCACCATCATCACTGGACCCTCACTGAAACGCCTCTTGAATATCCTGTTATGTGGATCTGGGTGGTAGCTGATTTGGTCAGTCTGGGCCACTGGGCTGCCCCACACACACAGGTGGCGGGGGCATCTCTCCCAAGTGTGAGGCCAACTCTTCTGTGGCAGTCCTCACTGAAGGGGAGGGCCAGCTCTCCCAGGGCCAGTGAAGGGCAGGGCCAGCTTAGCATAGCCTGCGGATTTCAACACACATGGTTCCAATGGGCCCCTGTGAAAACATGGGTCATGGAGATCAACACAGACCTCAGTTGCAGCAGACGATGGACCCAGACATGGCCCTCGGCAGCAGCTTAGGCCCGAGTGTCATCATGGCCCCAGGTGGCAGCTCAGACCACTCAGATCTGCATGGCCCTTGTGGTGGCATGGAGCTCAGACACCAACATGGCCCCAGGTGGCAGCTCAGACCACTCAGATCTGCATGGCCCTTGTGGTGGCATGGAGCTCAGACACCAACATGGCCACAGGTGGCAGCCCATACTTCAGACATCCATGTGGCCTTTGGTGGCAACACAGGCCACAGACATCAACACAGACCCCGCTGTAGTAAGACCATGGACTCAGACATGGTCCTCAGCAGTAGCCAGGGCCCAGACGTCACCATAGCCCTAGGTGTCAGGGCAGGCCACTCGGGTCAGCATGGCCCTAGCAGCAGCATGGCCCTGGGACACCAACATGGCCCCAGATGTGGCCCAGACTCTGGGCATCTACATGACCTTCGGTAGTAACAGGAGCCACAGACATCAACACAGACCCTGGCTGCAGTAGAGCCATGGACCCAGACATGGCCCTCAGCTGCAGCTTGGGCCCAGATGGCACTATGGCCCCAGGTGGCAGAGCAGGCCACTCAGATAGGCATGGCCCCTGCAGCAGCACAGCCCTTGGACACCAACATGGCCACAGATGGCAGCCTAGACCCCAGGCATTCATGTGGCCTTAGGTGGCTATAGGGCCACAATGTCAACACAGACCCTGGCTGGGGTAGGACCACAGACTCAGACATGACCCTTAGCAGCAGCCTGGGCCCAGATGTCACCATGGCCCCGGATGGCAAGCAGGCCACCCACATCAGCCTGTTCCTCACTGCCTTTGCTTCTTCATTCTGCCTCTTTCCACAGCACATGAACCAGTTCGCTCCTCTTTCTCCCTCATTTCTACACCATATATTTGCTCATCATCAGCCAGCCTGGGCCATGAAGCCCCAGGTGACCTGAGGATGTCTTCAGCCAGCCCGGGCCGTGAAGACCCAGGTGACCTGAGGATGTCTTCAGCCAGCCCGGGGCCTTCCACACTAAGCTTTTGGTTGTCATTTGCCTTAGGGTTTCTATTACTGCGACAAAACACCATGACCAAAAGCGAGTTGGGAAACAAAGAGTTTATTTGTCTTACACTTCCAGATCACAGTCCATCACTTGAGGAAGTCAGGACAGGAACTCAAGCATGGCAGGAATCTGGAGGCAGATGCTGAGGCAGAGGCCATGGAGGGGTGCTGCTTACTGGCTTGCTTAACATGGTTTGCTCACCTTGCTTTCTTAAGCACCCAGGACCACCAGCCCAGAGATAGCACCACCCACTATGGGCTGGGCCCTCCTTATCAATCACTAAGAAAATGCCTTACAGCTGGATCCTATGGAGGCATTTTCTCAGTCGAGGTTCACTCCTTTCAGATGACTCCAGCGGTGTCAAGTTGACATGAGATACCCATAAGCCAGCACATCGTTGTTTGGTTGGTTTGGTTTATAGAGATGGGGTCTCAATGTGTATCCAGGCTGGCCTCACAGCAATCCTCCTGCCTCAGACTCCTCTGAGATTACAGAAGCTCCATACCTGGTTTAGGCTTACATTTTTGTGTTAGAGTGTGAAGTCTTAGAGGTAGGGAGACAGCTCCATCAGTGAAGTGATAAATTCCATCCTAGCACCCATATTCAAAAGCCAAGGATACCAGGAGTAGTGGCACACACTTTTAACCACAGCACTAGAGGGGCAGAGGCAGGCAGTTCTCTGTGAATTTGAATTCCAGGCCAGCCTGATCTACACAGAGTGCTACATAGACCTGTAGCTAGTGCTACATAGACCTGGTCTGAGAAAACAAACAAAAACACAACATGATGACATGTATTTTTAATCCCAACACTGGTGCAAGCTGTGATAATCCCAGCAGTCAGGAGGCAGAGGCAGGCAGATCTCTGTGAGTAGAGGTCCAGCCTGGGCTACAGAGCTATTTCCAGGAGAGCCAAGGCTACACAAAGAAGCCTTGTCTTGAAAAAGACAATACAAACAACAACAATAATCCCAGCACAAGGAAGACAAAACCAGACAGATCCTGTGACTCTCACAGCCAGCCTAGCCTACTTGGTTAGGTCAAGACCAGTGAGACATTCTGTCTCAAATAAAAAATGGACTACTCCTAAGGAAAACCCCCGAGGTTGACCTCTGACTTCCATATGTATGACATACACATGTGTACACACAGAGCATTAAGTCTTGGATCTGGGCAATAGTAGCCATTTCTCATGGGTTTTTTTTTTTCTGTTTTCCACTGTCACCCCACAAAAGGTAAGTAGTGAGTATTATTTTTTTGTTTGTTTTCTTGTTGTTGTTTGTTTGTTTGTTTTTTCTGAGACAGGGTGTCTCTGTGTCACCCTGGCTGTCCTGGAACTTGATTTGTAGACTAGGCTGAATTCGAACCTGCCTCCTGAGTGCTGGGACTAAAGGTGTCCCCTATCATGTCCTGCCATAAGTATGTTTTTATACAATTGTCCACTGCTGTATTTGTAAATTAAATTATTTTGAACTGATACTTAAAAACATAAAAATTTTGCCAGGCATTGGTGTGTACATCTTTAATCCCAGCACTCAGGAAGCAGAGGCAGGCGGATCTCTGTAAGTTAGAGGCCAGCCTGGTCTACAGGGCAAGTTCCAGGACAGCCAGGGCCACACAGAGAAACCCTGTCTTGAAAAAAAAAAAACCAACCACAATAAAACTATAGTTATTTTGGAGTGCCATGTGATAGTTAAATACATGTATACATTGTGCAGAGGTAGTAATTTTTTGATTTTATTTTTATTCTGTGTATATGGGTATTTTGCCCACATGTACGTCTATGCATCACATGAATGCTTGGTGCCTGCAGAGGCCAGAAGAGGGCAATGGGTCTCCTGGAGCTGGCATTACAGATGATTATAAGCTGCCATGTGGGTGCTGTGAATCGAATTTCAGTCCTCTGGAAAACATCACGTGCTCTTAACCATTGAGCCAACTCTCCAACCAGGCAATAATTTTTGTTTGTTTGTTTTTCAAGACAAAGTTTCTCTGTATAGTCCTGGCTGTCTTGGAACTCACTCTGTAGACCAGGCTAGCCTCAAACTCACAGAGATCCACCTGCCTCTGCCTCCTGAGTGCTGGGATTAAAGGTGTGCGCCACCACTGCCTGGCTGGCAATAATTATTTAAAGTCCAAAAAAATCAAATAAATACGATGGGGGCCAGTAATGTGGCTCATCAGCTGAAGGAGATAGCCCCAAGCCTGGAGTTCCATTCCTGGAACCCACACAATGGAAAGAGAGAACTGACTCTCAGAAATTGTCCTCTGACCTCCACATGCACACACATTATGGCACTCTCGTACACATACAGACACGAGACGTAAAAATGTTTTTAAAATATGCATTATTATATATATTCAAAAACATGTCAAGGGGCTGGAAATGTAGCCCTTTGTAGCATGTGGGAATAATAGTGTTTGCTTGATATATCAAGGCCCTCAGTGCTAATTCTCAGCACTTTAAACAACAAAAACATGCCAAATTATCTTTACCCAACTGGTCTTGGGAGTGATGGCTTCTGGCAATCCTTTCAGGCCAGTCGTGACTGCCAGAAAG
Organism: Peromyscus eremicus; assembly: GCF_949786415.1. Taxonomy (NCBI): domain Eukaryota; kingdom Metazoa; phylum Chordata; class Mammalia; order Rodentia; family Cricetidae; genus Peromyscus; species Peromyscus eremicus. Next base: position 39,279,451 of record NC_081422.1, on the reverse strand, counting down.
AAAATAACCAAATCCTTGCTCAAACGTCTTTCTAAGCGACAGATTTCTAGTCGCTCAATACTGACACTGCTGTCCCTTATGGAATACATCTCAGAACTCAAGAACCAGCAGCTCCTAATGCCGCTAAGAATGTCCCTCAATCCACACGTTGTCCACCTAGCTAAGGGACAGCTTCCTGGAATTAAGAAGGCAAAACCTAGGTTATAATTAACTCAGACTTCCTCCTCCTCTTGTACCTTGGCCATGACCTTAATCCTCACCTAGATTTTCCATCCCATCTATGGATAAAAATTTGTTCTGAATTAGATCTGTGGTCCCGTTAGCCTTAGAGAATTATCTGGATAGCTGCAGGGAATCTTAAACGATACATTTAGACTTATATAAACAGACAGACATCTCGGGTAGGGATGATATTGTCAGTTTTATCCCCCTACCTTGTTTTACTTGTATTAAAAAAACAAACATTACTTGGTGAGGATAGATCCAGCAAACTTTTTCAAGGTAGTTTAGAGCAAACAGAATGCTTCCAGTTCCTGGAACCACAGCAATGACAACAGCAAGGAAGAGTGAGCAGGTGGGATGAAATGGGCGTGGCTTTGGAAATGAGCAATTACCAGCTGGGTGAGTTAGAGCCAGAGGTAAATGGTGACTTATGAGCCCACTCAAAGGCCTGTCCTGTGTGACCTTCACAATTTTATTATTTAAATTTTGGTTTTCCTTTGAGACAGAGTTTCTTTGTGTAGCCCTGGCTGTTCTGGAACTAGCTCTTTAGACCAGGCTGATCTTGAACTCACAAGAGATTTGCCTGCCTCTGCTTTACAAGTGCTGGAACTAAAGGTGTGCTCCATCACTGGCTGGCAACTTTTTTTTTGTTTTTTGTTTTTTGTTTTTCGAGACAGGGTTTCTCTGTGTAGCTTTGCGCCTTTCCTGGAACTCACTTGGTAGCCCAGGCTGGCCTCGAACTCACAGAAATCCGCCTGGCTCTGCCTCCCAAGTGCTGGGATTAAAGGCGTGCGCCACCACCGCCCGGCTTGGCTGGCAACTTTTTAAAAAACATATTTATTTAACTGTACCTCTGTGCATCTGTGTGTGAAGATGAGAGTGCCATCAGAGGCCAGAAGCATCGGATCCCCTTGGAGCTATCGGTAGCTGTGAGTTAGAGGCATTGTGAGCTGCCCTACATGAGTGCTGGGAACTGAGCCCAGGTCCTCTGCAAGAGCAATATATACTCTTTTTGTTGTTGTTGTTGTTGTTGTTGTTGTTGTTGTTTTTGTTTTTGTTTTTGTTTTTGTTTTTCGAGACAGGGTTTCTCTGTGTAGCTTTGCGCCTCTCCTGGAACTCACTTGGTAGCCCAGGCTGGCCTTGAACTCACAGAGATCCGCCTGCCTCTGCCTCCCGAGTGCTGGGATTAAAGGCATGCGCCACCACTGCCCGGCGCAATATATACTCTTAATCACAGAGTCATCTCTCCAGCCTCGAGCCTCACAAGGCAGGAGATGAAGTCGTCAGATTAAAGAATAGAATGAAGAATTTTAGTTAGTTAGTTAATTATTTTTATTTTATTCATATGGACATTTTGCCTGCATGTGTGTCTGTGTACCCCATGTGTGCCTGGAGCCTGCAAAGGCCAGAAGAAGGCTTCGATTCCCTAGAACTGGAGTTACAGACAGTTGTGAGCTGTCTCAACCACTGAGCCGTTTCTCCAGCCTGTATTTATTTAGTTATTGAAACAGGGTTTCATTTTAGATTGGCCTAGAACTTACTATGTAGTCAAGGCTGGCCTCAAACTCCCTACCCTGCTTCCACCTCACAGTGCTAGGATTATAGGCGTGCATCATCCTGTCTGGTCTGAACGAAGAAAAAGAAATATCTCGCCTGTCACTGGACAGGGGAACAGACACTTTTCAGCACAGGTTTCCCGTTTCCTCGTCTCATCTGGAACTGATTCGCTCCTGTGACTCTCCCTTCTGCTCCTTCCCTCCATTCTTCTTCACTCTGGGAAGACTTGCCCAAACTATCCTCCTACATTCCCACCTGAGTCACCTCCCACCTAGTCTTGCATTCTCTCCTTGTATTCATCCACCACATCACTTCTTCACTTACTTAATGATCAACCGCGTTATTACATTCCTGTTGTATATTTATATATTAGAATGATTGCTTGAGATTCTGAAGATGTCTGTGTGTGTGTGTGTGTGTGTGTGTGTGTGTGTGTGTGTGTGTGTGTAGTATGAACAGAGGCCAGAGGAGAACATCAGGTGTCCTGCTTTATCAGTCTCCAGTTTATTCCTTTGAGGCAGGGTCTCTCGTTTAATCTGGAGGTAAGCTAGCAGCTGGCAGGCCCTAGTGGTCCACCTGGCTCAGCCCCTACCCATGCAGCCATTCCTGACTTCTAATACAGACACTGGGGATTCGAACGCAGGTCCTCACGCTTGCTCAGCAAGCGCTCTTACCCACTGAGCCAGCTCCCCAGCCCCTTTGGAAGCTCCCCCCCCCTTTTTTATTTTATTTATTGTTGTTGATGCGAGCAAGGTGCCCATATACCATGATGTAGGGTGAGGCAGAGGACAGCTTTCAGAAGTCGATTCTCTACTTCCACCGTGTGTTCTGGGGATGACATTCTAGTTTATTTAGAGTTGCCTGGCAAGTGCCTTTACCACTGAGACACCTTGCTAGCCTTTGTTCTGACGTTTTATAAGACTTACTTCCTAGCATGGCATGAGGTGCATGCCTATAATCTTAGTACTTGGGAGGCTAAGGCAGGAGAATTGGTACAAATTCAAGGTCAGTCTGAGCTACCAAGTGAGTTCTAAGCTAGCCAGCAAAACCCACAGCGTGAGATTCTCTGTCAAAGAACCAAAATAATTAAAAGAAAGAAAGAAAAAAAACCCCATGTTTCCTGGATGGTTGCCAGATTGTTTTGCCTCTGCCAGGGATTGAACCTGGGATCCAGGCTATATCACACAGGGGTGGAAGTACAACAGCGGTTAGATGCCGCAAAATGTGAGGCAATACCTTAACCGTGCATGTGTTACTAAACCCGAGGACCCGAGGGCTTCTTCCATCTTTATCAAGGGAGTGGAACTTCTCACCTTCCATACGACACAGCTCCATGTTTCCTGTCTCTAAGCGGCTTATAGTTCCGTGGAAGACGTAGCAAAATAACCAATCACAAGCCATCCAAGCGCAAGACACGGTGCGAGCAGCAGCAGGCGTCTGTACCGCACTCCGGGGACGCCCAGGAGAGGCCGAGGAAGGCTGGGATGCCGAGGGTGACACTGGGCTTGACGTCAGCCAAGGGGACGGGAAGGGGACGATGGGCACCAAAGCAGGGTCCGACCGCTCTGAGCAGCTACATAGGGTTAGTTCAGCAAGGCAGGGCCACAGGAAGAGATGTGTCGACGAGGCAAAGGGTGAAGCAGATTTAGAGTCAATGGAGGATCTTGAAGAAGCGAAGGATAGTAAAGTATTTTAAAGGACAGCACTCAGATTCCATCTTGGGAAGTTCAATGTCAGAGCACAATACTGAGAAACACTGTGGAGAACAGTACTACCTGGCAGGGTGCTTAGGAGAGGGAACAGAGAGGCAAACCAGGGCAAAGAGGCATCGGCGAAGGGACATACTAGAGAAGGTGCCCAACAAAGCATTGGGTAGGCGTGTCTGAAATTCAGAATGGCGTTTACTGCTGGATATGCAGTTTGGGGAGAAGGGGGGACTGCTTAGGAAGGAATCCCAAGCCAATTGAGCACAAGAATGTTCACCTATATCCTCAGAACCTTCCAGGCAGCAGGAAGCACTTGGGATTTGAATTAACAAATAAAATAATGAAAATAGAGGGTGTCTAAGAATCTGGCTCTGAGAAACCACCATTTAGAGATGGAGAGAGGCTAGGGCAAGGGTTTCAGATGGAAAGGTCAGGGAAGGGAGGACTGAGTCTGAGCCCCACGACCAATATGGTGGAAAGAGAGACTGAACTCCCAGAAGTCGTCCCCTGACTAACACACATGCGCTCATACATGTAATTTAAAAAAAAAAAAAGGAAAGAAAGTCGTCATTGTCTGAGCTGGCCATGGTAGCTTACATCTATAATCCCAGCACTTGGGAAGCTGAGACAACAGGATCAGGAATCTGAGGCTATTCTGGGCTACACAGCAAGGACCAGGTCAGCCTAGGCTCTGAGACCCTGTCTCTTTGAAAGACCAAAGTAAATACAATAACACAACAGAAAAGAAAGTCCCTAGTGTCTGGTGGCCATAATTTGAGCAGAGGTGGCAGTCAGATAATAGTGGCTTGGGGAGTGTTTGGAAGGCTGTGAGACAGTGGAGGCTGAGAATTACAGTTCACTGCGTCCAGGAACTTGACCCTATCTTCACCACGCCATCTCTCTTTCCTTCTTTTCTTTTCTTTCTTTCTTTCTTTTTCTTATTTGTTTGTTTGTTTCCTCTTGTTTTGAGACAGGGTCTTGCTCTGTAGCCCAAACTGGCTTTGAACTAATTATGTAACCTAGATTGGTCTCAAACTCCTGATCCTCCTGCCTCTGTCTCTCCAGGATTGAGATTACAGATGTGTTACCACATCTGGTCTTTCCCTTTTCTTCAGTCCTTCTCCTTAAGTTGGTAGGCTCAATTCTCTCTGTCTTTAAATTTTCTTTTTTTTAAAAAAATGTTCTCTTATTCTCATACTGATGACCAGTTCTTTTCTCTTTGCTAGGAAATGGAAGTGTATAAAAATATCATAAATCTTGTTTTCTATTGGTTCTGTTAATACTTTCCTCTTATGTGTTTTCTGATCTAGGTAGCCTGGTAATATGTCATACACACACACACACACACACACACATACATTTATTCACTTTTTTTTGGATGCTTGAACCTTTGGATTTATTTTATTTTATATAGAAGAGTGTTTTGCCTGCATGTGCGTATGTGTACCACATGGGTGCCTGGTGCTGATGGAGGCCACAAGAGGGCATCAGATCCCCTGAAGCTGGAGTTACAGACAGTTGTGAGCAGCTTTGCTGGGAACTGAACCCGGATCCTTTGCAAGAGCAGCAAGTGCTCTTAACTGCTGATCCATCTCTCCAGCTCACACTAACTCACTTCTTTTTGTTTGTTTGTTTTAGTTTTTGTTTTGCTACGGTTTCTCTGTGTAGCCCTGGCTGTCCTGGAACTCACTCTGTAGTCCAGGCTGGCCTCGAACTCACAGAGATCCAGCTGCCTCTGCCTCCCGAGTGCTGGGATTAAAGGTGGGCACCACCACTGCCCGGCTCACTTACTCATCTCTAATCCATTCCTTGTGGCTTCTACTCTTTCTCCCACCCCCTACAGTTTGGTTTTTTTTGGTTTTTGTTTTTGTTTTTTCAAGACAGGTTTTCTCCGTATAACAGCTCTTTGGCTGTCCCAGAACTAGCTCTGTAGACCAGACTGGCTTCTAACTCACAGAGCTCTGCCTGCCTCTGCCTCCCAAGAGCTGGGATCAAAGGTGTGCACCACCACCACCACCACCACCACCACCACCACCACCACCAGGCTTCTCATCCCTACATTTAATACTTCAACAAGACTTAATCTAGCTTCAAGGATCTTCTGCATCTGGGGCCAGTGAGATGGCTCAGCAGGTAAAGGTCCTTACAGCCATGCCTGATGACCTGAATTCACACCCTGGGACCCATGTGGTGGAAGGAAAGAATCAAGTCCTCAAAGTTATCCTTTGACCTCCTCATTCCCGTGGTGGCATGAATATACACAAATAAATAAATAAATTTTAAAATAAAAAAATAGGGATGGAGAGATATTTTTGGTTTTGTTTCACAGTTTTATGTGGTCTTTAGTGTTCTTGAAGATGTTGGGAGTCAAACCCAGGGCCTGACTGTGGTGATATTGTGTTCCCCAATATATCATGCACCCTAATAAATTTATCTGGGGTCAGAGAGCAGAACAGCCACGAGACAGACATAGAAGCCAGAAAATGGTGGCACTCACACACTCCTATCACTTGGGAGGCAGAGATCCATCTGGGTCTCTGTGAGTTCAAGGCCACACTGGAAACAGCCAAGCATGGTGGCTCATGCCTTTAATCCCAGGAAGTGATGGCAGAAAGCAGAAAGGTATATAAGGTGTGAGGACCAGGAACTAGAGCTGGTTAAGCTTTTAGGTTTTTGAGCAGCACAGTTCAGCTGAGATCTATTTGGATGAGGACTCAGAGGCTTCCAGTCTGAGGAAACAGGATCGGCTGAGGAACTGGCGAGGTGAGGTAGCTGTGGATTGTTCTATCTCTCTGATCTTCCAGCGTTCACCCCAATACCTGGCTCCAGGTTTGATTTTATTAATAAGACCCTTTAAGATTCGTGTTATACCTGACATGGGTTAGGCAAACGCTTTGCCACTGAGCTATATCCTTCACCCTCTCTTGGTTGATTCTTTTTATTGTTTCTAGATTTCATATGTGTATATATGTGCTTATTTGTGTGTGTGTGTGTGTGTGTGTGTGTGTGTGTGTGTGTGTGTGTATGAAAGGTAAACGGTGCTGGTGGTGGTGCTGGTTGTGGCGTGCAGTGCTGGTTATCAGCGAAAAAGTCATGAGCCACATCCATGACTACCTAGTTACAGAGAGCTTTATTAGGAGGGAAAAGTTGGGGGGAGGGGAGTAGGCCTGGTGAGAGAGAAAGATGGTGGGGTGGGGGAAGAGGGGAGAGAGCAGAGAGCAGGGAGAGAGCATGGGGCATCCAGCTTTTTAAGGCGTGTATGTAGTTGCCAGTGCCCCCTGATGACATAAGACACAAGACCCCGAGCTGTGCATGTACAGGAGTGAGGGCAGGATCCTAACATACCAGACTTTTGCTTATTATAAAAAAGCGAGTGAATAGGAATAGGGGTGTCATTTCTCCTGGAAAAACTGCTTCAGCTGACTTGGTGGGCATTGGTTGGCTCTTGGGGCAGGGGTAGGGAAGGGGGCCTTCTGAGGTAGACAGGCATCCTGGGATGATGGGCTGTCTTGCTGCCCTGGAACTGTCCATCCCTCTTGGTTTGGCACTCTGGCCGCTTTTGTGTCTGACAAGATGCTGGTGAGACAGAAAAAGCCTGAAGTAGATCCAACCTGTTCAGATGGATTTAAGCTGGTTTCTGGAGCTTGGGAAAAATTTTGAACATGTTAAGAAGCAGCCATGAGAAAATTAGTGACCATGGTAGCGTTTAGTACTCTGCTTGTATTGGTTAGTGTTAATGAGAGAGACAGAGAGATTGGAACATGTTTTTAAGCTTTATCAGAGACAGATTATTTTAAGGCATCTGTTTCCTTTATTAGTTTAGCATTTAGGAGACACAGGTGATCAACTGTTGAGAGCATTTAACAGTAATAGATGGTTATATTAAAGTCTGTTTGTTTTTGTAGAGCCCAGACACTTTTGGGTCTGGGGGTGTCAATACCTTTTAGCTGTTATAGTTTCTTACTTGATGATCCCTGGACTCCAGTTCTGTGTTGGTCCAAAGCAGCCATTAGCTGAGCAGTTAATTAGAAGAGGGAACTGCGAAGAGAAAAGCTTGTGGTGCATGAGAACTTATTTCTTTGGAATTAGGGACAAGGCAGAGATCAGGGCCCTGTCTGTGTCCCTGTGCATGAGGAGGAGAAGCATTGCTGACAGGTCTGGAGTGAGGCACATGGAGGGAGCAATGAAATGAAAGCTCCTACTTTAGCTGCAAAATCTTTTTCATTAAGTAACCCTGAAAGTACAATTAAATCTGGGGAGGGGGTAAGGCTGTCCTCCCTACCCTGACAATAGGGAAACGAGGAGAGGTGAGACCCCAGGACTGAGTAAGTGGCTCTAGTGTCCAGAAGGAAAGAAATGGATTGCTTCCATGCTGCATTCTGGGTTCCCTGTGAGTAAGCCTGTGGCCAAGCCTAGGTCTGCTGGAGGTCTTTGTTTGTCCCCATGCCACTGGGGGCCTGGGTGCAGTCAGCTGACCAGTTGTCTCTCTAGGTGGCACTTTGAACAAGGCTTAACTGATAGCCTCGCAGGGCATGTACTAGCCCTCGTGGCCTTTTTTTTGGGACCCAGCGGCTTTCGGAAGCCAGTCAGACAGCGTATGCCAGCACTTGGCAATTCTGTTCTCGGGCTTTTTTCATCTCTCCCCTGGTACCCCTTAAATGCTACAGCTGAAACTTCAGCCCGTGGGGTCAGGAGCCTTGCTCTCCAGATGCTTAAGTTTTAGTCCTATGTCAGGGAGGTCTGGGGGACAAGAGATGGATTTTACTCCACGTCTTGAATTTTTTTTTTTTTTTTTTTGATGTCTGCTGGCTTGGGGACAGCTTAAGGAAGACTTGCCAGGAGGCAGGGTGTAAACTGATCTCTGGCTAAAAAGCCATTCAGATTACTGTAAACTTATTTGCATGGATCCTAGCCTGCTTTCAGACCTGTCTGTGCTTCTCATGGCAGCTTGAGAATGAGTGGGAGGAGTTAAGGTGAGTTAAAGCCCGCCCAATGCCAGAGAGCAGAAAGCAGAAGTCAGACAGACAGAGGTGGTTGCACATGGCAGGGAAAGAATCAGAGATGGAGAGGGAGAAGGGTTCAGAGCTTCTGTAGAAAGCTTGGGGATAAGGTAACTCTTTACATTTGCCCGTTCGCTGGCAGGAGTTAGATAATTCCTGTGAAATATAAGGGTTGAAATGCCAAATTTACTGGTATCCGCCCCTATGTCCCATGGCTGCAGCGCCAAGAGAGAAAAATAAAAATTTAAAATAACAAATGGGATCCCAGGCTCCTATTTCAAGCGTCCTTGAGAATAGGCAGTCTGTGGACCGGCATTAACAGCATAATTTACTCAAACCTTTCTCACGATAAGGGGAAGGGCTGGGGCATACATACCCGAAGGACTGCCCAGGGACCTGGACAGCATCCTACACTTTGTCAAGATAGAATGTGTTGTGGTACACAGTCGAGGACCCCTTGGGGGTCTGGTGCGAGGAATATAGCTCAGGCCACAGCTGCAGGAAATGGTGGGGAACTCACCAATCTCGGCAGCACATGTGGTGGGGGGAGACATGGTGGCGGTGGCGGCAACTGGCAGCACAGTCCCAACTCGGTACAGTGGTGGGGGTGGCGGCAGTGGCAGCAGCGGTGGCGGTTAGGCAAATGAATGAAAAAAGCGTAGTGGGCAGTGGCAGGTCCTCAATATAGGTTTCTGACAACACTCAGCTCCGGACGCCTAGTGAGCGGAATTTCCTATCCAAGTCCACAGCACCAATGAAAGATAAACGGCACTGGTGGCGGCACTGGTTACTGGTGGAAAAGTCATGAGCCTCAGCCACAACTACCTAGTTACAGAGAGCTTTATTAGGAGGGAAAAGGCGGGGGAAGGGGACCAGGCCTGGTGAGAGAGAAAGATGGTGGGGTGGGGGAAGAGGGGAGCAGAGAGCAGAGAGAGAGTGTGGGGTCTGCATCTGGCTTTTTAAGGCGTGTATGTAGTCGCCAGTGCCCTCCGATGACGTAAGACACAAAACCCCCCTGAGCTGCGCATGTACAGGAGTGAGGGCAGGATCCTAACAGTGTGCACATATGTATGTGTCTACACATACATGTGGAACCCAGAGGACAGTCAGGTGCCCTTTCTTAGGTACCTTCTACTTCTACCATAGATTTTTCACTCACCTAGAGAAGCTGACCATTAGACTAGGCAGGTGAGCCCCTGAGCTCTAGGAATCTGCTTATCTTCACTCCCCAGTGCTAAGATCACAAGCAGGAAGCCTAGCATTTTCACCTGGGCTCTGGAGATTGAACTCAGGCCCTTGTGCTCAGGTGACATCAGCAGTTAACCAAGTATTTCCCCTGCACCCCTTTTTTGGAGTGTTCTTGGAGACAGGGTCTTATTACATAAGCCTAGGTCACCTGGAACTCACTATGTAAACCAGTGTTATCTAACAGTTTTTCTCTGAGGTGGAAACATTCCAGGGACTCTCTTTAAACCGAAAGATAAACAACTCAAAATAGTATCAGGAAGTCCCTGAAACTGGCCAGATTCACTAGCCCCCTTCCTGCCAGAGTAAGTAATAAAAGCTGAGAGTCTGCTTCAAACTACTAAGAAGACTGCCAGATAAACTGAGCTGCGAAGAAGACTCTGAGACTAGACCAGCTGCCTGGAAGAAGCAGAGATCAGATGTGCTGCTGGGAGGAAGTTTAGACCAACGGAGGCACCTGGAAAGGACACTCTCCAACCTGTTGAACGGCCTGCAGGCTGTGCTCCAGGTTCCCAGCTTGCATGAACTGTCACCCATGCTGGGGTGGGCTTTGGTGATGCAGCTGAGTCGTTTCTGCTCCTGTAAGTCACCCCTCACCCATATTCCTGTAAGTGACCCCAATAAAACTCACTGGATCACCAAGTTGGACTTTGGTGGCATTTGTTATTGGATCTGTCGTGGGATTCCTATCTGGGGTGAGAGTCAACGTGTGTTGAGTCTCCTCAGAAAAAGTTTTGTGAGACAACAATCAGGCTGGCCTCTAAATTAGAGCCATCCTCGGGACTAGAGAGACAGCTCAGAGGTTCAGTGCACTGGTTGCTGCGCCAGAGGTCCTGAGAACAGTTCCCAGCAACCACATGGTGGCTCACAACCATCTATAATGAGAGCTGGGGCCCCTTCTGGCGGGCAGGGATACATGCAGACAGAACACTGTATACATAATAAATAAATAAATCTTTTTTTTTGTTTGTTTGTTTGTTTGTTTTTTGAGAGAGGGTCTCTCTGTGTGGCTTTGGAGCCTTTCCTGGAACTCACTCTGTAGCTCAGGTTGGCCTAGAACTCACAGAGATCCACCTGCCTCTGCCTCTCGAGTGCTGGGATTAGAGGAGGGTGCCACCACCACCCGGCTGAATAAATAAATCTTTAAAAAAAAAAAAAACTAGGGCCACCCTCTTACCTTTGCTTACTAAGTTCTGAGATCGGGGCATGTGCCACTATGCCCAGTTTATCTCAGTGCTGGGGTTCAACCCAGGGTTTCAAGAGTGCTAGAAAGCGCTCTGCCACCTGAGTGCCTCCCTAGCCCCTTTGTCTGTTTCTGACAGCAGCCAGAATGATCCTTCAAATGTTGAGTCATAGCTTATCAACCTTCTCTTCAGAACCCTCCAACGGCTTCTCACTTGATTTGATGCCCCTGTAAAATCTGAAACCACCACCCCCATCTCACCCTGCCTCACATCTTACCACTAATCCTGTCCATCTTACTACATCCAGTCCCAGGGTCTCTCTGTTGTCTCCCAACTACTCTACAAAACATGCTGCACCTCGGGGCTTGTATGTGTGCTGGTTTATGCTTGGAGTCCTCTCTTCTAAAACATCCTTTGACTTACTCTCCCTTTGCCCAACGCCTGGTCATCCTTACCAGCAACTGTTGTGCCTTAGCTTCTCCCGGCTCTCTGGTGTCTTTATCTCATTAACATAGCCCTCTGCGACAGCAGACCCGTCTAGTTCTTTATTGTTTGCTTCCCTCCAATGGACTGTGAATACGGAGGAAGCAGACCTACCAAGAACACCTCACCCTCCGGGGGAGCAGAGATAAAGATAACCAAGAAGTTATTCCTGCCCTTGAGGAACCCACACTCTGGTGAGTCATGCAGCCTAACAAGTAATTAGAATGGAAATGCTTAAAGCATTTGGACACCAGAGGCTGAAGCTCTGGGGCAGGGGCTGTTTGGGGCAGCAGTTACTGATCTCTGCAGCCTGGGTAGTAGTTAAAACCATGAGATCACCAGAAGAGAATGTCAGAAATGACAGACACTCAGAGACACTGGTGTCTAAGAGTGAAGGACAGAGAAATGGGTCTGGGAAGAACCACCTAGAAGATGGAGAAGAGCCAGCTGGGCAGGGCCACCCATGACCAAGCTACTAGATGGCCTTTTGGGAATTGTTATTTTCTTTGTTTTGAGACTGGGTAAGGGAGCCCACCCAGGCCGGCCTAGAACTTTGTGTTTCCTCAGCTTTCCTCAAACTTTTGATCCTCCTGCTTCAGTATCCTGAGTGCTAGGATTATAGGCATATACCATCAACTTAGCTGAACAGCCTTTATAAAACCTACCACCAGTGCTGAGGAAAGGTCAGCACTAAAGCTATTGCCTAGTATGCACGAGGCCCTGGCACTTCACAACACACAACCCCCAAAACCCTACCAAAAAATAAAAATCAAAGAGTCCCAACATTCCCAATGACAATTACTACTGTGAACACGTTATATAGATCCATATATTAATCCTCTTAAAAACCTAGGATTAGATACTAGGATGACCTGGTTTAGTGAAGGAGACTTACTCACCTTCCCAAGTGTACACATTCACTAAGAAATAAAGATGTTTGAGCCAGTCATGGTGGCCTCTGTAATCCTAGCTCTTAGAGGCTGAGGCAGAAGGATCTTGAGTTTTAAGGTAGCCTGAGCTACATAGCGAGACCCTGTCTCAGAGAGAAAAAAATAAAACCAAACAGGTTTGCACTCAAGCACTTTGAGCTCCTATTCTTTTTTCTTTTAAGATTCCCCTACCCCTGGAGCTTAGGACCAAACCCAGGGCCTTATGCTTGCTAGGCAAGTGCTCTACCAACTGAGCTAAATCCCCAATCTCAAGATTTTTTTTAAATGACGTGTGTGTGTGTGCGCATGTCTATGTGTGGGCATGTGCAAGTGTGTGCAGGTTCCCTTGGAGGACAGAGGCATTGAGCTCCCCCGGAGCTGGAGTTACAAGGCAGCTGAGAGTCTCCCGACGTGGGTGCTGGGGCCTGAACAGCGGCTCTTCTGCAGGATGCTCTTTAACCTCTGAGCCATCTCTCCAGCATTTCTCCGAACCACTATGTTATGATGCCACCTCTCTCTGCTTTTTCCTTTTACTAAACACCTGTTCAGGGTCATGTCTTGTTGCAGCCTCTGGGTACAGCAGCTGGACGTGCAGACCCTCCATTCATGGAGTTGGATCCTTGTAAAGGACACTGATCGTGAAGTAAGAAAATCTAGACAGGTGAGAAGTGTTAAGATACGGCTTGTGGGGGTGCCCCACGGCGAGTGAGAGACAACTCAGCAAGTAAAGAAGCTTGTTGCCAGGTCTGACAACCTGAATTTGATCCCTGGGACCCACATGATGGAAGGAGAAAACTGACTCCTGTAAGTTGTCCTCTGACCTCCACACAAGTGCTGTGGCTTACAAGTGCCCCCAATTAAATATATAAATTTTAAAATGTAATCAAAAAAGGTTTAAAGTAAGCAAATCCAGTAAGTGCTGCAGGAGAGTCTGGGGACAGAGCTCTGTTTGTTGGCAGAGTGTTTGCTTAGCATGTATGAGGCCCTGGGTTGGACGCCCAGCACTGACTAAAACCAGGGGTGGCGCTGCTCCCCTGTAAGGAAGAGACAGATGGGGGACACACTTAGGAGAAAGAGATATCCCAAACTTCGTGGTAGGCAGGGAGAGACCTTCAAGAGGAAGAGGATGGAGAGGGAGAGGGCCTAAGACAAGGGGAATGCAAATTCTGGAAGGCCTGCCTTCTAGAAAGAAGACAGTGGGGGGAGCAGAAGGATCAGGAAGTTCAATTCATCCTCTGAAACATAGTGAGTCAGAGCCTAGCCTGGGCTATATAAGCCTCAGTCAGAAAGAGGAAGGTGGAGTGACTGGAGAGACAGATAAGCAGTTAAGAACCCTGGCTGCTTGCTCTTCCAGAGGACCTGGGTTTGATTCCCAGTACCCAAATGCTGCCTCACAAGCATCTGTAAGTCCAGCTCCAGGGGACCAGTGCCCTCTTCAGGCAAAAACTTTGCACAGATATACATTCAGGCAAAACACCTATGTACATAGCAATTTCTTATAAAGAGGGGTGGGGAGAGAATTTGGTAGGGCAGGGGATGTAGTTCAATGGTAGAGCTTACCTAACACAAGAGGCCTGATCAGTCTCTAGCGCTGTAAAAGGAAGGGTATGAGGAGTAGTATACGGTATCCTGAATGATAATGGTGGGGACAGGAGCAGAGATATGAAGGAAGTGTGAGTCAGCCAAGAGGCTATGTAGCGGAAGAACACTCCAGGCAGAGGGAACAGCAAGTGCAAAGCCTTAAGGTACAAGTGTGCCGGCCATTCCAGGAACTACAAGAAGGTCAAAGCAGTAGCAACCGAAGATAGCGTGAGCTCAGGAGAGGCAGAAGATAAGGTCAGGGAGATAAGGGCTTCTGGGACTTGCATGAAGTTAGGGACCGAGTGAAGAAATTTGTGTACTATATTCATGTCAGTTTAGAAGCTATATATGCCCAGCACTCCAGAGGCAAAGGCAGGCAGATCTCTATGACTTAGAGGCCAGCCTGGTCCATATTGAGAGACAATATCTAAAGAAAACTTTTTTTAAAAGTATATATCCATATATATTTACACATAGACATATATGCTTGCATATTTACATGTGCACATATGATATTAGAGGGACAGCAAGCATATATAGACCTTCTAATTTTATGCTCTGTAGATGAAATTCTAAACGGTCTTAGTAAATAAGAAACACAGAGCCAAACACAGAGTCAAAGCCTAAGAGGTCAGAGCAGTAGCGAAGCCCAAGACTCCCTTTAGCTTACCAGTCGCTGCCGTCTCTTCCCCTGAGAGAGAGACCTTCTTCCTGTGTCCTGTCTTTTTATTGCCTTTCTGTTCTGCCTTCTCATTGGCTCTAAAATGCTCTTTAAAGATATTTTAAAATTTGACCTTGTAGTTGGGCAGTGGTGGTGCACGCCTTTAATCCCAGCACTCGGGAGGCAGAAACAGGTGGATCTCTGTGAGTTCGAGGCCAGCCTGATCTACAAAGCTAGTTCCAGGACAGCCAGGACTGTTACACAAAGAACCCTGTCTCAAAAAACCTAAACAAACAAACAAATAAATAAACAAAGAAATTATAGGGCTGTCGATGGAGCTCAGTTGGTAGCGTGCTTGCCTGTCACACCGGAGGCCCTGGGTTCCCTCTCCCATACACCAGGCATGGTAGTGTATGCTTACAATGACAGCACTGGGGAGGTGGAAGTGGGATGATCAGGAGTTTAGTGTCAACCTCCCTTACAAGGAGTGTTTGAGGCCAGGCTGGGCTATATGAGACTTTGTCTCAAAAACAAATGCAGAAACCTCTTAACCATGGGTTAGGGGGCTCCAGCTAAAGCCCCTTTCTTTCCTTTTACAGGTGTGCCTCCTGAAAAGATGCCTCCCCTTGCTTTTCCCTGTCTTCTTAACCAAAAGTCTGTCTTGGGCTTTGACGTTCCCCTACAGCTCCTCCTGCAGACAGCACCGTGTCCGCCCCAGAAGACAGTGATTGCTCGTGACTGGCGTCTTGGAGCAATGGCCTTGGGTCGGACTCCACAATGAGCCCTTGTCAACCCCTTTGCTTCTTCCTTATTCTTGCTACATCAAAAAAAAAGTCTTTATTTTATGTGTGTGAGTGTTTTTCCTGAATGTATATATGTGTACCATGTGAATGTCTGGTACCTGGGGATGTCAGAAGGTGTCTGATCCCCTGGAACTGAGAAACCTTTGTGAACTACCATGTGAAGTAGAAATCCTAATGAGGGTCCTCTGTGAGAGCAACAAATGCTCTTAACCTCTCAGCCATTTCCCCCAGCCTCTTATTATTACATTTTAAATGTGTGTGTGTGTGTGTGTGTGTGTGTGTGTGTGTGTGTGTGTGTGTATGTCAACTATGTGGGTCCTGGAGATTGAACTCAGGGAATCAGGCTTGGCGGCAAGTACTTTTACCTGATGGGCCATGTTGCTTGCCCCAGCCCCAACCCCATCTCTTGACGGGGCACCTTCAGAGTTTCTCAGTTCCTGCAGTTTCCTCTAGCCTTCTACACTTCATGGGGCCATTGCTTCCTCTGTCTCCTGTGACTGGACAGTCTGGCTTAGCTTATACAACAGACCTAACCTGTGCCCATCAGAAGTCACTATGACTACCACTTAGAGACATCTGGAAAGAGAGAGAAAGAAATCCCCAATACAGAACTCCCATGGAGTTCTTACAAGGTAAAGCAGTCGTAAGCAAATGATAGCTACTCATCATTTTTCTCTCCTTGAAAAATATGATTTTTGGCCAGGCAGTGGTGGTTCACACCTTTCATCCCAGCACTCAGGAGGCAGAGGCAGGCGGATCTCTGGGTTTGAGGCCATCCTGGGCTACAGAGAGAGTTCCAGGACAGCCAAGGCTACACAGAGAAACCCTGTCTCGAAAAACCTATATATATATATATAAAAATTTTGATCACTGGTATAATTTCAAAAGGAGACAGATTAAATGTAAAATTGCAACAAAATAAAGCCAGACTAGCACAGGCAAATGCCAGAATCCTCTGACAAGGCCATCTCTTGGACAACAAAACAGTTTGCCTCCAAGCCTGGCTACCTGAGTTCAATCCCTGGAAGCCATGTGGTGGAAGGAGGAAACGGACTCTTGCAGGTTATTCTCTGACTTCCCCACATGCATGGCACGGCATGCACGGCATGGCATGCACGAACCACACACATACATAAACACACATACAAAACAAGTAAATAAATGTTTAAAAACACCTAAATAAATAGACAAAAAATTAAAGCCTTTTAGAGTGAGTCCCCAAATCTAACAGTATAGCTGGGAAGAACCATTTCTTTAGAAAACATTAATTGGGCTTATATAGATTGACACAGCAGATACAAGTATGACTAATCCACAGTCCCTGTCTTCAGAAAGCTTTGCCCCCCAAATTAGCTAGACCTTGACTTTGAGCAGACTTACACCAAGTCTTTGGCAGAAGGCCAGCTGCTATCTTTACTAGATTCAGTAAAACCCTTTCAGTCATAAATGTAACTATGCCAAATTCTTCTCAACTTCAGAAATGAAAACTCAATGGACATAGGCACTGCAATTATTTTTTAATAACTTTTTTATTTTTATTTTATTTGCATTGATGTTTTGCCTGCATGTATGTCTGTGTGAGGGTGTCAGATCTTGGAGTTATAGACAGTTGTTAGCTGCCATGTGGGTACTGGGAATTGAACCTGGGTCTGTCTGGAAGAGCAGTCAGTGCCCTTAACCCCCGAGCCATCTCTCCAGCCTCCAACTCATGCTTTTTATTTTAAGCTCAGGAGGCTATCCTTGAACTCAATGTGCAGACCAGACTGGCTTTGCACTCTCCACCCACTGCCTCTACTTCCCTAGTACCTGGAGTACAGATGTACATCACATGCCCACCTAATATAAGGGTGCCTTTATTGAAGAGTTATAGATTTGGCCCTTTCTTTCCAAAAGAAAGCAATATCCAGAGATTCTGAACAGTTCCATGTTCTGTGGTGATGCTGTGGGGGAAATTTAATTGACTCAACTAGCTTCTTGTCTTAGTTCAAAGACCTCTGGGATTTCTGTATTAATGCACTATGTCTATTTGGGGAAAGGAAATCGAGAGAGCTGTCTTCACCAATGGTAAAGAAAACCTGGGTGAAGCCCTTGGAAGGTTGAAGCAGAAGGATTAGGAGTTCAAGGTCATGCTAAGGCTATGTAGCAAGTTTGAAATCAGCCTAGGTTACCTGAAACCCTGTTTCAAAACAAAAAGAAAAAAGAAATCTGGGTAGGTTCTATCCTTAGCATTAACAAACAAACCAACAAAACAATTTTGTGTGTGTTGTTTCTATTTGAATGAGAAAGAAGATGCTTAGAATATATCATAGCAATTTAATCTTCATAGCAATCTTGTGAAGTTGCTATTCATATTCTAAGTTTTGCAAATGAGGAAACAGGCGTATGGCTAGGTACCTGGCTCAAGGTGTGTCACTAAAGTATTGGATCTACAAATCAAGCCTAGCTTTGTGACTCTGAGCTCATGTTAGTCCCACCACGATAACGCTTTTGCAGTGAGGGGTTCTCAGAGTAGAAAAAAAGAGAGCCAACACCTAGGAGTCTCTTTGAAAATAATTTAGGTTTATTCATTTTTTATTATGTGTGTTTGCTTGCATATATGTATGCATATCACGTGCATGCCTCTGTCCGTGGAGGTTAGAAGAGGGCTTTGGATCCCCCGGAACTGGAGTGAGGATGGTTGTGATCCATCATGTGGATGCTGAGAATTGAGTCCAGGTCCTCTGCAAAAGCAGCAAGCGCTCTTCACTTTTGAGCCAATCTCTCCAGCCTCTAGAGGTCTCTTTAAAGCCAGAGTAATTTATGAGTTCACAGAAATGGGCAAAATTTGGAGTTTCCTTCCTGAAAGGTTCCTTCTCTAATTTGGAAAAAAAATGTAAAATGTGTACATTTTTATTAGGTTGGCAAAGATCAAGAAGGTTAAGAAAAAACTTTCAGAAGGGTTATAGAGAGAGGCCCTCTTCAATATTGTTGGTGGGAATATGAATTACTAGAACAACCTTTACTGGCTGGGGATAATTTGGTAATATCTATCAAAATCATAAATGTACGTACTTTGGGCTCAGCAATTCCACTTCTAGGACTTTATAGTAAAGATATATTACACAATTGCAAGGTGGTGTGTGTTTAAGGTTGTGCACTGTGTTATTGTGAGAAACTGAATACACTGGCTAGGCATGGTGGCTCATTCCTATAATCTTAGCATTCAACCGAGGCAAGAGGATCGCCTCAAGTTTGAGGTCAGCCTGGGCTACAGACTGAGTTCCAGGAGAGCCTGGGCTACACAGTGAAACACTGTTTTTGTTTTTAAATGAGATGGCTCAGTGGTTAAGAGCACTGGCTGCTCCTACAGAGGACCCAAGTTCGATTCCCAGCACCCACGTGGCGGCTCACAACCATCTGTAACTCCAGTCTAAGGGGAGTCCCATCCTTCCTTCTGGCCTCCACAGGCACTTCACGAAGGTGGTGCCTAGACATATATGCACCCACACACATGAAGGAAGAGGAGGAGGAGGGCATTTGGTGGATTGAAAGTAATGTAAGTATCCACCAATAGACATCTGCTTAAATTCAACTGTGTGTTTCTCAAAATCCCCAAGAGTGATAAAAACAATTTCCCAGTTTTATTAAGTGAAACCATTGAGATGTCGGGAATGGACTTGATAGTCTTACATTTATGGAAAAAGTTCTCTATGGATTTGCTTCTTTAGGTGACATTTGCTGCCACTGAGAGTAAGATAGGACTGAGGACTTCGAGGTCGCTCAGTGGGCTTTGAAATCTCGTTAACATTCAACCACAGGACAGTAGACACGGTGGCACATGCCTGTAATTCCAGTACTCAGAGACAGAAGCAGGGGGACCTTTGTAAGTTTGAGGCTAGGATGGTTTTCACAGCTGGGGTCTAGGCTAGTTAGAATATCTAAAAAGGGGGAGATGGGGTGGGGGTGGCAATTAGGGGCTGGAGAGATGGCTCAGCAGTTAAGAGGACAAGCTGTTCTTGCAGAGGACTGAGGTTTGTTTCCCACCTACACCAGGTGGTTCACAACTGCTCATCACTCCAATTCCGGGGGTTCCCGATGTCCTCTCTTGACCTCTGTGGGCAACTCTTGCTGTGCATAGAAACAAGTAGACACACAAACAAACAAAATAGTATTTTAAAAAATAGGCGGTGGGGATGAAGATAGAGTGCTTGCTGCCTGACATTCGCAAAAGCCCTGGGTTTGATCCCAAGCACCACACTAAAACAGGTATGGGGGTGCGGGGGTGGGGGTGGGGGTGGGGTGGATATACACCTGTGTTCCAAGCACTAGGAGGTAGAAAGTTCAGTGTCATCCTTGGCTACATAGTAAGTTCAAGACCAGTCTCAAATAGAGATAAGGCCATGTCTCAAAAATAAATATCAAAAAAATTAACCATATGACTATATAAGGTATTCAAGAGAAATGAGTCAAAATTTAACACCAAAAATAAAGCACATGCAGTTTCAGGTAACGTGAGAAAAGCATAAAAGTCTCTCTGTGTGTCCCCAATTCCCACCCCCCCTTTGTGTGTGTGTGTGTGTGTGTGTGTGTGTGTGTGTGTGTGTTGGTGCTCAGGATCAAACCCAGGGCTTTTCCAAATGCTAGGTAACTGCTCTACCATTGAATGTCTTTCTGCTGTCCATAGCAGTTTCTGGATATTGGTGTTAGACCTCACTGAGTTGCAAACCTATTACTATGTATGTGGCCTAGGACATTACTCTAAGACTCAGTTTCCCCACCTGTAAAATAAGGATTGTCTTCTATGATTAGTAAGAATTGAATACACATGAAGCATTTGGGCTCATAAAAAGTACTCAATAAAAGCTAGTTCTAATCACTATTTCCCCTCTAAACCATCCAGTCATAAACCAAATTCTGATCTAGCCGAGTTCTCTTTGCACTAATTTGAGAGACCAACCAGATAATTTCTCAAGGAGTTCTCCCCCACTTCCCAGGCTCGTGTCTTCACAAGGCGCAAAGACATTCTCCGTTCGTGCTGCTGCCGCCCACCCTGCAGACCTCCCACCTGTGCTAAATGGAGTGAGTGTGCTTGTAGGGAGGGGGTTACTCAGAAGCCAGCGGGTTTGTTTTCTCCAAGGTGGAGGGCGGGAAGAAATTCTGTTGACACAGTTATATAAAGCCTGTCACTCAGTCCCCTGCCTACTACCTCTGTAGGCCGTTATGCATATTAAAGAAGGGGGGCGGCAAATACAAAAGAAAAATAAGCGAGAGAGAGTGAAAGAGGGAACAAATCAGGATGCTTGAGAGAATCCACGTGGTCGCCAATCTGTAACTGATCACAGCAGCTATACTGAAGCAAAACCCCCAGAGCCTAACGCTAAATATATTGCAATAGAGAAATCATCCACAATGGGGTGTGTTATGTCTTAAGCAGAGTCTTGGGGTTGCTGTTTAATAGCCTCTCGCTGCTCCCACCCTCTCTGCACCTAGTAAGCCACGAGAAGCAACAACGGAATCTGGTTGTGCGCGCGTTGTGTGAATGTGCGTTTTGCAAACCATCTGGGCCCCATCCTGCGCGGTTGGAACGACGATCGATCCCGGACGAGTTTGGGGAGTTGGGGCTTGACTATGTCTCCTCCCTTTCTCGGTTCCCTTCCTCCCCGCCCCCCCCCCCCCATCCCAATGCGTTTGTCAGGCACAGACGTCTCTCCTTAAGAAGGACGTAGGTTTTTCAGCACCAGGAGGCCGTGGACCTCTGGAGGCGTGCAGTACAACCTCCAGTGGACTAGAGCTGGTTTCTACCTGCCTTTCTACGACCCTTGCTGTCCTTCCTAAATCGGCTGCCCGGGGCTGTCCTAGTCCGAGCTGTGCCCGGTACGGGTGCGGGAGACCTGGAAGGCTGCGTGACCTTCCAGCGAACTCCACCTCGGCTGGAGGGTGGGGGGAGATGGAGTCTGCTCTGGGTCTGCAGGCAATGTATCGATCCCCCAGCCTCAGCTAACGCATAGTCTTCGGGCAGCAATCCCTCCTTCCCTCCCTCCTTGGCTTTTCCATCCCCTAAGGCTTCTAACGCCTTGCTGGAGGCGCCCTCTCCTATTTCCCGCAATAAAGTAAACCCCGTGGATATTCACACACCGCTCCCCCCTCCCGCCGCTGCCCTATCCCTCTTCCCTCTCCCTGCTGCTAGGGTTGCTAACCCTGCGCCCAGAGCTCGCCGGCGGCGGGCCCCTTCCACCCAGTGTATCATAATGCCCAACGCCCCCCACCCCCGTCATGAGAAATGTGCTGGCGAGCCCCCTCCCTCCGCGTGCATACATTAGGGTCTGCTTTGCATGCAGCGGCAGGCTGGTAGCGGAGGAAGAAGGGGCGGGGCGCCTTTGCCCGCCTCTTCCCTCCAGGCCCCGTCCGTTAGCCACCCAGTTTCAGCTCCGTTGTAACGCCAGGTCGTTCGCTCAGCGCACGCCGTGGCTCCAACGCCCGGGCTGGGAAAACACACCCCAACTCGGCAGAAGGGCACGAAAGCCAGAAGCTCCTCGCCTCCCTCCAGCGCACAGCGGGGCGAGGAGGTGGCGGAAGCCCGCCACTCGGTCGTGTGCATTTTGGAGAGAGCTCCAAGCATGAAGATGGGAGGGGCTCCTCTTTTATTGGATTTTATTTTTTAAAGCGCGTTCACCGGGGGCCTTGCCATTTTGCATAGAATCAATTGGGCGACGCTTCGGTTTTGCATGGAGTACAATGGGGCTTTCTGGATTCTAGAAGCGTTCCATGAGGGCTAAGCCCGCTGCTCTCCAAGGCGGAGGAGAAGGCTCGCTCCTCCCGGGACCCAGCCGCCGCGCCGCACTGGAAGCGGCTCTCCTGGGCCGCTCGAGTCCCTGCGCGTCCCGGGAACGTGTGTAATCGGCCTCTCGGCTCTCCCGGCTGCGGGCCACCCGCTCCCTCCGCCTCCATCCTCCCGCCGCCCTCGCCCCCTCCCCCTCTCCCCGGAACCCGCCTCCGCTCCGGGCTCCAGGGCTTCCTTCCCCCCCTCATCTTCCCTGGCGCTGCCGCTCCCGGAGGGCGGGGCATGCACTTATCCAGGTTGCGGGGCGGGAGGAGCCGGGCCCGGGGCTCGGCATAGAGCAGCGGCCGCCGGGCGGCGGAGGCGGAGGCCAGAGGCCAGTATGCAGATTGCAGGGCAGGCGAGCGCAGCCCGGCGCTCGGCATAGAGGGCCGCGGGGTGCGGGCGGCCAGGCGGCGCCAGGCGGGTTAGGCAGGTTCCGGGGCCCGCCGCTCCCCCCCCCCTCCGCCTCCCCGCCCCCCTGTGTTGTCGCCTCTCCCTCTCGCTGCTTCACTTACGGGGCGAACATGGCGCACAGCTGTCGGTGGCGCTTCCCCGCCCGACCCGGGACCACCGGGGGCGGTGGCGGCGGGGGGCGCCGGGGCCTAGGGGGCGCCCCGCGGCAACGCGTCCCGGCCTTGCTGCTTCCCCCCGGGCCCCCGGCCGGCGGTGGCGGCCCCGGGGCGCCCCCCTCCCCCCCGGCGGTGGCGGCGGCGGCGGGAAGCAGCGGGGCTGGGGTTCCAGGGGGAGCGGCCGCCGCCGCCTCAGCAGCCTCTTCGTCGTCTGCCTCGTCTTCGTCTTCGTCATCGTCCTCAGCCTCCTCAGGGCCGGCCCTGCTCCGGGTGGGCCCGGGCTTCGACGCGGCGCTGCAGGTCTCGGCCGCCATCGGCACCAACCTGCGCCGGTTCCGGGCAGTGTTTGGGGAGAGCGGCGGGGGAGGCGGCAGCGGAGAGGTAAGGGGGCGAGGAACCCCCAGGTCCGGGGGCTCGACCCTCTGCGGAGCCCCTCCCCTCCCCCATCCAGGTTTGAGGAGCATCCCAATTCTGGAAACATCCTGGGGTCCCTAACCCGGAGCAAATGGCCCTCCCATTCTGGGACCCCCTTAGGGGTTGCAGACCCCCCAGGCGCCCTTACCCGGGGGTTCAGACCCTTCTGGCTGAGGGCGTTTACCCCCCACCCCGCTTTCTTCCCCTGGACCCTTCCCCAAATCCCTTGGCACAGACCCCCTTGCGGGGGTTTCCCATCCCGGGACTGAACCCCTCCTCCCTTTCACAGATTACCTCATCCGAGCCAGATTCCTCCCTCCCTCTGCCAGAGACCTGATCCCGCCACATCTCCGCCTCCCTTCCTGGGCAGATGTGTTACTCCTAGGCAGCCTTCCCCTTGGACATCTCTCGGGTGGTGGCTTCATCTAGGGCCACGTTCTTCTCCTGGTCCGTGGGAAATCCAGGTCCCTTCCTGCACCCTGCTTTCGGAAAAGCCTGACCACCCCTCGCTCCATCTCCAGCCAGGTCTTCACCTTGCCAGCCACTCCCCCTTCTCTCGCCTCTTCTCCCAGCCCACTCCCACCTCCTGCACACCGGGCCTCCTCGTCCCGCCCTACCCCACGGGAAACCTTTCCTCTCTACCTGGCTGTCCTCCTCTCTCCTGAAGATAACAGTGCTCTCCTCTGCACTCGTCCCTTTCCCCATCTTCCAGGGCTGCGGTTCCTAGGCTGCTGGTGTCAGGGATGTACCTCCAACTCCACCCCTTTCCCTCCTTCAGATGAAGGACCATCCGTGTGTTAAGAGGGAAAATGGCCCAGGGACCCCCTACGCTTGGAGCAGGGCTACTTTCCAGCATTCTCCTTGAGAGGAGCAGGCTTTCCCTCCAGCTCTAGAGAAAGGGGGCCCCCCGTGTTTGTGGGGGGACTTGGGCAGCATCCTCCCAAGGGAAGCAGCTGCTCTCTTACCCCACCCACTGCGCCTGAGAGCTTGCAGCCTCTGGCCCTGGCTCCCTCCCTCCCGCCCTTCTCTCTCTCTCTCTCTCTCTCTCTCTCTCTCTCTCTCTCTCTCTCTCTCTCTCTCTCTCTCTTTATCTCGTCATTATATTATTGATCCACCTTTTCCTAGGCCAGTCCTGGGGCTTGGAAGGGGTGGAGGAAAGCCGAGTTGGGGTGAGAGTAGATAAGGGACAGTTTTACGTTAGTGTGGTGGCGGTGGTGGTTGCTTTGGGTTGGGAAAAAGAGGATTCTGGAGCAAAGTTAGTCTTCAGGAGGAGGTAAGGTTGTCTGCGATTCCTATTGGGAGACTCAAGGTGGGTGAAGGGTCAGTGCTTTGCTCCTTCCCAATTAGTAAACGGGTCGAGAACCGGGGGGATGCTTTGATTAGCGTTATTCAGCCTTTTTCAGCAAAAAGGAAAGTTGCCCTGGGAAGGGAAGTGGAGTTCAGGTTCAGTCAGTGGTGTTGCGCATTTGTTTTCCATTGGATGCAGAAAGGGCAGTTTGAATCGCAGGGGAGGGGGGGAGAATGGGATGGGGGATGCTAGGGGAGGAAGAGCAGCTGCCAGGGGCTGCAGTGAAGGGGGGTAGGGGCTTGCTGCTCTGGAGTGCTGTTGATTGAAACAGAAAGGGAAAGATAGCAACCAGTCGTTTCCTGCGTGCTCTGCCGTTGGGGCACACAAAATATCCTGGGCAAACCCCTTGTGGCCCGTTATGCCCTGCACCCCTTTAGATTTAGCCAAGGCCTTGGGAAGACAGGGAGGGAGGAGATCCCAGGAACCCCTGTCCCTCCTTTCAAGGAGCTGGCCTCTTTTTTTTTTTTTTTAAGTTGTTGGTCTTCAGCCTCCTTTTAAAGATTGTTTCTAAGGCAGCCGGCTCCAGAGACAGACAACAGCCCGCCTTCTGACAGAGCAAGGAGGACATGATGGGGGCGTGTTCCTTGCTGTAGTTAGCTAGCTAGCTCCTGCAGCAGCATATCCTCTCTGCCTGGCCCTCTCAGCTCTGTCCCACCTCCTTTTCCCAGCCTTCAGAAGGCTGCTGCAGTAAGCAGGGTTGTTTGAGAGTGTTTTATTGGTTGCTGTAGATTATTATTATTATTTTTGAAAGGCCCATTCTGTATTTTTTAAGCTAACAACACAGATCCCATGTAGTTGGAGAACCAAAGGCCTCATACATGACAAAAAGACTGAACCGTTCAGGTTCCTTGCATGGAGTTGGTGCTTAAATGTGAGTTAGTTTTGCTTTTTTAAAAGGTACAGCAGAAAAAAAGAAAAGAAAAGTCTTCCGTTGACATGTCATTTACCTGCATGTTTTCAGACTTGAGACTTGACTGGTTATATGTAGACTTCTATTCTCACGTATATTTGAGTGTAAAAAGAAAGTCTCTATTAGGAGAAGCTGGTCTGCTTTACGGGGATCCCGAAGCAGCAGCATTTTGTTGTTCGGCATGCTTATGCATTTTGTATGGAAGGACCGTGTGTCCAAGGTCTAAATGTTCTGATCACACATTTAAAAGCAGCGTTTTATGTCAGCAGCTTCCAATCATAACTGTTCAAGAGACTGTTTAGAAAGAGAGACACCTGGATTCAGGGACCTAATGTCTGGGCATCAGAATATCTTATCTGTTGGTCTTTGGCAAACTACCTGTGACGTTTTAATCAGGTGCTGACGGTTTCTTACCTGTCAGTATTATGGTTGTGAGCAAGCTCTTTATTTTGCCTTAACGGGTAATTTGTTGTGTAAAACTTGTCGAGGAATTTCAGTTACTATGAATGAGATCAAGTGTAATGGGGAGGAGGTTTCTCTTCAGAACTTGTGCCTGAATGGTAGTCACTCTCTTATTGTGAAGGGTGGTTTACTCCTTGCATTAAATTCCAGTGTTGTTATTTTTTTTTCCTAAACTGGGCTCGAGTGAGCTGTTGGTAAGCTTTCTGTCTGGTAGTTTGAGTCCATGTAGCACAGGCTGATGGAGTGTGTTGTCATGGTAAGCCAGAGTGACAGCCTCTTCTGGCCTGCTGGCTTTCAGCATAGAAACCAAGCATTTGGTGACATGGTCTTACACATCAGTGATAGAGTTGCCCAGGTCTTCCTTCAAGCTGACATACTTATATTATCCTAAAAGTTGCTTCTTAGAACTTACCCATGCTTCTTAGGAGGTCTTGCCTGGACTCTGGAATGGTTGTGTGACCCAGAACAATTCTAAGCTCTTTAAATTGTGGTTTACTTTAAGTGAATAGTGACTTGGAGTTGCTCATCATCAAAGCTAAGTTCTTCTAAAGCTAGGTGACAGAACTTTCGAGATTCCCCCTGTAGGAATCGTGTTGTTACTCACAGGAGACCCGTCCTTCATTGCCATTGGCTCCTTGCTCTCCTTGGATTGACATCTCTCTGGTAACAAGTACATAGGAGTTCCTTGGGATTACGTTCTGTTATAATGAGGTGATTTTTCAAAATACGGAGATGTTTGGGCGTTCTGGGTGAGTTAGGAGGTGGAACCGAAGCTTTGCCATCTCCTGTAGGACACCACAGAGGTCCGTGTCCTGTGCTGCTTTCCCACGCACTTCATAGTGTTGGCGACTGGCTCCGGTGATACTCAGATTGCTCTTTGCTGTCTAAATAAGCACAGCAGAGCAGCAGCTTCTGTTGGCTAGAGTTTGCAGTAATTTGACATAAATTTCAGAAATATTTTATCATCCAGCAGTCTTCACTGATTTCATATGCCACTCCTATCACCTCTCAGCACGTTAAAAGCGGTGTTCTTGATCTCAACACTGCACACTTTATAATTATATGTGATATTAAAACTGAATTACAACATTGATGCATATTTGTTTTCATCTAAAGTTTCAGTAAAGTCCCTGTGGCCTGAGGCAGGCTTTCAGGTTGGGCTTAGGAAAGACAGTAGTTCTCTAGCTGGAAGGCAGCTGGAGAGTGTCTGGGTTTTTTTTTTTCCTTTTAATTAAAAAAATAATAATAATGTTAACCAGGTGTGTGTACCCAAAGAGTTGTTGCTCTTTGGTTGCCTTCACAGCACAAGCTAAGCCTTGGCAGAAGGTGAATGAAGCTGAGAGAACAGAGTGGAGTGGACGTCAGTGGATGTGAGCTCTGTCTCACTCATCCTGTCACTGTCCCTTAGGACACACCGAGCAGTTCATAGTTTTTGCTTGTTTGTTTTTGAGACATGGTCTTATTGTGTAGACCAGGCTGGCCTTAAATTTGTGGAGATCTGCAATCCGGTAGTTCCTGAGTGCTGGGATCAAAGGCACGTGCCACTGTGCCCAATTGGGCAATTCACTTTTAACCTTAAATTTCTGATAGATAAATGAAGTTGTACTAAATAGCTCATAAACCTTTCTGTTCCATTATTCTTATTCCTTCCTTCCTTCCTCCTCCTCCTCCTCCTCCTCCTCCTCCTCCTCCTCCTCCTCCTCCTCCTTCTCTTCATCATTGAGTCAGGTCTTGCCATGTAGCTCTTCTTCATCATCATCATCATCATCATCATCATCATCATCATCATCGAGACACAGTCTTGCCATGTAGCCCTGGTTATACTGGAACTCCCTATGAAGACCAGGCTAGCCTTGGATTTATCAAGACTCCTACCTTGGTGTCTCCAAAGTGTTGGGATTACAGACACGCACTACCACACCTAGACGAGAATTTCTTATTCTGAGTTTGTTTATTCATTTATTTAGTGAAACTCTTTGATGCCTTTCAATATCAGATTGTACATTTGCCCACTTAACCATCATTATTATTAGGAGACATTTCAACTTGGTGGGAAAGTTTTCATTGTGTGGAAAACATAAGGGTTTTGCTGATGTTATCAACAAAAATGGAGATGCTTTGGGATCTAGCTGTGTTACTTATGCTGACCTTGAACTTCTAGGCTCAAGCAATTCTGCCTCAGCCTCCTAAAGTTGCTGGGACTGTGGACACATACCACTATGCCTGACTTGAAGGCCAAGTTTGAAATAAAGTTCTGAGGATCTGTAGAACCTCGGCATTATGCTCTTGTTTGGCTAGATTTGTTTTCATTCTTGTAATTTCCTTACCGAAAAGGAAGCTGTTTTCAGTCTGGGTGATGTATTTCTCTAGGTGTATGAGCTTTAAACAAGAAGATAAATCCAGAGCAACAGTACCTTCTCTGAGTGAAGCAGCTGTTAGTAAGTCCTGAAATGAAGTGCTGAATATTAGGAATGCAGTCTTCAGGACCTTTTCCCTCTTCTGGGAAGCACATCCCATGTCCCCACATTTCCCTCCCAGTTAAGCATCTCAAGGCACATGCTCCTGAAGGAAATGATTCACAGAATAGTGAGATCCCTTCTGATTTGACGTGAAGAGAAAATGCTCCCATTTGGGTTTCATTTCTCATCTCTGCTCACCTTGGAGCTGTCCTTCCAGGCAGAGAACAGCTGTGCAGCCTGTGCCCGCCAGTTGCCGCCCTTACTCGGTGGCTGGAGGGGGTGGCAGCCGTACTTTGGCCTGCTCGGAGGCGTAGCAGACTGCAGCGCCTCTCTCGGAGACTCACTGTGTTTTAATTGCAGGTCTCCTAATTAAGATCTCTTTGTGCCTGCCCACATTCCTCTAGTGTTGGCACAGAACTTCAGCTCCCTTCTAGCACTTAGCTGAAGGCCTTCAATCGGGCCTTTTGTGAATATCTTGTCTCCATTCTTCTGCCAAGGTGGAGAGCCTGGTGGCCTGGGTTTTGAGGAAGGGGGAGCTTTGTGTCTGTCACTGCACTGGTAGGAGCCTCCTTGGGGATCTCTGCGATGGACCCTTACTTTGTTTGCATGCCATTTTCTGGGATTAAGATAGGTGAAATTACTAATGAGTCTGCATGATGCACCTCCATTTCAGCCAGCTCCTAAACCCTCTAGGCACAGGTAGGAGACAGCCGCTAACGGTCACTCTTAGAAGGCACTTGCTCCGGGCTTACCAAGATTGGCTCATGAAATTTGAGGAATTAAGTTTTATCGTGGATTAAATCACAGGCCTGTGATTTTTGTGGGCTGCTAGGTTGTGAGGATACGTGATAAAATGAAATTATTGTTTGACCCCAAATTGTACCAGATTTTGGAACAGCATGAATGAAGTAGCTTTGAGATTGGGATTGGAATTAGCTTTTTTTAAATGACATCTATTGTGTGTGAGTGTGTGAGTCTGTGTGTGTGTGTGTACAAGAGCCTGTGTGAACACACATGTATGGAAGGCATCAGACCACTTGTATAAGTTGCTTCTCTCCTTCTACCACATGGGACCTAGGGATCAAATTGAGGTTGTCAGGTTTGCCAGCCAATGCCTTTACCTGCTGAGCCATCCCATGGGCCCCTGAATTAACTTTTTTTAAAATTGTCTTACTAATTGTAGGTGTCAGTGTTTCTTGAGGTCAGGAACTGGCTGCACTGAGCTTCTGGAAATAGTTTCAGAATAAGCTAAAAGAATTTCTGTAAAAGGTAGCTCAGCTTCGGTTTCCACTATACTGGTGCTCAGAATGTAGCCCACCCTTCCATCGGTCTGCAGTGTGGCATGCTGGAGGAAGTGGGGAGTCTTGATGAAGAAGGATCTTAAATCCTTCACCTGGGCCCAGATGCTTTCATTGATCCCATCACTCCGATAGGCAGACAAAGGGCTATTCTGTTGTTGTTATTCTCATGTCTTGGTGGAGGCCTGAATGAAGGAAGTACAGGATCTTTTATGGCATGCATTAAATAAGCTGCAGGCCTGTGCTCTTGTACCTGAGTGGGTGGTTTTATGGCCTAATTCTCTAATTGCTGGCATTTATGATGGTGTGGATGCTACTGGCCCTGTGGCTGAGGTAGATTAATGCTGGGAATAGGGAGAGAAGAGGGCCCCCTTTGTTAGCCTTTCCTTTTCTCCTTCAATAAGGTCTCTGAGAAAGCCCTGAGGAAATGCTCAGACACTAGAATGAGAGAATGACTTCCCATAAAATGGTCCTTTATGTTTTTAAAGGGATGGGTTGCTTTGCTTGACCTATCCAAAGAAATCCATACCACCACCACTGTTAAATATTTCAGTGAGTTTTTTACCTTGTCAGGTTACACACCTCATGGGAAGCCAACCATGAGGCTGAAGCCGTTACCTAAGATTTGCGTTTAAAGACCTGACTTGCAGTTGTAGACAGGTTCCCTTGTGGGGTTAATACAAAGCTTCCTGGAGGCCAGGTTGGTTTAACTTCTTAGATTCAGAATATACCACCCTAATAGGTTTTTGTTTAACAAAGGTATCAGTGTAAGAGTTAGTTGGCAGTTTTCTGCACAGTGCACGAAAATTCCCCTTCCTTGAAATGAGTAGTTGTTTTTTCTGTTTGACGAATAGCCTGGAGGGATTTCCCCGATGTATTGCCTCTCAGTCTGTATGAGGTCCGGTGGGTGGGGTCTATTTCACTGGTGCTTATTTCGGTGTTGGAGTGTCTTCTGTATATTTTACCCGTTTCCGTGCATTTCTGGTTCTGTGTTGTGTTGCAGTGTGTAGATGCGTTGGTGACTTTCAGCACTGTGAGCCTTTCTGACATCTCCCCGCCTGAGAGCGCTGACCATTGCCCGTGCGCTGCTGAAATAGCATTGTCTGATTCTCGTTTTACTGCAGCAGAGTAAATGTGGCTCTCCGGCTGGAGATAGGAGAGTAGCTTGAGTTGTGAGGAGTGGTTTTGGAGGAAATGTTTTCATTGGGCTCACTTTTGAACTTGGTTCTAAAAACTAGAGAAAAGTTGATCATACATTCATAATAAATATCTCACTCCTAGAGCAATGAATATTGATAGGTGCCTGAAGTTTAGCTTTTGTCCGTTCATCAAAACAGACTAATTTTTAGATCAAACACAATACTGTCCCTAGATTATTGCCTTAATTATAAGCAGTAAAATCTTGTGGATAACATCTCTTTAAGCTTGGCTAATGAGGAAATCCTCTTGTAATCTCTCTGACTGGGAGTTTTTATTTGTGCATATATAAATGCCTTTACAAAGGGGACCGGGAATCTCATAGTCTAATCTGGAATAGTGGGAGATAATATAGCACAGTGATTAGGAGCTGCCAAGACTTGGCTCTGGATTTAGACTGCCTGGGTTCAAATCTTAATTTAGCCATGTATTAGCTGAGTGACCTTGCAGAGTTTAACTCCTTCATGACTTAGTTTCTTCATTTGCATATTGGGGGTAATCATGCTTCATAAGAGTATTGTGAGGCTTAATTGAGACCATGCATGCAAAGCACTTACCACTTTGCTTAGCACATAGGAGCCCTAGTTATTATTAGAATGAGAAATTGAAAGGACACAAGAACTATAACCTTTTCATCATACCTGGATTGGTTTATTACTTTGAGGTATGCATGTGTGTGCGTGCGTGCGTGCGTGCGTGTGCGCGCGCGTGCACGCGCACAAACCTATTTGAGTGCTGTGGTTGACCCCAGCCCCGACGCGACAAATGCTCTGTGTGTCCTGACTTCAGAATGTTACTGATTTTTGCTCTGGGTTTCAAGTTACCTGTCAGCTGAGTGGGCGTGAACTGAAGGACAACTATCCATCTTGGTAACAGAAGGTATCATTGGTAGCCAAGGAAAACATAATCGGAGAGAAGACCCAGAGAGGGAGAAGGAGTGGGGAGGAAGGTGGCTCCTGACTTACGGGATGACAGCCCAGGCAGCTGCACAGGGGTTGCTCCCTTGGTCTTTATGACTAATAATATTCTTAATCTATTAATGGAATCACTTGGTGATCTTTTAACCAAAAACTCAGGGGTTTTTTTGTTGCTGGTGTTTTGTTTTTTTTTGTTGCCTCCCAGGTTCAGATCCATTGGTTTGTAATTGGTTACTGTGATGTTTGCCCTCAAGTTTCAATTTGGACAGAATCGATGTTGATCTGCAGCAGCCTTTGTCAGCTTGTGGAATCACAACCCCCTTAGGGGTGTCGAACGACCCTTTCACAGAGGTCACCTAAGACCACCAGAAAACACAGGACATTTACATTACAATTCATAACAGTAGCAAAATTATAGCTATGAAGTGGTAATGAAAATAATTGTATGGCTGGGGGTCCCCACAGCATGAGGAACTGTACTAAAATATTTTTATTTGGGGGCCTGGAGAGACGGCTCATCAGTTAAGAATACTTATTGCTGTTGCAGAAGACATGGGTTAGATTCCCAGCACGCACGTATGGCTGGGGGTCCCCACAGCATGAGGAACTGTACTAAAGGATCACAGCATTAGGAAGGTGGAGAACCACTGTTTTGAGAAATCAGTGCAGTGCAGTCAACAATTTAATTATAGAAGAGATGTTGAGTGGTAAGTTACAACTTCTGGGGATGGAACCTTGTTATTGTTATTGAGAAATAACAATGACTTCAAGTAGTGAAAAATGAATTAAAGTTTGAAAATAATTAGTAGAAAGAATAGTAAGCTTAAGAAAGAAAAATACCGACCTAGAGATACGATTCTGTGGGGAAGAGTACTGTCTGCTTGAATAGAAGCCTGTGTTTGATTCCCAGCACCAGATGGCAATTCAGTCATCTGTAATTCCAGTTCTAGAGGATCCAGTGCCTTTTCCCGGCTTCTGTGGGCACCATGCACTGACATGGTACACAGACATACATGTAGGAAAAACGTCATATACATAAAGTTTAAAAAAAAAAAGAAAAAAAATTTAAATGTTTCTGCCCCATTAAGAAAAAAAAAAAAAAAAGGAAACATACAGTTCTGTAAGTACCTCTCTTTCTTTTTAAAAATATTTTTATTTGGGGGCCTGGAGAGACGGCTCATCAGTTAAGAATACTTATTGCTGTTGCAGAAGACATGGGTTAGATTCCCAGCACGCACATGGTGCTTCACAACCATTCATGGCTCCAGTTCTAGGGGATCTGAAGCCCTCTTCTGACTTCCTCCGGCACCAGACATGCACATGGTGTATATACACACATATATATGTACACACATACAGTCAGGCCAAACATACATAAAATAAATCTAAAAAATATTTTTATCTATATGAATGTTTGGCCTGACTGTATGTATGTACGTACGTATGTATGTATGTATGTATGTATGTATGTGCACCGTGTGCATGCAGTACCTGCCGTAAGAGGGTGTTGGGTGCCCTAGACCTGGAGTTAGAGGTGGTTGTGAGCCACCATGTGCTGGACAAGAAAGAACTCAGATCCTCTGCAAGAAGAGCAACAAGTGCTCTTAACCACTGAGCAATCTTTAATCATTCCAGCCCTGCAGTACCTCTCTTCAATGAGGACATGTTTGGGGTTAGTGAGGTGGCTCAGTGAATAAAAGGTGCTTAACGCAGACTTTGATGACCTGAGTTTGACCCCTACAACCTACATGGTGGAAGGAGAGAACCAACTTCTGCAAGTTGTCTCCTGACCTCCACACATACACTGTGATACACACACACACACACACACACACACACACACACACCCCTGTGCTTATGCACACAGATCATATACACATACAAAATAAATATAACCAAACTTTAAAAAAAAGGAAATGCCTACTAAAACACTACATGCCATCTTTTACCGGTCCAGGCAGTAGTTTTCCTTGAGTCCTGTGGCTAGGAGGTGGCAGAGCTGAGATTCCAACCCTGACGTGTTCACTCTTGGTGTTTGTGTTGTGTTACAGTCCTTCTCTTTCCACCCCAGCCCCTGGTTTCTGAGCTGTGTCCAATACACTATTGCGGCGTCTCTTCAGTCAGTCTCTCTTATGTCTATCACTGAGGACCATTATGGTGCGCTCCTAACTGGCCACCTCCCTCTTCACCGCACACAGTGTGCCCAGTGCTTTCCTTAAATAGAGAGCGATTCTGTTACTGTTTCCCTTTGGCTTCTCACAAATAGATGATTTTCATTCTCAGCCCTTCGTAGCTCACCCGGCCTGCGTGTCTGCGTTTGAACTCTACCTGCTAAGTACACTTTCTCACTTCTCTGCTCCATCTACAGTGGACGGGGCACCATTGATGTGTTCTCCCTGGGCTTTCTGCTCTGCCTCGGTGCCTTTGCAGAGCCTCTTTGCGTGAGCCTTCAGTTCACCTGCCCCTGGGTTATTCAACTCTGCTCGACTCTGGTCTTCGTATCGCTACTCTCCCATGAAACATTCACAGATACTGCTGTGAGTTGAAATTCTGTTTCTCCTTTTTAAAAAATTTGTTCCCAACCCTCCAAGAGCTTCCTTACTCCTTTCATTGTGGATACCTGTAAATTCATCTGTCTTCGCCCCGATAGTTTATGGCTCCCTTGAAGACTGGATTCCTAAGTGTAAAGTGGATCCGTGACTACTGAACTCTTAGGAGTACTGCAAGGATTTATTGTAGTAAATTAGGAGAACTTGTGCACAGCTCCGCAGTTTTGACTTGTTTTTAAAGAAAATAGTAAGCAGCCTGGGGAGAGGGCTCTGTTGGTTAGAGTGCTTGCTGAACAAGCATGAAGACCTGAGTTTGGATGCTCAGCACCCATAAAAGCCAGGCATGGTGCATGTGTCTGGAACTCCAGTACTAAAAGCCAGGCATGGTGCATGTGTCTGGAACTCCAATTCTAAGACAGGTAGATCCTTGGAGCTCACTGGCCAGCCAGCCTTGTCAAAAAATGTTCAGCTCTGGGTGCAGTGAGACCTCAAGGCGGGGTAAAGCAGAGAGTGGCATCATCCCCTGGCCTGTGTACCAGCATGCATAGCCCATCACTGGCCTTTTAATTGATAATTATTAATTACTTTTTGAGACAAGGTCTTGCTGTATAGCCCTGGCTGGTCTGGAACTCCCTATGTAGACCAGGTTGACCTCAAACTCAGAGGCAGGTTGCCTCTGCCTCCTATACAGGACTTAGTTTAAAGGTACTCCCAGGTATGGGTTTGGAAGTGATGTTGGGGTATTCTGATTAGATGGCATTGTCATTTATATAGATAACATTTAGCGCTGATCAGCCCTTTATTTGAATGTTGTTTCCATTTCTAGGTTCCTCAGCTTAAAAAGGATGAGGAGACCTTGGAGATGGTTGTGAGGAGACTCAAAAGATGATAATATGATTGGAAGTCAGTAAGGTTGAGAGAATGAAAGGTTAAGAGATAACTATAATTGTTCAGAAACCATGAATGGATTCATTATTAGGAATGGTAACGCTTTGTTCTCTAGCTCCATTGATACTGGAATACGAGAAAATAGGTTTAAACTGAATGGGGGCAGTTGAAAAAAAGAACTTGTTGCTAGTGATGGTTGTCATAGTGATGGGAAAAGGTTACCAAAATAATGCACTGTGGAGAGAGATTTGAAAAATCCAGTCTGTCTACATATGTATAAAGTGACCTTTCACTCCATCTTCCTGTGAATCAATAAATACAGCCTTACTCAGCTCCTTGAGGACATGGATCATGGTTTATATCTTTTACTATTTATTCCTCAAGGTGTCCTAGTGCCTCACTGGCTCCTCAAGAAGTATTTGATTTGAATTGTCAATTTATGACAATAATTAATTTTTGTAGTAAGATTCCAGAGAGATGTCTTCTAGAGAAATGAAATATGGTTTTTGTAGTGGTTTTATAGGAGGATAAAAACTTTTTAAAATGAAGCTACAAGACAAATTGTAGACATCAAAAAGAGCCAGGAATAACAAGATGTGATCCTCAGACAGGAAGTAAGAAATTGCCTAGAGGTTTCATGCCCGTTTCCAGTTGTGCGTGGAAGAGGAAGGCTCCAGAACACCCTTTCCTAGGGTTCCACTGCTGATGGAAGGTCTTAACAGATGCTTGCAAGTTGCTTCCAGTCTGACATCAAATCGCTTCATGTGAATGAGTCTTATATAAACCTCTGACCCTTGGCTTGTGAGTCTCTGTGGAGGGTTTGCATCACTCAGAATGAAACCTTTTTAGATGTGTTGGGTTGCAGAAAGCATTTCCTGTACAGTCAGACCGAGAACTGTGAATTGGGATTATTCATCTAGATTACTAAAACTCTGGGCTGAGTTCATGTTAACACCAGCCAGCTTTCCCACCGCCAGGACCTCCATTGGGGTTGTTGAACAGTTAGAATTTTTGAATTGTGTATGAATGCCTTCTTACAAGTGATAAAAGAATGAACTACTGAGTTTATTCTCTGAGTTTCCTCAAGTCACGTCCACTTTTAACGAGTTACTCTCGTGGAATGACTACAATGTATAGACACTGGTTCCCTGCAGGAGTACTGCAGTGGAGTCAGATGGGAGGGCCGGGACTCCCTGGTCGGACAGCTGCTGTGTGCAGAAACTGGAGCACTGGGGGAAGAGCGGACTTAGACTTTGCTTGTAGACTTCAGTCACCGACCATACTGGTCACATGCACAGAGGAGAGGAGAAGCACTTAACCCCCGTAAGCTTTCTCTGGTCTTGTTTTTGTTTTAAGACAGGGTCTCATTATGTAGACCGGGCTGGCCTTGAACTCACAGAGATCTACATGTCTTTGCCTCCCAAGTACTGGGATCAAAGGTGTGTACTACCACATTGGTCTTTTTTTTTTTTTTTTCTTGAGGGCCTCTACTATCAGAGTAAGTTTTAAAAATACAAGGGACTTTTTAAAAAATGTAGTTAATGCCACTCATTGTAGGCTTCTCAGAACTTGATAGCAAACTTCCAAATATGATGTAGTTGTCAAGAGAACATGAGTTTCCCCAACCCTAATATTTGAACATTAAGTCCTAAAAAAGCAATGAGTCTGATGGAGAACCTGGTAGCCCTGTTGCTTTCCTAAACGGGATGTTCATGTTGTTATTCTTCATGTTGCTCCTCTGTAGAGAGATGGCCCTGTTTACTTTAGAGGGAAGGAAGTTGTGGCTTTCTCAGTGATACCCACGTTGCTGTTGGTCATTCAGTAGCCCATGGTCCTAAAAGGAAAGACGAAACTTGACTTTGCATATTAATGAGAAGAACAAACCAGGAGAGAACTGAAATTTTATAGTGAAAACATGTAGTTGAGAGCCAGGCATGGTAGCTTATGTCTGCAGTCCCAGCACTCAGGAGGGCGAGTCAAGAGAATGGTTAGTGTATGAGTGATAGGCCAGTCAGGTCTGCATCCCAAGACCTTTATCTCAGAGGGAAAAGAGGAAGGGAAGGAGGGAGGGAGGAGAGAGAAAATAACTCAGCTTCAATTAGGATATAGCTCAAAATGAAGTTCACTGCTTCAAGGTGGTGTGTGAGGGACCATATTCTCTTACAATGAAAAGAGCCGTCGGCTGACATTCTGAAGTTAGTTTTTGTTTAACATTCTAGCCTGGAGAGCTGGTTGTTTGTGGTGCCTCCCTGTTAGAAGAGACTAAGTCCTGTGGTTCTGATCCTTAACTTAATTTTCTACAATGGGCCAGTTAGGCAGGCTGATTTCTTTTGCTTTGGCAAACAGATAGGCCAGTTCAGACTTGGAAACTGTGGAGGCTAGAGGTATACTTGATTTCCTTCTTGTTTTGTTGAGACAGGGTCTCATGGAGCCTTGAACTTGCTGTGTAGCTGAGGGTGGCCTTGAACTCTTGCCTCTTGCCTCTACCTCTGAAGTGCTGGAATTACAGGCCCGTGCCACCATGCCTTGTTTTTAATGATTCTGTAAAGTAATTGGGCCATTGCCAAGAATCTGAATAGCCTACTGTCTGAGCTGGTGCTTGCATCCCACTGTTTTGTTTTTAAAGACAGATGAGCTATTTCATGACTTCCTCTCTTTCCGAAGCAGGATGGGTAGAATTCACCTGGCTCATTTGCTTAGCTCTCCCGAGCATCTTTGCCTTCTTGCTCTTGTTGACATGGAGTGGCTTTGAGGGGCACTGTCTCCTCTTGTTGTGAAGGGTATAGATCTGTGGTTCTGAGGTGGCAGTTGCTAGGTAGAACTGAATTAAAAGCTTGAAAACTGGAGTTCATTTTTGTATGTTGAATATGGTGACCTCCTATTGCTACTGGAGAACAGTATGTTACAGTCTTTGCACCTTTTAATCCTGGGTGACCTTTCCTCATTAGCATTTTTTTCACTAGCAGTCATATGTAAAAGAGTTTAAGTCCCTTCCTCCCTGTGGTGCGGTCAGACAGTCAGCTGTCCCTTCGATGCACCAGCAGTCAGAGAGAATTGGCACTCCACCTTGCCGACCAGTTCACAAGACACTGGTGTCAGATCAATAACTGTATACATTTCTTTTTTTTTTTTTTCCTTAGCAAGACTCTGACTATGAAGACTAGTACCTGAATTATTCCCAAAGACGATTCCTGTTAACATTAGTTTTAAGAGCTTCAACCTTCAAATTATCAATTTCCAAAGTATCTTGCAAAGTGCTATAATTATTTTAGTACTTACATTCATGTTATATTTTAAGCTGCACTTTAAAAAAAGAAATTAGATATTAAGCTGAGGGTTGGGGGCAGAGCTTGCCAAATGCTAAAACCCCAGCTCTTGGTCACTTGCTGATTTCTTGGGAACTTGGGGATCCTAGGACTTTGTATATGTTGGACAAACACTTTACCATTGAACTATTATTATTTCATTTTTATTTTGAAGATTTTATTTTTTTAAATTGAAGACAGGGTCTCATGTAGCTCTGACTGGCTTGGAACTCTCTATGTAGAGCAGGCTGGCCTCGAACTCAGAAATCTGCCTGCCTCTGCCTCCGGAGTGCTGGGACTGAAGGTGTGCACCACTCCGGGAGACTGTGAACTCTTCTTGGTCATCCTGATTCCACCACTGCGGTTAGCAGCGTGTACTCTCCACTCTGCTTTGAGACAGAATCTTGATAAATTGCCCAGGCTTCCCTGTCCTCCTCCTGCAGCCTCCCAAGTTCCTGGGATTACAACAGTTTATGTGTTGATTTGACAGTTGGTTGTGTTATACTGGGCATAAAAAAAAAAGAGAGAGAAATTTAAAAACTATTCTCAAAGTATTTGTTGGTGTTTCCTTTTCAGTTTAAGGGAACTTCTCTAATCAGAAAAGTGCCCCTTCCTCTGTAAGGCCGTCCTCTCTCCTGGAGCCCTGGGTTTCAGCTCTTTGGCTACTCATTGTTGTTCCTGCCAGCAACCCCTCTTTTGCATAGGCAGTTTCTCAACCTATCACAGTATAAACTGTCTGTCTGAATACAGTCCGTTTCTCAGTCCATCACAGCATAAACTGTCTGTCTGAATACAGTCCGTTTCTCAGTCCATCACAGCATAAAGTATGTCTGAATACAGTCCGTTTCTCAGTCCATCACAGTATAAAACTACCCGTCTGAATACAGTCTGTTTCTCAGTCCATCACAGCATAAACTATGTCTGAGTACGGTCCTCCTTTTAAAGCCCCTCGGTCCATGTCCTCCTCCAGTTACTGCCTGAGCTTTACCTTTTACAGCAGACCATGGTCTTTAAAGTGCTGTAATTGCTGTCTTCACTTTCTTATCCCCCAGGCCCTCAACTCCTGCAGTTGGGCTTTATCCCCAAGACTCAGCTAAGGTAGCTCTCATCAAGGTGTGTGTGTATGTGTGTGTGTGTGTGTGTGTGTGTGTGTGTGTGTGTGTAGGTAGGTGTAGGTGTAGGCCGGGGGAGGTCTCTGTCTTAACCAGATTGGATAGATAAGCCTTATCCTCTTAAACTCTTGCAGCATTTGAACCAGCTAAGCACTCCCTTCGGTCTTTCCTTGGACCTGTCACTCTGTACTCACGAATTCCTCATTTTTAGTGTTCGGCCTGGCTTTCTCTTCCCTGGGCCTGCCTGAGGCAGCCAGGAGTCCACCTGCTGCTGCCTTCTCGCCCTAGGTGGTCTTCTCCAGGCTTTCATCTATATGCTGAGAACTACTGCCTAAAATTTAGTCTTTTTAATACTGACTACTTTGTGTAATTCCAGACTTTATAACCAACTGCATATTTGACATTTCTGTTTGGGTGATAGTAATAGTAACTTGGCTAACATTTACTGAGTGTTTATTGTGGGCCAGACTGTATTGTGACCCTTCACAAATATTTTCTCACCTAATCTTCATGACCCTCTCTCTATGAGGCAAGGAAATAGGCATTTGGACTCCAATAGGTATTTCACACCAGCTATCTCCGATCACCTCCCCGTGCCCCCCCAACCTTTGCCATTCCCAGTCTGTTTTGGGTTGAGTGTACCAAGTACTTAGTTGCTCAGGCCTAAAACTCCATGAGAGATGTGCTTGATTTCTCTTCATTCTTATCCCAAATCTGAGTTCAGTAAATTCTTTATACTTCATCCAGAACATACCCCAACTCCCAGCTCCTCCTCACACCTCCACTCCTTGTAATCTCATCTATCTCCTCACATGTACTGGTCCTCACTAGAGTTTATTTCACACAGCAACTGTGAATTCCAGGATCAGATACATGGTTTATTCATGGTAAATTGGCCACCACTGCTAGAATAAACCGAAATTCTTCAACTATGGCCAGAGGTGAGATGCCTCTGGCCCAGCATGATTTTTTTTTTTTCTTTTACCTCTTCTCATTCATTCTGCAGAACCACGCTGGCTGCCATGCATGCTCTGTTTGCTCTTCTCTAGACTTTTGCACGTGTTGCGCCTTTGTGTTTGGATTTTCCTCATTTGGGTGCACTCAGCACGCTTGTCTGCAATGGCAACTGCTGTCTGTTACCGTTTAGGAACTGCAGACAATGCATCCACGGGGGAGGTTCTGGCACCAACAAAGGTTTCTTTATTGACGGGTCACGCTGTGATCCCAGCACTCAGGAGGCTGAAGCAGGAAGACTGTTGTGAGTTTGACCAGCCTAGGCTGCTTAGTTCCAGGTCAGCCTGGGCCTGCAGAGGGAGACTTGTCTCAACAAAACAAAACAGCCAGCTGAGGCAGGAGGATTACCTAGGCTTTGAGGCCCTGACTCAAAAAACAAACAAACCTCAAAATACTTAATATAACCTTTTCTTTTGCATATTTGTATGATGTAGTGTGTTTTTTTGTGTGTATACATGTATGCTTGCATGTACATGTGTGGAGGCCAGAGGTCAGCTTTGGGTATTTTTCTCCATTGCTCTGGACATTATTTTTTAGGACAGGGACTTTGACTAAACTCAGAATTCACTTTCTCTCTAGACTGACTGGACAGCAAACTCCTGGAATCTGCCTGTCTCTACTTCACCTAGCATTGAGGTTATAGATGCACACAGCCACACTTGGCTTTTATGTGGGTGTTGGAGATTTGAACTCAAGTCCTCGTGCTTGTCTTGTGAACATTTTTATCCACTGAGTCATCTCCCCAGCCTCATTTCATGTATATATATTTTTCTTTTTTGATTCAAAGTCTCCCTAATATAATTTTTAGTTATATTTATCTGTTGTGTACATGCACACATGTGGAAGTCAGGGGATAACTTTGCAGGAGTTGGTTCTCTCCTTCCAGAATGTGGGTCCCATAGGGCAAACTCAGGTCATCAGGCTTGGCAACAAGTATCCCTCTGAGGTATCTAGCCCCCATGTAATTGGTAGGTGTGTGAAATACTCTTTTAGGCTTTCAAGCCATTTAAAAGTGGCATAAGGCTGGGTGGTGGTGGTGGTGGTGGCGGCGGCGGCGGCGGCGGCGGCGGCGGCGGCGCTCGCCTTTAATCCCAACACTCAGGGAGACAGAGGCAGGTAGATTTCTGTGAGTTTGAGGCCAGCCTGGTCTACAGAGTGAGATCTAGGACAGCCAGGACTATACAGAGAAACCCTGTCTAGGAAAAAAAAAAGTGGCATAAAACATTTTAGTCTTAAAAATTCGGTTTCTTTGTTTTATGTGTATGAGTGTTTTCCCTACATTGTGTGCCACATGCATGCCTGATGCCCAGAGAGGTCCGAAGAGGGCATTGGATCCTCTGGAACTGGAGTTAAGAATGGCTGTGAGCCACCGTGTGGGTGCTGGGAACCAGTGCTGGTCCTTTGCAAGAACAAACAAAAATGGGCCCCCTTTGGTCTGTGGCTCTTTGAGTCTCCTCCGAGAAGCCTTTCCTGATTTCTCAGTGGCTCACCGCACAGCTGGCACAGCTGACACAGCTGGCACATCGAGCTCTCCTGTCTATGACCCGCTCAGTGTGTATCTTCTCCCTGTCCACTAGGTTGGATGCTCACAGGGCAGGCTGCTTCCCTGGGCCAGTTAGTTTTTATCAACTTGACACAGCGAGGGCCTCTGGGAAGAGGGAACTTGAGCTGAGAAAATGCCTCCATCAGACTGGCCTGTAGGCAAGTCTATGGGACATTTTCTTGATTGATGATTGGTGTGGGTACCATTCCACTGTGGGTAGTACCATCCCTGGGCAGGTGGTCCTGGGAGATACAAGAAAGGTACCTGAATGTGAGCCTGGAGAGCAACCTGGTAAGCGGCTTTCCTCCATAGATCTGACCCTGCTCCTGCTTGAGTTCCTGCTCCAAATTCCTCCTCGAAGACTGTGGGAGGGTAACGTAAGCCAAATAATCCCTTTCCTCCCCAGGGTGCTTTTGATTTAGTTTGTTCAGCAGTAGAAAGCAAACTAGGACATTCCCCATCTGTACTAGTTAGTTTTTGTCAACTTGACACAAACTAGTCACCTGGAAAAAGGAAACCCCAACTGAGGAAGTGCCTCCCTCAGATTGACCTGTAGGCATGGTGTGTGGGCCATTTTCTCAATTGCTAAAGGATGTGGGAGGGTCGAGGCCACTGTGGGCACTGCTCCCCTGAGCAGGTGTGCCTGGGCTGTGTAAGAGCAGCTGAGAAGCCAGTGAGTAGCACACCTCCATGGTCTCTGCTTCAGTTCCTGCCTCAGCTTCTCTTGATGGAGGACTGTAACCTGTAAGGCAAGTAAACTCTTCCTTCCCCGGGTTGTCTTTGGTTAGTGTTTTCTGAGAGCAAAGAGAAGCAAGCTAGAAGAGCATCTGTGGTCTTGAGGGTCAGACAGTACCTGGCAGTACTCAGTAACCACTTGCTAAGTGAACGGATGCTGATCGTAGCTGAGTTACGGCTGCTGGCTGCTGTCCTTGTTTTCCGGTCTCTTTCTTACTGTAGTTCGTTATGTAGTGTTACTGCCAGACATTAGTGAGCTGGTGGCAGTGCGCTGTTTCAGAAACAGTGTCCGGTTTTTGCCTTTGTTTTTAATTTTGTCTTATGTGTATGGGCATTTTGTCTTTCTTCTCTGTCCTGCTGGGGATACTCTTGGTCAGCCTAACCAGTTTCTAGTAATTCCTGCATCTGGTTTTCTCTTTTCTCCCATTACTCTGAATAAGCTTTGGCTTATTACTATCTTCATAATTTGTTTTCTTCGGAGCTGCATGCTCTTTTAGCCCAGGATGTTCTTGAACTTGATATCTAGTCAAGGATGCGTCTTCCATCATGTGCCATTGTGCCTTGCCAGAGCCAAAATTTTAAAAACCTGGTGGTTGTGAACTTCTTGTAGAATCTGTCCTTTTGCTCAACCCGCTTTTCCACTGCAGTCACTCTCTCTGACTCTGTAACAAC
Organism: Peromyscus eremicus; assembly: GCF_949786415.1. Lineage (NCBI taxonomy): Eukaryota > Metazoa > Chordata > Mammalia > Rodentia > Cricetidae > Peromyscus > Peromyscus eremicus. Next base: position 39,235,889 of record NC_081422.1, on the reverse strand, counting down.
GTCAGAGGCCATATATGGTTGTGTACACCCATAGCCCTAGCACCGGGAAGGCAGAAGATCTGAGTTCCAGGCCAGCCTAGAACTCATGGGCTACATGAGATAAAAAAATCAAGAGAAATAATTAAAATAAGATGGCCAGATGGAAGGACTTTGACTTGGTCTCTGTCTAGTTGTATCAGAAGGTGGACAGCTTATTTACCACTTTATCTCTGTCTTAGTCACTGTTCTGTTGCTATGAAGAGACACCATGACCACGGCAACTCTTAGAAAAGAAAGCATTCAATTAGGGATTGCTTACAGCTTCAGCGGGTTAGTCCATTATCGGCATGACGGGGAGCATGGTGGGAGCATGTCAGCACTCATGGTGCTGAAGCAGTAGCTGAGAGCTACATCCTGATTTGCAGGCTATGAGAGACTGGGCCTGGCATGGGCTTTTGAAACCTTAAAGCCCACCCCTCGGTAACACACTTCTCTCCAACAAGGCCACACCTCCTAATCCTTCTCAAATCATTCCCTGATGACTAAGCAGTCAAGTATGTGACCCTGTGGGGACCATTCTTAGTCAAACTACCACCGTCTCTAAAAGTGTATGATGTCCAGAAAGGATTTCTGTGCTGTTTACCTAGTGGAAGAATGTGTGTGTTTTATAGGCGCATGCAGTGCAGCCCAAATGTCACTCAGAGGCTTAGGTGGAACAAAGTAGTTTAAATGATAGAAAGAGTCCTTCTGTTGGTTTGTTTAAAAACTGAGATGTTGATAAGGATTCTTTCTTCAGTGTTTTAATATAAAGTTACATACACAGGAAGGAAAAACAATCTACTTTTCCATTCAGTCACTGATTTGGTTTGTTTGTTGAGACGAGGTCTCCCTGGGTAGCTCAGGCTGGCCTTAAACTCCGAGTTCTTGCCAAAATGCTGAGATTACAGAGTGCTGGGATCTCAGGTGTGTGCCACCCTGTCTAGAGACTCACTGCCCCATGGAGCCTTTAGGATGAGGTCCACCTCTGCTAGGAGGTAGTTTTAAGCACTTGAAGGCCCGTGAGACCTTCCATGATCTGCCTCCTACCTCCCCACCTCCAGTATCTTTTGACTGGCTGTGCCTCTGTGCTTGTGTGTGTTATTCACTAGCTGCCTTTGCGCAGCGTTCCCACAGAGGTCCTCTAGCAGGGTCTCCTGTGTGCCACATTCTGTTCCTGCACTTGGCTGTTCCCCTCCTCCCTCTCTCTACAGGGTCCCACCGCATAGCTGTGGAGGCTAACTTCAAATTAGGGATCTGTTTCAGCCTCCCAAGTTCTGGGGGTTTTAACCTGTAACCACCACACAATACCCTGCTTAGAGATGCATGTTATCGCTGCTCATCCCTTTACCTACGTGTAGTTTTAAAAGATTATTTATTTATTTATTTATTTTGTTTTTTTCGAGACAGGGTTTCTCTGTGTAGCTTTGGAGCCTGTCCTGAAACTCGCTCTGTAGACCAGGCTGGCCTTGAACTCCGCCTGCCTCTGCCTCCCAAGTGCTGGGATTAAAGGCATGCACCACTACAAGTTTTTATTTTTCAATTATGAGCAAGTGGGGCAGGGATGTGCTTTTCAGTGAGGGTCCCCACAGAGGCTAGTGACATTGATGGCCCTGAGGCTGGAGTCACAGGCAGTTGTGAACTGCCTTGATGTGGGTCATGGGAATTGAACTCAGGTCCTTGGGTAAAGCATTTCATGCTTTCAACCTTCAGTCCTTTTTTCCAGCTCCAAGAAATGATTTTGAATAATATGTTCATTGATGTTTTTCTTGTTGATGCAGTGAAGTTAATTTTGTAATTGGAGGAATTTGAATTTTTAGACATTTTAGAGACAGAATGCTGAGCTAAGGTTGCTAAAGGGCGTGTGTGAGTTGCATAGCACTTAGTTAAAGTGAGGTGCCCAGGAAAGAGCAGGAACAGGGGTTCATGGTAGACCTTGTCCATCTCAGGCCAGGGCTGATGGAGCTTGTTTAATAGAGATGTATGGGGTGGGGGTGGTGGTGGTGGTGATGATGATACCTAGGTTGATTCTGTAATTTAGGTATTATGAGTAGTACTGTAGGTGTTCTTTGTTTGGTAGGCTCATTGGTTGGTTGGTTGGTTGGAGACTGAGAATCTTAGGTAGAGTAGATTCGGATGACCTTGAACTTTGACCCTCCTGCCCCAGTTCCTAAGTGCTGGGATAGGATACAGGAGTGTAATCACACCTGCTTTCATGTGATGCTGGGGTCATGCTCACTTGGCAGTTAGTTATTCTAGCCACTGAGCTCCTTCCCTGTCCTGGTCGATGTTTTTAGTGTAGCTTTGGTGGCAATCCACTTTAGCTTGAGAGGTTAAGGATTCTAAATAGGTGATTTTTCTTCCTCTCATTGTGTTCCATTGGGGAGCATTAAGAAAGACACAGAGGGGCTGGAGAGATGGCTCAGCAGTTAAGAGCGCTGACTGCTCTCCCAGAGGACCTGGGTTCAGTTCCTAGCACCCGAATGGTGGCACACAAGTGTCTGTAACTCCAGTTCCAAGGGACCCAACACCCATGGAAAATGTAAAATAAAAATAAATAAGTGGGTTTTTTTTAAAGACAAGAAGCTAACTATTTTAGTTGGCTATAGGAGGGAGGGAGTATTGTCTATGAATAATGAATTTTATAAGGCTGTTCCACACTAGGAATTGTGTCGTGCCTGATGGCTGAAGAGGGTCAAGTCTCCGATCTCCAGCCCTGTTGAGGTGCTTTGTTATATGTGAGGCGGTAAAAATGCCTTGGAGAATTTTGAAATCTACTGAGTGTTTCTTACCCACCAACTACTGATGTAAGGGAGAGTGAGCTAGTCCAGATGTAAGCATGTTTTTTATTCTGGATTATGAGTTAAGTCATATTTTGTTCTCAGAAACATTTTAACTAAACTTTGATTTTTGGGAGGAAGGCTAAGTTGTGCACCTGCCTGTCTTTGGCTTAGGTACTTATTGGAAGCAGGAATTGTGTATTTTCCAACTTTTCATCCAGAACACACTCTGGCTGGGACATGTGTGTGAATGGTTGTAAAAGAACCAGGAAATGAAATATTGCTTTGTTTAAAAAGTTTTCTTAGTCTTTCCTAGAAACACAGGTTTTTATGTATTTTTCTAAAATGCCTCTACTAAGTTTTACATGTAACGTTATTATCTGTAATATTATTTTGGGCTCAGGTTCTCTTGTGGGAAGACTATTTTTTCCCCCGAGACAAGGTTTCTCTGTGTAGCCCTGGCTCTCCTGCAACTCACGCTGTAGACCAGGCTGGCCTCAAACTCAGAGATCCACTTGCCTCTGCCTCCCAAGTGCTAGGATTAAAGGTGTGCGCCACCAGGACAGCTGGGAAGATTATTCTTATTCCTTAGTTTTTTTTGAAATGGAGTCTCACTATGTAGATTCTCTCCCTCCCCTTTTCTCCCCTCCCCTCCCCTCCCCTCCCCTTCCTTTCTCTACCCTACCCTACCCTCCCATCCCCTCCATTCTTTTCTTTCTTTTTAAAGACAGGGACTCACTGTGTAGCCCTGGCTGGCCTGGAACTCCCTATGTAGATCAGACTGGCCTCAAACTCAGAGAGATCCACTTATCTCTCCATCTTGGGTTCTGGGATTAAAGATGTTTACCACCATGCCCAGCAAATAAAAATCTTGAATGCTAAGATATTTATGAGTCAGGGAGTTTAGTAGTAAAAGTGTGCGTAGAAGTTCCCAGCTAACTGCCTTAGAATTATGGCAAGGAGCAGTAAATTCTACATTAATTATTTTTATAATTATAGTTCACTTAGGGGGTGACATTGGATAGCTTAATTTACCATAAATCACCGGACACTAAATATGATTTAACAGTATTTATAGAGTTCAACTTGGCTAGGGTGCTTTTCTGTCTTGGTGTTAAGAAAAATGTTGAAATCTTAGTGCAGTCCAGTCTCCAAGAACATCATTGACCACAAGAGCTCATGCCTATACTGTGCCTAGGAATGCTGTGCTCCTCAGAGAAGGCCGTGATGAAGGAAGGGAAAAATGTGTGTATTGGGCCAGGCATGGTGGTGCACACCCTTAGCACCAGGTTTCCCTGAGTTTGAGACCAGCCTGGTCTATATAGTGAGTTGCAGGCTAGCCAGGGCTACATGGTGAGTGAGACCCTGTCTCAAAACAAAGCATAAAGGAAGAAAAGAAGTAGAAAAAGAAAAGTTATGTACTAAGTGGCCTAGGACTCCTTGGCTATGTGTAACATAAAGTCTCCTGCACGCTCTCTTTAGCTGGGCGCGCACTTGTGTGTGTGTGTGTGTGTGTGTGTGTGTGTGTGTGTGTGTGTGTTTGCACGCACAATGCCTTGATCTTTTGGTCTGTCAGCAAGTCTGGACCTATTGGAAGCTAGGACTGACATCTCTTTACATTGCCCTGAGGTGGTACCTGAATAAAGTGAGCAATGGAGCCAGGATGAGAAGCCAATTGGGATGGTAGTGAAGTGCCTCCCTTGGGGTTTTTTGAGGGGTTGAGGGTGGGGTAAGGATTGTTTTGTTTTGCTTAATGTGTTTATTTAGGAATCTTAGCATAGAATTGGAAGTTCAGAGTCGGAAGACTAGAGCTCTGTGACATAACAATGACAGCTTTTGTTTTAGCCACGTTGTTTGGATCTTTGAAGAGTGGGCTTTCATTTTAAAGCATAGTCTAGAAATCAGTCTATCTCAAATGCACAAAAAGTTCTTGGGTTGAAATGCAGCCTTTAGAGGAAAGGGGCCTCACTATGTAGCACTGGCTAGTCTGGCTCACTGTGTAGACCAGGCTGGCCTCAATCCACAGAGGGTCTCAACCCCTGCCTCAGCCTCCCATGTGCTGGGATTAAAGCATGTGCCAGCACGCCTGATAGTGCGGTCCTTTTTGACTGCACACTCTCTGCCTGTCTCATTCTAATCTTATCCTGAGATCAGAAGGAGAACAAATGTTTCCTATCATCTTAGAAAATACTCTGAAAATTCTAAGTATTGACAGTTGCTTGACTGACAGCTCAGGAGCATGCTGACTGTTTTACAGGACTTTAGAACGGGTGTTGTATAGTTAGGTTTTGTGAACGTCTGTAGTACAGATGGTGACGTGAGTTGCTGATCATGAACAAGATGGTATTTTCTCGTTTCCTTTAAAACTTGTAAATGTGTCACCTGATACTTGGTGTATAGTTGCTTGCACCGTTCGTTCCTTCTCCCTGTACTTGGAGATAAACGAGACTCATTGCGTTAGTGGTGTAGCCTCCTGGGCTGTATTTGACCGCCCACATCCAGGTACTGTGAGATACATGGATCAGCAGTTTGTTTGATGGGGCTGATGTAGAGAAGAGCAAACTGCCCAGAAGCTTGAAGGATCAGAAAGTGGCCGTTCTGTGCTTTAGTTGTAGAATAGAAAGCTTGGGCTCTAGATGGTTTATTTGACTTCTTCAGTTTTTTATAGGTTCAGTTGTAACTGTTATGGTATGAAAGTGATTACATCCAGTAACAACTGAACCCCCTTTAAACACATAGGTTCCCTGTTGTTACCTGTATGTGTGATCTTGGATAGGTCATTAGGCCTCCCAGAATTTGTTCCTTCAATACAACACAAAAAAAAATTAATAAGAATGCTGCTTTTTAGTTTTCTAAGTGATTTTTATATAAGTGGTTTCCTTCTCTTTTTACAGTGCTCCAGGAAAGAAAGACATGGAGAGAAAGTGACTTGTCTAAGATCACATAGCCTAAGAATAGCAGAACTGGGACTGGAGAGATGGCTCAGAGGTTAAGAGCACTGGCTGCTCTTCCAGAGGTCCTGAGTTCAATTCCCAGCAACCACATGGTGGCTCACAACATCTATAATGAGATTTGGCGTCCTCTTTTGCCCTGCAGACATACATGCAGACAGAACACTGTAAATAATAAATAAATAAAATTTAAATAGCAGAACTGAGTCCCAAAGCCAGGCCTTCTGGTGTTGCAGTCCATGAAATGTGGTCTGGCCTTCTCTAATTTTTTTTAAGTTTTCTCCTTCTTTGAAATAATTTGCTACTGCCTATCTTATTTGCTTGATTTTGTTGTTTTTTTCTCCTAAACTACTATTTAATTGTCTTACTTCTGAGTGGAGAATGTAGCTAAGGGATAGAGTTTCTTGTCTAAGGCCCCAGATTCAGTCCCCAACACTAAAATTTAAAATAACTAAGTCTGCCCAAAGCATATATTGAAAGTGGAACAATATGGACTTCTCATTTAAAAATTTGGATTAAGCCAGCCAGTGGTGGCGCACACCTTTAGAATTCAAGGCCAGCATGGTCTACAGAGCCAGTTCAGGACAGCCAGGGCTACACAGAGAGACCCTGTCTCAAAAACCAGGGGGAAAGGATTAAGCTGGGTTTGCTGGCACATGCTTGTAATCCCATACCTGGTAGGGGAGGAGCGGAGAGTGGAAGGAAAAGCATCCTTAAGGTCACCTGGGCTGTGATACTGAGGCTCTGGCATCCCTTCCCCCTAAAAGAGACATTTGTGTTGATTGGGCCTTTGTGAGTTTTAATAACTTTTTTGATACTAAGATCGTCACAGAATTTATTTGGCTTTTTAAAAATTTAATTTATTTTGTGTGTGGATGTTTAGCCTGCACATGGGGCTGTACACCACATGCATACAGTGCCCTGAGACCAGAAGAGGGCATTGGATCCCCTGGAACTGGGTTATGGATGGTTGTGGATCACCATGTGGATGCAAGGAATCAAACCCAAACCCCAGTCCTCTGCAAGAGTAGCAAGTGCTCTTCACCACTGAGCCATCTCTCCAGCCTGTTTGGCTTGTTTTATTTTAAGATAAAGGCATAGGTTTTTCTTACAAATAATGTTCACAATAAGTGTTTATTTTAAACTAAGAGAATTTTTTTTAAAATTGCTTTTAACCTAGTGACAAAAGAAACTGTTATAAAAGAAAAGCACTCTAGTATGTGTTCCTTAGACTGAATACATTGGAATTAGAATACATTAAGAAATACATTTCTCTAGCTGGGTAGTGGTGGTGTACACCTTTAATCCCAGCACTCGGGAGGTAGAGGCAGGGGGATCTCTGTGAGTTCAAGGCCAGCCTGGTCTATGGAGCAAGATCCAGGAAAGGCACAAAGCTACACAGAGAAACCCTGTCTCGAAAAACCAAGGAAGAAAGAGAGAGAGAGAGAGAGAGAGAGAGAGAGAGAGAGAGAGAGAGAGAGAGAGAGATTGATTGATTGATTGATTTCTGAAGAGAATTTCAACTTTTTTTTTAAATACTTATTTTATGTGTATAGATTTTTGCCTACATTTTATGTTTGTGTGCTATGCACCTGCCTGGTGCTTTCGGAGGCCAGAAGAGGGCGTCAGATCTCCTGGAACTAGAGTTGCAGATGGCCATGAGTCACGTTTGGGTGCTAGGAATCAAACCCAAGTCCTCCGGAAGAGCAGCCAGTGCTCTTAAACAGCTGGGGCGTCTCTCCAGCCCCGTAAATACTTTATAGTCTTAGACTTGGATAAATAAATAAATGCTGCCTAAAAGCCTTCAAGTTCAAGAGTTGAACTGCTAATTTGTCTAAAAGGTTCCATTTACGTGTTACTGTTTTCCTCGGTGATAAGTGGTTAAGGACCTTATTAACACCGGGCTCTAGTTTTAAACTGAGGAAAGAGCTCTTCAGTGGGAGTGGACAGTGTCATCCACTGGCGCTGTCCACAGGAGGAGAGTCTGGGGACTTTACCTGTTGGGACACAGCTCAGGATTTACCAGACTCTAGCAAGTCTGCACTTCGTTCCAGAGTGGTGGTGTTTGTGTGGATTTGTGAAATAGTCCCTCTCTCTCTTTCTCTCTCTCTCTCTCTCTCTCTCTCTCTCTCTCTCACACACACACACACACACACACACACACACACACACACACACACACCTTTCTAGAAAGAACTTTTTCTGAATCAGTAAATTTGTCCTAGTCAATATGTCTCAGTAGAACTTGTCCAAAATAGGCTGATCGATCCTTAATATTTTTTAAGGGCAGGTGAGGAGAGTTTTGTTTGTTTGTTTGTTTTGTCTTTCCCAAGCAGAACTGGAAATAAGATGTTTCCATTAGTGATGAAGGGAGTCGCTGTATGTGGTCAGTTTTTTATGATCCCTGTCGCCAGCACTGCTGCCCACCATTAAGTCTATTATCAGAGGGCATCTTAAGGTGATGCTCTCTAAAGTGCACGTGGAGACTCTGATCTCAGATGTACAGAAATCACGTCTAATAACAGTTCCTGGGTTAAGGAACTGACACTTATGGCACCTACAGTCTCTCTAATATTTAGTAGGGCAAGAGATCATTATTTGGTTTATGGCATTCCTTGTATGTTTGTAGATTTAAGTGCTTGTTTTTTTTTGCGGCTGTGTACTTTTAACATTATCCTGATTTGCTTATTTATATTAAAGTTATCCTTTAATGGTTTGGGGTTGTGTCTGTAGTTTGAAATTTAGACTATCCCTTATCTGTTCACCAAAGATGAACTTTCAATGCATTGTTCTGTTACTACACAGCTATTAGGTATAATGAAACTATATGACTGGGTCCATGATTTGAATCTTAGTTATTTTATAGAATCCATTTGGATAATGATATTCCTATGTAGAGGCTAATTTTCCAATGCATTTGTTTCATCTGGGCATTTCTTTGGGATTTATTCACAGTTATGTTTTTTTTTCTGATTGTAAAATGCTTTTCCTTTGTTGTAGGATGAGCAGTTCTTAGGTTTTGGCTCAGATGAAGAAGTCAGAGTACGAAGTCCCACAAGGTCTCCTTCAGGTATGGCCTACGAAGCGTGTGCTGTCAGTCTGCGGTCTGTTTGCTGGGAGGGTGTGGCTTCTTTCCGACTTAGGAACCAGACTGTATGGGGTGGTTTCTGTTGCCTGTACTTGTTACTCCTTTACCATGGTTTTCTGGGTAATACTTGGGCATGGGAATGATGTAGGGAGACCTGGTCAAATTTATCATTTTCTATCCTATGGTAGTATTTATGCTTGTGGGGGGGAATTGCCCCCCCCTTTTGTAGATGAAATTTAGTGTACTGTTGTCAAAGATCCAGAAACAACATGTTGGCGTTCTATGATACCTTTTATCTAAACTTTAAAAGGCTGTACTAAAATAAAGAAACTGAAAATTATGTGGGTGTTTCCATTTATTAGCACTGTGTATCAATTCTCAACAAAGTTCTAGACGTACAGGCAGTTTTCTAAGATGGTCAGTGGGCTTCACCTTTAATTGCTTGGATAGGTCAGTTCTCTGGAGGAAAGGCTGAGGGTCTTTAATGGGAAACACACTCCTCACCTTGTCAACTCCTGACTTGGATGGTTTTGTTCCTGTGGATAAACAGACTGGTTAAATACTATGTTGTTAGATGTTTTTACTCTGTTTAGTTTGTGATGGTTGCTGCCATTTGGGTATCACTTAAGAGTCATTATATATTCTATACTAATCTAATTAGACACCCAAGCTGACGATGTCTTTCCTAAAGATGGTGTTGCCATCTAGTGACTGGTAGCAGTGGTCTGGGACCTGCTATTTAGACAGTAGTAGTGGTTTCTTTAAGAGGTGATAAAATCTTAAATTTTTATATAGGAAAGGGACAAAATGACATAAGCAATTAGATGGAGCTGGTGTGTGGCCCTGAGAGTAAGAAGTTAGCAGCTGAGTTAGGACTTCTGAGGTCTCCTTTTTCTACTTGTCTGTGAAAGCTTCTTTTAAAAAGTCATATGGAAGAGGTTTCAGAATTGCTGAAGCTGGGCAGCCCCGTCAAATGGGCCCACAGTGCTGAGGAGTCAAGTCTTCACTCTTAGTTAATTCACAGCTTTCACAGTGGTTTCCTTGTGAGTGTTTTCTTGACTATCCATTCACATTGTTGTTGTTTTGAAGCATCTGGTTATGTTCTACTTAAATGAATTGTTACCTGCTGTCTTTGTTATAATTAGTATATATTGACAATTGATTTGTAAACTCTTAACTCTCATAAGGGAAGTCTCCTGAGTTATTTGGTGAGGAAGGCATTTGTGTTTATGTTACGAAGTTCAGCCAGGAGACTTCATTGATTTCTGTTGTGTTGGAAAGCAGCTCTGTATCACAAATATCCATAGAGGCTGCAGTCTCCTTAGATGCCTGGTGAGGGAGGTTTTGGTCTCAGAAGAATGTTGTACTATATAGCCCTGAGAAGCTAAGAGAGAATAAAAGAATACCATAGGCTTTTTTTTTTTTTTTTTTTTTTTGGAGGCAGGGTCTTAACTTTGTAGCCAGGTTGGCCTGGAGCTCACTGTGTAGCCCTGGCTAACCTTGAGTTTCCCAAGTACTGGGATCACAAGTAAGTACATCATGCATGGCTGTCATAGCCAGTTCGTACTGCATTTTAAATACAGGTTTCATTAGGTAGTAGAGACAGTTTTGCTCCTTGACTGTTTTCATAGTAGCAAGTCAAGCATCTTTATAATTTGGGGAAATTCCTGTTTGCAGTAAGATCTCAATGTGTGGCCCTGGCTGGAATCCCATAGACAGACCCTTGAACTTATGGGTAGTCTCCTGCCTCTGCCTCCCTAGTGTTGGGGTTACAGGCATACCTACCTTCATCACACCTACCTATTTTATTTAGAATAGCAAAGATCTATCTTATTAAATTGTTGATTTGACCTTAATATCAATTAAGGTTAAATCTTTTTGTAACTTGGACTAACTAAAGAAGTCCTAGGAAAGAGTAGATTAGCGGGCTGGAGAGATGGCTCAGAGGTTAAGAGCACTGACTGCTCTTCCAGAGGTTTTGAGTTCAGTTCCCAGCACCCACATGGTGGCTCACAGCCATCTGTAATGAGATTTGGCGCCCTCTTCTGTGTCCATAATAAATAAATCTTAAAAAAAAGAGTAGATTAGCAAGCTCATCACACAGGAGCTCTCATGCTACACACCAGTGAGTGGACTGACCACTTAGGAATGAGCGGTTTTCCTCCAAAGTCAAACTTTTTAGTTTACTTTGCTAGAACAGTAAAAATACAGGATGCTGAGCTGCCCAGGAAGGAGCCTTTGCCCATGAAAGTTGATACTGTTTTTCAAATTTATTCAGGGCCATAATTATACAGTGAAAAGTTGGGATGTTGGTTGTCGTCGTCTTCGTTGGGTTGAGGTTGTTTTTGTTTTGGTCTTTTTTTTTAAAGACAGGGTCTCTGTGTAGTCCAAGGCTGATCTGAAACTCACATGTAGCCCAGGCTGACCTCAGGCTTGCCAGCCTCCTGAGTACTGCCACTGTCAACTTTGGAAAGAAACATGCTCTTGAATGTCACTCTTGGTGACTGGATAATGTAGTGCAGGTTTTTCTAAACAATTTTTTTTTCAATTTTAGAAAAGGGAAGAAAAACCAAACTCTGCTAATCTGAGGAATGGGAATTTCTGTTTTCTAGGTCACTTGTTCAGTGAAAAACTTAACTTTCATTTTTGTACCAGAAAAATAATTAAATGTTTTTTCAGGTGGAATGTTACTGACTTGATTTCTTTGAGGTAAATATTCAATGAAAAGAAATTAAGCACAACTAAGATATAATATTGACTCATTAGTCCCAGTGAGTTCAGTACAAAATGGCCTGTGCTAAATTATATTCAGCCTAGCTAAGACCTGAACTACACAGCTAAATATATGCTCTTCATTGTTTAATTTCTATACACAGTTAAAACTAGTCCTCGAAAACCTCGCGGGAGACCTAGAAGCGGTTCTGACCGAAACTCAGCTACCCTCCCAGATCCGTCTGTGTTTCCCCCTCTAAGTAAATCAGAGACCAAATCTGCAGAGAAAATCAAGAAGAAAGATTCTAAAAGCATAGAAAAGAAGAGAGGAAGACCTCCCACCTTCCCTGGGGTAAAAATCAAAATCACACCTGGAAAGGACATTTCAGAGTTAACAAAAGGAAGCAAAGAAGATAGTCTGAAAAAAATTAAACGGACCCCTTCTGCTATGTTCCAGCAAGCCACAAAGATTAAAAAATTAAGAGCAGGTAAACTCTCTCCTCTCAAGTCTAAGTTTAAGACAGGGAAGCTCCAAATAGGAAGGAAGGGGGTACAGATTGTAAGACGGCGAGGAAGACCACCATCCACAGAACGGGTAAAGACCCCTTCAGGTCTCCTCCTTAACTCTGAACTGGAAAAGCCCCAGAAGGTCCGGAAAGACAAGGAAGGGACACCCCCACTCACGAAAGAAGACAAGACCGCGGTGAGACAGAGCCCTCGAAGGATTAAACCGGTCAGGATTATTCCTTCTTCTAAAAGGACCGATGCCGCAATCGCTAAGCAGCTCTTGCAGAGGGCAAAGAAGGGGGCACAGAAGAAAATCGAGAAGGAAGCAGCTCAGCTTCAGGGGAGGAAGGTGAAGACGCAGGTCAAAAACATCCGGCAGTTCATCATGCCTGTGGTCAGCGCCATCTCCTCGAGGATCATCAAAACCCCCCGACGCTTCATAGAGGATGAGGATTACGACCCTCCGATTAAAATTCCGCGACTAGAATCCACACCAAACAGTAGATTCAGCGCCACGTCCTGTGGATCTTCTGAAAAGTCCAGTGCAGCTTCCCAGCACTCCTCTCAGATGTCTTCGGACTCCTCCCGATCCAGCAGTCCCAGCATCGACACCACCTCAGATTCTCAGGCCTCTGAGGAGATCCAGGCACTTCCTGAGGAGCGGAGTAACACCCCTGAAGTTCATACTCCACTGCCTATTTCCCAGTCCCCAGAAAATGAGAGCAGCGATAGGCGAAGCAGACGGTATTCCATGTCAGAGAGAAGCTTTGGATCTAGAACAACTAAAAAATTACCAACTCTACAAAGTGCCCCACAGCAGCAGACCTCCTCCTCACCACCTCCGCCCCTCCTTACCCCCCCACCTCCCCTGCAGCCAGCCTCCAGCATCTCTGACCACACACCCTGGCTTATGCCTCCCACCATCCCCTTAGCGTCACCGTTTTTGCCTCCTTCTGCTGCTCCCATGCAAGGGAAGCGGAAATCTATTTTGCGGGAGCCAACATTTAGGTGGACTTCTTTAAAGCATTCGAGGTCAGAGCCACAGTACTTTTCCTCAGCAAAGTATGCCAAAGAAGGTCTGATTCGCAAACCGATATTTGATAATTTCCGACCCCCTCCACTAACTCCCGAGGATGTTGGCTTCGCTTCTGGTTTTTCCGCGTCTGGTACTGCCGCTTCAGCCCGGTTGTTTTCACCACTCCATTCTGGAACAAGGTTTGATATCCACAAAAGGAGCCCCATTCTGAGAGCTCCAAGATTTACTCCAAGTGAGGCACACTCTAGAATATTCGAGTCTGTGACCTTGCCTAGTAATCGAACTTCTGCTGGAGCATCCTCTTCGGGAGTATCTAATAGAAAGAGGAAAAGGAAAGTGTTTAGTCCCATTCGGTCTGAACCAAGGTCACCCTCTCACTCCATGAGGACAAGAAGCGGAAGGCTTAGTACTTCTGAGCTGCCACCTCTCACTCCCCCGTCTTCTGTCTCCTCCTCATTAAGCATTCCTGTTAGTCCTCTTGCCGCTAGTGCCTTAAACCCAACTTTTACTTTTCCTTCTCATTCCCTAACTCAGTCTGGGGAATCTACAGAGAAAACTCAGAGACCAAGGAAGCAGACTAGTGCTCCAGCAGAGCCGTTCTCATCAGATAGCCCGACTCTCTTCCCGTGGTTCACCCCAGGCTCGCAGACTGAGAAGGGGAGGAGCAGAGACAAGGCCCCGGAGGAGCTGTCCAAAGAGCGGGATGCTGACAAGAGCGTGGAGAAGGACAAGAGCCGAGAGCGAGACCGGGAGAGAGAGAAGGAGAATAAGCGCGAGTCAAGGAAAGAGAAGAGGAAAAAGGGCTCTGAAATGCAGAGTAGCTCTGCTTTGTATCCTGTGGGTCGGGTTTCCAAAGAGAAGGCTGCTGGAGAAGATGTTGGCACTTCATCTTCTGCCAAAAAAGCAGCGGGGCGGAAGAAGTCTTCATCGCTCGATTCTGGGACCGATATTGCTTCTGTGACTCTTGGGGATACAACAGCTGTCAAAACCAAAATACTTATAAAGAAAGGGAGAGGAAATCTGGAAAAAACCAACTTGGACCTCGGCCCAACTGCCCCATCCCTGGAGAAGGAGAAAACCCTCTGCCTTTCCACTCCTTCATCTAGCACTGTTAAACATTCCACTTCCTCCATAGGCTCCATGTTGGCTCAGGCAGACAAGCTTCCAATGACTGACAAGAGGGTTGCCAGCCTCCTAAAAAAGGCCAAAGCCCAGCTCTGCAAGATTGAGAAGAGTAAGAGTCTCAAGCAAACTGACCAGCCCAAAGCACAGGTACTCTTGCCCACCTTGCCGTTAAAACCAAGTTTCCCGAGTCCTTGGGGCAAGTCTTAGTTAGGCTAAACATTTGAGCTCCTAGGAGACAAATGGTAAAGATGGTAGTATGTGCAATGGTCTTTCAAGGACCAGTAGGACTTTTGAGAAGTAGAAAATTGTGTTCTAATGTAACATAGAGAGGACAGTATAGGTAGAGATTGCTGCTAATTTTAGGATGCAGAAGTAGTTGACTTCCATATATTGGCTTACCAGCTAGGAATAGCTAGCTAGAGTTGTATACTTTGATGATAGGTCATAATAAGTTGGTCAGATACACTTTGGCTTCATTTAATTGCATTTGTGGCATGCACAGTAGTCTATTTGTTGTGTATCTCCTATTCAGGGTCAAGAAAGTGATTCATCAGAAACCTCTGTGCGAGGACCCCGGATTAAACATGTCTGCAGAAGAGCTGCTGTTGCCCTTGGCCGGAAACGAGCTGTGTTTCCTGATGACATGCCCACCTTGAGTGCCTTACCATGGGAAGAACGAGAAAAAATTTTGTCTTCCATGGGAAATGATGGTAAGTCAAGGAAATCGACCTTGGAATTGTGAGCAGACCCATTCATTTGCTTTCTCTGCAGATGCCAGTAGACTCTTCATAGTTCACTAGACTGGATTTAAAAAAAAAAAAAAAAAAAAAAAAAACAAAGTCAGATAGCTGGAGGGGATTAAATATTTGAAGATTTTGTTAGAGGAAATGCCTCATAAAGAAAAGGTGAGCTACCCCAGGAAGACTGGTAAGCCATCAGACTGCGATGCAAGTCTAGCCCCTGAAAGGGAAGAGGGAAGAAGGGGTAGAGCCTGCCTAGACTGCCATGCAGTAGAAGAAAGATTTGGCGAGGTTGTCAGAGGCATCTCATGTCTCAAAAACAAGGTTAGTGTCTTGGCCACACTAAGAACCTGCCTGGAAGCAGCTGTGTTGAATGTGACCTCTTTGTACCAGTAGTTTTCAGAACACAGCAGCTGGATCTCCTGGTTATTTATACTTCAAGGAATTAGCGGCCTGTGCAGCGTTATGTTAATCAGGGTTTCAGCTGTGGCTATGATAAAATACCAGGGTCAAAGGCAACTGGGGAGGAAAGGGTTTATTTCGTCTTAAAATTCTCAGGTCATACTCCATCACCAAGGGAAGCCAGGACAGGGAACTCAAGGCAGGAGCCTGGAGGCAGGAACTGAAGTAGAGACCATGGAGGGGCACTGCCTGCTGGCTTGTCCTCATGGTTTGTTAGGCTTGTTTTCTTAGACAACTCAGGACCACGTGCCCAGGGGTGGCATCACCCATAATGGCCTGGTCCCCCACTCATCAGCTGTTTATTAAGAAAATGCCCCCACAGGCTTGACTACAGACAGTCTGGTGGAGGCATGTCCTCAATTGAGTTTCCTCTTGCAGATAACTCCAGCTTGTGTCAAGTTGACAAAGACAAAATAACCCCAGGACAGGCAAGTTCTCATGACCGCCATACAACTCCAGTGCTGGACACCTTCTCTAATGGAGTTAGTCATTTGAGAGAATTCTTAGACACATGCAGCTTATTCTTGATTTTCAGTTAGATCGTTTTGTTTTCAGTATTTGAAATTTTGCTTTCACCAAGCTATAAGGAGTAGACATTTAAAAACCTTTAGATAATTACTTTAAACACCTATGTTGTTTGTTTTTTCTTTTCCCACCACCCAGCTCCCAAATAAATCACACACCGAGGCTTATTCTGACTTATAAATGCCTAGCCTTAGCGTGGCTGTTTCTAGCTAGCTTCCCTTAACTTTAAATTATCCCATCTATCTTTGGTCTTGGGGCTTTTCCCATTGTCTTACTTCTGTCAATCTTATTTTTACTCGGCGGCTTGCTGTGTATCTGAGTGTCTGGCCCCTAGAGTCCTCCTCCTTCTCTGGCTACTTCCTCTCCTCCCAGATCTCAAGAGAAAGGATAGATGGGGCTGGCAGGCAGAGAGGTTTATCCTTTCTCTTGCCTTGCTATTGGCCATTCAGTTCTTTATTAGACCATCAGGTGTTTTACACAGGCACAGTAACACAGCTTCACAGAGTTAAACAAATGCACCATAAACATAAGTAACACATCTTAAAATCATATTCTACAACACCTCTGAGTTCTGTGTATGGGTATATTACAAACTTTTCTATTTTAACTAGCAATTCAAATGAGTTTAATGTATCTAATGATACAACGGGACTTTGAGGATCTCTCAAGAAGGCATTAGACATTCCCTTGGAACTAAAGACACATTTCTTTAACAGATAAGTCATCAATTGCTGGCTCAGAAGATGCTGAACCTCTTGCTCCACCCATCAAACCAATTAAGCCTGTCACCAGAAACAAGGCTCCCCAGGAGCCTCCAGTGAAGAAAGGGCGGCGATCGAGGCGGTGTGGCCAGTGCCCCGGCTGCCAGGTGCCTGAGGACTGTGGAGTTTGCACTAATTGCTTGGACAAGCCCAAGTTTGGTGGCCGCAATATAAAGAAGCAGTGCTGCAAGTGAGTGAGTCTTCCTCAGAGGCGATGACCTAATGGTCACATAGATTTCTGTCGCCCCTGCTTTGTCTCAGAGGCTTTGGAAAACCTGGTGTGGTTGCCTCAGTCTGCTCAGGTTTCTAGGTTGGTTGTAGAGTTGGGTTTTGTGATGTGATGAGACTTAAGGTAAATAAGTATTTTGTGGCAGTACCATCTAGTAGAACATTCTCAACAATGGAAACATTCTTTTTGTACTCAATTCAGTGTGACAGTCATAGCTACATGGGGCTATTGAGGACTTGGCGTGTGATTAGTGTGACCGAAGAGTTACATTTTAAAAAATGGTTTCTAAAAGCTGGGTGGTGGTGGCAGAGCACACCTTTAATACTAGCACTTGGAGACAGGTGAGTTTGAGGCCAGCTTGGCCTACAAAGAGAGTTCCAGGACAGTCAAGGCTGTTACACAGAGAAACCTTGTCTTGAAAGCCCTTCTCCCCCCCCCCCAAAATGTTTTTATTTTAATTATTTTAATTTTAAACATCTGCATGCAACTCATGACTACTATATCAGTCAAGGTAGCTTTGGACAGCTGCCTGAAACTTGACAAATCAGGGGCTGGAGAGATGGCTCAGTGGTTAAGAGCCCTGGCTGCTCTTCTAGAGGACACAGGTTCAATTCCCAGCACCCACATGACCGCTCACAAACCTTCTATATAACTCTAGTTCCAGGGGATCTGATGCCCTCTTTTGATCTCCACAGGAACCAAACATGCACACGATGCACATACATACATGCAGGCAAAAACAACCATACATATCAAATAGTAAAATAAAGATTTTTAAGTATTAAACTGAGAATAAAATAATATTTTAAAAACTTGACAAATTTAGGCATAGGATTTTTTGATGGACTGAAATTACTTTATTATTATTACTAATTATTATTATTATTACTAATCATTGATGTGTGTGTCGTGTATGTTTGTGTACATCCTCCCATGCACATACAGAGGCCAGAGGAAGATGTGTTCTGTGTTGTAGTCCTACTCTATCACTCTTCTACTTATTTTCTTGGTCTCTTCCTGAACCTGGAACTTGGCCAAGAAACTCCAGAGCCACCTCAGACAATACTGGGACTATAAGCATGTGGGACCACATTCACATCCTTTTTTTTTCTTCCAAGACAGGTTTTCTCTGTGTAACACCTCTGGCTGTCCTGGAACTCACTATGTAGACCAGGCTGGCTTTGAACTCACAGAGATCCGCCTGCCTCTGCCTCCCAGTGCTGGGATTAAAGGCGTGGCCACTACGCCTGGCTTCACATTCAGATTTCTAACATGGGTGCTGAGAGTCTGAGCTCGGGTCCTCAGGCCATCTTCCAGTTCTTAGAGTCACTTTTAGCTTTATAGCATTCAGGAAGCTGGAGACATTTTTGTCTAAGTCTCTGGGCCCTCTTTTTTTTTTTTTATTTTTAATTTTACTTTGAAATTTGAGATTAGGGTCTCCATATGCATTTCAGGGCCGCCTCAAACTTGTAATCTTCCTGCATACACTTCCCAGTACCAAGATTATAGATCTGTAGCACTACACTTGACTTTCTGAGTCTTTCAGAATATTTTCTTTTTTTCTCAGACAGGGTTTCCTTTTGTAGCTTTGGCTGTCCTGGAACTCACCCTGTAGACCAGGCTAGCCTCAAACTCAGAGATCCGCCTGCCTCTGCCTCCTGAGTGCTGGGATTAAAGGCGTGCGCCACCACCATCGGGTTTCAAAATATTTTCGTTCATACAAGCGTTTTTTGTAGATGGCTGCAGATGTGCTAGTCCAGTGCCCTGCCATAGAGTTATACTCTCAGCCCAGCATGTGCAGGTTTTGATAAAGACTTTTGAAAATATTCTACTTTTCCAGTCAGTTTGTGGGCACACTCTCTGCCATCTGGGTTTTTATTTTATTTATTTATTTTTTTAATGTATTAGGAGAATTGTGTAAACAGAAATTCTGGTCACTGGGTCTCTTACATAGTGCCTGGCACAACAGATATTTACCAAGTGAATGACATTAAACCGATTAACATCAAATGTAGTTGAAAGATTCTTCATTGTTTACTCAGGGAATACAGTTTCTGGGAGACAAGAAGTAATTCTAAGCTGGTTGTGGAGGCTTATGCCTGTAATTCCAGCACTTAGGACATGGAGGCAGGAAGATTGCTAAGAGTTCAAGATGAGTTTGGATTATACAGTGAGACCATCTCAAAAAAAAAGTACTGTTTTGGTTTCTAAATTTAAGCGCGAATCTTGTCTTTAGGTACTTTAGTGGCAAGAAGTAATTTAATTTACATAATGTAAAAAAGTGCGTGAACTCCACTTTCAGGTGTCAGTGGGTTTGATGTGAGCGAGGCATGGAGCTCAGGCACTGCTTGCCTTACACATACGAGACCTGATATTCACTCCACGGTTCCAAAAATAGAACCTTTGTTTGGGGCCAGGAGTGTACTGAGTTGTAGAGAGCTTAGGGTGGATTCAGTGCGGATGGAGTCTTCAAGTGAGGTTTAAATTTTATTAAATTTAAACTAAGGGGTAAAATATATCACAGCCATGAGATGCAGCTGTAGTTTTGGAGTAACAAAGGACTCCGTGGTTTTTAGATGCTGCTTGTGAACATGACTAGTAAATCCCATGAGAGAGCGGTAACTAGTTGACTGTAAGAAATACTGCTCGTCATGTCAGTGTACACTCTGATGCCAGCACTGAGAGGCAGAGGCTGGAGGATCAAGACTTCGGGACCATGCTCTGCTATATAGTGTAACCTGGGCTCTGTGGAACCCTGTCTCAAAACAAAGCAGAAGGACAGGAGGGAGGGAGGGAGCCAGTGATATTGACATTTGCTCCTTTTACATCCTAAAGGTAGGTAAAATTGCTGACGCAAGGATTTTAAAGGTTCAGCTTAACCTGAGGAGGAAGAAACCCTTGTTCTGTCAGGTGAACCTGAATGGCGACTCACTGTCTTCTACAGACAAGGGAGAATTTATTTCATGCCTCCTCTTTTAATGCAGTGTTTTATGCTTTCTCCTTTGTTATCCTAGGATGAGAAAATGTCA
This sequence comes from Peromyscus eremicus, assembly GCF_949786415.1. Lineage (NCBI taxonomy): Eukaryota > Metazoa > Chordata > Mammalia > Rodentia > Cricetidae > Peromyscus > Peromyscus eremicus. Next base: position 39,215,929 of record NC_081422.1, on the reverse strand, counting down.
GAACCTCCAGTGGATGCCTTCCAAAGCTTACCTACAGAAGCAGGCTAAAGGTAACGGTGTGCAAGGGCCTCCCACAGAGCCCATGCTTACAGCTGGACACAGTCAGTGTAAAGAGAATACTAGGTTTTCGTTTTTGTTTTTGTTTTTCTTTTAAAGTACTGCTCTCTCCCGGGGAGTTGGTGGTTGTTGAAGCTGGATGATAGGTACATGGGGGTTCATTTGACTCTTCTTTTTATTTGGGGGTATGTTTGAAATTTTCCCTAATTAAGACATTTGTTTAAAATTCATGTTAAAAAAAATATAGCTCTGCTCTGCTATAAAATCCCTCTGCATCACCTGGTCAACGTGGCCTCAACTTTGTGGAGAATTTGAGTGCCAGCTTTGGCTGCGGGAACAAGTCTGTGTTACAGATCTCTCTGTATTTCTTCTTTTCACTGAAATTTTCTTGCTTATGGATAGATGATCTTGTTTTGTTCTCCTAGCTGTGAAAAAGAAAGAGAAGAAGTCTAAGACCACTGAAAAGAAAGAGAACAGAGAGAGCACTGTTGTGAAGAGCTCAGTGGACTCTGGTCAGAAGGCTACCCCACCAGCACGGGAGGAGCCTGCCCCAAAGAAGAGCAGCAGTGAGCCCCCACCCCGCAAGCCCGTGGAAGAAAAGAGTGAGGAAGCGAACACCCCTGCACCCGCACCTGAACCCAAACAGGTCACCACTCCAGCTTCTCGGAAGTCCAGCAAGCAGGTCTCCCAGCCAGCACCGGTCATCCCCCCTCAGCCACCCAGCACAGCAGCACCACAGAAGAAAGAAGTTCCCAAGACCACTCCAAGTGAGCCCAAGAAAAAGCAGCCTCCACCGCCAGAACCTGGTGAGTGCTGAAGGCAGGGAGAATGTCAGGCTAGCAGAGCCAGCCCAGAAGCCCGGGTCTCAGACAGGCTGTCGGAGCCTGAATGCTTCCATCTCTCTGTCATTTGTTCACACCTTTTGGTTAAAGAAAGTGGACTCTTTACTGTTACATTACAATAACCAGATGCAAAACAGAAAGTTAGATTGGCTGTGCTGCCATGCTTCTTCTTTGAGGTCTAGAGATTGTTCGCGTGCCCCTCTCTCCATAGGCCATTCGGTCTGAAAGCAGTCATTGCTAGCATCTGACCAGAGTCACTTTTGAATCCTTTAGGTCCAGAGCAGAGCAAGCAGAAAAAAGTGGCCCCCCGCCCAAGTATCCCTGTGAAACAGAAACCAAAAGACAAGGTGAGAGCAGAGCTGAGTGTGATTCCTCGGGATGTGTTTGTTCTGTTCTGTACGGGAAGCCTTGACCTTGACGGTTTCCGGGCTGAGCCAGGCAGTCTTCCTGCTTCGGTGTAGATGGTGCTGGGGTCTCACAGAGTTAAGGTATAGGCTTTAGCCCTTTCTGTTTGCTTGGTATTTTGTTTCTCTGCTTTCTCTTCCTTGTTGTCTTCCTCTTCTCCGTGGCCTTGCATGTTGAAGTGTGGGCAGCAGCTTATTCTAATAGGCATTTGCGGTGTTTTCTGCCCTCTATGGTTAATAGCAGTTGTCTATGAAAGCAACCCCTACCTGTGCCCACTGCTTCTGTTATGGATGGAGACAGAGAATTTCAGAACTTTCTGTAGATTACCCTTTCCCTCTCTTGAGACAGGGTCTAACTCTGTAACTCAAGCTGGCCTTGAACTCCCAGCAATCCTCCTGCTTCAACATCCAAAGTGAGCCACCACACCTAGCTCACTTTCTCCTTCTATAGGATGCTTATCCTGAAACAGGTTTTCTATGTCTAAGAATTGATGTTTGTATTCTCACTTGTTGCAAATGTGAGGCCAAGTGATTTGTTGTTGTTGTTGTTGTTGTTGTTTTCTACATCTACTTTATGTCTCAGGAGAAGCCACCTCCAGTAAATAAGCAAGAGAATGCAGGCACTTTGAACATCCTCAACCCTCTTTCGAATGGCATCAGTTCTAAGCAGAAAATCCCAGCAGATGGAGTCCACAGGATCAGAGTGGACTTTAAGGTAAAAGTGTTGAGTGGTCATGCCTTTATTGAGCAGTATGACCTTTAAAGAAAAGGGTGTGTGTTGAAAGAGAAACAGCACCCACTAGAGGAACAAATAAGAACTACAGTTAGCAGATGGGTTCAGGTGTGATCCTAGTTGGTTTTCCCAGACAGGGTTTCTCTGTGTAGCCCTGGCTGTCCTGGAATTTGCTCTGTAGACCAGGCTGGCCTCGAACTCACAGAGATCTACTTGTCTCTGCCTCCCGAGTGCTGTGATTAAAGATGTACACCACCACTGCCTGACCAAGTTTTTTTTTTTTTTTTTTTTTTTTTTGGTTTTTCGAGACAGGGTTTCTCTGTGTAGCTTTGCGCCTTTCCTGGAACTCACTTGGTAGCCCAGGCTGGCCTCGAACTCACAGAAATCCTCCTGGCTCTGCCTCCCGAGTGCTGGGATTAAAGGCGTGCGCCACCACCGCCCGGCAAGTTTATAATTTTTTAAGCAGCAGTTATTTTTGGACTGACGGAAGTGAAACACTCTTGGCATTCTGGTGTCGCTCTGTTTTTATGCTTTTTGTCTTGGTTTTGCCATTGTAAAGCTTTCATAAGTGGTCTTTCTGTCTCTTTCTCCACAGGAAGATTGTGAAGCAGAAAATGTGTGGGAGATGGGAGGCTTAGGAATCTTGACTTCGGTCCCCATAACACCGAGAGTAGTTTGTTTTCTGTGTGCCAGTAGTGGGCACGTGGAGGTAAGGTCCTTGGCCTCTGTCTGCTGTGTGATGATGGGTCACTGTGCTGTGTGCAGAAGGAGTGACTGGATGCACTGTGTTAGGAGTTAGCAGGCCCTGTCTCCTGAAGCCAGCTACTGAAGAGCTTTTACATTTTTAGAAATTTTAAGAAGGAATCTAGTAGGAAGTACTTTTCTCTCTTGAACTTAGTCTTTACTAGAGTTCTTTTCTCTTAGAATAAAAAAGATTGCTATTATATTGAATACCTGTGAATATAAGCTCTTAGCACTGGATGGCGGTGGCGCACGTCCTTAATCTCAGCACTTGGGAGGCAGAGCCAGGTGGATCTCTCTGAGTTCCAGGACAGCCAGGGCTACACAGAGAAACCCTGTCTTGAAAAACCAAAAAACAAGGTGAAATGAAATGAAATGAAGAACTGGGGAGCCAGCATGTAGCATACACCCTTTATTTATCTCCACATTCAGGAGGTAGAGAGGCAGGTGGATCCCTGGGAATTTCAGGCTAGCCAGAGCCACAGAGTGAAAACCTGATGAAAAGAAAAAGAAAGAATTAGTGGCTGGGAAGGTGGCTCAGTGGTTAAGAGAGTTGCTGCTCTTCGGAGGATACAAGTTCAGTTCCAGCCCCCACATCAGGTGGCTCATTGCGACTCGATCTTCAGGGGATTCAGTGTCTAATTCTGGCCTCTGCTGGCATCCCACACGCAGGTGGCATCCACTCACATCAACGCAAAACACATAAATAAGAGTAGAAATAAGTCTTTAAAAAAAATTAGAGTGACCAGCACACAGTCTGCACTGTATTGCAGATTATGACCATTGCTTGAGGAATTTTCCATTTAAATTTTTTCCTAGTAACACATTTCAGGCCAGGTTTATAGGAAAGCAGCTGAAGTCTGGCGGGGGGAAAAGGCCAATACACTCTGCTTAGATTCTCCAAATGTGAATAGAGTTCATTCCTTTTTCTGTTTTTGCTTATATGTATGAATTTTTCCAAAATACAAAAATGATTCTCAGTCTTTCGGCTCAGATCAAGTGTAAAATAAGAAATGAAATGAAATGTATATGCATGTTATATATATTCCATTTTCTAAAAACGGAGCAAGTTGCAAACAAAAGCCATTGTGTCTTGATGATAGTGTGTATTTCCTAAAATCAAGGACACTCTCTTGCATAACCACAGTATCGTTTTATTTTAAAAGTGGCATGAAGGAGCCACACTGTACAACAGGGCCCACATGGGAGGTTTATTGAGGGGAGGGGATTGAAGGAGCAGAGAAGGGGGCAGAGACCGGTCCCTGGGGATGAAAGCGAAGAAAGAGAAAGAGACAGGAGGTGGGCAAGGCTGCCTTTTATAAGGAAATGTAGCGAATGCGCACAGAGGATGCTCTTAGTGGCTGCAGCTGAGGATGTATCCTGTCAGGACCCAAAGGACGGGCCAGTACAGATGCCTAATGCTAACAAGTATAATTATCAAAATTAGGAAGTTAATACTGGTGCATTGCTGGCACCTAATTGTAGGCCTTCTTTAGGTCTGACCACTTTTCCCTGTAACAAAAACGGTTTTGTTTTGTTTTTTCATCAGGAGAAAATTCAGGTTACTTTCATTATTTTTAAGTATGTGTCTGTGTGGGGTATGTACACTTGAGTGCAATGCCCTAGAAGACCAAAGGAATTGGAATTATAGGTAGTTGTGAACCATGGGGGTGCTAGGAATTGAACTCAGGTCCTCAGGAAGGCACTCTTAACCACTTAGCCATCTTTCCAGCTCTGGTTGTTATATACTTTTTAAATCCTCTGCCAGTGTGAAGCTTACTTTTAAATTACAGGTGGAAAATGTAAACCATAGCTCACAGTGGTTAGTATGTTTGTAAGAATTAAAACTTGGGCTGGAGAGATGGCTCAGAGGTTAAGAGCACTGGCTGCTCTTCCAAAGGTCCTGAGTTCAATTTCCAGCAACCACATGGTGGCTCACAACCATCTGTAATGAGATCTGGTGCTCTCTTCTGGCCTGCAGGGATACATGCAGGCAGAGCACTGTATGCACAATAAATAAACAAATCTTTAAAAAAAAAAAAAAAACTTCAAAGCCATCCTGTCTCCTCCCACCCTTTCTCTCTGCAGTTCCATTTAGACCTCTCTGGGGGTCTCTCTCACTGCACTTAGCACATTCTGTTAAATCTTTTGAGACAGGGTCTTGCTGTGTAGCCCAGGCTAGTTAGTCCCAAACTCTCTGTCCTCATTCTTACCCTCCCAAGTGTTGCATTTAGAGGTGTGTGCTTAGTTCCATATGTTGAGTTAAAAACAGGTCAAGTATTTCCTCTTATCTGAAAACCAGAAATGTTTTAGGTATGTTGAGGTGTGTGTGTTTTCTTTCAAGTTTAAAATATTTGCATATACCTATACTTAATGAGATATTTGGGGGATGGGACCCAAGCATAAAAATGAAATTTATTTTATTTCATATTTGTTATATATCTCTCAAAAGGTAATTTTAGACAATAATTTTTGAGATAGGGTCTCACTGTGTATCCCTGACTGGCCTGGAGCTTACTTTGTAGACCAGGACGGCCTCAAATTCAGAGATCTGCCTGCCTCTCCAGTACTGGGATTAAAGGTGTGCGCTACCATGCCCAGCTTATACTTATTTTCAATAGCTTGGGCTATGAGACAATTTTGTGTACATTGAACAAGGGAGGTTGGGAGTGCAGTTTTCTTCATGGACATCCTGTTAAGGCTGCAAGATTGACATTTTGGTGCATTGGGTCATGGGATATCACCTGTGGGTTCGGTTCCTAGGACCCGCGGGATGTGGTTGTTACTTCTTTCTGCACCCTGGTTACACACTTTGTTCTCATCTTCTTGCTCCAGTTTGTGTATTGCCAAGTGTGTTGCGAACCCTTCCACAAGTTTTGCTTAGAGGAGAATGAGCGCCCCCTGGAGGACCAGCTGGAAAACTGGTGTTGTCGCCGCTGTAAATTCTGCCATGTTTGTGGAAGGCAGCATCAGGCTACCAAGGTAGAAGACCTAGTCAGTAGTGGAGCCTCTGCTTCCATCCCCGCCTTCTGTGCCGGGATTGCATGTCAATAGCACTGTCTCCGCTGACAGTTTTTCTGTCGGTTCAAAACTGACTTCTTGATTTTTCCTTTTAATTTTTGGGAAATAGCAGAAAATGAGTTTAGGAAATAAAATCCAAAATTAAGTAAAATCTGTCTGATAAATTTACTTATTACGGAGTGACTTTGAGTTTCTCTGTGTTTCCTGGGGAGTAAGCAGTGCGTGACGGAACCTGGGGTGTCGTAGTCGGGGGCTGGGAACAGATCTCGGAGGGCAGTGTGATTTGTGTCCTCTTGTTGTCTTTCCCCACAGCAGCTCCTGGAGTGTAACAAGTGCCGAAACAGCTATCACCCTGAGTGCCTGGGACCAAACTACCCCACCAAACCCACGAAGAAAAAGAAAGTGTGGGTGGGTACAACGCACTGCGCTCCTTCCCCAACTATCGTGGTGGCTGGGTGAGGCTGGTGACTTGTAACAGGATATCCCTGCTTCAGTGTGCCAGCGTAGCGATTGTTTAACAGTAATCTCAGTGAGGAAGTCTACTCCAGGGATAATAGCATGAGTCTTTTTAAGTAACAAACATCTTACTGAATAAATGCGTCTGTTCTTTTCCAGATCTGCACCAAGTGTGTTCGCTGCAAGAGCTGTGGGTCCACGACTCCAGGCAAAGGGTGGGATGCACAGTGGTCTCATGACTTCTCACTGTGCCATGACTGTGCCAAACTCTTTGCTAAAGGTACCTGGTGATAAGTGATTGGTCCGGTTCTTCGTCTGGGGAGAAGCCCTGCTCTCTGGGTCACAGATGTGATTTAGACACATGTTCTGCTCTTGCTCTTTTTATTTCTAGTTTGTTTTGTTGTTTTGTTTTGAGGAAGGGTCTCTATGTAGCCTTGGCTGTCCTGGAATTCATTGTGAGGACTAGAGTGATCTTTAACTCACAGAGTTCCACATGCCTCAGCCCCCTAAATACAGAGATTAAGGGTTCGGGCCACCATTCCCTGCCTTTTGATTCTTTATTTACATAGACAGCCAACTTGGAACATCTTTCTGACTTATATAGGAAGAATTCTGGGGAAATTTTATTATTGCTAATTAGAAACAACTGCTGTAAAACAGCAGAACCAAACTGTGGTAAATACACGTTTGTTTTCAGAACAGAGTTCAGGTGATGTATAAACATTTTGCTCTAATAATTACACTGGAAGTCAGACTTGATAACACAGGTCCATAATCCCAGCACTCAGGATGCAGAGGCGGAACTCGGCAAGAACCTTTCTCAAAATAAAGGTGGGGGAGGGTCAGGAAAGATCTGGGGGTGTCATCAGTAGAGTTCTTGCCTAGATTGCAAGGCCCTGGGTATAGTCCTTAGCAGGGCAGAAAAATAACTGCTAAGACTCCAGCTAACACATTCAGCCCACAGTCTTAATGACTTGCAATAAAGGTGATAAGAAGTGGCTGTCGCCGGGCAGTGGTGGCGCACGCCTTTAATCCCAGCACTCGGGAGGCAGAGCCAGGCGGATCTCTGTGAGTTCGAGGCCAGCCTGGACTACCAAGTGAGTTCCAGGACAGGCGCAAAGCTACACCGAGAAACCCTGTCTCGAAAAACCAAAAAAAAAAAAAAAAAAAAAAGAAGTGGCTGTCATTTCCTCTCTCGTCCCCTTCCCACCTTCTGGTTTTGTCTCGAATGACTGTCACTGTTCCCTTTTCAGTGCTGGGATTGTGAGTATGCCTCCACACCCAGCCTAGGGTCCTTCAGATAAAACAAGCAGATACACCTAAGGATATTTATTTATTCATTTCTTTTTTGGTTTTTCAAGACAGGATTTCTCTGTGTAGTTTGAGTGCCTGTCCTGGATCTCACTCTGTAGATCAGGCTGGCCTCGAACTCCCAGAGATCCGCCTGCGTCTGCCTCCCGAGTGCTGGGATTAAAGGCGTGCGCCACCACTGCCCAGCCAAGGATATTTATTAAATAGTAAGATATATAGGGCTGCGTGGGTCCGTCAGATGTCTAAAGGCTGTACTTAGAAGTGAATCTTAGAAAGTGCTGGTCTGAACTCTAAAAAAAACGCTGTAAGAATAAGGAGCGAAGGAAGAGAAGGACATGACCACTCCAGGGCATGGCTGAGGAGGATTTTATTGTAGATATAAGGGAGAGCACAGCCAGAGGCATCTGAAGAGTCCAGACTGAACTGGGGTGTGGGGAGCAAGAGAAGAAGAGGAGAGAGAGGGCCGAGGCCAGGCATGGAGGGCCTGGAGAGCACATGGCTAGAGTGGCAGCTTTATGTAGGCATGAGAAGCAGAACCCACCCCTGTGCTAGAGAGGTTTAAGGTAAGGGGTGGGGTGAGAAGTGCTGGGAGAGCCACAGATACCAGCGAGCTTGTCCTGGGTTTCTTTGGGACCTGACAAGGAAAACATTTAAATTAACCGTTTCTTACTTCGGGATTACTACCTCTTTATAAATCCGAACATTATGTTTAAAAGATGTGTTGTCCTTTCTGACGCTCCTCCCCCACCTCTAGTGCTAAGGCTATCCCTTAATCCTCCTGCCTCTACCTCACACGATTTGAGTTACAATTGTACACCACCGAACCCAGCCTCCGTTCTTTTTGTTCCATTATCATTAAAATCTACCTCATGCCGGGCCTTTAATCTCAGCACTCGAGAGGCAGAGGCAGGTGGATCTCTGTGAGTTCGAGGCCAGCCTGGTCTACAGAGTGGGTTCCAGGACAGGCACCAAAGCTACACAGAGAAACCTTGTCTGGGGGGGTGGGGTACCTCCTGGCCCTTGCAGAGGTGTCTGGAGAGCCGGGTAGTGTGTTTGGAGCTCAGATCATCTTATATGGAGGCTGTCTGGCCGGCCCGGTGCAGCACTCTGCTGGTGTCGTTAGTGACTCCAGAGGATGGTGGGATTAGATGAGGCTGACCCTCGGGGGCCGTAGGCTCTGAGAGCGTCTGTGTGGGTCAAAGTGCTGCCGTCTGCTTGGCTTCCAGGAAACTTCTGCCCTCTCTGTGACAAGTGCTACGATGATGACGACTACGAGAGCAAGATGATGCAGTGTGGGAGGTGTGACCGCTGGGTCCACTCCAAGTGCGAGAGCCTCTCAGGTACGGAGGGCGGGCCGGAGGGCGGGCCGGAGGTGTGACCGCTGGGTCCACTCCAAGTGCGAGAGCCTCTCAGGTACAGAGGGCGGGCCGGAGGCTTCACAGGGTTTAGTCTCTTTCTAGTGCTGAGAGTACAGGACTGTGGACTAAGGTGGGGTGGGGTGGGGACCTTGCATTCCCTGTAGTTCAGTTTTCTGTCTCCAGAGTAAGCAGCTACCTTGGCTGTGACTAGTTACCGGGAGGCAGGCTTCCTTTTGGCCCGTGGTTTAGAGGACTACATTTCTGCACACCAAACCCTATCGGTTCTCCACACCTGCTGGGTAGTACGCAGTCATGGGTTCACGTTAATTAGTAATACATTTCATTTGTGCTTATTTCTCTTAAGCACATCCATTTCTGCACACCAAACCCTATTGGTTCTCTAAACCTCCTGGTTACTACGCTGTAATGGGTTCATGTTAGTTAATAATACTCTTTTTCAGGGTCAGAATGTGGGTATCCTATAAGATAATGGTTCTCAACCTGTGGGTAGAGACCCCTTGGAGGGTCAAATGACCCTTTCACAGGGGTCACCCAAGACCATCAGAAAACACAGATATTTATATTACAGTTCATAACAGTTGCAAAATTACAGATATGAAGTAGCAATGAAGTAACTTTATGGTTTGAGTCACCACACTATGAGGAACTGTACTAAAGGGCTGCAGAACTGGGAAGGTTGAGAACCACTGCTGTCAGAGATTCACAGCTTGGCTTGGATCCTCGTGCAGCTTTGTGGGTCAGTGGATAGTTAGCCCTTCTTCCTGTCTCACCCTTCAAAGACCCTCATTGTCCTGGGTTTTGCTTTCCTAGATGAGATGTACGAGATTCTGTCTAATCTGCCAGAGAGTGTGGCCTACACGTGTGTGAACTGCACGGAGCGGCACCCTGCAGAGTGGCGACTGGCCCTGGAGAAGGAGCTGCAGGCGTCCCTGAAGCAGGTGCTCACGGCCTTGTTGAATTCTCGGACTACCAGTCACTTGCTTCGCTACCGCCAGGTAGGCCAGAGGGTCTTTTTGTTCGGAGAACGTGATCTTGGGTGGTTTTAACTAGTCATGAAGTTAGGCTGTCTATTACCTCTTTAGTTAACTTCATCCTTCGTTTGCTTTTTATAGAGTTTCTTCTCTTGGTCATAACATTAGAGAATTTTTTAGAGCTAAGACAAAGACCTAGGGGTTCGGAGGGATTTGGGTCAGCAGTCAACAACACCTCCTGCTCTTGTAGGGGACCCAGGTTTGATTCATAGCCCCCGCACTGCGGCTCACAACAGTTCCGGGGAGTCTACTGCCTTCTTCCAACCTTCCTGGGCACCAAGCATACGTGTAGTGCACATAATACACGTAGGCAACGCACTCCTAAACAACAGCAGAGTAGGACATTTGGTGGTTAGGAAATAGGAAGTGGCCGGGCGGTGGTGGCTCATGCCTTTAATCCCAGCACTCGGGAGGCAAAGGCAGGCAGATCTCTGTGAGTTCCAGGCCAGCCTGGGCTACAGAGTGAGTTCCAGGACAGCCAGGGATATACAAAGAAACCTTGTCTTGGGGGGGGGGGGGGGAGAGAGAGAGAAGAAAAGAAATAGGAAGTGTCTGTCTTCCCAGGCCTCACTCCCAAGCTGTTTGGCCCCGTGTGGTGGGTTATGCTTGTAACTCCAGCACTTAGGAGGCAGAGGCAGGACTATTGCTGTGAGTTTGAGGCTTACACAGTAATTCCCCATCTCGAAAGACAAAAACAAAGGAAGTTTGGACTTCATCTGCCATCATTGATGGGGATTCAGTGAGGGGCTGCAAGAGAGCAACCTGATCTGAGTTGCTTCTTAGAAAATACTACTCCTGACTGAAGAGGAGGGCTAACGAGACCTGAGCCTGACAGCAGTTTCAGCAAGCAGCTAAGAGCCTGCTGTGAATTTCTCATTTACAAAGTGACAACATAAGCAGTCCCCTGGGAGAGCGAGTGCATCACCTGAGCACGGAGCTAGGTGCTGCTTCATCATTCAATGTAAAGCTCCAGCTTTTTTTTTTTTTTTTTTTTTTTTTTTTTTTTTTTTTCCGGTTTTTTGAGACAGGGTTTTTCTGTATAGCTTTGGAGCCTGTCCTGGAACTCTCTCTGTAGACCAGGCTGGCCTTGAACTCACAGAGATCCGCCTGCCTCTGCCTCCCGAGTGCTGGGATTAAAGGCATGCGCCACCACCGCCAGGCAAAGCTCTAGCTTTTAAATGTTTTTGTCACATTTTATTTTGTGTGTGTGTTTGTATGCATGTGCACGTACGTATGCTACGGTGTGCACACTCACTTCTCTTTCCACTTTGTTGGTCTTAGAAATTAAACTCATGTTGTCTGGCTGATGGCACACCATTACCCATTGGAGTCCCCCTTTTTGGAGTAGGAGAATTAATGGCTCTCTGTTGTACTAGAATAACTGGACACAGTTTTGGCCTTTTTTTAATTCTACCTTTACAGATTATGGAGCACAATGCTTAATGTTTTCCTGGACAAGCCATTAGGAAATAGGTCCATTTTTAATTTCTTCAGTTAAAAACTCTCTGGTTGTTTTCATGTTCTGTTTTGTTTCTAGTGCCATCTTACTAATTTTTATAGAGTGTGCATAGATGCTTCATTCTTGAGGTTTGAAAGCAGAAACTTTCTTACTGCCACAGGCTGCCAAGCCGCCAGACTTAAACCCTGAGACGGAGGAGAGCATACCTTCCCGAAGCTCCCCAGAAGGGCCGGATCCTCCGGTTCTTACTGAGGTCAGCAAACAGGATGAACAGCAGCCGCTAGACCTGGAGGGAGTCAAGAGGAAAATGGACCAGGGCAACTATGTGTCTGTGGTACGTCTCGAGCACATGACCAAGTTTCAAGTGTTTATTTCAGCCTTCTTGGCTCTTTGGGAATACAGATGTGTATGAGTAAATTTCAGGGTGATTTATATTGCATTTAGAGGTGTCATGTAGCTTCAGGTCCCCAGAATATGAGTTATTTCAGCTGTGTGTTTCAGAAGGGTGGTGGTCTCTAAAATATTTTAGTTGGCTTTCCTTTGAGTTATTTAAATTATTTTTATGTTACAAGAAAAGACCAAACTACTTATGAAGAATGCTAACATGAAGTCAGAATGTCTCCCCTTTAAGCTTAGATCTGAATGTTGTGCCTTCCTTATTTATTCATTTGTAGATAAACTTGATGCTTTTAAAAATTTGTCGGGAGAAATCATTCACTGTGTCATCCTTACATGCTGTTGAGAGGCTTATGCATATGAGTACAGATATAAAATCCGTGAGCCTGTTTTGGCCACTCACCATGACAGAGCCAATTTGTTTGCATTCTTGCCTTATTAGCCTGGCATCTCTTAATTGCCTCAGGTTAATTGTGAACTGAATTCTAAAGGCCTCCGAGAGTAATTAGACTGTAGTAAATGGTTTGTGGGTTTTCTGTTGGGTTCCTGTGCTGAGTGATGGAGGGAGAAGGAAGTGATTTTGAGAGCATAGTACTGTTTTATGAATAATTGATATTTTATTTTTGTATACAGTTGGAGTTCAGTGATGATATTGTGAAGATCATTCAAGCAGCCATTAATTCAGATGGAGGGCAGCCAGAAATTAAAAAAGCCAACAGCATGGTCAAGTCTTTCTTTATTCGGGTGAATGAGATTAATAGTTCTTGGGGGGGTTGGTTTTTTTGTTTTGTTTTGTTTTTAAGACAGGGTTTCTCTGGGTAGCCTTGGCTGTCCTGGAACTCACTATGTAGACCAGGGTGGCCTCGAACTCACTAAGATCCACCTGCCTCCTGATTATTGGAATTAAAGGCGTGCACCACCGCCTGGCCAGTAGTTGATGTTTTTAATACTCACTATCCGTAATGTCTCTGTGAATACCTCCTTTTCTTCTGTTACTTGCTTTAGGATGTGCAGAAAGCTTCTTGGGTTTAATGTTTTTCCTCTAATTCTTTGGGAGGAGGTTGGGAAGCTGGTAAGGTTACCAGCATGGATGGATCTTTGCCTTGGCCTGAGATCATGGACTGAGACTCTGGTCTGGGGTTACTTTGATTTAGTTTCTACGTGGATCTTCTCAGTTGAATTATTTGTTTTCTTTTAGCAAATGGAGCGGGTTTTTCCTTGGTTCAGTGTCAAAAAGTCCAGATTTTGGGAGCCAAATAAAGTATCAAACAAGTGAGTAAAATTGTTTCATGTTTGTAGATTGAGGGTTCCTGAGGTATTTTAATAATAAAAGTCAACCAGCTGAAATGTCGTCTTCTGTGCTAGTTTGGAAATGACAAATGACTTTTGTGTTGGTTGTGGGCTGGTGCTTTTTCCCCTCCACATTGGCATTTATTATCTTGTAAAAAACAGTTTGACATCGCATGTGGACAGTGTGTGTGCTTGAACCATGGCATTGTCCTTAGAGGAATCAGGTTCTGTGTTATTTAGTTCAGACTGGGCCTGTCCTTGCTCTTGATTCTTGTATCTAACCTTTATTTTTTATTCCAATAGCCTATTTTTCTTTATTGATTTATTAGTAGAGTTGTCACTGGTTATGGATAGTTAACCAAAAGTTATGTGTGCAGTCTCCCCCTACTGCAGTACTGGGGAGGGAACCCAGGACCTCGTGTATACTAGTCATCTATTCTACCACTGAGATCTGTCCCCAGCCACATGGCTCACATGTTGAGATAATTATTTAAGCCAGGTGTGATGGTAGTCACCTGTAACCCCTGCAGTTGGAAGACTAACGCAGGAGGATCAGGAATTCAAGGCCAGCCTAGACTACATTGTGAGACCCTGTCCCGGACAAAATTAAAAGTTTTTAAAATGTTGAGTATAGTTAGGCAGTTTGCAGATTCTGTGACTTATTCTTAAATTCTGTAAAGGGCTTGTACATGGGTCCAGGACCTGCTGATAGCAAGAGCTGATGGTTTTGGATGGCGCTGGGTATACTGTAGGCGCTCAGTAAATGCTTGTCGAATCAATTGTTTCCAGCAGTGGGATGTTACCCAACGCAGTGCTTCCACCTTCACTTGACCATAATTATGCTCAGTGGCAGGAGCGAGAGGAGAACAGCCACACTGAGCAGCCTCCTCTAATGAAGAAAATCATTCCAGCTCCCAAACCCAAAGGCCCTGGAGAACCAGACTCACCCACGCCTCTGCATCCGCCTACACCACCAATCTTGAGTAAGTCATCAAAATAGAGTCATTGCCTATTTCTTTATAGATGCAGATGATTGGCTTAGTGAATTGAATGTACTTGGATATCAGAAAGGAATTTCAGATAACATAACTGTGAACACCCTTTGAAAGTATATTTATAGACTACTTAAGCTGAATTCTCCCCTAGAAAACTGTAGTATTACCAATTTTAACTGCATATCTTTGGGGTTCTAAGGTACTGATAGGAGTCGAGAAGACAGTCCAGAGCTGAATCCACCCCCGGGCATAGATGACAACAGACAGTGTGCACTGTGTCTCATGTATGGGGATGACAGTGCAAATGTAAGTACTTTGGGACATGGGTCCTGGTTATTAAAAACCTCATGCGTGCATGCGTGCGTATGTGTGTGGTTTTTTCGAGACAGAGTTTCTCTATAATGGTCCTGGCTGTCTTGGCATCCACTTTGTAGACCAGGCTGGCCTCGAACTCACAGAGATCTGCCTGCCTCTGCCTCCTTAGTGCTGGAACTGAAGGCATGCACCACCCCCACCTGGCCGAACCATCTGTCCTCTGTGTCAGTACTTGATGACTGTAATGGGTATTTACTTGTGAGTTGTTTTGTTTCTGTTTTCACTTGGGGACAGGGTCTTACCACATTGTCCAGGCTGGCCAAGAGCTTCCGATCCTCTTGCCTCAGCCTCCTTGGTGGCTAGGTTATAGACAAGTGATACTGTGCTTAGCTTTAGAGATTCCTTTTCTTTAAATTTTAGATTTTTTAAAAATGTATTAATGTTTAACCTGCATATATGTATGCGTACCACATACAGAGTTTAGAAGAGGGTGTGGGATCCTTTGGAACTAGAGTTATGGATGCTTCTGAGTCATTGTGTAGGTGCCAGAACCGAACCCAGGTTCTTTGCAAGGCAACAAGTGCTCTTAACTACTCAGCCAGCCCCAGTCCTGGCCTTAGAGAGTTTTAAATAACTGATGAGTTTCTTCAAAAGGTGATTTCACCCTAAATGAACTTACTGATAACTAATCCTCAGAAATACTTTATGAAGTCTTAATCAAACTTAAGTTGTATATTAGATAGCCTGTGTTTAATGAAAAGTAGCTGAATGGTTAGAGCCCCAGTTCTGACAGACTGCCTGAATTCATTCTGTGCCTTCCTGCTTGCTAACTTTGCCAAGAGCTTACCCTTCATGACCCTCAGCTATATCCTTTTTTTTTTTTTTTTTTTTTTTTTTGTGGTTTTTCGAGACAGGGTTTCTCTGTGTAGTTTTGGTGCCTGTCCTGGATCTCACTCTGTAGGTAGACCAGGCTGGCCATGAACTCACAGAGATCTGCTTGCCTCTGCCTCCCAAGTGCTGGGATTAAAGGCGTGCACCACCACCACCCGGCTCTTCAGCTACATCCTTAAAATGAAGATGATCCCTTTTTTTGAAACATGATTTTATTTTTAATTCTTATTTTTATTTTATGTGTACAGGCACACATGAATGTCTTTTCTTTTCTTTTTTTTTCAACTTTATTTTTATTTTATGTGCATTAGTGTTTTGTCCACATCCATGTCTGCATGAGGGTGTGGGATCCCCTGGAACCATAGTTACAGGCAGTTATGAGCTGCCATGTGGGTGCTGGGGATTGAACTCAGGACCTCTGGAAGAACAGTCAGTGCTCTTAACTGCTGAGCCATCTTTTTAGCCCCCATCTTTTCTCCATGTATGTATGTGCATGCCATGCATACAGTGCCTGAAAGAGGGAGTTGGATCCTCTGGAAACAGTGTGAAGGATATTTGTGAGCTACCGTGCTGGATACTGGAGTCAAACCTGGATCCCCTGGAAGAATAGAGAATATTCTTAGCTGCTGAGCCATCTCCCCAGTCCCACAAGAAAATAGTTCTTAACCTAGCATGGTTGTAAGAATAAAGTGAAATAATATATGTAAAGTCTTCATTTAATGGCTTTACACTGAGAACTTAAAATACAACATTTGGGGGAATGTGGGTTGGTAGTAGAGTGCATGCATGAAGCCCTACTTCATTCAGTCCACACGCACTTCAGGGGAGAGTTTCTAGTGTGGTCTGAGAGAATTGAATTTATAATACGGTTTTAAAGTAGTTTGCACATTTATGTAAACCTTCCATATATTGATCTTTTGTTTTCAATAGAATTACAAAATATTTCCATTTTGCAGAAAAAATAATTATAAAGACTATAGAAGAAATATATTGAACACTGGATTATGATTTAATCTTTGAGGAATTATAGTTGCTTTCTTGAGGTATCTTGTCTGAGGTAAAGCTAATATGAGTTCCTTTGGTGTTATGTTCTTCAGGATGCTGGCCGCTTGCTGTACATTGGCCAAAATGAGTGGACACATGTGAACTGTGCCTTGTGGTCCGCAGAAGTGTTTGAAGACGATGATGGCTCACTGAAGAACGTGCACATGGCTGTGATAAGGGGCAAGCAGCTGGTAAGAACTTAGTTTGTGCATTTGTGAGGTGGTTCTCGTGTTTGTCCCAGGCGTGAATACAGCCTTCCTCCTCTTGACAACGTTGTCAGGAGCTCGCCAGTGAGTACTAGTGGATGTTGTGGGTCTGATTTTAGAAGAAGGAAACAAAAGAAATAGAAAAAGAGGGGCCTGGAGAGATGGCTCAGCGGTTAAGAGCACTGACTGCTCTTCCAGGGGATCTAAGTTCAATTCCCAGGACCGATGTGGCAGCTCACAACTGTCTGTGGTTTCAGTTCCAGGGGATCTGACACCATCACACAGACATAAGTGCCGGAAAAACACCAATGCATAAAATAAAAATAAATAAATCATCAAAAGCAAAAACTTCTTTTTTTCAAAAGCAAAAAATTTTAAAAAGAAATAGAAAAACAAAGCATCATCTAATTTGAGCATCATTCAAAATATATGAGGAGCATCAGTTTAAGTCATAGACAGAATCAGCTCAGAGGCCAAGTTAAATCACCGTTCTGAAGTTCCACAGAATAAGCCCATGTATGTGCGTATTGACAGAAGAGGATAGGAAGGGAAGTCGTCAAAGCAGCCGAGAGCAGTCACAGTGGTATTGAAGGAGTAAACATTTGAAGCTGGAGTTTGCGCATGAAAGGTTACCAGAAGGAAAGGATCCAATAGACAGCTCATGAGAGAAGAATGTGTGGGCTGTGGGAAGAGCAGAGAAGAGAACACGGACTGTCCAATAGAGTAAGGGTGATGACCAGGGCCTAGTGAATGGAATCTTCAAATCATGGAATAGGTAGTTAGCTGTAAAGTCTAATACTACAGAGCTAGAGAGCTGGCTAGCGTTACATCAGCTTGACACAGAGTTATCTAAAAAGGAGAGAATCTATTGAGAAAAATGCCTCCATAAGATCGGCTATAGTGCATTTTCTTAATTAGTGATTGATGAGGAGGGCCCAGCCCATTTGTGGGTAATGCTATCCCTGGGCTGAGGGCTGGGGCAGTAGTGGCACACACCTTTAATCCCAGCATCCTGGAGGTAGAGGCAAGTAGATATCTTGATTTTGAGGCCAGCCTGGTCTACAGAGCAGTTCCAGGACAGCCAGGACTACAGAGAAAGCCTGTCTCAAAAAACTACCCCCCACCCCCGCAAAGAAAAGGAGAGAGAGAGAGAAGGAGAGAAAGAGAAAGAAAGAAAAGCAGGATGAGCAAGCACGTGAGCAGCACCCCTCGCTGGCCTCAGTGCTGGTTCCTGGCCTGCTCAAGTCCCTGCACTTGCTGCTTTTGATGATGGACTGTTACATGGAACGGTGAGAGGAATGAACCCTGTCTTCCCCAAGTTGCTTTGGTCATGGTGTTTTATCACAGCAATAGTAACCCTAACTCAGACAACTAGTTTCTTACTAGTAAATTTTATTAACACTGAGTTGCTTTGAGATGTAACATCTTTCTTGTAAGCCCATATTTTTTGACATTGATCTTCATAGTTTCAAGTCTAATAAATCTACCATGCATTCTAGAAAAAACTTATTTTAGTCCAAATGGCAAATCCAATTTAGTGTTTAAATTTTCTAGTTACCACGTGGTTCGTTCTGTTTCCCTGTAGCTCAGCAGGCTGGCAGTCGAGAAAGTGAACATGGGGTGCTCAGAAGGGGCAAGTCCTAGAAGAGATGACAAATGTCTTAAAACGCCTGCCTGTCTAAATAGGGCTGTTCTTTCTGGACTTGTAGAGGTGTGAATTCTGCCAGAAGCCAGGAGCTACCGTGGGCTGCTGTCTCACATCCTGCACCAGCAACTACCATTTCATGTGTTCCCGAGCCAAGAACTGCGTCTTTCTGGATGACAAAAAAGTGTATTGTCAGCGGCATCGGGATTTGATCAAAGGCGAGGTGAGAAGCTCAGCTGTTTGGTTGCTTCTGTTGTAGCTGTTAATTACAGGCTTTATTATCTCAGAGCAGACTTCCGTTCACAGTAAGACTAGCGAAGGGTAGAGATTTCCCAGTCCCGCCTCCACACTTACCTAGCCTCTCCCTCCAGAGTGGTGTATTTGTTACAGTGGATGGGTCTACATCGATGTGCATTTCACAGTTATCCTTTGCGTTAGGGTTCATTCTTGATGTTGTACATGGTGTGGGTTTGGACAAATGTCTAACAATGTGTATTCACTGTAGCTGGAGAGTTTTTCTCTGGGTTCTGCCAAGCCCCCGCAGTCCCGTAGCCCACTTTTAAATTAAAAACACAGACGCTTATATTATTTAAACTGTTTGGCCTAATGGCTCCGGCTTTTAGCTAGCTGTTTTTATATCTTAAATTAACCCATTTTTATTAATCTATAAGCTGTCACATGGCTCATGGCTTACCGGTACTTTACATCCTGTTCCTCATGGTGGCGGCTGGCAGCATCTTTCTGTCTCAGACCTCTCCCCTCTTTGTTCTGTCTATACTTTTTGTCTGGCTACTGGCCAGTCAGTGTTTTATTTATCAATCAATCATCTACAGCACAAAACTAAAAAAAAACTCCAACTACAATTCACCATTGTGGTTTGTATAAATATTTTCATTGTCCTAAGAATGCTGTGTTCTGCCTGGTTTTCTGACGTTCCCCCTAAAAACCACTGATCTTTTTGCTAATATCTACAAGTAGTCTTACCTTAACATCCATGGCAGTTTCCACTCCAGGGCTTCTTAGGCTGGAACCTTGCAGTTTGTAGCCCTTTTGCTCTGACTTTTGCCTAGCAATAAGCATTGAAGATGCCTCCTCATCTTTTGAAGTCTCTATGAATTTAAGACTGAAAAACAGAAAGGTGGTAAATTCAGTTTTTCATGTCTCGGATGCCCCAAAGAGATTATCTCCTCTTACGAGAAATAAAGAGGGTGGGAGTAAAAAAAAGGGTGATTTTGAGGTGGATTCTCTGCTTTGCCTCCAGGAGTTGATACTCTCAATGTAACATGTAAAGGGACAGCCCATTAACATCAACTTTGGGTTTCATTTAAGGTGGTTCCTGAGAATGGATTTGAAGTTTTTAGAAGAGTGTTTGTAGATTTTGAAGGAATCAGCTTGCGAAGGAAGTTCCTCAATGGCTTGGAACCAGAAAACATCCACATGATGATTGGTATGACCCAGGCCTTCATTAATGGGAAGACTGTATACCATTTGTGCCTTTCTGGTCCTTGGTTACAAAATGATGCTCCTCATGGCTTCTAATCTGTTCTTCTTTCCTTGGTTAGGCTCAATGACGATTGACTGTTTGGGGATTCTGAATGACCTCTCTGACTGTGAAGATAAGCTCTTTCCTATCGGATACCAGTAAGTCCAGGAAAGACAGGGCACAGGAGCCCACAGTGTGGCTCCCTGAAAATTCAGGGTCATTAAGTGTGGAGATATACTTGGTAGCTGCCTTGCGCTATTCAAAACCCACCACTCACCAGTTCTCATAGGCCCAGGCTGTCACGTCTGCCTTAGCCTCATGCATTAACCATGCCCAGCTAACAGATTATAAATTTAGCCTGGGCTACATAGTGAGACCCTGTCTCAAAGCAAATAATTTATAATCTTTTACGTTGATTAAATTATTTGACAAGCTGACAATGAATGATCAAAATGCACCTTCTAGAGCCATTTGGTATTGTGTACATCTTTAACATAGGCACTTGGAAGAAAAGCAGAGGCAGGTGGATCTCTTGAGTTCCAGCCAGCTAGGGCCACGGGGAGATCCTGTCTCCCTCTTGAGAAGATGATTTTGCAGCGCCTTTTCTAATTCTGCATTCCAGCTCTAACACAGTCTACACCTGTGTTCATCCTGTAGCACTTTGCTGACAGAGAAGTACCTCAGGTTTGAGCTTTTTTACGGTCTCAGGTTACGTGCACTTGAGGCATTAATCCCTCATGGAAGGCAGTGGCATTATAGTTACTGTTCTTCTTTTTCAGTGGGTAGAACATTTTACTGTTTCGGGTACTTTTTTTTGGAAAGGTCGTACAACTTTCTGAGAGCCTAAGAAACATTAAGGACTTCCCAAAGTTTAAAACTACCATACAAGGATAATCTCCATTAAGAACCTAAGAAGTAAAGCTATATTCTCTGAGTTGAGACCAGAGACCCGTGATGGGGGGAAGTGTGGGGGAGGGTAGTTTGTGCAGCCGTCCTCCATTTGTGGTTGTCCTGTGTTGGCCAGGTGTTCCCGGGTGTATTGGAGCACCACGGATGCTCGCAAGCGCTGTGTGTACACCTGCAAGGTCGTGGAGTGCCGGCCGCCTGTCGTAGAGCCAGATATCAACAGCACAGTTGACCACGACGACAACAGGACCATCGCGCACAGCCCATCCTCATTTATAGGTTAGACTTGACCCAAGTGGGACTTGAGTGCAAGTGTTTTGACTATGCACTGGGATTGAAAAATGGGGGGCAGCTGGGCGGTGGTGGCGCACGCCTTTAATCCCAGCACTCGGGAGGCAGAAGCAGGCGGATCTCTGTGAGTTCAAGGCCAGCCTGGTCTACAGAGTGAGTTCCAGGAAAGGTGCAAAGCTACACAGAGAAACCTTGTCTTGAAAAACCAAAAGGAAAAAAAGAAAAATGGGGGACAATTTAATTTGGGACACCCCCTTTTTCTCCAGTTTGGCATTCATCAAATAGCAGTCTGTAAGTCTGTGTGTGCGTGCTGGTGTACGTGGCATGGTGTGTTCGTGGGGCTGGAAACAGCTTGTGGCGTTGGTTCTTACCGTCCACTGTGGGTTCCAGCTCAGAAATCATACCTGAGCACTCATTCACCCATTGTGGCTACTGGCCTAATAGCCAGCTGGCATGATATTGGTTCATCCGTTAGATAGTTTAACTGCTCTCTTTCAGTTACGAGTTTTTATCCCTATCACAGAATCTTCATGTAAGGACAGTCAAAGTACAGCGGCCATTCTACGTCCTCCGTCCCCGGACCGACCTCATGCACAGACCTCGAGCTCTTGCTATTACCATGTCATCTCAAAGGTCCCTAGGATTCGAACACCCAGCTACTCCTCTACACAGAGGTCCCCTGGTTGCCGGCCGTTGCCTTCTGCAGGTAAAGGACATCTCTGACCCACGTGGCCGTTCTCTTAGGTAACCTTATCTTGGTGACTTTGACTAACCAAAAGGTTGCCTATAAACAGGTGCATCCAGATGGTTGAAACTAGTGAATTGACATGTTTGTTCTGTCCCTGATCGGCTTTCTTTTTTCTCTCTTCTTCAGGAAGTCCTACCCCAACCACTCATGAAATCGTCACAGTAGGCGATCCTTTGCTTTCCTCTGGTCTGCGGAGCATTGGCTCCAGGCGGCATAGTACTTCTTCCTTATCACCCCTGCGGTCCAAGCTCCGGATCATGTCTCCACTGAGAACTGGGAGTATCTACTCCAGGAATAGTGTTTCCTCAGTCTCCACCCTTGGGACTGCTGCAGATCCCGGGTCAAGTGCCAAAGCAACTGACCGTGCTGTAGGGCCGCTGAACTCCAGTGCTAATCTAGGGCACGGCACTCCCACAGCCTCAGGTTCACAAAGGACAGTGGTCCCCGGAGGCTCCAAATCCAGTCATTTGGATGGGTCTTCATCCTCAGAAATAAAGCGCTCCAGTGCTTCAGACTTGGCACCCAAGGGCTCCTCGTTAAAGGGAGAGAAAAACAGAACTGTGAGTTCCAAGAGCTCAGATGGGTCTGCACATAACACAGCTTACTCTGGAATCCCTAAGCTGGTAGCACAGGTTCATAATACCGCTCCCGGAGAAGTCAACGTTAGTAAAATGGGCACTTTTGCTGAACCCTCTTCAGTGCCATTTTCTTCTAAAGAGACTCTCTCCTACCCACAGCTCCACTTGAGGGGGCAGAGGAATGATCGAGACCAGCACACAGATTCTGCCCAGTCAGCAAAGCCCTCTCCAAATGAAGATGGTGAAATCAAAACCTTAAAGCTTCCTGGTGTGAGCCACAGGCCATCCATTCTTCATGAACATGTCGGGTCTAGTTCCAGAGACAGGAGACAGAAAGGGAAAAAGGCTTCTAAAGAGACTTGCAAAGAGAAGCATGCCAGTAAATCCTCTTTGGAACCTGGTCAGATAACAACTGGTGAGGAAGGAAAACTAAAGCCAGGGTTTGCTGATGAGGTTTTGACTCCTGGGTTTCTGGGGCAACGGCCGTGTAATAATGTTTCATCTGATAAAATTGGGGATAAAGTCCTTCCTACTTCAGGAGTCCCTAAAGGTCAATCCACACAAGTAGAAGGATCTTCCAAGGAGTTACAGGCACCCCGGAAGTGCTCCGTCAAAGTGACACCTCTGAAAATGGAAAGTGAGAATCAATCCAAAAGTTCCGCAAAAGAAAGTGGCCCTGGTTCTCCTGTACAGATAGAGCCAGCATGTCCGGTAGAACCAGTTTCAGCTTCCAGAAGTCCAGGAGCTGGCCCAGGGGTTCAGCCAAGCTCCAACAATACCTCATCCCAAGACCCTCAAAGTAACAACTATCAGAATCTTCCAGAACAGGACAGAAACCTGATGATTCCAGATGGCCCCAAACCTCAGGAGGATGGCTCTTTTAAGAGGCGGTATCCCCGCCGCAGTGCCCGTGCACGGTCTAATATGTTCTTTGGGCTCACCCCCCTCTATGGAGTCAGGTCTTACGGTGAAGAGGACCTTCCGTTCTATAGCAGTTCTACTGGGAAAAAGCGAGGAAAGAGATCAGCAGAAGGGCAGGTGGATGGGGCCGATGACTTGAGCACTTCAGATGAAGACGACGTGTACTATTACAACTTCACTAGAACGGTCATTTCTTCGGGTGGTGAGGAGCGACTGGCACCCCATAATTTATTTCGGGAGGAGGAACAATGTGATCTTCCAAAAATTTCACAACTGGATGGTGTTGATGATGGGACCGAGAGTGATACGAGTATCACTGCCACAACCAGGAAAAGCAGCCAGCTTCCAAAAAGAAATGGTAAAGAAAACGGAACAGAAAACTTAAAGATCGATCGACCTGACGAGGCTGGGGAAAAAGAACATGTCATTAAGAGTGCCGTCGGCCATAAAAACGAGCCAAAGTTGGACAACTGCCACTCTGTGAGCAGAGTGAAAGCACAGGGCCAGGACTCCTTGGAAGCTCAGCTCAGCTCTTTGGAGTCAAGCCGCAGAGTCCACACAAGTACCCCCTCAGACAAAAACTTGCTGGACACCTACAACACCGAGCTCCTGAAATCTGACTCTGACAACAACAACAGTGACGACTGTGGAAACATCCTGCCTTCGGACATCATGGACTTCGTGCTGAAGAACACTCCATCCATGCAGGCTCTGGGGGAGAGTCCAGAGTCGTCGTCTTCGGAACTCCTGACTCTGGGTGAAGGGCTGGGTCTTGACAGTAATCGGGAAAAGGATATGGGTCTCTTTGAAGTGTTTTCTCAGCAGCTGCCCGCGACAGAGCCTGTGGACAGTAGCGTCTCCTCTTCCATCTCAGCAGAGGAGCAGTTTGAGCTGCCTCTTGAGCTGCCATCTGACCTCTCTGTCCTGACCACCCGCAGTCCCACTGTCCCCAGCCAGAATCCCGGTAGATTGGCCGTAATCTCAGATTCAGGGGAGAAGCGAGTGACCATGACGGAAAAGTCTGTAGCGTCTACGGAGGGTGACCCAGCACTGCTGAGTCCGGGAGTAGACTCTACTCCTGAAGGCCACATGACTCCTGATCATTTCATCCAAGGACACATGGATGCAGATCATATCTCCAGCCCCCCCTGTGGTTCAGTGGAACAAGGTCATGGCAACAATCAGGATTTAACTAGAAACAGTAGCACCCCTGGCCTTCAGGTACCTGTTTCCCCTACTGTTCCCATCCAGAACCAGAAGTATGTGCCCAATTCTACTGATAGCCCTGGCCCATCTCAGATCTCTAACGCAGCTGTGCAGACCACTCCACCCCACCTGAAACCAGCCACTGAGAAACTCATTGTTGTTAACCAGAACATGCAGCCACTTTATGTTCTCCAAACTCTTCCAAATGGAGTGACCCAAAAAATCCAGTTGACCTCTCCTGTTAGTTCTACATCCAGTGTGATGGAGACAAATACTTCGGTATTGGGGCCCATGGGAAGTGGGCTCACCCTAACTGCAGGACTAAATCCAAGCTTGCCACCTTCTCAGTCTCTGTTCCCTCCTGCTAGCAAAGGATTGCTCTCCATGCCTCATCACCAGCACTTACATTCCTTCCCTGTAGCTGCTCAAAGCAGCTTCCCACCTAACATCAGCAGCCCTCCGTCAGGCCTACTTATTGGGGTTCAGCCTCCTCCAGATCCCCAACTTTTGGGTTCAGAAGCCAACCAGAGGACAGACCTCACTACCACAGTAGCCACTCCATCCTCTGGACTCAAGAAAAGACCCATATCTCGTCTGCACACTCGAAAGAATAAAAAACTTGCTCCCTCTAGTGCCCCTTCCAACATTGCCCCTTCTGATGTGGTTTCTAACATGACACTGATTAATTTCACACCCTCCCAGCTTTCAAACCATCCCAACCTGTTAGATTTGGGGTCACTTAACACTTCATCTCACCGAACTGTCCCCAACATCATCAAAAGATCTAAATCTGGCATCATGTATTTTGAACAGGCACCCCTGTTACCACCACAGAGTGTGGGCGGAACTACTGCCACAGTGGCGGGCACATCAACGATAAGCCAGGATACTAGCCACCTCACATCTGGGCCTGTGTCTGCCTTGGCATCCAGTTCCTCTGTCTTGAATGTGGTATCCATGCAAACTACAACAGCCCCTACAAGTAGTGCATCAGTTCCAGGACATGTCACCCTATCCAACCAGAGGTTGCTTGGGACCCCAGACATTGGCTCAATAAGCAATCTTCTAATCAAAGCCAGCCAGCAGAGCCTGGGCATTCAGGACCAGCCTCTGGCTTTACCACCAAGTTCAGGAATGTTCCCACAACTGGGGACATCACAGACTCCTTCCACTGCTGCAGTGACAGCAGCATCTAGCATCTGTGTGCTCCCCTCACCTCAGACTACAGGCATGACGGCTGCATCCCCTTCTGGGGAGGCTGAAGAGCACTATAAGCTGCAGCAAGTGAACCAGCTCCTAGCTGGCAAAACCAGCATCCTCTCTTCACAGCGGGAACGGGATCCCGACTCTGCTTCGGGGACCCAGCCATCCAACTTCACCCAGACGGCAGATGCTCCTAACGGTGTGAGGCCAGAGCAGAGCAAGGCTTTA
The DNA here is from genome assembly GCF_949786415.1 of Peromyscus eremicus. NCBI lineage: Eukaryota > Metazoa > Chordata > Mammalia > Rodentia > Cricetidae > Peromyscus > Peromyscus eremicus. The sequence goes on along the minus strand of NC_081422.1, from coordinate 39,190,149 downwards.
CCCTCAGCTAAGCAAGCCAGCTCCACCTCTCCGGGGAGTGCCCCATCCTCTGGTCAGCAGTCGGCAAGTTCCTCAGTGCCAGGTACCACTAAACCAAAACCAAAAGTCAAAAGGATTCAGTTGCCCCTAGACAAAGGGAACGGCAAGAAGCACAAAGTCTCCCATTTGCGGTCCAGTTCTTCTGAAGCACACATTCCAGACCAAGACGCCAACCCGGCACCCCAGCCCTCAGCCACACGGTAAGTGATGGGCAGGTCCATTCTGCTGCAGTGTGGGGTTCTGTGTTGTGGGTGTGACGCTGCTCGTTGGTACTGGGGGTTACTTCCATCACTTGGCCTTTAGTAATCAGTGGAGCAAAACTAGCTCATCGGTAGATGGTTTGACTGAGAACTACAGTTTTGATTGTCCTTTGCTTTGATCTTAGACAGTGCTGATACCTGTTTCTGTTTCTGTTTTGCTGAGGTTTGGGGATCGAGAGGATGATGGTCCTGTCTGATGGACAAGGGCTCCTGCTGTAGCGTCTCATGAAGCCTTCTCATTCTTAAAAACCTCATTGGAAGTATAACATATAAAGTATAGAGGAGACTTCCCTTCTCCTAGACAGTCCCTGTACCCTCTTAACTGGCTTTTGTGACTTTAGTTACTGTTGCAGGCTTGTGAACTTTTTCTGTCCAATGCATATTTGCTGATGGTTTCTTGAAAAGAGATACAACCGATTCTGTTCTAGGACTCCTAGAGCTGACAGGGAGCAGAAGGATGCAGCTGGTATGGAGCAGCCTTCACAGAAGGAGTGTGGGCAGCCTGTGGGGTGAGCTGCAGATCTCTCTTATATCCACCACATGTAAAACAGGCTTCCTCCTGATTTACACGGGGTTTTGTTTTGTTGGCAGAATTGTTCTTGACAGGTATCACATGGTATGGATGTCTTTAATCCCAGTATTGGGGAGGCTGAGGCAGGCAGACCTCTGAGTTTGAGGCCAGTCAAGGCCACATAGTAAGACCTTGGCCGCGCCTCCCCCCCAAAAAAATAAAAGGTCTATGTTGTTTTAATGAAACTAAATACAGACAGGCTTGTAAAACAAAAATGAAGTAAATATCTTTGATCTTTTTAAATTGTAGTTCTTCTCTGTGTGTGTGTACATGCACTTGTGTATGACATGGGTAGGGGTCAGAGGACAGCTCTGCAATCATTTCGCTCCTCCTGCCTTTACCTGGGCTCCAAAGATCAAACGCAGATGGTCAGGCTTACACAGCAAGGCATTTTACTCTCTGAGCCATCTTGCTGGCCTACCTCCTCCATGCCCTCCCCCCTCTTTTTCCCTTTTTCTAAGCTAGAATTATTTAAATGATTTCTGATGGTTCCTGTATGTCCTGTTCACCCCTTCTCAGTCTGTTCCCTAGAAGTCGCTTTGGTAGTGGTTTGGGTTTGGGTTTTTTTGTTTGTTTGTTTGTTTGTTTTATAATTTATTTATTTTTATTTTATGTGCGTTGGTGTTTTGCCTCCATGTGTGTCTGTGTGAGGGTGTCAGATCCCCTGGAACTGGAGTTACAGACAGTTGTGAGCTGCCATGTAGGTGCTGGAGATTGAACCTGGGTCCCCTGGAAGAGCAGCCAGTGCTCTTAACCACTGAGCCATCTCTCCAGCCCCATGGTTTGGTTTTATTCTGCAGTTATTTCTGTGTGTGTACTCGTATGTTAACTTTTATATTCAGTGGATGCTGCTGTACCTACTGTTCTTGTTTTTTCACTCCATTGTTTCATTGTTTCCTGTACCTCTTCCTGGAATGACATGTGTCCATGCTGTGTTCCAGGTATTTCTCTGCAGCTTCCAGTGCTGCTGTGTGCTCTACAGTAATTTACTTCACTAGTTAACTTCATGCACATTAGTATGCACTGGGCTGTTTCAGGAGTTACTAAGTTCTAGATGAAAAGCTGGAAATAGGTGATGTACTAGCTCATGCAGCTTACCTGTGTTTTTAGTTAAGCCAGCTGACTTATTTAAATTATACAGCACTGTCCTGACAAGTGTCTTTGCATATTTCCTACTATAAGATTATGAGAAGAACCTCAGAGGTGCCATCCCCAATCTCAAAATCAGATGCTTCCTGCTGATGTTTGGGAAGAACTCTCATAAGCATGGTTTTAGGGCTAGAGAGAAGGCAAAGCAGTTAAGAGTGCTTTCTGTTCTCACAGAGCATCCTTGTTTGGATTCAGTGCCTCTCCAGCTTCTGTGGGCACCCATACAGTCACGCCACACACACCATACACAAATACAAATTTTAAAACCTTGATGACCTAAGTTTGATCCCTGGATCCCACAGTGGAAGGAGCTTTTCAACACCCAGGCATACATACTCCCCCACCCCCACACACTAATAAATAAAAAATTTTAAAGCATTTTATGCTCACTTTCTTAGTAGCTGTTTTAAATAACTGATAGAATATGTGGCAGATTGTGAACAGTTGTTTTATCTTTGAGTTGAAAACCAACTGGCTCTCTCATGTCTGGTTTTATTTTCATTCAGACCAGTGGCTGCTCTTCCAGAGATTCAGGCAACAAATCCAGCAAGTGAGCAAGAAAATGCAGGTATGTGGTTGGTTAATGGGTTATAATAGAGAACTCTAAAGCTAGAAGGTCTGTTGAAAATCATGTATGTTAGCTGCTCATGGTGGTATGCACTTGCAACCCCAACACTTGGAAAAGCTGAGACAGAATTGTGAGTTCAGGGCAAGCCTGAGCTGCATAGTGAGCTGGAGAGAGAGCCTGTGCTACATCACAAGTCCCAGCCTAGAAACAAAAGAACTGCCTGCATATCTCCTGAAACTCTAGATGGGAGAGGAAACCCACTGACGTCCCATGAAGTTAAGTGGTGTAAAGTCCTGGAGTCAAACTCAGCCCTTTCTCCCATCTTCCCTCAATCGTGGTCTGTCATCACATGCCAGGGTGACACTTTAGGTGGCTGGCAATGACCTTTAGTCGGCTCTTGAGTTGTTTCTCACATAGGGTGAATTCCCTTCCAGGTACTGGAGCCGTCTCTCTTAGGTGGTTGGGATTTGATCCTAAAACCACATGCATGTCACAGCGCTTTCTTCTTGGCCTACTGCAATTTGGTCACTTTACAATTAGCATAGTAGACACACAGAACCTGAGCACTTGGCACCAGAAGCAGAGTTGTCTGAGTTTGAAGATAGCCGGGGCTACATACTGAGGCTAAGCCTGGACCTCAGAGTGAGCTCTTGTCTTAGAAAAACTGATTAAGTAAATAAATGATAATAAAAAATGACTTCCCAGAAGAAAAAGGCTTAGGCTTGAGTTGGGCTGTTAACCATGTCTTGATGAGTGGCCAGTTCCTCAAGCCTGAGTCCTGATTACACGCAGCACGGTGGCTGAGTTCAAATCACATGTTTACTTTAGCTGTACGAACTTGGCTTTTACATGGCCTGCCTCAGTTTCCCCATGTTTATTCATGTATTGATTCATTCATTGCATTGCGTTGAATGAGGTTTCACTGGGTTGTCCTGGCTGGCCTAGAACTTTCTAGGCAGCTCAGGCTAGCATTGATCATCCTTCCTCATTTTCACAACAGAGGGTCACAGGCACACACCACCACACCCAACTCAGTTTTCTCACCTTTAAAAAGGAGTCAAGCCGGGCGGTGGTGGCGCACGCCTTTAATCTCAGCACTCGGGAGGCAGAGCCAGCCGGATCTCTGTGAGTTCAAGGCCAGCCTGGGCTACCAAGTGAGTTCCAGGAAAGGCGCAAAGCTACACAGAGAAACCCTGTCTCGAAAAACCAAAAAAAAAAAAAATTAAAAAAATAAATAAATAAAAAGGAGTCAAACTGGGCTTGGTACAGCATGCTTCTAAGTGTAGCACTTGGGAAGCAAAGGCAGGCTGATATCTGTGAGTTTGAGGTCATCATGGTCTCCATAGCAAGTTCCAGGCCAGGCAGGACTACACAGTAAAACCTTATCTCAAAAAGAGGAAGAAAAAAGAGAGGGGAGTCAATAATAACTGTCTCAGTGGTTGTTGTGAGGATCACATGAGGTGATCTGGGCCTAGAAGAGTATCTGAGACATTCACCTGGAGTAAAGGGAATTTTTGTTAACTTTGGTTTGACTTGGCCTTGATCCTATTGAGAGCAGTTGTGTATTGAAGAAAAAAAACAAAACAAAACGATCACATTGTCATACCAGAAGCTCTGCTACAAAAAACACCTATTAAATAACACACACACATGCACACATACCCTCACCGTTTTAGTACTTGGTAGCTGCATCCCAGGGCAAGTTCCTTTGAGCCTCAGTGCTCTTACTGGTGAGGAGGGATAGCACAAGATACAGCATGTCCTCAGAAATGGAGGTGATGGGTGTAGAGCAGTGGTTCTCAACCTCCTAATGCTGCGACCCTTTAATACAGTTCCTCATGTTGTGGTGACTCCCAACATAACATTATTTTTGTTGCTATTTCATAACTGTAATATCTGTGTTTTCTGATGGTCTTGGGTGACCCCTGTGAAAGGTCGTTTGATCCCCAAAGGGGTCGCGACCTACAGGTTGAGAAGCTCTGGTGTAGAGCATTCTGCACATAGCAGCACTCCATGCCCTTGTTTCCCTTCCAGAACCTAAAGCGGTGGAGGAAGAGGAGAGCAGCTTCAGCTCTCCGCTGATGCTCTGGCTCCAGCAGGAACAGAAGAGGAAGGAAAGTATCACTGAGCAGAAGCCCAAGAAAGGACTTGTGTTTGAGATTTCAAGCGATGACGGTTTTCAGATCTGTGCGGAAAGTATTGAAGGTGAGTGGTTAAGTCCGCCTTCTGCCAGGGCCTCTGTGGCCGTGGCTGCCCTGCACAGGAGAGACTTCCTTGTTGAAGAAGCAGCTGTCACTCTTGAGAAGCCTTAGGTGCTGCAGGTCTGTGTCACTCACACCCAGCAGAGCTGCTCTCTCCACCCTATCCCCGGCAGGGCTGCCCCTCCTCCAGGGGTGCTGCCCCTCCTCCAGGGGTGCTCCCACACGTGCTCCCACGTTGTTCCTCTGCCCTGGTCACTGCTAGCTCTTCCTCTTCTGTCTGCCGCAGCAGAACGCCCTGCATGCAGATGTTATGGTCCAGTTGGTCTCACTCATTGAGCCACGGGCTCTTCAGGACAGGCTGGGATTTTACTTTCTTGTTCATCCTTAGCTTGTCAGGTGTTCGTTAGCTGCTGGAGAACTAATGAAGGCCTCCTAGGCTAAGTCCTGGGAATGTTAAAGGAATGAAAGATCACTGTAGTAAACTAGGGCTCCCCAGAACCCCGGGAGATGGCTACAGCAACAGATCAGTTAAGGGGAAATGGAGTTTGGGTTAGCTGAAGAGGAATGCAGGGAGCGTTCCACAAAGAGAATGGAACAAAGGTAGAAAAACTTTGGTTTTGAGTAGTTTTGAATGAGAAAAGGACTTTGAGGTGAAAGGAAAATTGGAAGGTGAATTGGGTACAAGTTTGAGGGAGAGCCCATAGTGACAAACCTTGAGATCTTGGAAACTTAAGTACAGTAAAAGCAGAAATTCAGGAAGCTCAGTGTAGCAGCTCTTTATAAGACAGGCTGACCGGGCCTGGTGCAACCTAGCGGGACCTTTTCAAACTAAAATAAATGAACAACCAGGAGCTGGTACAGACCACTGTGTTAAATGCTTTTATCTAGCATGTGCAGAGCCTTAGGTTTGGTCCCCAGCGCCTCGAGGTGGGGATGGGACGACGTTGAATTGGAGACACTGGGAAGCATGGAATTATTAATAAGCCTATTGCTAGCTATAGTAGAAATGCCAGGTAATAAAGACCACGTGGGAAAAGGAAGGAAGGAAGAGTGGACAGACTTGGTGACTACTTTGATATAAAGGGGAGAGGGAGGAGAATCAGAGATACTCAGACCTGGATGTGGTAGTGCAGGCCTCTACGCCTAGCTACTGTGGAGCCAGAGACGGAGATTACTTGAACCCAGGAGTTGAGTCAAGACCAGCCTCGGCAATGCAGTAAGACTGCTTAAATAAGTAAATAAAGGAAGAAAGAATTTGAAAATATGAGTCCTCAAAGTTCAGTCATAATAAGCATGTGCGTGTATGAAAATGTAACAAAGCTGAGTGTGAGCTTGGCCTGGTAGAGCATACCTGTTATCCCAGCACTCGGGAAGCAGAGCCAAGAAGATTACCACACATTCAAGGCTAGTTTGGGCGACCCAGTGAATTCCACCAGACTAGACTATGGTATGAAACTGTCTCTTTTTAGAAAGAAAATGGGATCATAATGAATCCCGTTCTTTTGTATATTAGCTTTGGTTGTTGAGAGAGGGTCTCACTATTCACTGGCCTGGATCTCACTTTGTAGACCAGGCTGACCTCAGACTCACAGAGATCTACCGACTCTAGAGAGGTGAAATTAAAGGCAGAAACAACCACATCCAGCTGCCACCACATCCAGCCCTGTTTACTTTTTTTGAAATTAATGTTAAGGTCAAGTATGTGTCAGGAATGTAAATACTCTGGGGATTCAGAAGATAAGTGTATCCTCTGGCTGTGGTAAAGGGGAGCACTGTGAGCAGGGTATTCCTGGCTGTTTTTCATGTATTGAATTGAGACTTGGAGGAAAATGCCAGAGCACTGACGTCAGATGCAGTGTGATTCCCACACCAGTGGCCAACCAAGCACACAGTTTGGCAGTAAGACGTGTCGGCACCAATTCTTTCCTGCCTCTAGTTTCCTTCTGTTTCCTTTCAGATGCATGGAAGTCACTGACAGATAAAGTCCAGGAGGCCCGGTCCAATGCCCGTCTGAAGCAGCTCTCCTTTGCAGGTAACGGACGGCAGCAGCTCTTACTTTGCTGTAGACTCCAAATACTCTGGCAGCTTGTTAGTGTAAGCCACAGAGTTGAATCTAAAGAAGAAAAAACGACTTAAATAAAAAAAAAAAAATAATCCACAGCTCTGGGGTTTAACTCATCCAGTTTATCCACTTACCATGAAATTCAGTGATTTCCAGTGTATTCACATTGTGCGTTACTATCTTATGACCTGAGCCCCGGTCCTGATGCTGGCACTAGGGATTTGCTTGCTTTCTCTTTGGATTTGCCTGCTGGATATTTCTTGTAAGTGAGATCCTAATCTATGACTGTCTTCTTTTACTCAGGATGTTTCAAGGTTCCTTTCTCCACTGGGGCATGTTGCCCAGTGATTATGCTTGGCTCCCGTGAGGCTTCAGGCTTATCCCTAGCACCACCTCAGCAGGGTTTTGTTTCTAAGTGTGCCACGAACACTCGCTTGGTATTTGTTGGGATTGTATAGAGTCCTAGTTCACACACACTCCTGAAATGGAGCTCTTATCCACAATAAACACCTTTATTCTCTATCTAATAATACCAGAGTTTCTGCAGTACTGGGAATTAAACCTAGGACATCACACATACTAAGCAAGTACTCCACACAGCCATATTTACAGGCCCTAAGAAGTAATATTTTAGCTGAAATTTCACATACTTAATAAAAATATGTAGAACATTAGCTCTTTGCTACTCTCAGAAAGAAACATGACATTGATTTCAGTGCCTTGTTTCTTGTCTTTAAAAATACTTTCAGCCATCCATGCCAGCAGATTTATAGAAATGTTTTCATAAAGTACAGAGAAAATTTGAAAGCTTCTACCATCATGAGGCTGAGGAAAACCAAACAGCTATGAAGTGTATAGCTCCCACATTCACTGTAAGAGCCAGGAGGGCTGTGTCTAAAATGTGAAGACTCCTTTCAAATTTGGTGTATGTGAGCTCACAGAACCAGGTGCTCTAGGACTTATAAACAAAAGGGAGATCAGATTTGAAGTTAGAGAATATAAAGCTCAAATCCCAGCTACCAGCTATGTGACCTGGGGTGTGTTAAATTCTCTATAAGACTTAGTTTGCTCTCTTTAAAATAAAGCTTTTAATGGGCTGGGCGTGTCACTCAAGTGACAGAGTGCTTACCTGGTATATACAAGCCTCTGGTTCAAATTTACTGAAGGGACTCTGCCCGAGCATGACAAACAGAGCTCTGTCAGGCCTTGCCCTGCTCCCCCATTCCCTCTGCCTTGCTAAAACCATTAGATTACATTCCTAAAGCTAGTCCCAAGGTCTTCTTCCTTATTTGGCCACTTCCTCCTCCTGAGGATGACTACCAAGGTCCAGCTATCAAAGTATTGAAGTCCAGCAATCCAATCAAAAGCCCCCTTTAGGGGGCTGGAGAGATGGCTCAGAGGTTAAGAGCACCAGCTGCTCTTCCAGAGGCCCTGAGTTCAATTCCCAGCAACCACATGGTGGCTCACAGCCATCTGTAATGAGATCTGGTGCCCTCTTCTGGCCTGCAGGCATACATGCAGGCAGAATACTGTATATATAATAAATAAACCTTTAAAAAAAAAAAAAAAGCCCCCTTTGGCTGCACTAATTAACACGCCCAATTAAAATTAAACACCTCATCCTAACACAAGGTTTCCCCCTTTACCTTTGTAAACTGCCATTTGTCTATGGGCCACATCTGTCTCCTCTCTATCCAGAGGCAGTCCTTTGTCGCTGTGGCCCCCCCACCCCCATCCCCCACCCCCCGCCACAGCAAACACCCTCCCCCTGTCCCTTGTTCCTTCACCCTCTATCTCTTGTCCTATTCTCTGCCCTGTCCCTTTGGGGCAAAAAATAAACCTCTTTTGTGCTGAGAACTTGGTTTTGGAGGTCTTGAGCTAATACTGGTCCCTTCACTTACCAAAAAAAAAAAAAAAAGAGTTGGTGATTCCTACATTGGGCGCCATTGTGACCATGAAATGAAAGGGCGTCTGGTACCTGTATATGTGCAGCATGTAGGAAACAGGCCAGAGTTTGGGGGAAGCAATTTATGGTAAACATTCTAGATTAATCGAATATTTTTTTCAGTAGCATTCTAATGCTAATTTCCAAATCATCATTAATATCACCTTCCCTTGGGTGGCCTCTGGCTATTACTCTCTAATGCAGCCATGTGTTAATGTTGTACAGCTTCCCATTGGCTACACCACTCACCATCCAGGTACCTTTCATTCTATAGGTGTGAACGGTTTGAGGATGCTCGGGATTCTCCATGATGCGGTTGTGTTCCTGATTGAGCAGCTGTCTGGTGCCAAGCACTGTCGGAATTACAAATTCCGTTTCCACAAACCGGAAGAGGCCAATGAACCCCCCTTGAACCCTCACGGCTCAGCCAGGGCTGAGGTCCACCTAAGGCAAGTTCCGTTTTGTCTTACAAGCATTTGAGGTCTTGGCCTTGTTATCTAGTGACAGCTCTCGTCCCACTGACCTTCTGAGGTCTTCAGTGTTGGTGACACCATCTTCACTCCGTTATTAGAACCTCTCTCTGAAAACAAACCTTAATCTTTTGCCTCCAGGAAGTCGGCATTTGACATGTTTAACTTCCTGGCGTCTAAACATCGACAGCCTCCTGAATACAACCCTAACGATGAGGAAGAGGAAGAGGTACAGCTGAAGTCTGCCCGGTAAGTCCTGGTGCCAGTCACCTGACAGCCTGACTCCTGCAGCTCTTGGTTAACAATGGTTAGTGTACTGTATATACATGAGACTGCTACTGCTTCTTGTGGGCTGGAGAGGGAAACGGGCATTAAAATTTGGAAATTGGGGCTGGAGAGATGGCTCAGTGGTTAAGAGCACTGACTATTCTTCCAGAGGTCCTGAGTTCAACTCCCAGCAACCACATGGTGGCTCTCAACCATCTCTGGTGCTTATAATAAATAGTTAAATCTTTAAAAAAAAAAATTTGGAAATTTGCTAATAGTTGTTAGAACTCCCCTCTTCAGCTGGGCATGGTGCTACACATCTGCAATCCCAGCAGTCAGGAATTAGAAGCAAAAGCATCTCAGGTTCAAGATCATCGTCAGCTACATTCTGACCTTAAGTGGAAAGCCAGCCTAGGCTACATAAGACCCTGTCTCAAAGAAACAAAACAAATAAAAAACACAAAAGAAAAACTTGTTTTCACGCCAGTGCACAGGGCACTGTCTGATGGGATGGCAGTTTCTTGGGTGACATTTGGAAGACTGAGACATAGTTTACACTGAAGTAGCATTAGCTGGCTGGTAACATAAAGAATATGAAGGGGCTGGAGAGATGGCTCAGTGGTTGGAAGCACTGGCTGCTCTTCCAGAGGACCTGGGTTCAATTCCCAGCACCCAAATGGCAGCTCACCACTGTCTATTTCAAGATCCAGTGGATCGGAATCCCTCACACAGACATGCAGGCCAAACACCAGTGCACAAAAAAATAAAAGTTAAAATGAATATGAATATGAAATTTGAAAAATTGTGGGATGCATGTTTTCTTTAACAGTATTCTATCCCAATAACTATTCTTGTGATACTTGTTACTATTGTCCCAAAGAGCTGTATATATTACAGTGGAGTCAGTCACCATGGGCACATGCGTATGGTCCCAACACTCAGGAGGCTGAGGCAGGAGTGTTGCCTCCAGTTTGAGACTACCCTGGGCCACAAGGGTCTTGTCTCAAAAAAACCCAAAATGAAGTCTGGTGGTGACTTTTGGGAGGCAGAGGCAGAAGAGCCTGAGGCACTCTTGGCTGACATGGAGCAAGTACGCCCGCCCTGTAGCAGCCCAGCCCACCCCTCAGAACTGAATTCGTAACAGCATTCTTATCTCTTAGGAGGGCAACAAGCATGGATCTCCCGATGCCCATGCGTTTCCGGCACTTAAAAAAGACTTCGAAGGAGGCAGTTGGTGTCTACAGGTAGGGCTGCGATTTTCGAATTTCAGAAAACTAAAATTTTTCCAAAGAAAGTGGACCAAATACCTCTCTCCTTCAGTCATTGAGGTTTTTAATAGATTTGTTGAGTCTGGCTTGTCGTAGCTGCAGCTCTCAGTGTTGAACAGGAATTTAACTTAAGACTTCTGCTTCTTCTAGTGGGCTACAGTGGAGAAATCATTAATGTTTGGTAATTCATCAGTACAGTATAATACACACAAATGAGGTGAGGCCAGACCTCCCTGACTAGGTGTCTGTCTCTATTAGAAAACTAACAGACTTTTTTCACCTATTCACACAATTCATTAATTTGAAAATTTGTATCTTGGTGTCTGGAGAGATGGCTCAACCATTAAGAGCAGCAGTTGCTCTTGTAGAGGACCTCCGTTTGGTTCCCGGCACCCACACAGTGGCTCACAACCATCTGTAACTACAGTTCTAGGAAGTTCAATGCTGCCTTCTGACCTCCACAGGCAGCAGGCATGTATAGACCTAAAAAATTTGAAAGAGGAAATTTGTGTCTGGTCTTTCCTGTGCCCATGGCCTAGGTCTCCCATCCACGGTCGCGGTCTTTTCTGTAAGAGAAACATTGATGCAGGTGAGATGGTGATTGAGTATGCTGGCAATGTCATCCGCTCCATCCAAACTGACAAGCGGGAGAAATACTATGACAGCAAGGTGAGTGCCTAGCTCCCTCCCTAGATTCTCGTTTGCTCTAGAAAGGGGCCATGAACTCTTAGCACAGTCCTTGGATCCCAGAAGAAATGATAACATGACTTCACTTCGGAGGTGGGTTGTTGCTTTTGTTGTTGTTTGGTGAGGAGGGGTATTGAGTCCATAAAAACTTTAAAAACCATTTTACCTCTCCATATTTGGTGATGAACCCCATCTGAACTCCTCTAAGGATTAGTAAATGAAGGTGCTCTTTAGTGATTGGTCTGTGTACCCCAGGATCTGAAGTACATGGCTACAGAAGTTTTAGGTTTTTACTATGACGTGAACAGTCTTCCTGTAGTCTAGTGAATTTCTATAGTGTAGAAATTCCTCCTCAAAGCATGTTGAAAAATAGGAACTAGGAGAGAAATTTGGAAATTTTAGAAGAAACTGGCTCCTCTCTGGTAACATCAGGAACAACATAGGAAATGTTCTTAACCCCGAGCAGTGATAAGTTCAGCCAGGTATGATGATTCCATACCTGCCATCCCAGCACTTGAGCTTGAGGGGGAAGCCTCAGGCCTCAGGTTCAAGGTCAGCCTGGGCTACACAGAGAAATCCTATCTTGAAAATCAAAATGGCTCAGGCTTGATGCCCGGAATTCTGTCCTCAGAACCCATGTGGTAGAGGGGAAGACCTGACTCGTGAAAGTTGTCCTCTGGCCCCCACCCACGTCCTAAAGCTCTTGAAAGAAAGAGTAAGTTCAGGGCTGGGAATGTGGCTCAGAAGTAGAGTGCTTTCCTACTTAGCATGTGCACGAGTTTGGGTCTGATTCAGTAAATTAATAAGTAAATAAATGGTTCTTTTTCCTACTTGTGTAGGGCATTGGTTGCTACATGTTCCGAATTGATGACTCGGAGGTGGTGGATGCCACCATGCATGGGAATGCCGCACGCTTCATCAATCACTCCTGTGAGCCTAACTGCTACTCTCGGGTCATCAATATCGATGGGCAGAAGCACATCGTCATCTTCGCCATGCGTAAGATCTACCGCGGGGAGGAGCTCACCTATGACTACAAGTTCCCCATCGAGGACGCCAGCAACAAGCTGCCCTGCAACTGTGGCGCCAAGAAATGCCGGAAGTTCCTGAACTGATGCTGCTCATCTTCCTGTGATGGAGTGCCAGGACCCAGGGCCACCCAAAGCCATGCTGAAGGATTTCCCAGCGGCCAGGAGCTCCAGGATTGAGCAGGCAGTTGAGGGTCCTCGGGCCGAGCACCCTGGCGTCCCACATTCACATCATGTGATCATAGTGAGAGACAGGGGTCTCAAAGAAACAACCACGGTTGGCTTTCTCCTGGGGCCTCTGTGTTTGTTGTAAAGTGTGGGAAATGGGCTCCTGGGGGACTACCCGGAAGGAGCGTGGAGAGGGTTACGTACAGGAGATGGGATCTGAGCATGTCCTCAGAGTGTCATCCTCGTCTCAGCCCGAGCTCGCCCTGTGAGCGATGGTCAGATAAGACCCCAGATACAGGGCTGGTGGGATACCTGGTAGCTTACCAGTTCGGCCTGGCCTGTGGCCATCTGTTAACAAACAGAGGGGCTGGTGGTTTTCCCTACTGCTTATGAGTTCACTTTGGTTGGGAGACAGGTTTCCTAGCACCTCTGGTGTCAAAAGGCTGTCTTGGGGTTGTGCCAATTAATTACCAAACATTGAGCCTGTGGCTGTAAGTGGGAGTGTTAACCTGTGAGCCTTACCGCAGCCAGTGACCTTTCTTGACGATAGGAGCGGCTCCCTCTCCATCCCTCCTTTCACTCCTCCTCCTCCCCTCCTCCATCCTTCATCTGCTGCTTTCCCATTCTTCTTTCTGGGTGGCAGGGCTTACCTCCCTGCTCAAGGACACTCCCTATTGGGTATAGGAAGTGCCTACAGAAAGTCCTCTGAGCCTGTAAGCACTCCAGGCGGAGAAGTGGACAGGAGCCATTGGCCATAACCAGACGGAATTCCGAGATCTCATAAAGCTCCACTGGGAGTTTTAAAGTGATATATGTAGCAAGATTTTGGTTTTTTTTTTTTTTTTTTTTTTTTTTAAGCAAGCTAAAGATAATTTAAATAGGATCTGAGTCATGCAGCAGCCAGAGTACAGTAACCGGGATAAGCCCCAGCCCCTTCCTAGGACAGGCTTACGTCCTCTTCCCTATCTTAAAAGACATAGGATGATGAATTTCCAAATGGTCAGTGTCCAGCTAAAAGAACACTAATGAGATCTCAAGACCCCCGACTTGGGGGACTAGGCCTCCCGAGCTGAGGGACCTCTGCCAGCTGTGTGCCGCCCGGCTGAGCAGATTAATGGCACTACTGCCCCGGTTACTTGTGGACAAACAGCAGCCAATGTTTCTTTCCTCCCCCACGCTAGTGTCTTGAACCTGTTCAATTAAGTCATTGGATTTTGCTCTGTTCTGTTTACAGTTTACTATTTAAGGTTTTATAAATGTAAATATATTTTGTATATTTTTCTATGCGAAGCACTTCATAGGGAGAAGCACTTAACGACGAGGCTATTTTTTAAACCGTGGTATTATCCTAATTTAAAAGAAGACCGGTTTTTAATGACTTTTTATTTTCATAGGATGAAGCTAGAGAAAATATTCAGCTGTCCACACAAAGTCTGGTTTTTCCTGCCCAGCTTCCCCCTGGAAGGTGTACTTTTTGTTGTTCCATGTGTAGCTTGTTCGTGCCCATTGACCTAGATGTTCCCTGGCTCTGCTCTTTACGGTGATGGAGAAGGAAGGTCACCCGCTCTGTTAGGCACTGCCCTCCATTGCCAAGGAAGCTCCTAGAGGCTACAGCACCTTGGCACACCAGTCTCCTGCACTGCCCCCTCCCTCTGGAGCAGCTCCAGAGTGCAGAGCAGCGCTCCATTTCCCCTGCCTTTCTCTTTCAGAGTTAGCGGCCAACAAGTTGGCGACCTGACATTTGCCATTCCTGTCTGCCTCATAGATCTCATCCCATTCCTTCCTCTCTGCCCGCCAAGTCCTTGTCCCTACAAAGAACCCACTGACACCTCGTGCCCTCTTCGGGGCAGCCTGTTGAAACTGAAGCACAGCCTGACCAGCCTGACCGCTCGCGATCAAGCAGACCTCTGCACCTGCCACAAGGTTTCAGGGTAGTGCAGTCCACGTAGAGGGTGGGGCGGCCTTTTCTCCTGCGGAAGTCAGCCAAGCAATATGATACAGCCCAGCACTCTCTGCCCAGGACTCACGGCTCTGCTGTGCCTTCCATCCTGGGCTCCCTTTTCTTCCATGACCTTAAGAACTTTGTCTGGTGGCTTTGCTGGAACATTGTCACTGTTTCCACTGTCATGTGGGACGCCCAGCACTGTGGCCAGGATGGCAGAGACTTCCTTGTCATCGTGGAGAAGTGCCAGCAGGGGACTGGGGAAAGCACTCTGCCCAGACCTCACCCCCCACCCTCCTTTTGCCCATGAACAAGACGCAGTGGCCCGAGGGGCTCCACTCGTGTCTGGCTTCCTTTCTTATTGCACTGTGTGAGGTTTTTTTGTAAATCCTTGTATTCCTATTTTTTTTAATGAGAAAAATTGAAGCTGCATTTGTTACTGAAACGATTAATGCACTGATGGGTCATGCATTCACCTTGAGAGAGACCCAAAGGCCAGTCAGAGGGTGGGGGAAACTCAGCTAACAGACCTAGTTACTGCCCTGCTAGGCCATGCTGTACTGTGAGCCCCCTCCTCATCCTCTTTCTACAAGCCCGATCCCTGAGGACGGGGGGGACCCACCTTCCTCCTCCTACCAGCTGCAGAAGGTTTGCCTTGCTCCCCACCCACTGTCAACCACAGAAAGAGAAATCCTTCTTTCAGCTCAGCCTTGAGTCCATTGCCAAAACTCAGCATACCTGCCAGCAACTTGGGGGATAAGCCAGTCTCCCCACAAGGGGGGACGGGGGCGACAGAACAAAGGGCACAGCTGTCTCCAAAACATGTCTGACTTCATTGTGAAAGTGACCAAGAGAACCTCCTCACAAGAGTGCAGCTTGAGAACTTGCGTGGTGGGTCATTCCCGAGAATCCCCCAAGGGGCGATCCCCATCCCCAGGAGTGACAGCTGCAAACCCTGGGTTCTCAGAGCCAGCTCACTAAGGCTTTGCTGCTAGAACCTGTTGTGGCTCCTGGTGGCCAGGACAACTGTGGAACCAGAATAGCTGCATGGCGCTGACCCTTTGGCCGGAACTTGGTCCCTGGACTCCTTCATCGTTATCCACCATGTCCAGCACAACCCCTTCCCTGTTTTTAGACCAATCACAATTTAGGGGGAAGCCCTGGCACCTCTTAGGTTTTCAACCCAACCTCCTTTGCCAGGACCCAGCTCACCTCTATCAACCCCCGGCCAATCCAATGAGCACCATGCAGCAACCTTGATTTAAAAAAACAAAAAAAAAAAGACTAAAAAAAAAAAAAAAAAAAAGCAAAAAACAACCTAAAAATTAAAAAAATACAACACGCATATAAAAAAGACAAAAAAAATATTTTAATGAATGTATCTTTCTAAAGGACTGACGCTCAATCAGAAACCTGAAAATACTAAAGGTCAGAGCCTCATCAGATGTTCACTTCTTTTGGATTTGGGATTCTTTTTCATAGAAACCAAGTTGGGTTTTTGTTGTTGTTGTTGTTGTTTTTAAGGAAAAGCGGGTCATTGCAAAGGGCTGGGTGTAATTTTACGTTTCCTTTCCTTCGTTTTAAAGCAATACAAAGTTATTGAACAGATAGTTTTGTGCCGAATCATGAAAAATCATGAATACCAGTCAAGTCTCACACTCGGAAAACTTGCAACCTTTCTGTTGTTTGTTTGTTTTGGTTTTCAAATAAATATAAATATATATATATATAGGAACTAATATAGGAATGCACCAGTGTAACAAAGCCTAGTTCAGTCCATGGCTTTTACTTCTCTTAACACTATAGGTAAGGATTGTGTTGCAGTTGCTAGTAGAGGCAGGAAAACATCCGGTTCCTGGAGCCTCTGAGTCCTACACAGGAACCCCGAACCACAAAGGGATGACAGATGCCCGTCCCCAAGGTCTGAGTGCAATGCAGAGACGCATCACCTGGGCTCTTCCTGCCTGTGAGCATTGCCGCCTGGTACCTGTACTCCTCGTTTCTCTACTTTTGGTTATGAATGTTGGGGTTACCACCTGCATTTAGGGGAAATTGTGTTCTGTGCTTTCTGGTTTCTTGTTCTGAGGTACACTAGTTCTGTCTTTCAACCAAGAAAATAGATTTGTGGTGTTTCTTTTCCTGAACTTAACAGTCTCCTTAGCAAATACAGGTAGTTGAATAATTGTTTCAAGAGCTGAACAGTGACAAGCTTCATTTCTAGAATAAGACATTTCTCAACAGCTGTATCATGTAAAATGGATCTTTTGGGGGTTTTTTTGTTTTGTTGTTTTGTTTTGTTTCCCTTTTTTCCCTTGTGTTCTTCCAAGCTTCTGGTTAGAGAAAAGGCGGGGGTGGGGGAGGAAAATGTGTCTAAAGTCCATCAGTGTTAACTCCCTGAGACAGGGATGAAGGAGAATACTTTAATAGTTCAAAAATAATAAATGCTGAAAGCTCTCTACGAAAGACTGAATGTAAAAGTAAAAAGTGTACATAGTTGTAAAAACAAAAAAAGGAGTTTTTAAACATGTTTATTTTCTATGCACTTTTTTTTATTTAAGTGATAGTTTAATTAATAAACATGTCAAGTTTATTGCTGCACTCTGCCTCGATTC
This sequence comes from Peromyscus eremicus, assembly GCF_949786415.1. Taxonomy (NCBI): domain Eukaryota; kingdom Metazoa; phylum Chordata; class Mammalia; order Rodentia; family Cricetidae; genus Peromyscus; species Peromyscus eremicus. Next base: position 39,172,912 of record NC_081422.1, on the reverse strand, counting down.
CTTTGGCCTCGGTGGGGGTGGGGAAGGGAGGGGCTTGTGAATGAGTTACCGGTGCCTTCCGACCTCCCTTTTTTTTTTTTGGTTTTTTTTTTTTTTTTTGGTTTTTCGATCAACCTCTCTTCTTTAAGATGGTTCCCTTGCCTGGAGTGTCCTCCACTGAGCAGTGATGTGTATCGAGGACCTCACAGATTCTGGGTCGAAGGACTTCCTTTCTGTCTACCTATCTCCTCTAATAGGAGGTTAGTGGTTTCTAACCCGACCATAATAAAATGAAAGCATTTGGTACCCTCGGTGTTCTACTCCACCTTAAGACTGAAACAGGATTTGTTTATTCTGTGTTAGGGGTATGGGTCCAGTTGGGAAATACTGTATAACTACCAGGCCAGGTCACTAACCCTAGCCATGGAGGCTGAGCCAAGGGCTGGAAGACACTCCTTCTGACTTGGGGGTGGTCCCCAAACAGAACCTCCTCCATTCACAACTACCAGCCAAAAGCCCTGCCCTCTTCCCCATCTTCCCTTGTACCCTGAGTTACCTTTGGGGACTTTGGGAGCTGAGCACCATGGGGAGTCCAAATGATCAGGCAGTGCTGCAGGCCATCTTCAACCCTGATTCCCCGTTTGGAGATGTCATTGGCTTGGACCTAGAAGAAGCAAAGAAAGAGGATGAAGGTAAATCTTTGACCCTGGCATCTACCTCTCCATAGGCCGGCTGGCTGGCGCCTGAGGTACAGGATATGGTGAGGCAGGACCCCTCACTCATTCCACCCTTGCAGATTATGTCTGTGATCGGAACCAGAGAGGTCCTCTAAGGTTCAGGGCTTAGGGTTGGCAGGAATCGCTCTGCCAGAGAAGGCCAGAGTTTCTCAGTCACTCAGCCCTCATACCACTAAACCAATCTTCCCACGATCCAAGCGTAAGTGCTGGCTGAAGTCAAACTCTCAAAGCTTTGACATAAGGGATGTTACACACACCCTCCCCCCAGCAACAAGGGTGGAAGACCAACAGGGCGGGATGGCGGCTCAGTTGACACACGCTGCCATAACAGAGCTTCATTTGTTGAGCACATGACAAGCCAGGCGCTTTGCTTCTGCAGGAGGTGAGCCCTTACCACAGCCTCAGGCTGAAAATGTGAAGGACAGATCTGGAGTCATTTTCACAACCTGGGACTGTTACGGTGGCCTTTGTGTCAAAGGCAGTGTGTAAACCAAAATGAGGACAAGCGAAAGAGCCAAAGAGAAGGGTTCAAATCTAAGCTCCACAACCTGGGACTGTGGTCTAGAACAAGTCACCAATGTACAGGTGTCCCTTTCTCGGGTCTCTTAGTGCTGGTTCGCAGTTTTCATGACCTCAGCTACTCCTATCCCTCCCTGACTCCGCAAGTTACCTCTGCTGTGATGCACACCCGGGCAGCATTATGGTTCAGGTGCCATAATGCTGGAGCCCAAGGTGTCTTTTCATTTTCTTCCCCCACTGTACACGTCCCCACCTTGTTTCTTCCCCGGTGCAGATGGAGTTTTCCCTCAAGCACAGTTGGAGCAGGCCAAGGCCCTGGAGCTGCAGGGAGTGAGGGCCGCCGAAGCTGGGGACCTCCACACAGCCCTGGAGAGGTTTGGCCAAGCCATTGGCCTGCTGCCTGAGAGAGCCTCTGCCTACAACAACCGGGCTCAAGCCCGGCGGCTCCAGGGGGATGTAGCAGGTGAGGGGAAGACACCAGAGATCCTCCACAGAAAGACTCCCTTCCATGAAGGGCAGAGATGAATTGGCTGTGGGGTGAGAGCATTTCAGGAACAGAAACCCTAAACTCCCTGACACCCATGTTCTTACCTATAAAATCCAGGACAGGGTATGGATTCTGCTAGCTTCATGAAATTGTTAGGAAAACCAAGAGGCTACATTCTGTTCGTGAACTTAAGGAACATTTAATAAGAGCCTTCCAGGCAACAATAAGCTAAAAGTAGAGGGCGCGAGGATAAAAGATTTATATAGCAGTCACTGTGGATAGGCATGATGCACTCAACTAGGCTGTACTAACAATCCCTGTGACCACCCGAAAAGGTATGTGTTGTCAATTCCATTGTGAAGATGAAGAAAAGGAAGCATACAGAGGTTAAATAGCTTCCCCAGTGTCCTCCAGCTGAGGGGTGGCTAGGCTCAGCTATGAACGAGGTGGCAGGGCTCTAAATCCCATAGTACTGCTCCCCAGGGAACTCATAACTAGGCTAACAGCGGGCACATTTGAGAGAAAGCAGCGTTAGACCTCTTCCTGAAGGGCAAGTTCTGAAAGATGAGGAATCAGTTGATACAGTCTGCAGGAGCCTAGAAAGCATGCCTAGGTCCGAGGAGCCTCAGATCTCCAGGCTGGCTGCAGCAGCCCCCATGGAAGGATGGAAAGCAGAGCTTTGCAGAAGTGTGCAGAGACCCAAGGGTGACAAACTACAAGTGTCAGAGAAGAAGGTGGTCGGCACTCAAGGATTTATCTTGGCCAGGGAAGGTAACTGGATCAAACCTGGTGTATTCAGGTTACTGTGACTAGAATGGGGATCATGGGACAGAGAGGAATAGTACTAGGGATTGGAGGCCAGGTGGGTGTGAAGTGTAAGCCAGAGACCTGGTAGAGAACCAGGTCATAGATAGGACTAGTTGGCGGTGTCCTAGAACCTAAACTAGAGAGTTGGACTCCATCCTAATGACAGTAGATGATACCCAAAGAGGTCCTTTTGCAGGCTTGTCTGCCATAGACTGTTGGTGACAGCCTGCAGATGGAAAGTGGGTGTCAGAGGTGACTCCACCTGTAGGGGCTTGGATTCCAGCAGACTAGCCATGGAGAGGGAAACTGAGCAATGCCTGGTCCCAGAGGGGCTCAGTTTGCAGTCTGGGTTGGGTCGGGAGCGTAGCTCTACTGTGTTTCCTGAACCAGAACTAGCCTTTCTCCAGGATGGTGCTGAGCAAAGCCAGGGGCCTGGCAGCCACTTTAGGAGACTATAGAGAATATGGATTGAAGCAGGGTCCAGAGACAGCAGCTGGTGGACTTCACAAAACCCCCAAACTGGCTGCCTGAGGTTCTGAGTTCTGAGACTCAACCCAAGTATATTCCTCTGAGAATCACAAAAATAAAACAGGGCAGCCAGCTCTGGCTCCACGACCTTCCAGTGAAATTAGATACAGGGTAATGAAGACCATGGAGATAATGAAGGAGGAAATGAGAAGAATGCCGCTTTCATAGCCTGCAGTAGAAAAGAGGGGGAAAGGCGAAAAGAGGAGATTGACTTTATAGCAGGTACAGTTGTGTAGCTAACGATATGTTTCTTACTAACTTTAAGTGCGTTGGTGTGAAGGTGTCTGATCCCCTGGACCTGGAGTTATAGATGGTTGTGAGCAGTCAGTCAGTGTTCTTAACCGCTGAGCCATCTCTTCAGCCCCAATGATACGTTTTTTGAACTCTAGGATTCAGAGTGGGTCACCAAGCATACAGTAGATGCTTAGCTATTTATCCGCGGTGTGAGCCTCAGCTCTTTGGCAGTTGGCAGATTCACTAATACAATGACCAAATGCTCTCAGCAACATTCACCTTTGGGTCCATCAGTGGTAGAACATACCGGGGACGAGGCCAGGGCGAGCCTTGGACTTTAATCTCAGCTTTGCCCGTGGGTGGCCCCCAAGCCACGTCTATTAACCCGTCACCTCCCTATTAGGAATGACAATCCCTCTTGGCTCAAAAGTCTGCCACACAAAGGCGGGTTGTGAATTGCGGGGATGGGCTGCTCAGCGGGTGGGCTGGGGCTCGGATGCCCGCACCCCGCTGACCCGCGCCATCCCCCCCTCCCCCCCCTCGTCGGCCCGCAGGCGCCCTGGAGGACTTGGAGCGCGCGGTGACATTGAGTGGCGGCCGGGGTCATGCCGCCTGCCAGAGCTTCGTGCAGCGCGGGCTGCTGGCGCGATTGCAGGGCCGGGACGACGACGCCCGCAGGGACTTCGAGCAGGCGGCGCGACTGGGCAGCCCGTTCGCGCGGCGCCAGCTGGTGCTGCTCAACCCGTACGCCGCGCTGTGCAACCGGATGCTGGCCGACATGATGGGGCAGCTGCGCGCGCCCACCAATGGGCGCTGAGCGCGGCCGCGGGATGATGGAGAAGGGGAACCCTGACCCAACCAGGACCCAATAAAACTTCCTGGACTGCCGACTGCGTCTGCTTTGCGTCCGCCGACTCACCAGCCAGCCTCAGGGTGGGGACCCCGGAGCGGACGGGAGAAGGCGGGGCTGGAGCGGCCACCTGCCCGTGCTCGGGCAGCGATTGGTCCTGCCTGGCGTGGGCCCCGCCCTTGCAGCGGACTGCGGCGCTCCCCAGATTTAAGCAATTGCTGGGGCGCTGCTCCGGGAGGGAGCCAGGTGAGCCAGGATGCTCCGAAGCCCCGGATGCTCCGCCGACACTCTCCCCCGCCCCCGGCTCCTTGATGCTCTCAATCCAAGTCCACCTGAGCAGCGGAGATTGGGAAAGGGGTGCATGGCGAGAGCTGGGAGGGAGAGCCAGTCCAGGAGAGGTCAGGAGAAGGACGATCCCATGGAGGAAAGGGGAAGGACGTGTGTGTGTGTGTGTGTGTGTGTGTGTGTGTGTGTGTGTGTGTGTGTGTGGTGTGGTGTGTGTCTGTCATCACCTACTGTCAGTGCTGGCTTACGTGTGTGTGTGTGTGTGTGTGTGTGTGTGTGTGTGTGTGTGTGTTTGTGGTGTGGTGTGGTGTGGTGTGGTGTGTGTGTGTCTGTCTGTCTGTCATCACCTACTGTCAGTGCTGGCTTCTGTGCCTGCAGAGTGTCTCTCTTCCTTTGGATCTTGTTGATTGTGCCTGTTTGTGCCCGTGTCTTGGCCGCTGTGGGCCAGTCTACACCAGTGCATGGTAAATTCTTGCAGGAATTGCTAGACCTGCCTGGCTGGTACGGAGGCTATACCCTTTTCTCAGCAGCCTGGAGGTCGATCCCTGACCACCATGGAGTTGCCTCTAAGCCAAGCTACCCTCCGGCACACACTGCTGCTCCTGCCAGCCCTCTTAAGTTCAGGTACACCCCTGTTCATCCTTTGGCCAAACATTTAAGGGGCCAGAGCCCCCTCTTTGCTCTCCTTGTTGCCTGTCCTCAGAATACCCGCTCCAGGCCCCTGAGCTGGGTTCCCCTATCCCCACATCCCTATCCTAAGTCCAGCCAGGCCCTGGTGAGAGAAACCAGCTTGCCTGTCTCTTGGCCTGCTGACCCTCTGTAACTCGTCTGTCTAAGCCCCTCCCAGAGGCTGCCTGCTGTGTTCCAGGTCAGGGGGAGCTGGCGCCACAGATTGATGGTCAGACCTGGGCCGAGAGAGCACTTCGGGAGAATGAGCGCCATGCCTTCACCTGTCGGGTGGCAGGGGGATCTGCCACTCCCCGATTAGCCTGGTACCTGGATGGACAGCTACAGGAGGCCACCACTTCAAGACTACTGAGTGTGGGCGGGGAGGCCTTCTCTGGAGGCACCAGCACTTTCACGGTCACTGCCCAGCGTGCGCAGCATGAACTTAACTGCTCCCTACAGGACCCAGGGAGTGGCCGGTCAGCCAACGCCTCAGTCATTCTCAATGTGCAATGTAAGTATTCCTGAGGTGGGCAGGGAGAGACATTACTGGACCCCCAGCAGGAGACTTTTGAGTGTTGAGTGTTTTGTTTTGAGGCAGTCTTACTACATAGCCTAGGCTGGCCTCAAACTTGCAAATCTGTCTCAGCTTCTCTGGTGCTGAGATTACTGGTATGCATGACACATTCAACTTTAACCGGACATTCACAAACATTAAACACTTTGCAATGCAGCTTGCTTTATCCTCATTGATCTTATAAGGGAATTTCTATTTTCGTCCCTATTTTGCAAATGAGAAATTGAGGCACAAATATATTAAACAGTCTGCCAAAGGTCATACAGACATTAAGAAGCAAGGCCAGGATGCAAATCTAGACCCTTTGGCTACCTTTCTATTCTTTTTTTATTTTTATACTTTGAGACTTTCTTCAAAGCTACTACATAGCCAAGGATGGCTATGAACTTCTGGTCTTCTACCTCTCCAGTGCCGAGATCATAGGCAGGTGCTACCATGCCCGGTATGACTGAACCCAGGACTTTGTGCATGGTAGGCAAAGTCTCTACCAACTAAGCTACAGCCTCAGCCCAGGATTTTTTAATTTGTTTGTTTGTTTTTTGAGACAGGGTTTCTCTGTGTAGCTTTGGAGCCTGACCTGGATCTCCTTCTGTAGACCAGGCTGACCTCGAACTCACAGAGATCTGTTGCCTCTACCTCCCAAGTGCTGGGATTAAAGGCATGCGCCACCACCACCCAGCTGGGTTTTTAAATTTTAAGACAGAGTCTTGCTGTGTGTCCAAAAGTGGCCTCAAACTGGAAATCCCTGTCTCAGCTTCCTGAGTGCTGAGATTACAGGCATGACCACCACATCTGGTTTTATGCTTTGCTAGGTATCAAACTCAGGGCTTTTTGCATGGTAGGCAAACACTCTACTGACTGAGCCACATGCCCAGTCCCCTGGCTTTTATTCTCTTAATCACTGTGAGTTAATGCTGGGCCAGTAGGCCCAGCTACTTACTTGTTCCTTAACGTCCTTCTGGGGAAATTCCTAGGCCCTGGCTTCCATCCACATTTGGGAAAAGGGGCCAGAGTGAGGGACTGTAACGAAAGCACATTTTTCTCTGCTCTGCTCTAGTTAAACCAGAGATTGCCCAGGTCGGGGCCAAGTATCAGGAAGGTCAGGGCCCAGGCCTTCTGGTTGTCCTGTTTGCCCTGGTGCGGGCCAACCCGCCTGCCAATGTCACCTGGATTGACCAGGATGGGTCAGTGACTGTGAATGCCTCTGACTTCCTGGTGCTGGATGCTCAGAACTATCCCTGGCTCACAAACCACACCGTGCACCTGCAGCTCCACAGCCTGGCACACAACCTCTCAGTGGTGGCTACCAATGATGTGGGTGTCACCAGTGCCTCACTTCCGGCTCCAGGTAAGCCACTGGCCTGGCAAACCCTCGGGTGGGTGCCGGGGTCCTGGAATGGAAAGGGAGGCCTTGTTGCCCCGTGGGTGGATCTTGTGGCTGAGTTGTTCCCAGCCACCTTGGGCAAGGGAGGAGTAGTTGGAGCTATGGCATGTCGGGGTCGGGGGTGATGCTCACTTGCAAACTAACCAATGGACAATCTGCAGGGCTCCTGGCCTCCCGAGTGGAAGTGCCACTGCTGGGCATCGTTGTGGCTGGAGGGCTTGCCTTGGGCACTCTAGTGGGGTTCAGTACCTTGGTGGCCTGTTTGGTCTGCAGGAAAGAGAGGAAAACTAAAGGTAGGGTCAGAGGCAGTGGAGGCTGAGGGTGGTAGAAGAGTAACAGTGAAGTTGGGGGGTGGGCAGCAGCAAGGGTGGCAGGCAGAGCTGGGCAGAGCCCGTCATCTCTGCCATGTGGCAGAGCACTTGCTGGGCAGGGCTGGGGGTGTGGCTGCCTGCCCTGCAGACAGCAGGGATAGGTACTGGAGCTGTCTCCGGTCCCAGGACCAGGCCTGGGCATTTGAGAGACTCTTGGCTCAAGGGTCTCGAGTCTGAACGGGCAGGGGGCAGAGCCCAGCATGGGAGGGCACACTGACTCTGTGGCATGGTTTCTTTGTCCTCAGGCCCCTCCCGGCGTCCATCTCTAATATCTAGGTAATGCTTCCTGGGGCTGGGCAGATGGGCTAAACTAAAATGCAAGGCACTGGATTTGAAACTAAAGGACAGGTGGTAACCTGGGCTTCTGGGAGGTCTGGATTGAGCCTCAAAGCAGACTGCGTGCCTGCTGGTACCAGGGTCTGTCTCAGCCTTTGTCTATCCTGTAGTGACTCCAATAACCTGAAACTGAATAATGTACGCCTGCCACGTGAGAACATGTCCCTCCCATCCAACCTTCAGCTCAATGACCTCACTCCGGATCTCAGAGGTATGCCTGGGACCAGTTCTCTCCCTGGGCTTAATCTTTAGAACTTCTAAGAGAGAGAGCCCCCGGTTCTTAGGAGGACATGTGTCCCCTTGGGCCAAGCCCTGACCTGGCACCACCCCATCTGTTACCCAACAGGGAAAGCAACAGAGCGGCCAATGGCTCAGCACAGCAGCCGTCCAGAGCTTCTGGAAGCCGAGCATGGTGGCCTCCTCACCAGCCAAGGTACTGAGCAGGGCCCTGCTGTTCTCCTTAGCTCCTCTTCACATCCCTGTGCTCATACCCAACACCCCTGGGTGCGGGGGCAGAAAGGGCTCTCCCAAGCTCCAGAGAACCAACGTCACTAAGCCCTTGGCATCTCCGACGCACAGGCTTCATCCGTCTCCCGATGTTGGGCTACATCTACCGAGTGTCCAGTGTAAGCAGTGATGAGATCTGGCTCTGAGCTTGAGGGTGAGGCATGAGGCCCAGGCGGCTTGTGGATTCCCCAGAGCACCCCACCCCAGTGTCTCCTTCAAGCCTTCCTCTGCCTGGCCATGTTGTGGTCACGAAGAAGCCATGCCACTGCCACATGGCCCTCCTGGTAGGGGTACCCTGTGGGTCATGCATGATGGATTTTATTACACTCTAACCTGAAAGGCATGGTCTAGCCTTGGCAAACCATTGGTCAGAGCTAGGCCCCTTGTACTCACTCAGTCTGAGGTCTTGCATGTGATAGCTGGGCCCAGGCAGATGGAACCTGGTGTGTTCAGGTGTCACCCCACATGTAAGAGGTTGGCCTACTATGTGCTCCACACTAGTGTCCTCTGTACCTCGTACAGTAGGCAGAGGGATGCCTGTGTGGGGGACAGGAGGGTCTCTGCACAGCTCGGATGTATGTCCTGCCTATGCTATGCAGCTTTTTCCCTCAGGAAAACCATCCCCCTGCTAATCGTAGAGAACCAGACTGCCCTTTGCTCAGGAACCGACCCCTTGCCCAGGGACCTGGCCAAGCACAAATTAGCCCCTTTTGCTGCATATCTCTCTGCCCTTCTGTCCCCATCTCCTCTTGGGCATCAAAGGTCATACACTAGACCTTCTTCTTCACTGGGCATTAGACTTCCATTGGCTGGAGCCCCCAGGTGCCAGCCTCTGGTGTTAGCACAAGATGAACGGGAGGAGGCGACAGGTTGGCTGGCTCCCAGGACAGCGTGTGGCTATGCATCCTTTCGTACAAGTGTTCCCACTTTAAGCACATTCCCCAGGGAAAGGAGGGCCCATGGCTTTCTCAGGCTCCCCATGTTTGGCCTTCAGCAACTCACTGTGTTCTGAGCACTCAGGATTAATGGTTTCTGTCTCTGCATGCCTCTCCCCCATGCAGCAACATCCCTGACCAGTCCCTGGCTGCCCCATCCTATTTAGGAGATGGTCACAGTGGGCATGTAAGTCAACAGTGCCAGAAGATTTAGGGACATAGAGAAATCAGGAACCCACATAACCCCAAAGAGCTAAGAATGCTTTTAAGCAGCAACATGTAAATGACCGGAGAGCAATAGAGTACAGAGTCTATTTTCCCTTCTTGGTATCTTGTTTTGTAATTTTTCTCTTGTTACTGGTTCGTGCTGCACACACAGTAAACTACCTTGACTGAATAAGTATGTCTTTGTTCATTCCTTCAACACTTTTTAATTTGTGTTTGTTTTTTGAGATAAGGACTCATGTAGTGTAGGCTAGCCTTGAATTCACTACTGGACAGAGGATGAATAACCTTGAACGTCTGATCTGCCTGCCTCCACCATGTACATGGGATTACAGCCATGTATCACCACCCTGGTTTTCCAAGTAAGTTTTAGAATGAACTCCACCCCCTTTCTTTTTGCTGTGCTAGTGACAGAACCCAAGGCTTGGTGCATGCCACACAAGTGCTCAGCTACTAATCTACACTGCCAATGTATACACAGCCTTCTCCCTCCCTCTCTCTCTTTTAAACATTTCCAACAGTTTCACAATCACAAAATAGCACAGAGGATAATGTCCTGTACAAAACACAACAGATTCAAACAGAGGGAAAACACGGAGCACTTCGCCAATGTGTGTGTCATCCTTGTGTAGGGGCCATGCCAATCTTCTCTGTACTAAGTGAGTTTTCAGTCACAGCAAGCGCCTGTGTACCCCCAGGAGCAGCAGTTCAGTGTCTGTTAGTTTAACATGGAACATTAACTACCATGGGTAAGAACCTCAGCCAAGGTGGTCTGTTCCCTGAAAACCTAGTGCAGTATCTGAGCTCCTATCCCAGCACACCTCCCCTCCAGTTAAACACTAACACTGATGCTAAGAGAACAGAGAACAGACCGCCTGGCCTCGTGTCCAAGTGAGCAGCACCAAAGCCTCTGGCCTGACGTGATCACAGCTGGTCTGAGTTTGTGTGTGTTGGTCCGTCAGGCTGACAGTGGAACCTTCCCCCTAATCCACCGAGGTCCCACTTGCTTCCCGTCAGTACTTGGCTCCACTACCCATTAATACAGTTGCTTACGCCCAAGCTGCCTTTCTCTCCATCCGCCATGTCTAGTCTCTATCAGGCTCTGTTGGCTCTACCTCTACTGGCCTGTTTCTCCAGAGCAGGGAATACTGAAGGAGCAAGCAGACGGGCCTTGCTAGCTTTCCCTCCCCAGCATCTAGCAATCGATCACAGTCTTTGGGGCTAGTCTTATTTCTACATATTTGTCCTGGAGTCAGTCACGCTTGTACAACGAGGTCCCCATAAAAATTCCAAAAGACGGGGCTCAGAGCTTCCAAACATACATACATACATACATACATACATACATATATAATTCCTTGTTCTCATGTTCGTGCTGTCACGGGAGGCAGGCAGGGGAGAGAGGAAGCAACAGCTTTGCTCAAAGTCCCTGCAGTGATGGATGAGGCTCTGCAATCTTCCTTAGCCCTCAGCATCCAGCCACAGCCAACTCCTGTCCTAGGTACCGATCTTTAACTTCCATCAGTCCCTATTCTCCCTTGTTTTACTGTTTTTCCATGTTAAATTTTTTAAAAATTACGTGTGTGCTGTGTGTATATTCATGCAAGTGCATGTGGCTACCAGAAAAAGTTCTCTCCTTTTCCTTGTGAGTTCCAGGGACTGAACTTGGGTTGGCAGGCTTTGTGGCAAGCACCTTTACCTGCTGTACCATCTTGCACATACTTTTGTAACCACTTTGTTATGTTCAATATCCTCTGTTAAAACAATTAGAACGGTTTCAGGTTTCCTGACTGGACAGTGGCTGATAGCACTCCAGCAGACCAGGCTGGACTTGAACTCACAGAGATCCCCCTGCCTCTGTCTCCCAAGTGCTGGGATTAAAGGCCTTGCCTGTGCTTCTTAACACCCACCAGTAAGTTAGGTGTCCCCACAACCTGCTCCTCGGGTTTCAACAGCTTGCAGAACTCAGAGAAACACCTTTCCCAGATTCTCATAAAGGACATTCAAAGGACACAGGTGAAGGGGTGGACAGTGGGCATGGTGACTCAGGGCTGTAATCCTCACACCCAGGAGGCAAAGGGAAGAGGATAATGAGTTCATGCTAGCCTGAGCTACACAGTGAATTACAGACCACTCTGGGCTGTACAGACACCCTGTCTAAAATAAACTAGTAAGATTATTTTAAAATTAAAAAAGACATGTAAGATGCATGCCACCTTCTCAGAACCTCCCTGCCTCTGTCTGAAAGTTCTCCACGCCCTGACATTTGACGTTTCCATGGAGACTTCACACAAAGGCACAGCTGAAACATGGACTGCTAGGCTGACATGTGACCGGGCAAAAATGGTCTGATCTAATACTGTGGATTTGTGGGGGGTGGGGCCTGGAAATTCCTCAGTATTGCTTCCTTGCTAAGAAGGGGCAAGACCTCATCTAAATGAGGGTCTTGATCTATTATCATCAGCCAAGTGGGTCAAAGGATTTGAGAATAAGCTGGGCTTGGCTGAAGATGTCTGTAAGCCTCAACCTGGGGGGTGGAGGTAGACAGAGGCAGGAAGATCAGGTTTTCAAGACTAGTCTGCACAGCCAGTTCAAAGCCAGCCTGGGCTACATGAGACCCTGTCTCATACCCCCAACAAAAGAAAAATAGAAGAATGTAAGACTGTAAAGGCAAATATCCACAACTTGCCTTGAGGAAGAGATTCAGTCTTTGTGGCCTGCTTGGGGAGAAAAGAGAGCAGGTGAAAGGGGGAAGAAGTCAGAGACAGGAAGACTGAGTCTAAAAGGCAGAGGCAGGCCCGAGTTCTATCCTAGTCACGCTGGAAATCACCAGGACAGTGGGGGAGGAATGAGTCAGGAGCCGTGGGTGAAAACCAAATATATATTTTATCACAACCTGACAGAACATTCTCCCAGTTAACTAAAGAGTGTTTTTGGAAGCTCCACCCCCAACCTGTGTCCTATGGCTCTCCGAAATCCGGTTCTTCCAACTCAGATGCCCACAGCAGTGTGGCCGCGTCCGTCCTTGGGGAAGGCAATCAGAGGCGGGCGGAAGGAGCCCAGTGGTAAATGTGTGCCCTGCGCTTGCGGACGGGCAGCAGGACCTGTGCTGCCCAAGCTAGCTGTGGGGCCAGCAGATGTTAAGCTCCACCAAAGCCCATGTCTTCACCTGACTTTGAAGCAGCCCTAGGAGGCGGCTCAGATGAAAGTCAGTGTCTCTGCATCCCCAGCCTGGGAGGCCGAGTTGGAGGGAGGGGTGAATGCTTTCTTGCCTTCAGCGAGAGCTTTAAAATGCTGCAAGAAAAGGGAGAGGACAGAGTTTGGAACATGCCAGTTACTACATTTTTTTTTTGTTTTTCGAGACAGGGTTTCTCTGTGTAGCTTTGCGCCTCTCCTAGAACTCGCTTTGGAGACCAGGCTGGCCTCGAACTCACAAAGATCCGCCTGCCTCTACCTCCCGAGTGCTGGGATTAAAGGTGTGCGCCACCACCGCCCGGCCAGTTACTACATTTTAACAAGAATGACCACTTTAAAACCCCCTTTAAGCTAAACTGAGCAAGGTAGCACAGGCTTGGAATCCTAGCAACTGGGAGGATGAGGCAGGAGGATCACTGTGAGTTCAAAACTAGCCTGGGTTACACCATCATTTCCAAGTCAGCCTTGGCCATAGTGAGACATGTCCCAAAACATGTCCTAAGTCTACTTCCAACTAATGCATTGGTTTATCTTTGAAAGAGACAGTGATGTACCCATCCCTTCAAAACAATCCCTGTCTGTCTCCTCCCTGCTCGCATTCCTGAGGCCGCTTGCTTCTGTGTGCCTCCTCACTAAGTTCTGTTTAAGCCCATCCTCTCTTCCTCCCACACCCCAGTCTCCTCTGCTGCTCACATAATCATGGAACAGACACTGTGACCCCAACAAGAACACAGGCACAGCAGGGCCCTGGACAGCCTGTCTCACCTGGGAGTTCTTGAATTCTGAGTAGAGGGAAAAGAGGAGGTGGAGGGACTGAATGCGGCTCTTGTAGAAAGGAATGTCCAGGATAGCTGTAACAGAGAAGAGCTCACAGGGACAGACGCCAACGCACTCCAGAACTGGAGGCACTTCTGTTCCGGACGCCACTCCTCTCCCAAATGGGACATGTTACTTTGGGGTTCAATGTTCAGCCCCAACACCACCCTAGAGGGCTGCCAACAGTACAGGTGGCTTCCGGTGAAGACTGTAAATCAAGATACCACTGTACAGGGACCAGCAAGCCCTTCCAAAGGCCCAGAACACAGCTGCCAGAGCCAGGGTAGGGGCAGGGAGGAGCTTACCACAGATCATGTCGATGTACTCGGCCAGGCTGCAGTCAATCTCAACGGTGGGCAGGCTCACCTGGCGGCAACACAGGATGGACAGTCAAAAGGCTCAAGAGGGCCTTTACGCCCACCACTTGGGAGATAAAACTCACGGACAGATCTCTACCAGTTCCAGGATAGCCTGGTCTACATAGTAAGTTCTAGGCCATCTGCACCTACATTGTGAAATTGTCAAAAGCAAACAAACAAAAAAAGGGACTAGAAGCCAGGCGGTGGTGGCACAGGACTTTAATCCCAGCACTTGGGAGGCAGAGGCAGGTGGATCTCTCTGAGTTTGAAGCCACCCGGGTCTGCAGAGTGAGTTGCAGGACAGCCAGGGCTACACAGAGAAACCCTGTCTCAAAAAAAACAAAACACGCCGGGCGGTGGTGGTGCATGTCTTTAATCCCAGCACTCAGGAGGCAGAGCCAGGCGGATCTCCGTGAGTTCGAGGCCAGCCTGGGCTACAGAGTGAGTTTCAGGAAAAGCACCAAAGCTACACAGAGAAACCCTGTCTTGAAAAAAACCAAAGAAAAAAAAAGAAAAAGAAAAAACACTAAAAACAGAATGTCCAATATATGACTCAGCTATACTACTCTTGGGCACATGCCCAAAGGTTGCCTACTACAGACACACTCACTCATAAATGTTTATTGCTGATTTATTCATAATAGCCAGGAAATGGATTCAGTCTAGATGTCCATCAACAGATGAATGGATAGTGAAAATGGGTACCTATACACAACAGAATTTCATTTAGCCACAAAGAAAGATGAAATGAAATATACAGGAACATGGAAAGACAAGTAACATATGTCCTCCCATTTTAATTTTTCTAAGTGTGTACTTCTGTGAGAGTGAGTGTTGGAAGAGGCTAGGAAATGAGAAAGGGGCCCTTGAGAAGGGAAAAAAGAGGGTGTGAGTGAGTGGAAAGGGTCACAGAATACACGACATGAAGGTAGAAAGGAGTTCCCTGGGAGGACAGAGTGATGGAGACAAGACTCGGGAAAGAACAACTGCAGGTCAGTGTGCATGAACACGTCAATATGAAAGGACCAACTGGAGGTTAATGTGCGTGAACACGTCACTAAGAAAGGACCAACTGCAGGTCAGTGTGCGTGAACACGTCACTAAGAAAGGACCAACTGCAGGTCAGTGTGCGTGAACACGTCAATATGACAGGACCAACTGCAGGTCAGTGTGCATGAACATGTCAATATGAAAGGACCAACTGGAGGTTAATGTGCGTGAACACGTCACTAAGAAAGGACCAACTGCAGGTCAGTGTGCGTGAACACGTCAATATGACAGGACCAACTGCAGGTCAGTGTGCGTGAACACGTCAATATGACAGGACCAACTGCAGGTCAGTGTGTGTGAACATGTCAATATGAAAGGACCAACTGTAGGTCAGTGTGCATGAATGTGTCAATATGAAAGGACCAACTGCAGGTCAGTGTGTGTGAACACGTCAATATGACAGGATCAACTGCAGGTCAGTGTGTGTGAACATGTCAATATGAAAGGACCAACTGCAGGTCAGTGTGCGTGAATGTGTCAATATGAAAGGACCAACTGCAGGTCAGTGTGCGTGAATGTGTCATAATTAAAGCTGTTAGTTTGTATGCTAGTGAAAAGAATTAAAAATAAAGAGATGGTTTGGCATGGGTTGGTGGCTTACGCCTGTAATCCCAGCCCTCAGGAGGTTGAAGCAGAAGTCCCATGGGTTGGAGGCCAACCTTAGATATAGAGTGAGTTCTAATTTAGGATTCACCGAGAGACTCTGTCTCTAAAACAAACAAACAAAATGGTTTCCTATTTTTTTTTCCTAAGTTTTTTTCTCTTTGTTATAAAAATTAGAGTGTAGGGCAAGAGTATAGCTCACTTGGCAAAGTACCTGCCTAATATGCAGGAAGCTCTTGGTTCAATCCCCAAGAAATAGATGATTGTTAGACAGACAGACAAAAAAATGGATGGAAGGATGGCTAAATAGAAATGGATGGATGGATGGATGGATGGACAGATGGGTAGACAGATAAGATTTAAACATCTGGCAATAAAGAATGAGACATCAGCTTCTAACATAGACAACACCTCCAGAGAAAGTGGCACCGACAGTAATAACGCAGGGGAGACATGTTTATCAGAGCCGGCTGCTCGAGGGAATGTCCCAGGAGCATTACTGCAATACATGGGAACTAGAAACTCTAAATGCCTGTCACTACAGATTAAAGAACAGTCTACAATTCATTTATGAAAATGAGTAAACAAGACCTAGAACATGGATGAGTCTCCCATCATGTAGAGAAGAGGGCATAAAAGTAGGTTTA
This sequence comes from Peromyscus eremicus, assembly GCF_949786415.1. Classification (NCBI taxonomy): domain Eukaryota; kingdom Metazoa; phylum Chordata; class Mammalia; order Rodentia; family Cricetidae; genus Peromyscus; species Peromyscus eremicus. Next base: position 39,156,815 of record NC_081422.1, on the reverse strand, counting down.
GGGGGCTGATCCTATGACTAGCTCAGTGGGAGAGGACCTGCCTACCTTGGATGAGTTCCTAGGTTCAACCTCCAGTGCAGGGATGGAAAGGGGGAAGATTTAGAGAAAATACAAAAACAGGACAGTAGTCACTTTGGATGGGGAGAGCAGAGGGGTTTTTGGAAGGCTGGCAGTGTATGGTTTACTACTCTAATGTGTTGATTACATAAATGTGGTCAGTTGGCAAAATGATCAAGCTTTACAGTATGTATCTATTTCTATCATGGGTTCCAGTTCCATTTAGAAGTCAGAGTGCTAACATATAAGAGAGAAAACCCTGGGCCCTGGATGGATGCCACACTCACTCCTGCTCCTTCCCACTCACCTTTCCCAAGAGCTCTTCAAACTCTGGGGACCACTCCTGCATCAGCATGTCAATGTCAGGCATGGGCCTAGAGTGGAGAAGTAAATATGAAGAGAATCACTGACCAACGGCATCAGCTACCTCTAACCCAGGCACTCAACTGGGTGAGCCAGGGCTGCAGGAGAACCTAGAAGGGAAAAGCAAATGTACCAGGGCGTCGTTTGAAGCAGCCAGCTAAGTAATGATGCAGAAAATGCTCATCTTTGCATCTGCAATCTGTGCCAGCAGCTGCCAACTTTCCGATTTCTAAGCCAGATGAGGCACAGTGCGATGTACATCTTTTTAAGGACCTCATGCTGAGCTGCTTTACCCCCAGGTTTTGGCCTTTCCTCAGGAGCAAAGGGTCACTATAAACTACAGCGGAGAAGTCATGTCTCTGCCATGTACTGTCATGAGGAGGCAGAAGCAGGAAGAAGACTGAGTTGAAGGCCAGCTAAGACTACACAGTGACCTCTAGTCATCACCTGGTGTAGTGCACAGTCGCAGGGGGCTTAGAACGGTGTAACTCAGAGATGCTCTCAATCCAGGTGTCAATGGCTTTGGGATTCTTTTCTGCATCTTCCAGGCTCTTTACTTTCATATGTTGCTAGAAAAATAAGGAGAACAATGATATAGATACATTATAATGAAACCCATTATTTTGTATAACTGAGTTATTTGTTTTATTTATTTTTTGGTGTGTGTGTGTGTAGTGTTTTTTTAATAATCGTTTAATTATTTATTTTTATTTTATGAACATTAGTGTTTTGACTGCATGTCTGTGTGAGGGTGTTGGGTCCCTTAGAACCGGAGTTACAAACAGTTGTGAGCTGCCATGTGGGTGCTGGGAATTGAACCTGGGTTCTTTGGAAGAGCAGTTGGTTGGTGCTCTTAACCTCGGAGCCATCTCTCCAGCCCCAGGGTGGTGGTGTTTTATGTCAACTTGACACAAGCTGAAGTCCTCTGAGAAGAGGGAGCAGCAGCTGAGGAACTGCCTCCATTAATTTGGCCTGCGGGTAAGTGGGGGGATGGGGGTAGGGGGTGGAAGGACCCAGCCCCTAAGCAGGCGGTCTTGGGTGTATAAGAAAGCAGGCTGAGCACTGGGCAGTGGTGCACACTTTTAATCCCAGCACTGGGGAGGCAGAGCCAGGCAGATCTCTGTGAGTTCAAGGCCAGCCTGGGCTACGAGTGAGATCCAGAACAGGCAGGAAGAACAAGCCAGCAAGCAGCACTTCTTCCATGGTTCACTTTTAGTTCCTGACTTGACTTCCCTCAATGAATGGACTGTGACATGGGATGTGTAAGCCAAATTAACCCTTTCCTTCCCAAGTTGTTTTTGGTCATGACGTTTATCACAGCAACAGGAAGCAGACCAGGACAGTAATTTAAAACCATTAATTGGAAGAGTGCTGTTTGCTGGGCCTGATGGCACATACATTTAATCCCAGCACTTGGGAGGTAGAGGTCAGTAGATTTCGGTGGGCCATCCTGCTCTATAGTGGGTTCCATGCCAGCCAGGGCTATATAGACAGACCCTATCTCAAAAAGCCAAAAGAGTAGAAAAAGTGCTGTTCGCTGAGCACAGTAATGCACACCTGCCAACTACAATCCCAGCACTTGGGAAGTAGAGGCAGGAAGATCAGGAGTTTGAGGCTAGCCTGGGCTACCTGACAACTTGTCTCAAAAAGATAAAAGAAAGAAAGAAAAAGACTGGTGGAGCCATGAGAAGGAGGCACAGTAAAAGGGGGGCTGACCACAGTGAAATGCCATTTCACATCTGCTAGGACGGCTGGAATTAAAAGGGCCAATCACAAGTGTAAGTTAGGATTTGGAGAATTTTCAATTCTCCTTCATTGCTGGTGGGACTGCTACCAGTTCAGAAAACATTCTGGCAGTTCTTCAAAATTTTGACCAGAGTCAATAAACAGCAATGCAATCCTCCTCCTCCTCCTCCACATATATGCAAGAGAGATCACACATCCGCCATACAAAGACGTACACTTGAATGCTCTAGCTGTGTTCCTAACGGAAGTGGGAACAACTGACAAGCCTAAGGAAATGTGGCTTACACTAAAAAGAGTATTAGTCACAGGAGGAATGATGTGGCCCGTAGAATTAGGAAGAGAGACCGGCTTTGGCTCCTTTCTGAAGGGAGGAAGCTTTGTAAGTCAGTGACGGAGACTCAGTGCCAGGACACCTGGCTGGAATAGAAAAGCACTGTAGAGTAATAAGCATACAACTCCGTGAATGTACTGAAAGCCAGTGAGTGAATTGTCCAATTAAAAGGGGGACTCCTGGGGCTAAAGAGATGGTTCAGGTGTTAAGAGTCTGGCTGCTCTTATGGAGGACCCAGGTTCAATTCCCAGCACCCACATGGCAGCTCACAACCATTGGTAGCTCCAGCTCCAGGGGATGTGATGCTCTCTTTTGGCCCCCCTGGGCACTGCATTCATGTGAGGCACAAACACGCAAATCTTCAAATAAAAAAAGGTGGGTGTGTGACTCCTATGGTATGTAAACTATCTCAATAAAGCCATCACTAAAAACCCAGGCTGGCCAGGCGGTGGTGGTGCATGCCTTTAATCCCAGCACTTGGGAAGCAGAGCCAGACGGATCTCTGTGAGTTCGAGGCCAGCCTGGGCTACAGAGTGAGTTCCAGAACAGGCACCAAAACTACACAGAGAAACCCTGTCTTGAAAAACAAAAAAGAAAAAAACTCAGGCTGGTCTGAAGCCACACCCCCTTTCAACAGGCAATGGTCAGTGCAGCCTCTGACCTAATCCCCTGCTTTCACGCTGGGCCCTGCTCTGACCAGCAGCTTACCGTGATGTTGTGCTGCTTGGAATTCTCTGTTAACCAGAGTGAGAGCACAGTAGGGTCCGACTGCTTTGTAGATGGCTCATCTAACACCAAGAGGCCAAGGTGGTCAGGCTTTCCGTCAGGACGTGGCACCTGGTTCAGAGAAAGGTTAGGAGCACTGAGGGGAAATGGGAGATTCACAGCAGAGCCATGGCTTCTGCTTCCCATAAACTGCTGAAATTATTATTTCCAGCAGTGAATTTCCAGTAGTGTGTCAACAGTAAAAAGCATGCCCCTCTATTATACTAGACTGAGTCCTATCTAGAATGAACCCACACAATGTATGGAGCATAAATATGGGGCTAAATTCATGGTCAATTAGGGAACAAACACATAATAATGCATCACATAACCCAGTGAGTGGAATCTGAGGAGACAGAAAGGTTAAGAACTCCAATGCAACACCACGCAGTGGTGGTGCATTGCAGACATTTAATCCCAGCACTTGGGAGACAGGCAGGTGGATCTCTGAGAGTTTGAGGACAGCCTGGTCTAAAGAATGAGTTCTAAGACAGCCAAGGCTATGCAAAGAAACCCTGTCTTGGGAAAAAAAAAACAAAACTCCAATGCAATGAAGACTATTAAGGCAGCCAATTGTCATCAGAGAAATTAGAGGAACTATTAGAACAGATGAGCTGGAGCAAACCCCAGAGGAATCCTTTTTAGGATGCACCATCTGTACCTTTAAAAATGCATCAATATCCCCAACAGCTGGAATAAAATCAGGAATGAAAGGTTTCAGTTTATGGTCCAGATCGATCAGCTGAGGTGTGTACCTACAAGAGACAGTAAAGGGAAGGTGGAAGCAGTCAGAAATGTCACTTGACTGGGTTAAACAGCATCAGAAGCACTGAGTGTTGCTTTGAACTAGGGAGTGGAATGGCTCGGGCAGGCAGGCATGGTCGGGTACAGCGGACGCTCCAATGCTTACCGGCTGATGTACTCAAAGAGCTCCTTGATCTCAGCTGAGACCGGCAGATGCTCATAGTCTGCAGGATCGTAGGCCCTGGGGAGGAGACACAGGCAGGTCAAAGCCACCCTCGAGGAGCACAGGTGGCAGGGCCCTGGCCAGCCCATGTGATCTGCACTATAGAGACGTGAGCCTGAACCTACCACCTGCCCCTGCCTACTTTCCTGGTGGCTTACAAAGAAACTTTGACATTGATTATAATTACTTCTCAATGATCTCTAATTAAAGGAAAAAGCTTCAGAAAACCCATGTGATTTTTTAAAATTTTATTTATGTACTTTTTCTTAGGTATAAGTGCTCTGTCTGCATGTATGCCTACATGCCAGAAGAGGGCATTGGATCACATTATAGATGGTTGTGAACCACCATGTGGGTGCTGGGAATTGAACTCAGGTCCTCTGGAAGAGCAGCCAGTGCTCTTAACCACTGAGCCATCTCTCTAGCTCCAATTATTATTATCATTATCATTATTATTATTTTAATGTGTATGGGTGTTTTGCCAAGTATGTCTGTGCACCACGTTTATATCTTATGCCCAAGGAAGCCAGAAGATTGTGTCAAATCCCCTGGGATTGGAGTTACAGACAGCTGTGAGCTTCCATGTGAATTCTGGGAACTGAACCCAGGTCCTCTGTAAGAGCAGCCAGTGCTCTTTACCACTCAGCCATCTCTCCAGCCCCACAACATGACTTTTAAAAATCTTTGAGTATACGTGTGTACGCATGCATGTGTGGTGAATGTGATGCATGCACACATGTGTGTGCAGGTGCACATGCCAGGGAATGCACATGGAGGTGAGAGAGGGCTGTGGTGTGCAAGTGAATAGATGTGTGTGTGAAGGTCAGAGACAACTAGAGGGAGTTGGTTCTCTCCTTCCACCACATGGGTCCCAAGGAATAAACTGAAGTCTTCAGGATTGGTGGCAGGTGCCTTTACCCTCAGAGCCAGCTGACCCAACTCTTGGGTTTTCTGAGATAGGGCCTTGTTGTGTATGTAGCTCAAGCTGGTCACAGGCCTGCAATACTCCTGTTTCAGCGTCTTGAGTGTTGGGATTACAGGTCTGTGCCACCATGCCCAACTTACTAAATATATTTTATACATATTTTAAAAAGATTTATTTTTTATATAGATATGCTAGTGCATGTGCATGCACATGTGTGTACACTGCAAAGGCCAATAGAGGGCACTGGATCCCTGGAACTGGAGTAACAGGTGAATTTGAGCCAGCCAACATAGGTGCTGGGAACCAAAGTTGGGTCCTCTGGAAGAACAAGAAGCACCCTTAAGCACAGAGCCACCACATTTGGCTGCAACATATACTTTCAACAAGTAGAGAAAATTTTGATTGGTTATTTCACCATTTAGTTCACTGGTAATTTTATATACATAACTTCTTAATTAATTTTTTGTTATACTTATCTGTTTAAGATGAAGCCTTGCTATGTTGCCCAAGTTGGCCTTAAACTACTGGGTTCAAGAGATCCTCTTATCTCAGCCTTCCAAGTAGCTGAGACTTTGTGTATGTGCCAGTATGTGGCTAGTAATTGTATTTTATATGTTTGTTTTGCAGTTCTGGGGATTGAACCCAAGGCCTCACATATAGCGGCAAACACATGACCACTGACTGAGCTGTATCTATATCCCCAGTGTATATGTTGATTATAACTTACAGGAGTGAATCATGACTCACTGTGACAACGGGGCTGCAACAGAGTAAAATGCTGTTGTTGTTGTTATTGTTGTTGTTGACTTAGCACCACCCAAGAACCTTGCCTCGACATGAGGCCCCTGAAGCTCTTCTGTCCTGTCCCGAAGGATCTCAGCCTACAATGGAAATGCTTATGTGCATGTAGTTTGCCCCCTAGACAGACAGGCTTTGGTATACGCACAAGTGCACTTCTTCCCCAAACTGGGAGCTCCTGGAAGGCAGAGGCCATGCTTTCAGTTAACCCCGTGTACTTGCTGAGCCCACAAATGTTTCAGATAGTTTAGGTGACATCACAGGAGCAGATCAGGCAGTGGGGCCAGGAAGAAACGACAACTCCCAATGCCAGGCTCCTGAGACACGAGAAAACCCTAAGCAGACGATATCGAAAGACGCTGCAGTCTGTTCCCAGATAAGTCCTTCTAACTGCCGCTCTGAACAAACCCCCTTGGCGCAGGTCCTTCCTACCCTTCCAGAGGTGCTCCGTGCTCCTCTTCATCATCGTCGTCGTCAGAATCAGTCTCGGATGAGTCATCGTCGTCGTCATCATCATTTTCACTGAAGCCCCGCTGAGGTGTCAACTGTGAGGGCTTCTTCTTCTCCTGGGCAGGGCGGGTGGGCGGGCGGGCGGGGGAGAAACAATTACAGAACAGAACACAGCTTCACAGAGTTAAACAAATGCACCAGAAACAAAAGTAACACACCTTAAAATAATATTCTACAACAGGGCACCCGCACTCACATTCACATACTCACAGTCCTCCTGCACACACACACTTATACATAATTAAGGGTAAAATAAATCATATAGAGGGGAAGAAAAAGCTCAGTGGCCAAGCGCACATACTGCTCTTGCAGAGGACCAAAATTTAGCTCCTGACACCTACAAAAGGCAGCTCACAACCTCCCCTCCTGTAACACCAGCCCAAGGGGATCTGATCTCTTCTGGCCTCCATGGGTACCTGCACTCACATGCACAGACACACAAACATAATTTAAAAATAAAATAAACATTGGAAAAGGGTAACAACTTGAGTTTAGGGAGTAAGGAAAGAAGAAGAAGTGGGGCAGAGAAACTTTATATAGGCATATGATACTCATAAAGATCACAGAGAAACCTAGCATCTAGTTTGTAAGAATGCTCAGAGTAAGGGCTGGAAACTATCACGAGAATAAGTGGATACTCAACCCTGAGCCTGGATTCACACAAGCAGCTCTGGAGAGTCGGGGCTTCCTATTTCTGCTCAGTGGTTTCTCCACAGTACCTTTCCCTGTGAGTTAAGTGACTATGTACTCTAGTTCAGGATGAGGGCTCCTTTGTCCTTGGCATTACAGCCTAAGTTTTTTTGAGTTTTTTTTTTTTTTTTTTGTCATTGTCATTGTTGCTGGGTTTTTTGGTTTTGTTTTTGGTTTTTCCAGACAGGGTTTTATTGTGTAGCCCTGGCTGGCTGTCCTGGAACTCACTCTGTAGATCCGCTTGCCTCTGCCTCCTGAGTGCTGCGATCAAAGGCATGCACCACCACCACCGGGCAACAGTCTACACTTTTGAGCTGGCTGGCTATGCTCCATCCTACGCTCTCAGGTCCTTGAGAGAGGGTCTAGTGGTATCTGCACTTGCAGAGACAGTTGGGACAGGGTCCTTATCTTTGTCTCTGTGGCCTGTAGCCTGTAGCATGCTTTCCCTCGGGACCTGACAGGTGGTCAACTAGCCTCCTTTAAAAGTAGCTTTTAGGGTCTGAGGAGATAGCTCAGGGGTTAAGAGCATTGTTAAGGATCTGGATTCAATTCCCAACACCCACATGGCAGCTCACAACCATCTATAATCCCAGTTTCAGGGATCCAATGTCCTCTTCTAGCCTCCATGGGCACAAGATACACATGGTGCATAGAAATATATGCATAGAAATATATGCAGGAAGGTGGGCAGTGGCAGCAAATGCCTTTAATCCAGCACTTAGGAGGCAAAGGTAGGCAGATCTCTGTGAGTTCGAGGCCAACCTGGTCTACAGAATGAGTTCCAGGACAGCCAGGGCTACACAGAGAAACCCTCTCAAGAATAACAAAAACAAAAAAATTGACTGTCATTTTAGAAATTGTTCAAAAATAGATGGCTTCCTCTAGTTATAGGTGTGTACTAAATTGGAAAGATAAACCAGCCTTGACTACCGCCCATTGCATGAAGCCTAAAAGAATGTAGTGTGGCTCCACCAACTGTGGAGACCAACCAGGAAAAGGGTTCACTTTTCTCTGACTGTTCTTCAGAGTCATGCTTTGGGAACTTCCTGACACAATGTCAGATGCTTTCTACAGACAAATGACTAGGATACTATCTTGTGTATAAGATGATAAAATGATGCACTAGTCATAGAGTGAGACCTTAAAAACCTTACTTCCTAATGTTTTAATGTAGTCAATTTGTATCATTTCAGCTTCTTGCATTACTATAAATACTCTTCATATAAATTTCCAAAGTTTTTGTTGTTGTTTGTTTTTTCCTTTTTAATTCTATATGTATAGGTGTTTTGCTTACATGTATGTCTGTGTACAACATGAGTGTTTGGTGTCCATGGAGGACAGAAGAGGATGTTTCATTCTCCTGGGACTGGAATACAGACAGTTGTGAGCAGCCATGCAGGTGCTGGGAATTGAACCTGGGTCCTCTGGGAGAGCAGCCAGTGCTCTTAACTACTGAGCCATCTTTCCAGCCCATTTCTTTGTTTTATGGTGCTGGGGATTAAAGCCAGGGCCTTAGGGATGTTAGGCAAGTGCCAATCTGCAGCCATCAATGCCCCCATTTAAAGGACAATAAAAATGTGAGGAGTTTTGTTGTTGTTTATGAGACAGGGTCTTTCTGTAATCCAATCTGTGCTGGAACTCATTATGGAGTCCAGGCTGACCTTAAATTCTTCATCATCCTGCCTCAGCCTCCCAAATTTTGGGATTATAGACATGTGCCACAATAACCAAGGACAAATAAGACATGAGCAATGGGCCAGGAGTGGAGGCCGAAGCATAAAAAGGTGCTATGCAGGGCACAGGTGCCACTCCTAACTGGCTAGACTATGGCATTCCCAGCCTTTCCTCAAACAAGTGACTGCTCACAGGATAATAGCTGAGGGACATCTGTGTCTTAAGACATCGATGTTTCATAAAATATTGGCATCACCACAAATGCTGGGAATAAAATCATCCCTGGGCCAATAATTCCAAACTTGCTTAGCATATGAATTGCCTATGCTGCTTATTCAGCACTCGGGAGGAAGAGACAGGTGGATCTCTGAGTTAGAAGCCAGTCTGGTCTCAAAAGCAAGTTTCATACCAGGTAGGGCTACACAGAGAAACTCTGTCTCCAAAAAAACAAAACAAAATTTATACACACACACACACACACACACACACACACACACACACACAAACACACAAGTTCTTAGGTAGTACCTTTGAGGAGGGAACTAGGAATCTATACTTTTTTTTTTTTAAAGATTTAATTTATTATGTATACAGCATGTATGACCAGAAGAGGGAGCCAGATCTCATTAGGTGGTTGTGAGCCACCATGTGGTTGCTGGGAATTGAACTCAGGACCTCTGGAAGCACAGTCAGTGCTCTTAACCCCTGAGCCATCTCTCCAGCCCCAGGAATCTATACTTTTATGTGTCACTATTTTATTGTGTATGTATCTGGTGCCCAGAGTGGCCAGAAGAGAACAGAGATTCCCTGGAACGGGAGTTACATAAGGTTGTGAGCTGCCATCTGGGGATTGGGAACTTTCCTCTAGAAGAGCAATCAGTGCTCTTAACCGCTGAGACATATCTCTAGCCAAACAATGAATACATGTACACACACACACACACACACACACACACATATTTTTCATAGGGTTTCTCTGTGTAGCCCTGGCTGTCCTGGAACTCTCTGTACATCAGCCTGGCCTCAAACTCACAGAGATTTGCCTACCTTAGCCTTCCAGTGCTGGGATTAAAGGTGTGCACCACCACTGCCTAGCTGGAATCTGTATTTTTAAGAGCAAGTATCCTAGTTGATTTTTGTAATCAATAAACTCTGAATCATTATCGATTTTAGATGAAGCTCCTCACTAAAAGCCAGCTATAGGGGCTGAAGAGATGGCTCAGTGGTTAAATACACTGACTGCTCTTCCAGAGGACCTGGGTTCAATTCCTAGCACCCACATGGCAGCTTATAGCTGTCTGTTACTCCAGCTCCAGGGTTTCTGACACCATCACACAGACATACATGCAGGCAAAACATCAATGCACATTTAAAAAAAAAGCCAGCCATAATGATAGTCTGAGTCGGAGATGGTCTCATCAGTAAATGTGAAGCCACTAGGTGAGTGCTCAGGAAATGCTTCCTGCTGACTCGGGTCCTCTCACACCCACCACCAGAGCCCTGAGGAAGCTGTGGCTGTACTGCACCTTGTTTTCCTCTTCATACTCGTCACTGCTGTTGTCAGCCATAGTCTTGTTAGGGAGGCCAGCAGAAAGAAGGGGGCCTTAGAGGAAGAGTTTCCCAGTTAGTGCTAAATCATCGTGAAAATAAACAAAACCAAAAATTTCACTTCACAACCTTTTTAATTTGTCATTTTATTTATTTTTGGTTCTTCTTTTTTTCTTATTTCTTTTCTTTTTCTTTTTTTTTTCCCAAGACAGGTTTCTCTGTGTATCCCTGGCTGTCCTGGAACTCACTTTATAGACCAGGCTGGCCTCAAACTCAGAAATCCACCTGCCTCTGCCTCCTAAGTGCTCGGATTAAAAGACATAAGCCACCATGCCCAGCCTAAAGTTACAATATTTTATGTAACAACGTTTATAGGAACATGAAGGGAGCCAATGAGATAGCTCAGACTGGGGGAAAACCTCATGGTCTTTTAAAACTGAAGACCTGCATTCCATCCCCAGCACTCACAGTAAAAGAAGAGAAAGGACTTCTGAAAGTTGTCCTCTGGCCTACACACACACACACACACACACACACACACACACACACACACACACAAATAAAAAACAAGCCGGGTGTGATGGCATGTTTTAGCCCCAGGTCCAGGGAGGCAGAGGCAGGTGGATCTGTGAGCTCAAGGCCAGCTTGATCTACATAGTGAGTTTCCGGCCAGCCATGGCTACATGGTGAGACCCTGTCTCAAAAATAAAATAAAATAAAACAAAACTTGGGAGGAAAGGCAGGATACTGAATTCTAGTCATAGCTCTGTCAATTCAAGACATTACTATAAATATTCCTTTGCCTACGCACTGGGCTAGACATTATACTAATTGATTACCTGCAATTATACGACTAGAAACTGAACTGTACCGGGGTAAACTGAGGTATGTGATTAATAAAGTGAAAGAGTATTGGGTTAAAAGGAGGACCGGTCTGAGGGCAACTCTATCACTTGCACAAAATGACTTACCCTCTCCGTGTGTCAGTACTGTCTAAACGGGGTCAGTGACAGGATCGAGTGAAAGCCTATCTGGAAGAGAGTGACCTAGAGCCTGGCAAATAGCAGCTAGTTGTGAATTTGAATTTGAATCAGGGCATACGAGCAATAACAGAATCTGTAAAAATAACAGCATATTCTGAAATTGAAAGTATAACCAGATGTCAGACTAACCAGCATGAAAACATGTTAGATGAACCCTAAGTCAAACACATGCAAATCAACATTTTTGACTTATTAAATTACCCAGCTGCAAACAAGTCCACAGCTAGCAAGAGCATAAATTTGCTCAAGTCACTGGACGTGGTAGCTTACAACACTCAGAAGACTAAGGCAAGAAGGGTACCTCAAATTCAGGGCCAGCTTGAGCTGCATAGTGAGTACCAGTTTAGCCTAGGCTCCACTGAGTAAAACCCTATTTTGAAACAAACACATAAAAACCAAACATGATGGAGTAAAAACCCTAGTGGCTCAGTAATACTCAACATGTTCACTTCCACAGTACATATACTAAAATTTGGAATGACGCAGAGATTCCCACAGCCCCTATGCAAAGATCACATGGAAATCCATGAAGCGTTCCATAATTTTGGAAAATAAAGTAAATACTCTAAAGTACTGAAAACAAGAATTTAGGCAAACAATTGTACAGCACCACATATATCAACATTGTTCACAATAGCCACAAGTGAACAACACAACTGTCTGTCAGGAGATGAAGGTATTTAAAAATGTTGTATATGGGGCTGGAGGGATGGCTCAGAGGTTAAGAGCACTGGCTGTTCTTCCAGAGGTCCTGAGTTCAATTCCCAGCAACCACATGGTGGCTCACAACCATCTGTAATCTAGTGCCCTCTCTGGCATGCAGGCAGAATACTGTATACATAATAAATAAATCTTTAAAAAAATGTTGTATATCCACACAATAGACTCTATTAATAGAATATTATTCAGCCATAAAATTGAATATAATTATGATACATGCTATAGCATAAACAAACCTTGAAACATGTATACATGACAAGAGCCAGCCACAAAAGGACATGATGATTTACCTACAAAGTACCCCTAATAGGCAAACTCACAGGGGCAAAGTAGTGGTTAGCAGGAAAAAAAGAGTCAAGAGATCTGTTTGTTTGTCTGTTTGTTTCTCAGGCAGGGTCTCACTATATAGCACTGGCTAGCCTGGAATTCACTATGTGAGGCCAGATCAGGCTGGCCTCAAACTCATACAGATCCACCTGTCTGCCTTCCCAGTGCTGGACTAAAGGCATATACCCCCATGCCTGGCATCAGTCACTGTTTAACCATGAGGGAGTTCTAGAAACGTAGCTGTGGGATTTTGAATGAGAACAGCTCCCAGAGGCTTATATGTTTCAATGCTTGGTTAGCAGCTGGTAGAGCTGTTTGGGAAGGATTAGGAAGTGTGGTCTTCTTGGAGGTGTGTCACTGGAGATGAGCTTTGAGATTTCAAAAATCCATGCCATTCCCAGTTAGCTGCCTCACGGTTCTGTCTAAAGATGTAAGCTCTCAGCTGTTCCTACAGCCATGATTTCACTCAGTCATCATGAACTCTAATCCCCTGAAACTGTAAGCCTCAAATAAACTCTTTTTTCTTTAAGTTGCCTTGGCCATGGTGTCTTATCACAGCAACAGAAAAGTAACTAAGACAGTGGTGACAGTTACCAGACAATGTAAATGTACGTAAAGCCATTTAACTTTAAATGCCGTTTAAAGTGGCTAAAATAGTATTCTATACCATGTATATGTTACTACAATAAACACTGAGTTGGCGATCACACTCAGTTGGATTTTTTTTTGTTTTTGAGTTTATTTATTTTTATTTTATGTGCATTGGTGTGCATATATGTCTGTGTGAGGGTGTCAGATCCTCTGGAACTAGAGTTATAGACAGTTGTGAGCTGCCAAGTGGGTGCTGGGAATTGAACCTGGGTCCTCTGGAAGAGCAGCCAGCCCTCTGAACCTCTGAGCCATCTCTCCAGCCCCTCAGTTTTTGTTTACTGTGGTAAAATATACATGGGTGTGATCCCCAACTCAGGACCCGAATCTGAGCAAGCCTTGATGATTCTGTAACCACAGTCTCTCCTGTATTTGTGTCATGTCTATTTATGCCACAGTCCAAATCATTTCCAACTCCACCCAGCCACTACCACAGCACTTCTACCTGCTGCCTCATTTCCATCTGTGAACCCTCCAAGAAATTCTACACATAACACCAACACCGCCTCTGAAATTCTGCATTCCGCTTGTTATACCTCTTCCCTCCTTTCTGATCAGACCCCTCTCATCATATACTGGTCTTTTCTCTTGAGTCTTCCCTGGCCACAAATTGATCTCACCCATCACCATTACATTTCATAGCAGTAAACAATTTGCCTACATCAATGCATACATGACATGTGTAATAATGACTTTATACACTGGCCATCTGTCTTCTACAATTACAAGCATCAGGATGGCAGACAATGTGTCTTTTGTTTACCACTTTATTTATTACCCAGTGCTAACATGGCACATAGCAAGCATTCAAAAATGTTAGGGAGCTGGGTGTGATGGCACATGCCTTTATTCTCAGCAATGGGGAGGCAGAGGCAGGCCTGGTCTAGAGTGAGTTGCAGGGCAGCAGGGGAAACCCTGTCTTGAGAAAACAAAACAAAATAAAAAAAAAAAATCTAAAATAACCACATACAAAAAATGGTAAGTGAATAAATGAATAATGTCAAGTCCTCTGCTAAAACTCTGCTGCAATTACGGTTGGGGTGGCAGGTTATGACACATCTTAATGAGTTAAAGAGAAAAACACAGCAGTGAACCCTGCTGGAGAGATGGCTCGATGATTAAGAGCACTGGCTAATCATCCAGAGGACCCAGGGTTCAATTCCCAGCACCCACATGGCAGCTCACAACCATTTGTACCTCCAGTTCAAGGGAATCCAACGCCCTCTTCTGGCCTCTGGGGGCACCAGGCACGCAGGTGGTACACAGACACACATGGAGGCAAAAAGAAAAACAAGACAACACTCACACACATAAAATGTTTAAAAATAATTAAAGAACAACTAAGCAGAGCGAACCGGTGGCAGAATCTCTGCAGTGCAGTAACATGAAGCACACAGTGATAGCGGATGGGTTTGCAGTCGAAGACTGCAATCCGATGAACCGATTTCTCCCTCCACTAGCGAGAAAACTGCAGCAAGTGCTCGGCTCACGAAGTTAACAACCTAGGAGCTTACTGAATACAAACATGAACCCAGTCTGTGCTAGCGTTTTGAAAACCACCTCCCTTCTTTTCTCTCTTTTCTTCTTCTCTTACCTTGATGTCCTGGGGCTGGAGGGCTAACACTGGCAACCTCTTCAGAGTCGTTAATCTCTAGACGCTCATCGTAAGTCTGGTTCTCAACGATTTTGGTCTAAGCAAAAGGAGGTCGGTTACATAGCTCCTACCACCGCATATACATTGAAGACTCCGCGCAGAGATGCACTCACTCCCACCCAAGCTTTCCCCTGACCCCAGAGCAAGCGGCTAGCCCGCTTCAACGCTTATTTAGCTAGCACTGGCTGAGAGCCGAGAGAACTGCGGAGGAAAAAGACATCCAACCTTTCCCAGCAGTAAACCAAAAGCTAATATAAGATGCGCTCAAGGGAAGCACAGCATGCATAGGTAGACTGCGATCGTCTCGGGTTTGGTCAGTTTTCCCACAGCTGTTGAGGCTTCTGGCGGGGGGGGGGGGCTGGGGGGTTGGGGAGGGAGTATAGGGACCGTACTGGACTACAGAGGTTTTAGAGTCTAGACAGAGTTCAGCTTGTGGGTCACCTCTGGGCCGAGAAGGGAAAGATGGTCCTGAAAGAAGGACCCAGTCTCAGGCCCATCCACTAATCCCCAAAGCATCACCTCTACCCTTCCACCCGTTTTGAAGACAGGATCCCATTGGTTTCTTGGAGAGCCAAGGATCCAGAGTAGTTGGTTGGGCGCGGAGAGCGAAGAACGCGGTGGGTAGTCTCCTGGCGTGAGCACCAAGTAATTACCTGTAGCCCCTCTGGATCCGTTTCCTCTATTTGGAAAGAACCCCAGCCTAGGACTGGGGTCTCACTCTCAGGCCCGGCCACTTCAGGGATCCCTAAGAGCAGTAAGCCGTCTGTTGTCAGTCGCTAGGCAAAAGGATAAATAAATTAAAAAAAAAAAAAAAAATAGAGCGAGAGCGAGGAGGAATAATCGCGAGACCTACCGCACCGCCCTCCCACCCCCGCCCCACCCCCTCCCGGTGATGGCGGAAGTGGGGACGCGGTGCTGGGATAGAGCGGCCCGGCGCTCTAGGTGGCCAAGCAGCCGGCTTGTCCATGGTTTCCGCAACTGAGTCGGTTGTGACACCTAGTGGTCAAAGGTGGTAGGGCAGGCTGTTGAATTTCTTCCCTCCGACTGGAAACTCACCTCAAAGACAAGGCTCACTTATCAGGCAGTTTGTCCTAGATAAGCCTAATCAGAATTTAGACACTCTTCAGGGGGAAAGTCCAAGAATGTCTAAAAGCCCTTTTATAGCATCTCTAGGATACGATAGCTCTTTTCCTCACGGTGCCCTGTGTCACGTACTTTATTCTTCCTTTAACTGAGATTAGGATTTAACTGTTTCCTGTGTTTTTAACTTGCTAAAGAGAATTGTGAGCCTGGCGAAGTGGTGCATGGTTGCAGTCCCAGCACTTGGGAGGTAGAGGCAGGAGGATCAGAAGTTCAAGGTCAGCTTCAAACTTGGTGAATTTGAGGCCAGCCTGGGCTACTGAGGGCCTGTCCCAAAACAATAAAACAGTGTGATAAAAAAAATAAAAATAAAAATAAAAGTGAAAGCACTTTATTTTGCTGAGCGGTGGTGGAATCCCAGCGCTAGGAAGGCAGAGGCACTTGGATCTCCGAGACCAGCCTGATCTACAAAAAGGAGTTCCAGGACAACAAGGACTACACACAAAGAAAACCTGCCTCGAAAACCTCAAAAGGGGGCGGGGGGGGGGGGGGGGAGAACAGTGTTCAGACCTGCACATACCTGCAATCCAAACTCAGGAGACTGAGACAAGACCTCCAGGTTAGGGTTAGCCTGGGCCACACAGGGAAACCTTGCCTAAATAAATAAAAAGAAAACTGGGGGGGTGGGGGGTGGGGGAGATGAGAAAATACACACTTCTTTAAAAAAAAAAGATTGATGCTCAAAACTTGCACAGATTTATGGGACATGTGTGTTGTTTCCATACATGTGTACATTGCAGAATATTCAAATCATATAATTTCTAGCTCCTCAACCATTTTTTTTTTTCCCTTATTTGAGACAAGGGCTCAAGATGCAACTCTGGCTGGTCTGGAACTCACTATATAGACAAGGCTGGCCTCGAACTCATAATTGTCCTGCTTTGGCTCCTCCAGTGTTGCTGTTCCATGTGTGTGCCACCAACGATTCTTATTTATTTCAGTTTGTTGGGGGGTTT
This sequence comes from Peromyscus eremicus, assembly GCF_949786415.1. Taxonomy (NCBI): domain Eukaryota; kingdom Metazoa; phylum Chordata; class Mammalia; order Rodentia; family Cricetidae; genus Peromyscus; species Peromyscus eremicus. The sequence continues at coordinate 39,139,953 of NC_081422.1, read as the reverse complement.
TATATATAATTTTATGTGCATTGGTGTTTTGCCTGCATGTATGTCTGTGTGAGGGTGTCAGATCCCTTGGAACTGGAATTACAGACAGTTGTGAGCTGCCATGTGGGTGCTAGAGACTGAACCCAGGTCCTCTGGAAGAGCAGTCGGTACTCTTAACCACTAAGCCATCTCTCCAGCCCATTTGCTAGGTTTTTTTTGTTTGTTTGTTTTTGTTTTTTTTTTGAGACAGGGTTTCTCCCTGTATCCCTGACTGTTCTGGAACTCACTCTGTAGACCAGGCTGGCCTTGAACTCAGAGATCTGCTTGCCAACACCTCCCCAGTGCACCACACCTGGTTCTCATTTCTTTGTGGTTTAAAAAAAAAAAAAAATCCAGGGTTCTTCCTTCTAGCTTTTTCATAAATATATACTAAACTATATTGTGGTTGTTGTGGGGTTTTTTTTTGTTTTTTGGGTTTTGTTTTTTTGGTTTTTCAAGACAGGGTTTCTCTGTGTAGTTTTGGTGCCTGTTCTGGATCTCACTTTGTAGACCAGGCTGGCCTCAAACTCAGGCCTGGCTCTGCCTCCCGAGTGCTGGGATTAAAAGCATGTGCCACCACCGACCGGCTATATTGTGTTTTTTTATAGTCAATCTTCCTGTGCAACAGAACAGCAAATCGTATTTCTTTCTTCTTAAAAAACAAACATGCATTTGTTTTTACTTTTATTTTCTATTTATGAGCGTTTTTCTAATTTTTTAAAATCTATTTATTTACTTTTATATGTGTAGGTATTTTACCTGTATGTATGTTTATGTACCACCTGCATGCCTGCTACCCTCAGAGTCAAGAAAAGGGCACCAGTGCTTTTGGAACTGGAATTACAGAAGGTTGTGAGCTGCCATGTGGTTGCTGGGAATTGAATCCCAGTCCTCTGGAAAGAGCAGTCCGTTCTCTTAAACTGCTGAGCCGTCTCTCCAGCTCAGACTTTAAACTCTTGATTCTCCTGCCTCCACCTCCCAAGTGCTGAGATCACAAGTGTGTGTCACCATACCTGGCTTTGTGTTTCACTTTTTTTTTTTTTAATTTTCATAGAATGTTCCAGGAGTGGTGGTGCATGCCTTTAATCCCAGCACTCAGGAGGCAGAAGAAGGTGGATCTCTGAGTTCAAGGCCAGCCTGACTTATAGAGTAAGTTCCAGGATAGTCAGGATTACACAAAGAAAGCCTGTCTCAAAAAAAAAAACTTTTTTTTTTCACAGACTATTCTCTAGTTCTGTGCTTACTGTTTGTTGTAGATTATTCATCTCAAGTGTGTGTGTGTGTGTGTGTGTGTGTGTGTGTGTGTGTGTGTGTGCATATAATATTTTACTTCATCCATCCATTCAGTTAATGGACACAGGTTGATTCTACTTCTTGGCTACTAACTAGCACACACCTCTTTTGCTACTTCAAGTTTAAAATGAGATTGCCCGTAATCTTAACACTAAGGATGCAAAGGCCGGCAAATATTTTTCTGTGAGTTTGAGGCCAGCCTCATCTACATAGTGAGTTCTAGGTCAGCCAGGTATACGAAGCAAGACAGCCTCAAAAAAACAAAACAAAACAAAACTGGAATTTCAATTTCTTTGTTTTATTTTGTGACATGTTTATTGTCCATACTAATAAGTACATATTGTTGAGAAATTACTATGGCAGAAGACATAGTTTAATTTAAAGGCATGCAAGTCTAATTTATTTTATATTATCTAACTTAACAAATGTATGGAATAAGTGAAATAACTGACACTTAGAGAGGTACAGTGACTTAACCAGTCACTCAGTCGGCACTGGAAAGGGGTCAAACACGGGGCAGTCTGATTCCTGTTCTGCCCTCATGTTATAGGGCCTCTAAGGCTAATCTTTACAAAGGATACTTGTGAACATACATTTTCTTTTCTTTCCTTTTTGAGGGCTGGTGAGTGGGGCAACCAAATCTGCAAAATCTGCCTTCTGCAAGAGCAACACAGGCTCTTAACTGCCAAGCCATATCTCAGGACCCTAACACAAAACACAAAACTCACCTTTTGAAGTATACAATTCAGAACTAGAGAGATGGCTCAGCAGTTAAGAGTATGTGTTGCAGAGATGACTCAGAGGTTAAGAGCACTGGCTGCTCTTCCTAGAGGTCCGGAGTTCAATTCCCAGCAACCACATGGTGGCTCACAACCATCTGTAATGAGATCTGGTGCCCTCTTCTGGACTGCAGACATACATGCACGCAGAACACTGTATACATAATAAATAAATAAATCTTCCAGAGGACCCCAGTTCAGTTCCCAGCACCCATATCAGGCAGCCATGCATTCATAGGCACATACTTGTACATAGACACACATACACATCATTTAAAAACAAAATATAGCTGAGTGGTGGTGGCGCATGCCTTTAATCCCAGTCTTTGGGAGGCAAAGGCAGGCAGATCTCTGTGAGTTCAATCCCAGCCTGGTCTACAAAGTGAGTTAGTTCCAGGACAGCTAGAGCTGTAACACAGAGAAACCTTGTCTCAAAAAACAAAACAAAACAAACCAATAAATAAATATAGCATAATTTTTTTTAATAAAGCATACAGTTCAGTGGCTTTTAGGATATTTGCTTCTGTCTAATTCCAGAATACTTGTACTCCAAATATAAGCTGCTCATGCGCTAGCGGTCACTTCCTAGACTTCTGGAACTCCAGGAAACCGAGTTTGCCTGGTTTGGACACTGCATATAGTGGCCTTTCAATCTGGCTTTTTCAACCTGTTTTCAAGGTTGGTAGGGTTGTAGCAAATGTCAGCATTTTATTCCTTTTTTTTTTTTTTTTCTTTTTTTACTTTAAAAAAGTTACTGTTAGCTGGGCAGGGGTGGCACATGCCTTTAATCCCAGCACTCGGGAGGCAGAGGCAGGTGGATCTCTGAGTTAGAGGCCAGCCTGGTCTACAGAGTGAGTTTCAGGACAGCCAGGGCCCCCTTATCTACCCCCCCAAAAAAACCCCAAAAAACAAAAAAGCTTTACTATTGTTGTTTATGTATATGTGCACGATATGTGTGTGTGAGAGAGGGTACAAGTACAGGCACACTACCACACATCTTCGGAGGTTGGAGGACAACTTTCCACCATACATGTAGGTCCCAGAGATGGACCTCAGGTTGTTAGGCTTAAGGATTGATCCATCTTGCTGTCCCTAGATGGTTTTATTTTTATTTGGGGGCGGGGGGGGGGGGGCGTCTCCCAATGTATACCAAATTGACCTTTAACTCGATACTGGTGCTTAGGCGGCTGGACTTCAACTTTTGATCTTCCTCCTCAGACTCCTGAGAGCTGGGATTACAGGCGAGGGGCCACCACGCCGGCTTTATTATAGAGTTCTAAACATTCTTTATGTATTCTGGATACTAGTCCCTCGCGCACACGGATTAATTTATATACTCCATGGAATGGTTTTATGAACTGTAAGAAGAGACATCAAGCAAACGCAGGTGAACACAAAGACAGGACAAAAGGATGACGATGATGCTTCATGACTCCAGGCAAACTCCCGGCAGGTCCTGGGCTAACGGAGGACTCAGCCAGCCGACTGGTACCCAGGAGGTGCCCGCCGGCCCCGCCCCCCGCCCTTTGACCCGCGCCGCTTCCGGTTGGAGACGTGGCTTGGGGCCGCCATCTTGGCCAGAGGCGAAGCGGCGGAGGCTCCTGTCAGGGGCAGCAGGTCCGGAGCGGCCCGAGCTCCGCTTCCCTGGGCCGCAGCCCGAGCCCCAGCGGAGCCAGAGCGTGGTGCGCCCCACCTGCGGCCTCACCATGGTAAGCGCCGAGCCGGGTCCTCTCGCCCTGGCCTCGCCGCCCGGGCCCCGACCGCAGGAGCCGCGCCCGGATCCCCGCTGGCGGCCCGGGCTCGGCGCGGCCTCCGGGGGAACTCGAGCGAGCTGCCGCGCCCACCAGGCCTCCGCCGGCAGCGGCGCCGCGTCCGCCCGACGCTCGGACCCACCCGGGCTGGGGGTTGTCGCCTGGGCCTTCCGCCCTCACGTCCTGCCGGCTCCCTGCGAGCCCCGGCTCCGCAAGGCTGGGCCTGGCGGCGGCTCCTCGCCGCCTGTCACCACCGCGTCTCTTTCGGCTTTTTTTTTTTAAACCTTTTTTAAAAAAGGGGAAGTGTAGGTACCACGGAAAGGAGTAACTTGGGACGCTCGTTTGTAGGACCCAGGTGTCCCGAAGCGTCTGGGGCAGCGCGTACGAGTGTCATTGGTAGCTGGACAGGTGTGTGTAGAACATGGAGAGACGGAGTGACCCACACAGGGTTTCTGTCTTCCAGGAACCTACTACGGTTCAGGTGGCGTGACATGCGTGTGGCATATTGTGATCGGAGTTCTTGGGTGGGATAGGAGGGGTGGGCTGTACTTGGGGACTTGGTAGATGCCTTCGGAGGCTTTATCTTTATGTACTCATCTGTTACGAGGTAGGAGAAATTAATTAACGTGGACGAGGATGGGAGAAAGCAGCAGAATTGACTCCACCAGATCGTGCTTTATCAACTGAAATCAGGATATTCGTGAAATAGAAGAGATTCTACGGTTTCCAAGGAGCTAGTAATTTATCTTTTGAGGGTTTTGTTTATTTTTTGTTTTTGAGCTACTTTGAAAGCATACGTAAGACCTAACAGACTAATTTGGTGGTTGTCATACTAAGTTCTATTAACCATTTCAATAAGAACTTGGTTAGAGGAGAGATTTGTGTTTGGTCTTTAAACCGTTGGAAGTTCCTTTTCCAGCCTCAGGTGTATGAATTACATCAAGTAGGTTTGCTTCCCCAGTTTTGGTATTAAACATAAAATTTCCAAAATTCCCCATATACCCACCCCAAGTCCCAATTCCACAAGGTTAATATTTGTTGTTTTTGTTTGTTCGTATGGTTTTTCTTCTATTTTTTAAGATGTTTTTATTTTATGTATATGAAGCGTGTTGCTCACATGTATGTCTGTGCACCACCTGAAGAGGGTGTTGGATCCCTTGGAACTGGAGTTATGGACACTTGTGAGCCTTCTTGTGGCTGCAGGGAGTCTAACCCAGGTCTTCTGCAAGAACAAGTGCTCTTAACTGCTGAGCCATCTCTCCAGTCCCCATTCTTTAGTTTCTCACTGTCCACCTGGCTGTTCTGAAATTCACTATGTTGACCAGGCTGACCTCTGCCTTCCCAGCATTGAAATTAAGGTGTGTACCACCACTACTGGCCTGGATAGTGATTTCTTTTTATGTTTTGGGGAGTATTCATAGTGTATATTAGAGTGTGTTATTTTAATACTAAAATTAGAGCCTTAGGAAACCAAATACAGATAATCTTTATCAAATCTTGTTTATTAAAATGTTCTTGGAACTTTTTAAAATTCATTGATAATTGATGAATAGACCGGGCGGTAGTGGCTCACGCCTTTAATCCCAGAACTCGAAGACAGAGGCAGGTGGATCTATGTGAGTTCGAGGCCAGCCTCGTCTATAGATCAAGTTCCAGGACAGCCAAGGCTACATATTGCAGCCCTGGCTGCCACTCTTCTGTTGTTGTTGTTGTTGTTTTTTGTTTTTTGAGACAGGGTTTCTCCATGTAGTTTTGGTGCCTGACCTGGATCTCGCTCTGTAGACCAGGCTGGCCTCGAACTCACAGAGATCCGCCTGGCTCTGCCTCCCGAGTGCTGGGATTAAAGGCGTGCGCCACCACCGCCCAGCCTGGCTGGCTTTTTATGTAGGTGATGGGATTCAAATTCAAGTCCTCATGCCTACAGAGCTTTGAAGCACTCTTTATCTACTGAGCCATCTTCCCAGCCTGTCCCCTACCCCCATGTTTTTAATTTTGATTTTTACATTTGTTTGTTTAGTAGAGCAAGGCAAACTCTTTAATATTTCCCCACTCCCCAGCTCCCCCCCCCCTTTTTTTTAAGGTTTATTTTTTGTGTGTGAGTGTGTTGCCTGCATCCTTTTATATGTACCACATGTGTGTCTGGTGCTTGCACAAGCCAGAAAAGAGTATTGGATCCTTTGAACTGTAGTTACAAATTGTGAGCTGCCATGTGTGTGCTAGGATATGAACCCCTGTTCTGTGCAAGAGCAACAAGTACTCTTAAGTGCTGAGCCATCTCTCCAGCCCCCTAGGTTATTTTTGTTTTGTTTTTTAAAAACATTTGTAGAAAACCTGAGTTTTACCACCAAGACTCACATGGTAGAATAAAAGAACCAATTCAGTTCACAAAAGGTCTGCTGACATCTACATAACTCATATATACATTTGCACAGTAAAAAAATAACTTAAACCCAGTAAGCATGGAAGTAGTAGCTCAGTACTAGGTAGAGTAAATGTTTGGTTAGAATGTATGGGTGTAAGAGGTTCTTGATTCAATTCCCAGTACCAAAAAACAAAACCCGATTAAACAAAAAAACCACAATGATACTTTGGTTTCATGTAAGTTAACTCAATATTTTAGGGTTATTTCAGAAGCAGTCATGTGACTTATCTTGGATTATACAATTAGTGGCAGGCAGAACAGAAGCCTAATTCTGCAAACTTCCTAATTCAAGGTATTTCTGATCCATATATATATATATATATTTAAAATACATTATAAGTGTGTATGTGTATACCACATGTGTGCAAGTGCCATCTGCAGAGTGCAGAATAGGGCATCGGATCCCCTAGAACTGAAGTTATGGTAGTTGTGAGCTTTCTAATGCAGGTGCTGGGGAACCAGACTCAGGTCCTCTGGAAAGAGCAGTTAGCACTTTGAATCACTGAGCCATCTCTCCAGCCAGTGATCCATGTATTAAACCTGTACAGACAGTATAGTGAAACCATGTAAACATTTAAGTTGTTTGAGCTATGTGTGGTGATGCACACCTTTAATTCTAACTTTGTAGAGGCAGACCTAAATGGTGAGTTCCATGCCAGCCAGGGCTACACAGTGAGACCTTGTCTTAAAGTAAATGGTTTGGTCTGCCAAACAATTATTTTCTCTTTAGGGTGTGCACGTAAATGTGGAGACCAGAGGATCTTGCTCTTTGTTTTAATTGAGACAGGTTCTCGTGTAGGTCAGGCCGGCCTCAAACTCTAAAGTTGGTAAGGCTGGTCTTGAACTCCTGTTTTTCTGTTTTTTGTTTTTCTTTTTTTCTTTTTTTTTTTTTTTTTTTTGAGACAGGGTTTCTCTGTGTAGCTTTGCGCCTTTCCTGGGACTCACTTGGTAGCCCAGGCTGGCCTCGAACTCACAGAGATCCGCCTGGCTCTGCCTCCCGAGTGCTGGGATTAAAGGCGTGCGCCACCACTGCCCGGCCTGTTTTTTTGTTTTTCAAGACAAGGTTTCTTTGGTGGCCTTGGCTGCCCTAGAACTAACTGTATAGACCAGGCTGGTCTGAAACCCACAGAGATCTGCCTGCCTCTGCCTCCCAAGTGCTGGGATTAAAGGGATGGACCACCTCCGCTAGGCTCAAAAAACTTTTGAGAATCATAGTTATTCATTCTTTTTTATTAACTCTTAAAAATATTATGTGTGTGAATGTTTTGCTTCACATGCATGCTTGGTGTCTGGATGAGGGCAGAAAAGGATATCTGGTCCCCTGGAACTGGAGTTACAGATGGTTGTGAATTGCTGCGTGGATGCTGGGAATAGAACCCAGGTTCTCTGCAAGAGCAGCAAGTGCTCTTACTGCTGAACTACCGAACTGTTGTCAGCTGTCGTAGCATGCCTTTAATTCCAGCAGGCAGATCTCTATGAGTTCCCCTGATCATAGTGAGTTTCAGGCCAGCCAGAGCTACATAGTGAGACTAATGAAAGTCATGGTAGGAGAATTTACCTTTTAATATACGCTCTATTTCAGTGTTTGCTAAACTTCAGTAAATGCGTATATGAAGAGAAGCATTACTGTGTTGAGGCATTTAAGAAGATGTGTTAATTTTGCAGAGGATAAATTTATCTTGTTTAGAGATGACCTTTCTAGCTATATTAGTATTGGAGACCATGTCACCTGCATGGACCCTGCAACTTGTATCCTAGGTGTTTTGAGGTTTATCTACATTTAGTATAGGGAACTTTGATCCTCCTTCAGTAGTCGTATTTGCTTTTATCTGGTAAATAGAGTCTCAGAGTTTTCCTGTTTGAGAGATTATTTTACCCTATGTAGTCGGACATTTCTCTCCTGTCTGCCAGTTCCCAAATAACCACTCAGAGGCTTAATATTTACTTATAAATGTTCAACCGATAGCTAAGACTTGTTATTAGCTAACTCTTACACTTACACCATATTTCTTATCTATGCTTCACCATGTGGCTCATGGCTTGTCACCTCATTTTCTACGTCCTGCTTCCTCAGCAGCTGGCTGGCTGGCAAGAAGGCATCTCTTCTGACTCTGCCCTTCCTCCTCCCAGAGTCCTTTGTGTCTAGCTGTCCTGCCTATACTTCCTGCCTGGCTACTGGCCTGTCAGCTTTTTATTAGCCAATGAGAGTAATACATATTTGCAATGTACAGAAGGATTATTCCACAGCAACTCTACCAAGTTTTTGTTTGTTTGTTTTTGAGACAGAGTTCCTCTTTATAGCCCTGGAACTTGATATGTTGATCAGGCTAGCCTCAAACTCACAGAGATCTGCCTGCCTCTGCCTCCCTAGTGCTAGGATTAAAGGTGTGCTCCCTACTGATTTTTTTTTTTTTTTTTTTTTTTTTTTTTTTTTTTTTTTGAGACAGAGTTTCTCCATGTAGTTTTGGTTCCTGTCCTGGAGTTCACAGAGATCTGCCTGGTCCTCCTCCCAAGTGCTGGGATTAAAGGCCTGTGCCACCAGTGCCCTGGCCCCTACTGATTTTTTGTTTGTTTTGGGATAGGGTCTCTCTCTTTTAAAATTATTCTATGTGTATGGGTGTTTTAGCTGCCTGTATGTCTGCACCATGTACATGGCTGGTCACTGTGAAGGCCAGAAGGTAAGGCCAGAAGAGAGTTATCAGATACCTTAGAAATGGAGTTATAGTGAGCTGTGAACTACCATGTGGGTCCTGGGAATTGAACATGGGTCCTCTAGAAGAGTAGCTAATGCTCTTAACCACTGAGATAACTAGTGTAATAATAATAGGTATAAAATAAATCTAGTGTAATATTAATAGGTATAAAATAAATCATGACATTGTGGCACGTACAGGTTATCTCAGCTTTCAGGAAGCAGAGGCAGGAGGATGGAAAGTTACAGACCAGTCACAGCTATATAAGGAGACCTTCTCTAAACACAACAAAGCAGAACAACAAAACAACAGACTGGAGATGAGTGGTAAAACACTTACTTAGCCTTGGGTACCACCAAGCTGATAAGGTAAATTCAGTATAGAGTTAATAGAATCAGAGATGCAGGAGAACTGTATTAATCCCTTAAATCTAGCTTTCTCTAAACTTTAGTTCTTACTTGAGAAGTGGAGCAGATGACAGTATCAGCTCTTGAGATTTCACATGAGAAAAATGCAGTGTTCACTTAAAGTAAATCAGTAAAAATAGAGATTTGTTTGGTGGCGGGATCTTATTTGTGCTGGATATAGATGAAATACTTTACAATACGAATTGATGATGCATTTATCTAATTATTCTTTATCAATAAAAAACTGGGAGTCAGATATTGGGGTAAGAACCTGAATGATCAGAGTAGCTGCGGAGAAGCTGCCAGTGACCTCCTATCTCTTCTGTTCCTCCATCAGAACGGGCTAAGATTCTCTCTCAGCCCCACCTTACTACTTCCTGTCTCCTCTCTGTCCTCAGTCCTCTAAAACCTCTATAGTTAATTTTGGTTCGCTATTGGCTAGCTCTGCCCTCTGACTCAAAGCAAACTTTATAGTCAGAATGCAGTCAAAATATCACAACAAATTGTCTTTTGGGATTTGGAGGGGGTTATTTTGTTTTGTTTGAAACAGGGTCTCTATGTAACCCCAGCTGTCCTGCAACCTGATATATAGACCAGACTGGTCTTGATCTCAGGTCTTGATCTCAGAGAGCCCTATCTACATGCCTCTGTCTCTGAGTGCTGGAACTAAAAGTATGCACCACCACACCTGGCTCAATATGAATTGTTTTATTCTGCTTAAAAATAAGCATGATGGTAATTCTCTTCCAGATACCTTAACTAGCCAACTTTTCTTTTACTTTTGTTCTCATCTCCCCCTCCCCCCATGGTCTTTGGTAGCCTACACTGGCCTTGAACTCTGTGTAGAACAGGATGACCTTGTGCTTCTAATTCTCCTGCCTCTAGGTGCTGGGATTGGATCATGTATTCTCTCTGGATACTGTAGCCTTATATACTGATTACAAAACTACTATTAATACATTGAAACTAAATGGATGCACACCCGTAATCCCAACTGCTTTAAAGAAATAGCATAAGTTTGAAAGCAGCCAGAAAATTTAGAAAGACCCTGTAATAAAATAAGATGAAAACTTTAAAATAGACAAAATGCTGGGGATATATAACATGCTTGCCTATTATGCTAGAGGCCCTGAGTTTAGTTTTCAGTACTAAGAGATGGAAGCGTTGCCACTGTGAAGATATTTGTTTAAATTGACTGACATTTATTTTTCAAATTGTTTATCTGTAATGGACAGGTTTCCTTAAAGTTGAGAAGTTTAACCAGGGTTTCTTGTTTAAAAGATTATATCCTAACAGTGAGTCTTCCCTTTTGTTGTTGCTTGTGTGAACTCTTGGATCCGTATCCCAAAGAGGCCATTAGAACATGGCTTAGCTTTCCTACTCTTCTTATTGGCATTTGAGGGTCCGCTCTTCCTTCTGCATTTGTTTTGTGAAATAAATGGAGACATCAGAAGGGTTGTTGTGTCTTAATCATTGCTCAGTGTCAAAACTTAGGTGAAACACCTGGTTATGTAGATTTTTACTTCACAGCTTGTTTGCATGTCTAGAAGGTGAACCTGATGGGAAAGCTAATCAAAGGACAGATCAACTCAGACTTAATAAATTGGTTTCATATTCCAAGTAAAAATGAAAAGGAAGCTCAGGGGCTTCTCATGTACCCCTGTGTTTCCTTTGGCTGAGACAGGTATCTAGCCTAAGCTGAGTACCCGTGCTGAGTAGGAATTAGGTGTGTGCCACCATACTCAGGCGGTGCTCTTATAACCCTTTCGTCTGCCTCACTGGACTTCTGCTTTGATACGGAGAGCGCTACACTTTTTAAGAAAGTTTTGATCTGTTGTGTATGGTTGTGCCAAAGCAGAGTGCAGCCCAGCTCTGAGTGATAACTGACTCAAGAGTGTGACTATAAAGGGCTGATGAGAGGGCTCAGCTGGTGAAGATACTTGCCGCCATGCTGGCTCCTGAGTTTGATCCCTGGAACCCATAGTAGAGGGAGAGAACTGACTCCCTCAAGGTGTCTTCTGGCCTCCACACAGGTGCGTGCTGTGACATGTGCACACCCACACATGCACATGATCAGTCAGTCAATATAAATAATGAGTATAGACTTTGGAGAAAGTGCTCCATGTGTGTTTGTGTGTAGTGCGGGTGATATAACCTGCTTTTTGCACATTCTAGGCCAAAGCTAGTTTTTTTTTTTTTAACTAAATTTTTTTTTTAAGCTGGGTGGTGGCAGCATACACCTTTAATCACAGTGCTTGGGTGGCAGAGGCAGGCCTGGTCTACAAAGTGAGATCCAAGACAGCCAGGAATGTTACACAGAGAAACCCTGTCTCGAAAAATCCAAAAAAAAAAAAAAAATTTTTTTTTTAAATTTTAGATGTATTATGGAATAATTGCTTCATTTTCTTCTACTTTAACTTTGTCTTATAAATCTCATGCTGTAATTAAAGAAACAATGAGTATAGTTTGAAAGCATGTCACTGAATGGGCTAGAGTATGGAAGCTCTCCTGAAGTGCTGAGAAAGCAAAGGTACAGAAGAAGTAAAGTACTTACTAACGCGTGTGTTCTTGGCAGGTGCTGTTGGCAGCGGCGGTCTGCACGAAAGCGGGAAAGGCTATTGTGTCTCGACAGTTTGTGGAGATGACCCGCACTCGGATTGAGGGTTTATTAGCAGCTTTTCCAAAACTCATGAACACTGGAAAACAACATACTTTTGTTGAAACAGAGAGTGTAAGATATGTCTACCAACCTATGGAGAAACTGTACATGGTGTTGATCACTACCAAAAACAGCAATATTTTAGAAGATTTGGAGACTTTAAGGCTCTTCTCAAGAGTGGTAAGAGGCCTGTAATCCTGGATTCCACTTTGTGTTGTTTTACATTGAAAGTAGTTTTGACTCTAAAATAGCTGATTGTAACATTTGTGAACTCTGTACCCCTACCCACATCTCAATAACTTACCAATGCAATTCCTTTTCTTTTTTTTTTTTTTTTTGGTTTTTTTTGTTTTTTGTTTTTTTTTCGAGACAGGGTTTCTCTGTGTAGCTTTGCGCCTTTCCTGGAACTCACTTGGTAGCCCAGGCTGGCCTCGAACTCACAGAGATCCGCCTGCCTCTGCCTCCCGAGTGCTGGGATTAAAGGCGTGCGCCACCAACGCCCCGCGCAATTCCTTTTCTTAAAAAAAAAAAAAAAAAAATTGCTTGCTCCTTCCTTCCTTTTCTTTTGCAGTGCTGGAGCCTTGTGCATTCTAGGCGAGCACTCTTGTCATTGAGCTACACCCCATCCCATGCAGCTCTTTATTCATTTGCACCACTTGTTGGGTATCTTCCTAGGCTATGAGTATTCCAGAAGAGAATGCACAATCCTTCTTTCATATCCCAGCTCTTTTTTTTTTTAAATTGGTTTTATTTTATGTGCATTGGTGTGAGGGTGTCAGATCCCCTGTAATTAGAGTTACAGACAGTTGTGAGCTGCCATGTGGGTGCTGGGAATTGAACCTTGGTCCTCTAAAAGAGCAGCCAGTGCTCTTTAACTGCTGGGCCATCTCTCCAGTCCTTCATATTCCCCAGTTCTTAACTAATTTAATATGTCTGTGTTTCAGAAACTTGCTTGGACCTCCACCCTCGTGTGTATGTGTGTCTGTCTGTCTTTAGGTGTGTAGACAGGGTCTCACTATGTACCTCTGGCTGGCCTGGAGCTCTCTGTGGTAGACCAGGTTAGAGCTCATAAAAATCTGCATGCCAAGCCGGGCGGTGGTGGCGCACGCCTTTAATCCCAGCACTCGGGAGGCAGAGCCAGGTGGATCTCTGTGAGTTCGAGGCCAGCCTGGACTACCAAGTGAGTTCCAGGAAAGGTGCAAAGCTACACAGAGAAACCCTGTCTCGAAAAACCAAAAAAAAAAAAAAAAAAAAAAAAAATCTGCATGCCTCCTGTGTGCTGGGATTAAAGGTATGCGCCACCATGCCCAGATTTGGAAATGTTTTTAGATTAAGACTATTGATACAGAAAAACACAGGCACCCTAAGACTTTATGCCAACGTCTAGTTTAATTTTTTTTTAAATTTTGTGTGTGTGGTGTTTTGCTTTGTATGTATATGTATGCACTTGGTGCCCAGGGGGGTTGGAAGAGGGCATAAGGTTCCCTGGAACTAGAGTCAAGAGATCTGCCACCTGGATGCTTGGAATGGAACCTGGGTTCTTGCAAGAGCAGCTGGTACTCTTAACCACTGAACCATCTCTGTAGGCCCTAAAGTCTTAATTTAAAAAAAAGACTAGAAGCTAAGAAAGGATTGAGGTTTCTGTTTGTTTTTTAAATGATTTATTTTTTATTTTATGTACATTGGTGTTTTGCCTCCATGTATATCTTGTGTGAGAGTGTCAAATCCCCTGGAGTTACAAGCAGTTGTGAGCTGCCATGTGGATGCTGGGGATTGAACACAGGTCTTCTGGAAGAGCAGCCAGTGCTCTTAACTGCTTAGCCATTGCCAATCCTATTGTTTTGATCCTGTTAGTTGAGGGTTTTTTTGTTTGTTTGTTTGTTTGTTTGTTTGTTTGTTTGTTTTGAGACAGATTTCATGTAGTCTGGGCAGGTCTTAACTTTCTATGTAGCTGAAGATGACCTTGAACTCTTGATCCTCCTTCCTCCACCTCCCAAGTGCTTTGTTTTTGATATGTATGTTTAAAAGATAAGACTTGGAAACATAGCTGATATGAAATTAATAATCTTTATTTTCTGTTACTGTCCGTGATTAGATTCCTGAATATTGCCGCGCCTTAGAAGAAAATGAAATATCTGAGCACTGTTTTGATTTGATTTTTGCTTTTGATGAAATTGTTGCCCTGGGATATAGGGAGAATGTTAACTTGGCACAGATCAGAACCTTCACAGAAATGGATTCTCATGAGGAGAAAGTGTTCAGAGCAGTCAGAGAGGTAAGTGAGGCCTTCTGAGACTGCCAGTTTGAGTGTCTTTCTCTTAGCCTTCACTAATCTGATCTTCCTGGTTTGGCTTGCTAATGTAGGCTGTACTGAAAACTACAAACAAGTATGTCTTGTTCCATAGACTCAAGAACGTGAAGCTAAGGCTGAGATGCGGCGTAAAGCAAAGGAATTACAACAGGCCCGAAGAGATGCAGAGAGACAGGGCAAAAAAGCACCAGGATTTGGGGGATTTGGTAGTTCTGCAGTGTCTGGAGGCAGCACAGCAGCCATGATCACAGAGACGATCATTGAAACCGATAAACCAAAAGTGGCACCTGCACCAGCCAGGTATAGTCTAGTGTATTACCAGTAACCCTAGGATGCAGAGGAAGGCTCTGCATGTGTGTGTTTCGTGGGAGTGATACTTGGTTTCTAAGTTGGCTGTAAATAATGAGAGACTTAATGAAGTAAGCTGTGATACTAAATTTGGAGACATAAAAGATAGGCATAAAAGAGACATCTGTTATTTTTCATTTTATTTAAAAGAAAGTTCTACAAATTATGCCATGATTTTCTCATTTCTTATGACATTTGTCTTATTTGGGGACAGAGGGGGTTTTAATGGTTTGTAGAATATGGATTTTTTTTCTTTTTTTCTTTTGCTTTTTTGAGACAAGAGTTTCTCTGTGTAACAGTCCTGGCTGTCTTGGAGCTCACTTCGTAGACCAGGCTGGCCTGGAACTCACAGAGATCCACCTGCCTCCCAAGTACTGGGATTAAAGGCGTGCGCCATCACCATCCAGCCTGGAGTTTTCTTTTTAAAGACTATTTTGTGTGTATGACTTCTTTGCCCGAATATATGTATGTTCATTATATTCTTGCCTGATAATTTGAGAGTCCAAAAGAGGGTGTCAAATCATCTTGAATTAGAGTTATAGACAGGTATGAGAAGCCTTATGTGTACTGGGAATGGAGTCCATGTCCTGTGCAAGAGCAGTAGGTGCTCTTAGAATATCAATTTAAAAAATAAAATAGATTTTTTTTTTTTAATCTGTATGCCTGCATGTAGTATGTATGTGCACCATATGGCTGCCTGGTGCCCACACAGGTCAGGAGAGTACATCAGTACTGGAGTTAGAGATGATTGTGAGCTACCATGTGTATGCTGGGAAACAAACCTGGGGCCTCTTTAAGAGCAAGTGCTCTTGACCTTTGAGCCATCTCTCTAGCACCAGAATATGGTTTTTCAGTCTTAAATGTTTAAGAAGAATCTCTGGGCTACCTGAAATTACATGCAAAATTTTCTTGTGCATAGTCATATTTATCTGATTGGAAGATGCTAATTTCATCAGATCATTTATGATTTTAAAATTATACCTTTGGTATTGGGTATTTGATGCTTACATATTAATAATGGCTGTCCATTTGTGCACGTTTATATTACACCATTGGTGTTCTGATTGTCCACCAGCACTAGGGAACAGGCTTTCCTCCTCCGGTCTTCACATTCCTTCAGAGGAATCTTTGTGGTAGAAGGCTATTAACTAATGTTTGGGGCTTTGTTGTGTTTTTATCATGTATGTACTTGTTTTGTACTCTTCTCTTAGACCTTCAGGCCCCAGCAAGGCTTTGAAACTTGGAGCCAAAGGAAAGGAAGTAGATAACTTTGTGGACAAACTGAAATCTGAAGGTGAAACTATTATGTCTTCTAATATGGGGAAACGTGCCTCGGAAGCAACCAAAGTGCATGCTCCACCCATTAATATGGAAAGGTAATAATGACTGACTTCTTCAAAAACAAACAGTATAATTTTTATAAATTGTCTCTTTAGCTGGGTGGTGGTGGCAGTGGCGGTGCATGCCTTAATCCCAGCATTTGGGAGGCAGAGGCAGGCAGATCTCTGAGTTCCAGGAGAGCCAGAACTGTAACACAGAGAAACCTTGTCTCAAGGGGAAAAAAATTGTCCTTTTAAAAATTTATTATTGTTTTTGTTGTTGTTATTGTTTTTCTTCAAGACAGAGTTCCACTATGTAGCCCTAGCTGGCCTGGAACTCAACTGTGTAGACCAGGCTGGCCTCTAATTCACAACAGAACCTCCTGCTTCTGCCTCCCAAGTGCTGGAATTAAAGATATGTGCTACCAGGCCGGGTGGTGGTGGCGCACGCCTTTAATCCCAGCACTCGGGAGGCAGAGGCAGGCGGATCTCTGTGAGTTCGAGGCCAGCCTGGACTACCAAGTGAGTTCCAGGAAAGGCGCAAAGCTACACAGAGAAACCCTGTCTCGAAAAACCAAAAAAAAAAGATATGTGCTACCATATCTGGCTGTTTTTATTATTTTTAATTATGTGTATGTCTGTGTGTGGGTTTGTACGGTACAAGTGTCCGAAGAGGCTAGAAGTGTTAGATCGCCCTGGAGCTGGAGTTATAGGTGTTAGCATTTAGGCACCTGTACTGGCCTGCCTTTAAGGTCCTAACAAGATACACCCTCAGCTGCAGCCACTAAGAGCACCCCCTGTGCATATTCATTACATTTCCTTATAAAAGACGGGCCCTTGCCCACCTCTCATCTCTTTCTCTTCCTTCTCTCTTGTCCTCAGGGACTGGTCTCTGCCCCTTCACTCCCCTCCCCTCAGTAAACCTCCCACATGGGCCCTGTTATATGGTTTGACAACTTCTCGCCACTTTTAAAATACCACAACAAGTGGTTGTGAGCTAACCTGATGTGGGTGCTGGGACTCTCTTCTAGAAGAGCAGTATGTGTTCTTTACATATGCTGAGTGCACTGTTTGCCACTGGCTGGGCTGCATACTTCCTAGTTGCATATTTTTGTGCCTTTTAACTTTTATTGATTTTTTTTTTTTTATTTAGAGCATATTCCAGATACTAACTTAAGGTATATTTTCCCCACTTCAAACATGAAAACTCACAGCCATTTATTTCCTTTGAAGTTTAGAAGTTGCCTTTTATTGGCTAATTTAGGAAAGGTAACTTTATGCTTACTGTGTAGGTTGTCTCTTAAGCATGGCACAGTGGTACGTGCCTGTAATCCCAGAATTTGGGAGGTGGAAGTTGGAAGATCTGAAGTTCAAGGCCAGCCTCAGCTATATGAGAACCTAGCTCAAAAGAAAAAAAAACTTCAATTACAGGGATAAATCTACATTAGCCCCATATTTTGTCCTGTTTTTTTTTTCCTAATTAAAACTATAAAGGAAAATCAGCCTTTAAAGTTTGTAAAGGTCTTTAAAGGAAATTAACATGCTGTCATTTAAGTATTTGAATCCAGTATAATTTGATTTGTCTTTTATCTCAGGACTGAAACAGTTGTTGACGTTTTCTAAGTGCTAGGTTAATCAAGTTCATATAATCAAGACCCAAATTCCTTGTCCTTAACCAGACCTACTGTTACTGATAGCTTTGAGGTCAGCTGAAAGATGAGTCGGGAAGGACACCTCTATTAGCTGTATGTAAAGGGGACTATTTACTCTTTTGTGTTCCGTTAGAACTGAACAGTTACAGCTAGATAAATCTCTTCACTCACTGAGGTACTTGTGCTATTTTGGTTGTTTTGAGAAAAGCTGAGACTTCATGCTTTTTTTCTTTTAAGATTTATTTATTTATTTATTTATTTTTAAACTATGTGGCCGAAGCCAGGTGGTGGTGGCGCATGCCTTTCTTTAATCCCAGCACTCTGGGAGGCAGAGGCAGGTGGATATCTGTGAGTTCGAGGCCAGCCTGGTCTACAGAGTGAGATCCAGGACAGCCAGGACTACACAGAGAAACCCTGTCTCAAAAAAACAAAACAAAAAGAATGCTTAAGTTATGTGAGTATCGGCCTGTGCATGTGTGAATGCAAGTACCCACAGAAGCCAAAAGAGGGCAATGGATTCCTCTTGAACTGGAGTTAAAAGCTGTTATGAGCCCATTCCACATGGATGCTAGGAGCTGAACTTAGGTCTTCTGAGAAAGCAGAATATGTTTTTAACCACTAGAGGCTTCACACTTTTAAGCAACCATCACATAGAAAAGAGAATTTAAGACTTTTTCCCACCGCTAGCTTAAGACTCTTCTAAGTGATAATATTACTTCAAGCACAGAGCAGACTCTTGTGAAGGTAAAGTGGAGCCTTACATTATCCAAAGATTCAGACTCGTAGAGTCTAGAGCCTTTGTTTCTGGAAAGATCTAAGAGGCTGAGACAAAAAAAAAACAAGTAAGAGCCCAAAATATTCTTTATAGCCACTGTGGTTCACTTAGCTTAAAAATAATTCAAGAGCTGGGAAGATGGCTCAGTGGTAAAGAGCACTGACTGGCTGTTTTTCCAGAGGACCCAAGTTCAGTTTCCAGCACCCATATGGTGGATCACAACCATCTGTAACTCTAGTTCTGAGGGAACCCAATGCCCTCTCCTGGCTTCTGTAGGCACCAGGTATATGCATGGTGTACCAGGCACTAGGCACACATGTATATAGACACATATTTCTATCATAGACTATATATAGATTGTACCTACTAATTGCCCATAGCAGTAGGATTATTTTTTGTTATGTATTTCTATAGTAAAATATTCAATGTTTGTATAAAAAGTCTTCCCAACCATGTAAATTTCGTATGGTGGAGGCAACCAATATCAGTTTTTGTTTTGTTTTGGGGGGTGGGGTTCTGGGACAGGGTTTCTCTGTGACAATCCTGGCTGTTCTGGAACTCGATTTGTAGATCAAGCTGGCCTTGAACTCAGATCTGCCTGCCCCTGCCTCCCAAGCACTGGGATCAAAGGCATGTGCCATCATTACTCTGCTAGGTTTTTTTTTTTTCTTTTCTTTCCTTTTTTTTTTTTTTTTGTATCTTTCTGAGGGGATAGTCTGAAGTATATAGAGTAAAAAAGCCTGGCAGTGGTGGCACACACCTTTGATTCCAGCATTCTAGGGGCAGGAGCAGGCAGATCTCTGTGAGCTTGAGGACAGCCAAGGCTACACAGAGAGACCCTGTCTTGAACACCCCCCCCCCCAAATTACTAAGGCAACATATAAAATAAAGCATTTAATTAGGAGCTTGCCTACAGTTTTGGAAGGTTAGTTCATGATCATCATGGTTGGGAGCATCATTGCAGGCAGGCAGGCAGGCATGGTGCTGGAGCAGTAGCTGAGAGCTTATCTTCTGATCCTCAGGCATCGGACAGAGAGAAAGAGACTAGGCCTGCTGTGCTTCTGAAACCTCAAAGCCAGCCCCCAGTGACACACCTCCTCCAACAAAGGCCATATCTCCTAATTCTTCCTAACCCAGTGATTCTCAACTTTCCTGATGCTGCAACCCTTTAATACAATTCCTCATGTTGTGGTAACCCCCAACCATAAAAATTACTTTCATTGCTACTTCATACTGTAATTTTGCTACTGTTAGGAATCGTAAATTAAATATTTTTGGAGATAGAGGTTTGCCAAAGGGGTTGCAACCCACAGGTTGAGAACCACTGTGGCCTAAACATTCAAATATATGCATGTAATGGAGGTTGTTCTCATTCAAGTCACCACAACTAGAGATTTTCCAGTTGCATTTTCCCTGCGAAATTATAGTTAATGAGTAACTTATTTATTTGCAGGCTAGGATGCTGTTCAATAGTTCTTGCCTATTTCAAGGTACTGGGTTCAATTCCTGGAGGTATGAAAGAAGAAAACCCAAGAGTTTACTTATATGAATTTACTTACTTGTCACTAAGTGACATCTAAATGCAGTGCTTTACCCTGGATATGATCCTGTATTGTATCTTGTGGTAACAAGACAACTGACATACTGTTGGTAGGCTAAATAGAAGTATTAATTCAGTATAAATTTATGAAGTTAATGATGGCATTAATATGGTTATATAAGGGAGTATTCTTTTTTTTTTTTTTTTTTTTTTTTTAAAGATTTATTTATTTATTATGTATACAGCATGTATGACCAGAAGAGGGAGCCAGATCTCATTAGGTGGCTGTGAGCCACCATGTGGTTGCTGGGAATTGAACTCAGGACCTCTGGAAGAGCAGTCAGTGCTCTTAACCTCTGAGCCATCTCTCCAGCCCCGGGAGTATTCTTATGCATGCTAGGCAAGCACTTTGATACCAAACTATACCCAGGACAAGAAAGTTCTTGTTCTTATACAGTAAGAATAAAGTGTTTAGAGGTGAAAGGTGTTTGTCTTAGGGTTTCTATTGCTGTGAAGAGACATCATGACCACAGCAACTCTTTCAAAGTAAAACACTTAATTGGAGTGGCTTGCTTACAGTTTCAGAGGTTCAGTTCATGATCATCATGATGGCATGCAGGCAGACATGGTGCTGTAGTAATAACTAAGAGTCCTATATCTTGCAGGCAGCAGGAAATCAACTGAAACACATCTCCTAATAGTTCCACTCCCTGTGAGATTATGGGGGCCAATTACATTCAAACTACCACAGTGTTCATAACCACCTTCTTAGTAGTTCATGGAGGAACATCCTTGTGTTTGTATGTATATAATATTTAAAGAGAGAGTATGAGCATACAGATGATGAACCAAATGGGATATATTAGTTAACAATAGGTAAATATTGGTAAAGCGTATCTTTTTTTGTTTAAATTTTATTATGTTTTAGAATAGCTTATATTCTTTGACAATTTAATACATGTATACGCAGTATCTGGATCATACCCACCCCTAAGTTCTCACTCGTACTTCCCTTGGACACTCTTTAATATGCCCTCCTTCCACATTCATGACCTCTCCTTTTTATTTATAATTTTTCCTTTTGTAAGTCCCTGAATCCTGTTACTGCTGCTAAAATGTTTACTAATCTTGTTGGCTTGATCTTGTCCACATAACTATAGCTGCTGTGAGTTTATGAGTACACTAGCCATATCATGTCCAGATGACAGCATTTCATGGCACTCTTCCCCATCCTTTGGCTCTTAACACTGTTGCACCCCTTCTTCTGTGATGTTCCCTGAGCCTGGGAAGGAAGGTATTAATAAAGATGTCCCATTTAGCACTCAGCAGTTACTTTCAGCACTTTGAAGAGTTAGGAGTTTGTGTTGTTGATGGACCCAAGAAAGAAGCTTCTTTGGCCAAGATAGGAGCAACACAATCTGTGTATAAACATCAATCTTTAGGAAGCAGTATGATAATATATCCATTTAGCAAAACAACAATAGTAGGTTTTCCACTAGGGCCTGTGACCTACCAAGCCATGGACTTTGACCAGGTTTACAGTGTCAGGCATGAATTCCTTCTTGTAAAGTGTAGGCCTCAGATCAAACCAGAAAGCAGTTGGTTACCCCCATAACCTACATGCCACGGTCATACCATTGGGCATAACTTGCCTGGCAGATCAGTATTACAGTGTTCAGGGTCCAGTACTGGATAAGGCCATTTATCTTTTCTCCCCAGTGGTCTGCCTAGTACCTTCCAGCACTGAAAGCTAGCTAGCAGGAAGTAAGTTTTCAGCTCAGTTTTCCCAAGTTCTCTATGTCCTGTAACTGAAGTGAGTTGTGTTTTCAACAGTCGTCTTATCTAGTTGAGGAAACAAGAGCAATGGTAATAGCCTGTGTTGTTTTGTAGGCCTTGTGTCCCATGCCTGGCATGGAGGTTTTATTTATTTATTTATTTATTTATTTGTTTGTTTGTTTGTTTGTTTGTTTGTTTGTTTTGGTTTTTCGAGACAGGGTTTCTCTGTGTAGCTTTGCGCCTTTCCTGGAACTCACTTTGGAGACCAGGCTGGCCTCGAACTCACAGAGATCCGCCTGCCTCTGCCTCCCCAGTGCTGGGATTAAAGGTGTGTGCCACCACTGCCCGGCTTTTTTTGGGGGGGGGGATTTTTATTTAATAACCCATGTGTTCTAGAGAAAGTATCATCCACCTTTACAAAGTACCAGTGTTCAAGTTCCTTTTCAAAAAATTAAGTTTTTTGTTTGTTTTTGAGACAGGGTCAGGAGCTTGCTATGTAACCAGGCTGGCCTCAAACTCACAAAGATCCACCTACACCTCCCAAGTGCTGGGATTAAAAGGATATACTGCTACACCTGGCTTTATTATATTTTTTTAATTTGCTTATAGAGTAATGGATTTCTGTACATTTTATTTGTTTGGTTTTGGTTTTTTTTTCAGACAGGGTTTCTCTGAGTAACAGCCTTAGCTGTCCTCAAACTGAGAGACCTGCCTGCCTCTGCCTCCCAAGTGCTAGGATTAAAGGCATGTGCCACCACCACCCGTCTTAAATTTTATTTTTTAATTTTGAACATTACTGTCTCTTTTCTTCCTTTTGTTTTGAAACATGTGGCAACTCACTGTAGTAGCCCATGTTCAGATTTGTGAGACTCCTCCTGCTTCAGCTTCCCTAGTGCTCAGATTGGAGGCTTGTTTCACCCTGTCTATTTGAACATGATTTCATGATGAAGGTTTTTTCCTTTATTTTTTCTCACAGCTATATAATACTCATTTGTGTACATACCTCCTCCTCCCCCATGTAGGTGGACGTCTAAACTTTTGCTACTATAACTATTCTTTAGTGGATAATACTGTGTTGTTTCATGCATGAGAATTTATCTTTACAGTAAATTCTGGAAAGGACTGAGAGTCTCTGTAAACACCATGGCCAGCAGAGTGTTAATCTGTGACCACCACAAGGACTTGCTACATCAAAAGTATAAAGCTTTTTTAAAGAAAAATTGTTTGTGGGGCTGAAGAGATGGCTCAGAAGTTAAGAGCACTTTTTGCTCTAGCAGATTACTTTGGTTGAATTCCCAGTACCACATTGTTGGTTTCACAACCATCCCTAATTCCAGTTCCAGGGGATCTGTTGCCCTCTTCTGACCACCTTGAGCATCAAACATGCATGTGGTAGTGCACATACATACATACATACATACATACATACATACAGGCAAAACACCTAATGAATAAATAAATCTGCTTTTTAAAAATGGTTTGTGTATGTGTAACTGTGAGCACACTAATGCACAGTATAGGTATGGAAAGTTGGGGACAGCTTTTTTTTTTTTTTTTTTTTTTTTTTTGTTTTGTTTTGTTTTTTTGTTTTTTTTCGAGACAGGGTTTCTCTGTGTAGCTTTGCGCCTTTCCTGGAACTCACTTGGTAGCCCAGGCTGGCCTTGAACTCACAGAGATCCGCCTGGCTCTGCCTCCCGAGTGCTGGGATTAAAGGCGTGCGCCACCACCGCCCGGCTGGGGACAGCTTTTTGAAGTTGGTTCTCTTCCCACTGTAGGTTCCAAAATTGAACTCAGGTCTCTAAGCTCTGTGCTTTTACCCACTGGGCCATCTTGTTGGCCCCAAAGGAGTATAAAGCTTTCATTGAGGCTAATTACTATTACACTCCAGAGTAACATTGAGTTCTGGTTTGTTTTCTTTCTAAAATTTATTTTTAATCTTTTAAAGTTGTGTATAAATTTGTATTTGGGGAGGGTGATGGTATGTGCACACAGTGCTGGTAAAAAAAGGACCCAGAAGAGGGCATTGGATCTCCTGGAGCTGGAGTGCTGGAAACCAAACTTGGGTAGTATGTGTTCTTAACAGCTGAACCATCTCGCCAGCCCCCCCCTTTAAAAAAAGAAAAAAAAACACCAAGTCTATTATTGTTCAGATTGGTCTTGAGCTCATGAGCCAAGGGTGGCCTGAACCATTCTCCCAATCCTACCTCCCAAGTGCACCAAAGCAGTAACATCACAGTTGGTATTATATGGAGCTGGGGATCAAACCCAGTTCTTGGTGCATGCTAGGTAAACACTACCAACTTAATTACATCTCTAGCCTACTTTCTACATTTCTGACAAAACTTTTGCTTTATAGTGTGCATATGAAGATTGAAGAAAAGATCACACTAACCTGTGGGAGAGATGGAGGGTTACAGAATATGGAGTTGCATGGCATGATCATGCTTAGGATCTCAGATGACAAATTTGGCCGGATTCGTCTTCATGTAGAAAATGAAGATAAGAAAGGGGTGCAGCTACAGGTGTGTAGAGGCTTTTTATATTGAGTATTTAGACTTTGTCTGCCTAGCACAGTCTTTGTTTGTTTTACAGTACTTGGGAATGGAACACAGATTCTTGCTCGGGCTAGCATTATACTCAACTATATAGCCTTGGCCTTCAGTTGTTTTGTTTTTGTTTTTTGAGATGGGGTATTATTGTGTAGCTCTGGTCTAAAATCTTAAGTCTTTATAGAAGGCACATCTTTCCACAAAATTAAAAAGAATTGTAACTTATTACGAATCCTATTTATATAAGGATGTAAGCCCAGAGGGGTCTATGTGACAGAGTATGACCATGAATTTCTAATCTCCTAATCTTCCTACCTCCAACTCCAGAGTGCTAGGGTTACAGGCAGTTGAACCCAGAGCCCCATGCATGGTAGCCAAGTACTTTGCCAACTGGGCTGCATTTCAACCTCCTATTTCTTTAATTTATTTTTAGTCCATTTATTTATTTACTCTGTCTGTATGCTTGTATATATGTGTCTGTGGGCATACATGTGTCATGTGTGTAGAGGTCAAAGGATAACTTTCAAGAGTGTTGGTTTTCTCCTCCTCCTGTGTGGGTTCCAGGGACTGAACTCAGGTCATTGAGCTTAGCAAGTACCTGCTAAGCCATCTTGCTGGCCCCATTCACTTGTCATTCTGAACTTCAGATTTCTTTCTCTTCTCTTTCCCAGACCCATCCAAATGTGGATAAAAAGCTTTTCACTGCAGAGTCTCTGATTGGCTTGAAAAACCCAGAGAAGTCATTTCCAGTCAACAGTGACGTAGGGGTACTAAAGTGGAGACTGCAGACAACAGAGGAATCTTTTATTCCCTTGACAAGTAGGTGCCTCTGACGGGTATGCTCTGCTCTTCATTGACATGGCAAGTTCTTTCTGGCAAAGTGACTGTCTTCAGAATGGGATGGCTGCTGCATTTGGGATAGTTTAATCATTTTAATTTTTTAAAGGTTTTATTTATGTGTATGTGTGTGTCTGCGTGAACGTATGCACCGATGAATAGGTGCCTGTGAAGGCCGGAAGAGGTCATGAGATCACTTGGAGCTGGAATTACAGCTGGTTTTGAACCATCAGTGTGTAGTTTACATTAGGGTGCTACAGACCTGCAGTTATCGGTCAGCTTGTATTTGCCGACTTAACATTTTTCCACTCTTCCGACCTCTTACTCTTAGCTCCAAGGCCAAGAAGCAGTTCTACTCTTTTTCTAAAACTGAGGGGTTATGGCCTTGTTTTTCTTCTCAGTTAACTGCTGGCCCTCTGAAAGTGGAAATGGTTGTGATGTCAACATAGAGTATGAACTACAGGAAGATAATTTAGAGCTCAATGATGTGGTCATCACCATCCCACTGCCGTAAGTGAACTTCTCCTAATAATCCTCTTCCCTTCGTGGGTTTATAGAGCTGGTTTCTGGGGTTTGGAGATGAATTATAGAGGCAGTACTTGACTGAATATCCATTCTGAACTGTTTGCTTATTTTCTTCCCAGCTGTGGTAACACAGATTAAACCTAGGGGCTTAAGCATAGCAAGAGCTCTACCACTGAGCTACATTCCCAGTCCTTTTTACCTGTTTTGAGATAGGCTTTCACTGAATATCCAGGCTGGCCTTGAATTTGTGATTCACCTGCCTTAGTCTCATGAGTGGCTAGGTTTACAGCTAATGGACATGGCTGATACTTGATTCTATTAAAAAAACAGTTGTGTTTGATGTGGTGGTGCACACCTTTAATTCCAGCACTTGGGAGGCAGAGGCAGGAAGATCTCTGTGAGTTCCAGCCAGCCTGGGCTACAGAGCGAGTTGCAGGATAGTCAGGGCTACACAGAGAAACCCTGTCTTAAAACAAAAATAAAAACAAAAAAAAGCTGCCACACCAGTTGTGGAACCTGGTGTAGTGGCGGCACAGGCCTTTAATTCTAGCATTGGAAGATGGAGACAGGAGGGTCAAGGTTGGAGGGCTGTGTGTGAGGGAGAGAAGAGGGTGGGAACCAGTAACTAGTGTAAAAGAAGGCAGACACATAGGACTTTGTAGAAGAGGGTAATGCTCTTTGATCAGAAATCAGGAGGTAGAGAGGAAAGTGTGTGGTGAGAAAAGAGCAAAAAGGACCTTTGCCAGCTGATGGAAATGTCCTGTGACTTACATTGTAAGCCTTACAAGACGACTTGCAGGTCTTGTGCATTGAGCTGTGTATTCTGACTCATTTGTTTGGTTTTAGTTAGGTTAGGTTTTTTAGACAAAGGCACTATGTAGTCTTGGCTGGCCTACACTCAGAGATGTGTCTTCCTCTGCCTCTTAGTGCCATCACACCCCAGCAAGCTGTACATTTTCAAAGGGGTGGAATTTACTTTGAAACCAAAACAATCCTTTTGTAGTGCTGGAGCTGTTTTCCTGAGTTAGGTTCTGCTTATTTCTGTAGTCATTCAGGAGGATGAGCTGCTTTCCACTCAGACTTCTTTTGACATTTCAGACAGTGACTGAGTTTTCCTTTCTTCTTAAGAGGAGAGTATATTTTGGATACAATGTCTACATCAGTTTCATTAAGTTTTATAGAAGCTTTAAGTTATGATTGACATAAAATATGTAGTGCAAGCCAGGCAGTGGTGGCACACACCTTTAATCCCAGCACTCGGGATACAGAGGCAGGTGGATCTCTGAGTTAGGGCCAGCCTGGTCTACAGAGCGAATTCTAGGACAGCCAGGGCTACACACAGAGAAACCCTGCCAGGGTGATGTTAGCAGTTCAGTTAGTTTTGACATGTATATACCTAGGAAACTGTCAGCACAGCAAGATAGACATGCATGTCAAGCTAGTTGTTGTGGCTTAAACACTAATCCCAGCACTAGGGAGACCAAAACAGGAGGATCCTCTCCAGTTTGCGTTTCAAGTCAACCTAGGCTACAGAATGAGACCCTGTTGCAAACAGGATTCCTGTCACACATACAGCTCAAAGTTTTAGTTCCAGTGATGTATATTTCAATGGCATATTCTCTAGGGTCCTCTGGAAGTATTCTATGCCTTAAGTTTGCTTCCTTATACGTTTCCAGTAGAGTGTGCACTGACATTACTTCAACAGTGCACCTCAGCTTTTCTCCTCTACCTCTCAACCACTGCTACAAGGAAATAGAGGATTTAATTGTGAATCAGTATCTCTATTGTTATATTCCTCAGTTTTTATTGCAACAAAATGATACTTAATTTCTAGTTTTGTTTCCTTTGATTACTGGGGGATTTATCTTGGTCAAATCTAATTTTAGTCATTCTTATTTCCATTTTAAAAAAATATGCTATATTACCAGTGTCCCCATTAATAGGATTAACCAACACACCTGTAGTTTCAGTCCTTGAGAGTTAGAGACAGGAGAGTTACAATTTCAAGGCTATACAAAAAGACCCTGTTTTGTAAGAAGTAAATAATAGGGTGACCAACTTCACAAGTCAGTTGTTCCTCCAGAACAATAAATGGCTACCTTGGAGAGTGGTAGGACTTGGGCATTGCTGATAGGTGAACTCTGTTGAGATTTATTTTACTAGACTATTTTAGGGTGCCACGGTTTTTAGGCCTCTGGCTGCTCTGTAATTGTGGCTATGGTGGTTTCCTGTGTCTTTGTTCAGTTTTGCAGTAGCCTGGAGAAGAGATCTTTGGAGACGTTTTACCCCAGTATCTAGAGCTGATCATATTAGAAGTCAGAATTGGAATTGGAGCAGAGAAGGAATGAGCACTATAAAGTTGATGGGAAAGAGTTAAAGTAGGCTTTGTTTTCCTTACCCTGCCCCTAATGTGAGCACTGAGTGTCCCTGGTGAGTTAAAAGAGGGTAAATTTAGAACGTGTAGGAGTAGGTGACACTGCCTGTCACCCATTTGTGGGAGTGCAAAGTACATCCTAACTAGCCCCGATTCTTCTGTGACCGAAAACAACTGTGTGCCTCCTTTTCCAGTCTATTTCTATTTTGGCCAGACTTTGTTGGCATGCTTTCACTTTTCATTTACCAAATAATTCACTAGATCATAAATCAGATAAACTTACTAGCACTGGCTTCAGTAAAGTATGAAACATTCTGAACACTTTTGAAAACAAGTCTTCTCAAAGATCCAATTACACCTCTATTATTGGTATGCAAAGTCTCCCCTACTATCAACCTGCTTTATTTTTCATTGTTATTTATTTAAAGATGCACATTGTTCAAAAGTCCTTAACAGGCTAGCAAACCATAAGTGATTTTTACAATGAAAACATTTTTGGACATTTGCAGTCTCAGTTCTCTGCTAGCTCCCAGGCCTAATTAGCCCCCAAAGCTGTGTCTTAAATGCCTATCATTCTGATATCTTTTTATACAAAGGAAGTTAAGTGATAGCCTTAGCCAAGGAGTTAGGGCTTTGATCCTTGAAGTTACTAAGCAGCATAATTTTTAGAAAAATCGAGGCAGAATTTGAGATACATACTCCCACCCCTCCCCCCCCCAGACAAAATTTCTCTGTGTAGCCCTGGCTGTCCTAGAACTAGCTCTGTCTGTAGACCAGGCTGGCCTTGAATTCATAAAGATCCATCCATTTGCCTCTGCTTCCTGAGTGCTGGGATTAAAGACCTGTGCCACCACCTCCCAGCTTTTTTTTTTTTTTTTCTTTTTTCTTTTTTATTATGTATACAGCTATCTGCCCACATGTATGTCTGCTCACCAGAAGAGGGCACCAGATCTCATTTAGATGGTTGTGAGCCACCATGTGGTTGCTAGGAACTGAACTCAGGACCTCTGGAAGAGCAGCAAGTGCTCTTAACCTCTGAGCCATCTCTCCATCACCAGCTTTTTTGTTTTTTGAGACAGGGTTGCTCCGTGTAGCCCTGGCTGTCCTGCAGCTCAATCTGTAGACCAGGCTGGCCTCTAACTCACAGAGATCCACCTGCCTCGTCTCCCAAGTGCTAGGATTAAAGCTGTGCTCCACCACTGCCCAGCTGTGATCAAATTTGAGGTTGGTTTTCCTTTCCTTGTTGTTCTCTAAGCTCTAGATAACTACAATGACCAGATGTTTCTCATGACAGATCGGGTGTTGGTGCACCAGTGATTGGTGAGATTGATGGGGAATATCGACATGACAGTCGGCGAAATACTTTGGAGTGGTGTCTGCCAGTGATTGATGCCAAAAATAAGAGTGGCAGCCTGGAGTTCAGCATTCCTGGGCAGCCCAATGACTTCTTCCCTGTTCAAGTTTCCTTCATCTCCAAAAAAAATTACTGCAACATACAGGTACTCTGCTCTAACAGGGGCAGGTGTGGGGAAGACGGAACAAGTGTCTGATAGGGAACAGAGTTTCATGTCAAGGCAAAAATCAAAGCTGATGTGTTCTGCAGATTCCATTTCTGACTTGCTCATCACATTTTTTTTTTCTTTTTCTTTTCCCCCTTTTACAACAGGGTCTGACCATGTAACCCTGATTGGCCTAGAACTTGCTGTGTAGACCAGGTGTCCCTTCAGCTTTCTAAGTGCTGGGATTATAGGCGTGTACCACCACTCCTGACTTTTTTTTTTTTTTTTAAATATAAATTTTCTTTTTGTAGGGGCTAGAAAGATATAGCTCAGCATTTAAAGAGCACTTTCTGTTCTTGCAGAGGACCTGGGTTGGTTCCCAGCACCAATATGGTTGTTTATAATGGTCTGTAACTCCAGTTCCATTGGATCCAGTGCCCCTTCTTCTGACCTCTGCAGGCACCAAGCACATAAATAAACACACATAAAAATAATTCGGAGCTGGACATGGTGGTACTCGTCTTTAATCCCAGCACTAGGGAGACAGAGGCAAGCAGAGCTCTCTGAGTTCAAAGCCAGCCTGGTTTACAGAGTGAGTTCCAGGCTATACAGAGTAACCTTGTCTTGAGAAACAAACAAAAAAATTATTTATGTATATGAGTGCTCTTTCTATTCTGTACGTCTGCATGATAGAAAAGGGCATCTGTATTACAGATGGTTCTAAGCCATCACATGGTTTCTGGGAATTGAACTCAGGACCTCTGGAAGAGTAGCCAGTGCTCTTAACCATCATGAGCCATTTTCCCAGCCCTGAAAAGACTAGTCTTAAGCTAGGTTGCACATGCCTTTAATCCTAGCACTCAGGAGGCAGAGGCAGGTGGATCTCTTGAGTTCTATGTTTGAGGCCAGCCTAGTCTACACAGTGAGTTCTAGGACAGCTAGCGCTTCACAGAGAAAGCCTGTCTTGAAAAAGAAAAAGAAAAAAAAAAAAGAAGAAAGAAGAAAACACTAGTTCTGGGGCTGGAGAGATGGCTCAGTGGTCAAGAGCATTGGGTGCTCTTTTCCAGAAGACCCAGGTTCAATTCCCAGTACCACATGATGGATCACAACTATCTGTGACTCTAGTCCCAGCCTATCCAATGCCCACTTTTGGCTTTTGCTGGTACCAGACACATAAAGACATACATGAAGTTTAAAAAAAGAAGAGAAAAATCTTGCAGTGTAGTGGGGCTTTGGACACAAGAGACAGAAATGGATTTAATAGGTAATGCAGGAGAGATGGCACACTGCATTTGGGATCAGAATGTTAACTGATCATCCTTATAGAATGTCTGGCTTCCCTGGGTTTTGTGTGGCAGACCTGGGCCTCACCACTCGTTCTGAACTTGACCTGTGGCAGCTGGTCTGTGGTACTACAGCAGTGGTTTTTCTCTGGAGAGCAGGTTAGGTAATGCCACAAGCTGCAAGTGTGAGTGAGTGCTTTTTAGTATTTCTAAGTTGCTCTCAGTGCTGTGTTTAGAGAAGTCGATGTATTTTCTAATGGAAACATAGTCAACATCTTGTGGACTCACCGTCCTTTCTTATCACATTCTTTTTCTTTTTCTAGGTTACCAAAGTGACCCAGGTAGATGGAAACAGCCCCGTCAGGTTTTCCACAGAGACCACTTTCTTAGTGGACAAATACGAAATCCTGTAATACCAAGAAGGGAAGAAAGCTGAAAAGGAAGGATTTCAGATTAATAACGAAGAA
Source organism: Peromyscus eremicus (assembly GCF_949786415.1). Classification (NCBI taxonomy): domain Eukaryota; kingdom Metazoa; phylum Chordata; class Mammalia; order Rodentia; family Cricetidae; genus Peromyscus; species Peromyscus eremicus. The sequence continues at coordinate 39,108,676 of NC_081422.1, read as the reverse complement.
GCCAAAAGTGGCTGAAGAGTTTTTCCAAATTTACAAGCCATTGGAGACCCCCTTTTTTCTGATACAGTGTACATCCTCTGCGCGCAAGGACCCTCAACTCCCCCCAGCGTTCTGGTGTCACAGAGACATTCTTTGACAAAGAAACGACACTAACATAAAGGGAAAGGCTGCTGATTTCTTTGGCAGGTTTTACTGGCCAGTAGGAAAGCAAGCTCTCCAGGGAATGTCTCGTAAACAAAACCTCTTCTGCCTTCATATAAGTTTCCCCTTTATTTTAATCCCTAAATATAGTTCTATTTCATACTTTGTTTTAAAAAGTTTTCTCCATAGATTTGAATCTTTCATGCCCCTTTCAGTTTATTTTTCAGTACACTCAGTCATGCACTGGGATCATCTCTTTGTAGGTATTATGTTCGGCACTCCTAGAACAAGTTTATCTAACCCATTCTTGACTTTAGACAATACCAGTGAACTGCTTATGGGATGTAGAGTCTAGAAGTTGCAATACAAGGTTGTCTTATTTCCTCTCCTGCGTCCATCCGTTGTTCCATTTCTTTGCCAAGTTGTTCCCTTGTAAGACCTGACTTTCCAGTTACAAGCAGTACTGTGAATCCCACTCCTGTCAATATGAAAGGTAGCTGAGAAGCAGCTTGCAGATGGACACACCTTTTCAGAATGCCTAATAAGATGGCTACATCCATTTCCACATGTAATCATGTCTGCTGCCAGAGCTACCCAGCTTCCAGTTCACCACATGTGGGGCAATTAGTTACTGCGTAGTCACTCATGGTGTTGCAGTCCACTTAGATTCCTCATGTCCACCTCCTCCTCCTCCTCCTCCTCCTCCTCCTCCTCCTCCTCCTCCTCCTCCTCCTCCTCTTCCCAGATGCTCTTCATCAGTCTCCTTTCCAGCAGAAATGAGGCTAGTGAGTCTGTGCCATTCCCTATTAGACCTGAACCACCGAGGAGACCCCATCTTCTCCATTAGAGTGGTAGCATTTTGAGAGACAAGTGATTATATTGATATGTCCAGAGGACTTACTCCAATATACCCCGTTTCCTTCCATCTCACCTGCCTATCTGTTCCTGTTTCCTTCTCTCAACCTTTTTTATGTCATCGTGTAGTAATTGTTTCTCAGCTGCATTTGACATTGCCTTTTTAATGGAGGCTGGATCAGCCAGTCTCACAAGCATTGCACTGGGTGGGCAGGTTGGATTACTGTAGGCACCAGTAATGGGAAGCAGAAAATTACAGTAGATGACCTCCACACTCTCAGGTGGCTGGAGAGCAGGGCTCTCGTTCTGAACAGCTGGCCCTCCATGGCAAGAGTGAAGTAGTCCATGAAGCAGAGTAATAATACAAAAATGGCTGTGGCTGGATGCTTGCCAAAGAAAGTTCTGGCCTTTCCCTTTCCCCCTAAACTGCATCAGGGAAGAACCCTTATCTCCAGCTTGGTTTTCATGTGAGGTTTTCTGAGGAAGGGGACTGGGATAAGAAGTCTGTCATGTAGTTAAGTAGACAAGAAATCTTATTAATCCAGTTGTATTTCAGAGTTGTTATCCCTATGATTTTTAAAGTCAAGTTTAATTTCACAAAGACTTTTTTCTGAAATTACTTTTGGGGTAATATTTAAAATGAGAGACATTTTGTAACCCTGTAAAATACATAGGGAATATAACATTCCAATGTACACAACGAAGGCAAATTCTTTAATCAAATAAAAGAGTATTATAAAATGTTTACTGGACTCTTTAACTTTGATGTCTGCTTGCTGATTCATGATACTGTAATAGGATCTAAGATTAAAGATTAATGATATGTTTTTTTAA